>NC_137711.1:7781000-8431801 GCF_964034855.1 Anser brachyrhynchus
GGGACCAGCAGGACGCAAAGTGCAGCAGGGCGCTGCGGGAGGAGGAAGTGCCACGGTGACAGCGCGGGGAGATGTGTGCCAGAGGCTAACAGGATCCAAAGCAAGGCGTGCAGGAGTGAGTGTATTCCCACGGATACACGTTATTCTGTATTATTTGATTTCACTTTTTTTTTTTTTTCCCTTTGAGGGAGCTTCCTGGCATCCTCACCTTTGCCAGAGCCCGGTCCCTGAGCAGCGCAGGAGTTGTGCCTGACAGGGAGACCTCGGCACAGCACTGCTGGCACCTGCCGCCCTGTGAAGTGGCAGGTAGGGGTGCTCACGGCTGCTGCAGCCCCTTGTCCCCTCCCTCTGCGGTGACAAGGGCTGTGCCACATCCCAGCCTTGCGTCTTTCCATCTCATCCAGCTCCTGCTGTTGGCTTGTGCCGCCGCGTGCAGCCACCGCTCCTTAGAGCCGGACACTCCTGGCCTGCTCCTTCCGACACCTGGGTGCACATCGGCGGGTCTGTGCCCCAAAACACAACAAAGATTTCATCGGGGCGATCAGCCCCAGCTCAGGCAGCTGCTGGGGTCTGCTGCCTGGAGGTGACTGCGCTGCCATGCACCTCGCCCCTCCACCTTGTTTTTTACAGCTCAGTTTCACGGTAGATCTCCCTGCCTTCCAGTCCAAGCCTTATCTACTTGCCCTCGTGGGCGTATTATTGCTGTGTGCACACTCCCAGCCTGCAAAACATCGGCAGGCCAGCCCTAACCTGCAACAGTTTTGCAACCTCTGCATACGCCGTGGCTTTGCATTCACCTGCTGCAGCCGGGGCTCTCACTGCCAGCCGGCAGCAGGGCAGAGCCCCTTCCATACCGTGGGCGAGCTCGGAGTCAGCACCCCAGGCTGCAGGGACTCGGGGTCTGTCACAATTTGCTGCACCCCGCAGCACACCTTCAGCCACGACAGGCAGCAGCTTCCAAAACATTTATTTTGGCTGCATCAAGTTCTGGCCAAGTATTAAAAGCCGAGAGAGGAGCACAACGCGACCTTTTTCTGCCTGGGACTGCGCGAGACCAGCACCCCCGTTGCACCCCACCAGCTCATCCACCTCTGCTTAAACCAGACCACAGAACCCTTCAGGACAGAGTCCTGAGCAATGGCAGAGGGCGGGTGCTTCTGCACAAGCTCTTCTGCTTGCTGGAGGGTTTTAGGAAGAGAGGAACCTCAGATAAACTTACTGGGAGCTGGCAACAGGCAGCCGCAATGGCAGGAACATGCTGATTTTTGGGTGGGGTTATTTAAAACATGAGAACGGGGTTGTACTAAGGGCGTTACGAGGCAGAGCACAGAACCATAGAATAACAGAATATCCTGCGTTGGAAGGGGCCCATAAGGATCATCGAGTCCAACTCCTAGGAAAGCAGAAGAGAAAAAAAAAAAAGAAAGCAGAAAGAAAGCAGAAAGAAAAAAAAAGAAAGAAAAAGCAGAGCAGAAAGCACTGTCTGCAGCCTGGGTACAGCACAGGCTGCGGCAGGGTGCCAGGCCACCACCACGTCTGCCCCAGCCCCGCCAGCTCTGCATTTAATCGTTTATCCACAGCAGGCGTGGGCTGTCTGTGCGAGGGGAAGGAGACCGAGGTCCAGGCGCTTGGGTAGCTGTCAGGAGAGATTATCTTCCAAAACGTCTCCCTCGTACGTGTTTACCACCTGCGCGTCGCACTCTTCCCTCCCCACAGCACCCGAGAAGGGAAGGAGATCCGAAGGAGACCCAGGGCAGGGGAAGGGCTGCGCTTCCCTGCTGCGCCCCGCTGAGCTCCCCAGCTCCGCAGCGGCTGGCTGGCACACCGAGCTCTTCCCAGTAAAGACAGGACAGCGCCACCACCATTGCTCAGGGCGTGTTTAATCAGACTCGTCTCTTCCACAGGACTGCTGAAATGAAAGCTGGCACAGTCCTGAACCGCAGCACCGATAAGGGAAGGAGATGCAGGTTGGTTTAACCTTATTTTTCATAAACAGGCAAAAGGAGAACCGTGATCCTTCCAGAGAAGCCAGGCGGGACACTTCTGGGAGACTCTGTTCTGCCTCTGCTCCTCATCAGCCCCGCTACAGAACCAGTAGCAAGACTGCAGCCCGGATTTATTTTCATCGTGCTCTTAAATAGCCTTTTTCCCATGCGGCTGCCAGCACCGACTGCCCGTTGCCCTCAGCTGCACGCTTCCCAGCGGTGCCGGCAAAGAGGAACTCGGAGCCGAGGGACCGGGATTTTGTTGTCTCCCTCTAGAGGCGCAGACTTCTCCGGCCCACGGAGCTGTGTGAAGGCAGCAGCCCCACCTGCCGGGCCTGCTTGCAGCGGGCACCGGGGCGACGAGGCGGCTAGTAAATGCCGTAGGTGGGCTCCTCGGTGTCCCGGTACCTGTCCAGGTACCTCAGAGGCTGGTGGCGCGGGAACTTGACCTGCGGAGGATGGTAAACGGGCGGCCGCACGAATTCGAACACGGGCTCTCTCATATCTGCAAAGGGACCGCGCAGACCGTCAGTGAGACGGCTCAGCCTCAAACCCCACGCCCTCCCCGTGAGATACGAGACCAGGGCTGCTCAAGCAAGCCCCGGTGAAGGCTCTCTTGACGTTATTTTAAAATGCTCCTTCAAAATGGCCTTTCAGAGGTTGTTCCCTCAGCCTACTGTCAGTCTGGAGGAAGATGGCTCAGTAATACCGGGTAACAGAGCTCTGACAGCCAGAACCAAGCGAGAGCTTACAGCGAGAGCTCATCCACCGATGGCGTGTGACACGCGCAGGGGCACACCCCAGCCCCTGACCGGCCCCGTGCAGCGCTCCCCCCCGCTGCATCTCTTACTGAGAAGCTGATGGAAGACCCAAGTAACGGAGCTGTCCCACTGACACTGGAAGAACGCCAGCCCCGCTGGGGTCATGCTGTCCTCGTGCTTCCTGTAGAAGTCAAACGTGCTAAAGGTGCGCATCTTGAGGCTGTGGCTGGAACGAGACACGAGCACGAGAGCTGAGGTGAAGCTTGCTTCCTGCAGCACCCTGACAGCTCACAACTTCCCTACATCATCCCAGAGACTGCACAATAAACGTGCAAAAGGCAGTCACCAAAGGAAAACCTCCGAGCTTCTCCAGCTCTGCACAAACCTCCGCCCTAGGCAGGGCGAGCCGCTTTCTTAACAGCCTGGTTTAAAGCAACGGGACCCCGCGGTGCTTGCAGGGCTGGGGTTGGGGCTTCAGGTGGCACACGAGGTCAAAGCAGCTCAGAACAACCCCGCGGGCTGGGAGGAATTGCTCTGCTACAGCAGCACTAAGCACGTGGTCATACCAAGCGATAACAGCTCGGCCAAAGGAAGAGTGAAACTGCCCAGCGGAAGCCCGAATTACCACGGCGTCGGCCGAACGTCCTCGCTGAAATCTATGGGGCGTTCTTGCTTGAAGAGGAGGAAGACGAAGCGATGGTAGCCAGTTCCCATGGCGGGGAAGGGGGGCAAGTAGTGGCAGATCTCCTTGCCTGCCTTGATGTCGTTGCCTGGGATGTTTGTCCTGGACACAAACAAATTTAATTCATTAAATACCCATTCGTTCTTCTCCTTTATGACCAGCAGTTTCATCCCGGATTACAGGTCACCCCGAGCCACGCACTGATGTGACTGACAAGTGAATAGATAGCTCGGGCTGATTTCACTGGAAAAAAAATCACATCCTGCGATTTGAACGCCAAACAGCAGTAACGTCTGGAACTACTGCATTTTCAGCAGGACCCAGAACAGCGGGTTAAAGAAGCTAATGGCAGGAGCATCAGGGAAAGTCAAGGACCACAAAAACACGACGCCAAGCTGCAAGAAGCAGCTCTGATGCCAATACTCACACCAGCCAGTGGAGGTACTCCGCGTCAGTCTCTCTTAAATGTCCATCTGCAAACACACACACGAAGACACCTTAGTGACAACTCCACGTCTGCGTCAACCCCAAAGTGACAACGCCCGGATCCTCACGAAAAGGACCTCTCAGGTGGCGTTGGGTCAGTTGCTTCACTTCACCGTGCCCTGGCTTCCCAGCGCCAGCTAACCTACCTCCCTGGACAGACTGCCAAGGAAGAGGAGAGTTTGGGGGTAAACAAATGACTGGAGTCAGGGAACTGCCTGCTCCATACCATGACCTAAGCGCTGCTGCATCACTGTCCCATCTCTCAGCTGCTAGGCGTGGGGAGGCTACAAACCCTCCTGTGCAGGCAACCCACTGAGGTAACACTCAGTGCCCTGCAAACGTCCGTTTATTGTCTCACAAGTGACAGAAGGGCACAGAAACACTCAGAAAACAGAACTCCTGTGGTTTCTCTGAGCGTGTAGTCCCTCAAAGCAAGGAAATTCTAATTCCTTTCCAGTCTTTGAAGTGGTTTTCTGCACCTGGAGCTTAGGGGACAGCCCCTGCTTAGCAGCTGTCACATCATCTCTGACTGCGCAGCCAGAAGAAACAGGAGCTAAACAAAAGCAGAGTGCTACAACCCAATTTAAACACCTTTTTAAGAACCTTGAACTCACCTGGATTTGTGAGCAACAAAGTCCAGAGGGAGCCTTTATCTGCCTCGTATGACACTTCAGGGGGACTGGAAGCCTAAACATACAGACAATGGAAATCATTTGGAGAACAGGTTCCATTAAGATCAGGTCACGATTTCTAACCCAAAGAACGTGAATTTGTCATGGGCACGGTCATGCCAGAGTAACCCAGCTCCACCTGGAGAGCCCCACGAGTGTTAAGAGCCATCAGCCTGTCGATAGACAACGATCTCATTGCACGCCTCTGTCTTTATCCCATCCAAAAACCTTATTTCCTTCACCCCAGAAGAAATAGCCTCATAAAAGAACCCTTCCAGAAAGGACGGTGCCAATCAGAAGCACCTGACAGAAAGAAACAGGCTTCCCACGGGGCCAGGGTTGTTCCCACACCCCTCGCACACCTCTGTCGGAGTCACCATGTTCCCGTAGTACACCGGCACGAGGTGCTCATCTTCCTGGCTGTACTCCACTCTCAGGCTAACCCAGGGGGTGAAGGTGCCCTTCTGGAACAAGTCGCGGAATATCCCATAATATTCTGCCAGGCGCTGCCTGTGGAACGGGCCGCTGGTCTTCTCCCACTCCGCTCTGACCTCGTCGAGGGGGATGAGTACTGCAGAGAGAGAGAAACGCTGCAGGAGCTGCTGGGAGAGGGAGAAGCTGGGTCGGGGAGCAGCGGGGCACAGACCAGTCCGGAGCCGTGCTGCTCTTTCCATCTCGGCATTTTGGTGGTTCTGCTTCAGGATCTTTTTTCTTTCCTTACGTTCCTTCAACAGCTTCCCATGTGGCAGGCCGATGTCAGTCTTTGGCTCTTTGAAGAGGGGTGAAAAAATCACGTGTGTGAAAAATCTGAATACCCACCCCCAAAAGCACCCCGCAATATGCTCAGAAAGTGGAAGAAAGAGGCACAAAACTGCAGCTGTCAGTCGCTTGATTCCACCACCTCTTGTCCTCCCTCTGCACCTCCACACTTCTGCTTTCTCCTCCTGCCCAGTTCCTTGCATGCCCAGATCCTGGAGTTTGCCAGCTGGCGAGCAGGTCTGGGGTCCTCAGCAGCCCACCCCAACTACATTACTTGCTGCACGTGGCTTAAAGGGCTGTTTTTTGGTTTGCTTTCTTGGATACTATTGGGCTTTCAAGAAGTCCCTTCCCTCCTCCATTCCATGTGTTTCAGCAGGTCCTGTCCAGCCTCTCTCCTTCTAGGAAACGGTTACCTACCTCCCTGAAAATATCCGTGCTCTACAAAAAGGCCAACCTCATACCAAGACATTTCATCACATCTTCACAGACCTGCTTTTGGGGCCAACCCACCACGGCCCCAAAAACAGACAGCACCCCTGACTTTCACCTTCAGTGGAGCCCTTCCCGCGAGTACCTGGCTCGGGGCTGGCGTACTGCCGGTAGGTCTTCCACCACCGGGCCTTCCTGCCCTCCTTCTCCGCCTGCCTGAAGTACCGAGTGAAGCTGCGGTACTTCTCCAGCGCCTCCAAGTTGCCGACATCGATCTGCTCGTTCGGCATCGGGCCCAGCGGGGCCGCCCACCTGCAGAGAGCAGCTGAAGAAGGAAAAGCTTTAGGAACAGAGCTTTAGGAACAGAGCCTTAGGAACAGAGCCCGAGGAGGGGCGAGGGGCCGCAGGGAGGCCCCGGGGCCGCAGCAGGCCGCATGCTGCCCCCCCCCCGCCCTCCCGGACCCGCCCCCCCGGGCCTGCCCGCGGCCCCCCCCGGGGACACCGTGCCCCGAGGCCGCCCCCAGCCCCGTGCCCGTGCCCGTCTCACCGGCGGTGCCGAAGGCCCGGGCTCCCCGCAGGGCCGCGCTCAGCAGGGGCGCCGCCATGATGCGCGCCGCCCTCAGGGGAAGGGCCCCGTTGCCACGGCAACCACGGCTGCGCCGCGCGGGGCCCGCCGCGCAAGGCCCCCCCCGCCCGTTGCCATAGCAACGGGGCTGCCCCGCGCGGCGCCTGCCTCCAACTTTCTCCCCTCCCCTCAGCGCTGGGGTCCCCCCGGGGTCCAGCCCCAAGCCCCAGGGACCACCCCCCTCCTTCCCCTCACGTTAGCCACGAGGCCAAAAAAGAAAAAAACCCTGAGGGACCGAGGCCTGACTTGCTGTGGGAAAGGACTTCAGGCTCTGCTCAGAAACATTTTTTAATTAAAAGTCAGCGTTATGCCTTCAAAGTGGCGTTATTTATTGTTTGTTCTCTCGTCCCCCGTTTGCCCGGCCCAGCGGTCTGCTCAGGGGACACAGCCAGCTCCTCAGGCTGACAGAGGCGACGTGTTGTAGGATGCTTTCGTCAGGGTCTCCAGGAAGAACCGCTCGTCCTCCAGGAAATCGCGGTCCTGAGAAGAGAGGGGCAAGGCTCAGCGAGCGGACCCCAAGGAGCCGTCCCTGCCTGGCACAGGAGCTGGCAGGGCAGCAGGGGGCTGGCAGGAGGGGAGGAGGACATCACGAAACCAGAGTGCAAGAGAGCAGGCAGGGGTAGGGCGAAGAATGGCAACGCCACCGAGCCAGCGGTGCTATGGAGGAACCCAAGACAAGAAGCAAGGATCCACTTGTCTGCTTCTGGGATCGCTCCTCTGGGTGCCCATGGCTTCTACAAGCCCGCCCAGCCCAGCCCAGCGGCACTTTTAGCAGGCACCCGTCCTGTGGCTTCACCCAGCCCTGCTCCCCGCCTGCTGGCCTGAAGCCCCTTCCGGCCCCCTCACCTGCTGGGCCCTGTGCTTCAGCAGCAGCAGTTTGGCGTAGAGCTCTGCGGGGCCGGCCGTGCCTGCGCTCCTGGGCCCGGGGAATGCCCTAGCAGGAGGTGGAAAGCCTGCAACGAGAGCCCGAAGGTGCAGCCCTGCCGCCGTTAGAGGAAGGCAGATGGAGGAAACGAAGCATCCCTTCTTTGCTGCCTTAAAGTCCCCATAACGGAGTCATCCTCAATCTCTGAGCACAAATGGGTTTTAGCCCACCTGCCTCTTCCTTCCCAACCCCTTCTGCTCCCTCTTGGCATTGCCCTGGCTCACAGAGCTCAACTGAGATCCTTAAGAGGATATGGGGCCAGCACCAACTCAGATCTGATGTTTGTGTACAGGGGAGCTGAAACAGCCCCCAAGAGTACCCCAAGACTCCCAAGATGTGAAATAAAAGCGCAGCTGCACCCCCCATCACCCTTACTCAGCATGCCGGAGAGGCCCTTGGTGGGGGCACCGAGGTCCTGGTCTGTGGGCAGCAGCAGCGTGGGGTTGGTGGGCAGCTCCTCGCGCAGCTGCTCGAGCTGCCTCCTCTGGTGAGCCATGCTCAGCCGCTCCTGCCCCAGCCCCAGGAGAGAAGGAGAGAGGTTGGCGGCAAAGGTTCAGGCCCTCGGTATGGCAGCCCCAGTCCAAGAAGGGAAGGTGAGGGGGGGTTACCTGGTGCAGACGCTGTTCCTGCTGCTTCAGCTGCTCCAGATGCTGCTGCATGACCTGCAGCCGGGTCTGGTGCTCGGACTCCAGCCTGCACGCCTCCCGCAGGGCTTGCTCCCCTTCCTCGTACTTCTGGGATGAGAGCTGCAAGGCACAGAGGATGGAGACAGGGCTCCTTGCTTTGTGCGTTCCCTCATTCCCCTCCCAGGACAGGACTAGGATGCACGACCTCAGGAGGGGTGTGATGCCCCGGCTTTGCTGCCAGCCCGTGTGCAGCTGCGAAACGCAGCTCGGGTGCTCCACTGACCTTGTTTACGCTTTTGATCTCCTCCTCCCGCTGCCGGATGCGCAGCGCAGCCCCTTTCACCTTCTCCTTCTCCAGCCTCAGCTCGTGCCAGGCCTCGTCCAGCAGCTCCCTGTCCCTCGCCAGCTGCTCCTCTTTGGCCTTCAGCTCACGGCCCCATATCTTCAGCTCTGCCTGCTCCTGGGATGGGTACGGGGGCAAACAATTTGTTACCAGACCTGTCCTGGACACTGTCTCCTATCTTTCCAAGTGATAGGAGAGGTCTGCTCCTGCTGAGCAACTTGTGGGCACCAGGCCTGGGTTGCAGAGCAACGCCAAGCAGCGCCCTCATCCACCTCCGCTTTGGGACCAAGGACTGGCAGGGCTGGGACTGTGTACACGCACACACACACCTTCTCTGGAAGGGAAGGCACCCCTCCCCTCAGCACGTCGCACACCCTAAAACATGCTCAAGGTGTGTCAGTTTGTCAGCAGTGGAAATAACCAGCTAAATAGTTATTTATTACCACAGTGGTAGCCCTGAGAAACGCAGCTGTGACACACCGTGCGATATCCCCTCTGAACAGCCCCGGGAGGGAGCAGAACTGGCTCTGGACACATCCCCACGGCATGGTGAGGCTTGGCTTAACCCATCACGGCTGCTTCCTCTCACCCGACGTGGATCTTACAGCAGAGGAGGCTGAGCCTGGCCTGGCTGCCCCAGCTCCTCCCAGGCAAACGGGAGAGGCAGACGGGACTGATGTCAAGATGTCAACCTACATCAACACCTACAACCAGCTGGTAAGAGCTGCCCCTGGAAGAGCCCGATTCTCACCACCAGACCCAGTGGGATGCCTCCATCCTAAACACCTGAACCCAGCTGTGAACCTCTCCCCGTGACCCTGTGGGGGAGCCCAGCTGCCTGCCAGGCAGCACTGGGTGCCGCGGGAAGCGGCTCTGGGGCCGTACCTTGGCCAGGCTGATGATGGTGCCCTCTCTCTGGGAGTCCATCTGCAGGGCTCGGTCTATATCGCGCTCCATCCGCTCCTTGCTCAGCTGCTGCTGGGTGTGGAATTCGGCCCACTCCACTGCCAGCTTCCGGCGCTCCTCTGAGCACTTCTGCATCACCGACTTCTGCTCCTCCAGCAAAGCGCTCTGGAGAGCATCGGAAGAGGGAGAGAGACGGCACTAAGTCCCCCAGCCACAGGATTTTCTCCTTTAACCCATCCCTGCCACTAAACCCCGTGTAACATCTCCATGTAACATCAGCCAAGCACCCGTCTCTTTCATCCACCACACACCACGGTGCAGCCCCAAGCAGACTGGTGAGATGTGAAAAGCACCCGGAGATGTCTGCCCCGTCTCACCTTCGCCCTCTCCAGCTCTGCTCGCTCCATGGAGAGCTGCTGGGTCATCACTCGCCGCTGCTCCTCCAGTGAGTGCTGCAGCGATTCCACCTTGGATTGCTCTGCTGTCGCCCTCCATCGCTCCTGGTCCAGGCACAGAGGAGAGACAGAAGCCATTCACAGGCTCCAGACCAAGGATCTCCAACAGGAGAGGCATCATCCTCCCCATGCCCAGAGGGCATGACATGCACCCACCTGCTCCAGCAGCCGAGTCTGCTCGCTCAGCCTGGCCTCCATTTTGGCGATCACCTCCTGGAGTCGGCTCCGCTCCTCCTCCATGTCCCTCTGCTGCTGTGACAGCCTGTCCTGGAGCACTGGGGAGAGGCGGCAGCAGCGCTGTGAGCTGAGGTGTCTGACAACCAAGGCAGGCAGAGTTTTTCCAGCCTGGGCTCCCACCCTCTGGCTGCGTCAGGACAACACTCCCCATTTTCTGGGTGCAGGGACCCCGCAGCCATTTCAGCCCAGGAGAAGGGCAGACGTACCCCTGAGCTGCTCGTCCCGCTGCCGTGCCCCCATGGCCAGCTCCTGGGAGGTGGTGTGGTGCGTGGCCTCCACCTTGTGCGAGAGGTTATGCAGGTCGCTGGAGAACTTCTCCATCTGCTCAATGACACCATTCAGAGACCTGCGGAGAGGAGCATTTGTGGGAGGGACATGCTTCATCGCACTGCGGTGGAGAAGGGCATTTGTGGGTGGTTTCTGGCCCAAGGCTGGTTTCCTGTAGGACAGGGAACAAAGTGGCCAGGGCTCAGCGTGGGGATGTGACAGCGGTCATCGGTACCTGGTGTGCGAAGTGGCGCTGGTCACCGCATCGATCTCCTGGTCTTTGAGCCGCTTCAGCCGCTGGAGCTGCTCTTCGTGGTCTTTGCGCATCTCCTGAACAGACGACCTGCAGGGCACGGAGGAAGGAGCCCATGAGGGGCTGCTGCAAACTGGCGCTCCCTGTGACGGGCACCGTGGCAAAGACTTCATTATGGGGCTGAGCTGGGGCATCCCACTGACAGCATTCACATCTGGGATGGGCTACATCTGGGGGTCGTGGGTCACTTTGCTGAAAACTGTTCTCTTTCATAAACTATGTAGACAACAGTGACTTAGGGACCTGAATAAAAGGTATTTGGGGGAGATAAAATGCTTGGATCTCCTTCTTTCAAAATACAATGCATTCACTCTGAAATGATACCTCCTGCCAGATCTCCCTCTGCCCATCTGTGAAGCAAATCCCATTCCAAAGGCCACCAAGCTGCCCCCAACCCAGCGCTTCTGGAGCCTGTTTTTTCCTTTCGCTGTGTCCCCAAACCATTCCCCAGACAGGGGAAAACTAGACTAGCACCGTGTGTGTGCCACGCTCACCTCTGCAGCTCTCGCAGCCGCTCCAGCTCCCGGGCGCTCTGCTGCTCCAGCGTGGCCACACGCTGCTGGTGCTGTGCCACCAGCTCTGCCCGGGCCCGCTCTGCGTCCTGGCTCTGCGACAGCAGCTGGGCCGCCAGCTGCTCCTTCTCCCGCCGCAGCCTCTCCTCTCGCTGCCCGTAAGTCTCCTCCACCACCTTCATCTGGCTCCTGCCCAGAGACCCACAAGGGGGTCACGGTGAGGAAGAAATGCTGCTTTCACGGCGTTACCTGGTGCCCTCCACCCAAAGTGCACATGGGGATTTAGCGAGCAGATTGGTGTCACTGTGTGAGCAGGGAAACTGAGGCACGGGGCACTTCGCTTGCTCTGGTCTGAGCCCTTGACCCTCCCACTCCCGCCCCATGAGGTGCCCTGGTTGGGGACATGCTGGCAATGGGACTGCCCCCTCCTCCTATGACCCACGGGACAGGGCTGCTGAGAGCAGACCCTCACCTTGGCCCACCTGTGGGTCCCCACCTGGCCAAAACTGATGTGGCTTTTTGCTTGCTCACCTCAGGGACAGATTTGGGAAGCAGCCCAGCCCTCCCACACCAGGGAAGGAGGACAGGACTACAGGCAAGGTTACAACAGAGGGGACAGCTGTGGGCAAGAGCCCGGTACCTGTGTGCTCTCTCAAGGAGATCCAGGTCCTCCTGGTGCCGCTGCTTGAGACTCTCCAGCAACAGCTTGTGCTGCGTCCGCTCCAGCTCCAGCATCCGGACCTGGGGGGCACCCAGGGGAGAAGGTCCTGGTGCTGCCCTGGGTATGGAGTTCCCAAAACACCACCTGGCAGCGGCAGGCATTCCCAGACTGGGAGGTTTCTACTCTCTCCCCTGCCATCCTGATGCCGTTTGGAGCAGATATGGCTCCTTTCCTCCCACTGGGTTATTTGTGCTCCCCCAAGGACCACTTTTTTTTTTATTTTTTTATTTGTGCCCCCCCAGGTGAGGCGATGGGGCTCACCTGACTCTCCAGCTCCACCACACGGGCCTGGGTGCTGAGCAGTGTCGCCTGACAGCCCGTCACATCCTGATAGACCTGCACTGAGGGAGCCCCCAGCCTCCTCTCGTGCAGCGAGCTCTGGGCTGGGGACTCAGCCTGTGGAGACGGAGAGAGAAGACCAAGACCCTTCAGGATCAGCAGCTTTGCAGCGTGGCCATCAGTTCCCAAGGGAAAGAACATGGCCTCACCTGCAGCTGCGGGGCAGCCTGAAGGGGTGCCCTGGGGGTGGTAACCTGCAGAGACACACGGATGCTCTCAGGGAGGTAAACCCTGACTCTGGGAAGAATCCATCCCCAGTGATCTCTTTCCTACCCTTCTCCAGCCCAACACTGCCGCTGACCTGGGTCTCCTCTCCCCAGGTAACGCTTAGCAGCCCCTACCCAAACACAAGCCCGCCAGGCCCTTCTTTGCTGGGGGCAGAGTGTTTGGGTGCTGGTGAGTCCGCAGGGCTGACCCATGAGCACTGCCCTGATCCCGCGCCTCTAGATACGGTCCCAGCAGACCTACCTGAGCAAGTGGGGCAGGGCCCAGCACCTCCTGCTTTGCTGGGGATGCTGCTGCAGGGCCTGAAAGTATAACAAATTCGTCTTTTGGACACGGCAATGGAAACCATTCCCTTCCGGAAGGACGAGGGTCCAAGTCTCTCGGGCAGAGAAGGGTCCTGCTCTGCTCCAGCAGCTGACCATGGGGACAGCTGGGCTGCCCAAATTGGATCACGCTCCTGCCCAAACTGACCCACCACGTGAAACGCACCGTTGGCACTGGCATCTCTTGGGGGATCTCCCTTTGCAGGCTCCGACGGGTGAGCTGAAGCTTGTGTCGCAGTGCTGAGCCAGGGGACCGGGTGCCTGCGTGGGCACAGACATGTGTGAACGATGCACAGCAGTGTCACAGCTTGGGGAAGAGGCGCTTGGGTGTTATTTATGGAGCAGATTATCTTGAGGGTCATCACGCAGCACTTGCAGGGCAAGCAGGCGATCAGGCCCAGTCAGCATGGGTTTATGAAAGGCAGGTCCTGCTTGACGAACCTGATCTCCTTCTATGACCAAGTGACGCGCTTGGTGGATGAGGGAAAGGCTGTGGACGTGGTCTACCTTGACCTCAGTAAGGCTTTTGACACCGTTCCCCACAACATTCTCCTCAAGAAACTGGCTGCTCGGGGCTTGGACTGGCGTACGCTTCGCTGGGTTAGAAACTGGCTGGATGGCCGGGCCCAGAGAGTTGTGGTGAATGGAGTCAAATCTGGTTGGAGGCCGGTCACTAGTGGAGTCCCCCAGGGCTCGGTACTGGGGCCGGTCCTCTTTAATATCTTTATTGATGATCTGGATGAGGGCGTCCAGTGCACCCTCAGTAAGTTTGCAGATGACACCAAGCTAAGTGCGTGTGTCGGTCTGCTCGAGGGCAGGAAGGCTCTGCAGGAGGATCTGCATAGGCTGGAGCGATGGGCTGAGGTCAACTGCATGAAGTTCAACAAGGCCAAGTGCCGGGTCCTGCACCTGGGCTGCAACAACCCCAAGCAGAGCTACAGGCTGGGAGATGAGTGGCTGGAAAGCTGCCTGGCCGAGAAGGACCTGGGAGTATTGGTGGATAGTCGGCTGAATATGAGCCAGCAGTGTGCCTAGGTGGCCAAGAAGGCCAACGGCATCCTGGCCTGTATAAGAAGCAGTGTGGCCAGCAGGTCGAGGGAAGTGATTGTGCCCCTGTACTCGGCTCTGGTGAGGCCGCACCTCGAGTACTGTGTTCAGTTTTGGGCCCCTCGCTACAGGAAGGACATGGACGTGCTCGAGCGAGTCCAGAGAAGGGCGACCAAGCTTGTGAGGGGTCTGGAGAACAAGTCTTACGAGGAGCGGCTGAGGGAGCTGGGCTTGTTCAGCCTGGAGAAGAGGAGGCTCAGGGGCGACCTCATCGCTCTCTACAGTTACCTGAAAGGAGGCTGTAGAGAGGTGGGGGTTGGTCTACTCTCCCACGTGCCTGGTGACAGGACGAGGGGGAATGGGCTAAAGTTGCGACAGGGGAGGTTTAGGTTGGATGTTAGGAAGTACTTCTTTACCGAAAGGGTTATTAAGCATTGGAACGGGCTGCCCAGGGAGGTGGTGGAGTCACCATCCCTGGAGGTCTTTAAAAGACGTTTAGATGTAGAGCTTAGGGATATGGTTTAGTGGAGTACTTAGTGTTAGGTCGGAGGTTGGACTCGATGATCTTGAGGTCTCTTCCAACCTAGAAAAATCTGTGAATCTGTGAATCTGTGAATTTTTTAAAGTTTAAAGCTTGGCTGTTCCACTTTGAGCAAATAACCAGCCAAAGGTCCTTCAGAGCTGCCTTCCCTCCCCGTTACGGGGTCTCAGACCAAACTGACCACTGCTGGCCACTGGCTCTCCCCTTTCCCCACCTCTCACTTAGCTGCTTTCTGCAGGACCCCTCTCCCAGGATGCCTGAAACACGAAGGAAGCCTTACCCAGAGCTGTCTGCACCCGCTGCCTTGTCCTGCAGGGCAGCTGCCTGCGGTGGTGGTGGTGCTCCTGCGGTGGTGGTTGGCTGGCTGCAAGCAAAAAGCATCATATGTGGCAGAACTGAGGAGATGATGAAAACCCAGATCCTTTTCCCCAGTGCCTCACCGGTGAAAACCTCCGTCCCACCCTGCTGTGGCAGGATTCAGCCTTTTGGTGGCAAGTGGAGCAAAGACACCCCAAAACCTCTATCATCTGTGTTCCTCCCCACTGCATCCAACCACTTCCCCTGGGCTGCACACCCCTGCCCGAAACACATCTGTTTGTCTGCACACTGCCTTGGAGTCCCCACTTGAATGGCACAAGTCTAAGTCTGTGCAAAACCCAAACTGGAAGACGTGGTTTGCCTGGAACTAAGAGGAACGAAGGGGATGTCCGGGCAGGAACGAGGAGCACAGGGTGGGCCATGGGGATGTGCTGATCCAGGACAGCTCCAAAGGACCCAGGGCAGCGTGTGAAATCTTGGCTGCAACTGGAAGAAGAAGGGCCCAGAGGTGGGATAGGCAGTGGGCTGGATCAGCGGGAGAAGGTCCTGCATTATTACCCCAACGTGAGACGAGAAAGCGCTTAAAATTAATTCCTTAAATCCAAGCCAAGGCTTTCTGAGGTCCTGCTGGAGCAGCTACGCATGGAACGAACAGGAGACGCTGATCGTGCCCTTACCTGGAGGGAGGGTGGGGGTCTGTTTTTTTGCTCGGGGTCTCCAAGGGCGCAGCACTTCTCTCCTGGGCCTTTGCCTGCGCTTGGGCTTTCTTGCGAGACAAAGCAGCACTCAGCCAGTTCTCCTCTTCCACATGGGTGGATTTAGGGGCTTCTCCCTCCGTGGCTGGGAGCTGGCGGGAGCTCACCACAGGACTGGCCTTAGCTGGAGATGGTGGCTCCGAATCCACAAAGTCCTCATCCTTCAGGCCCAGCCAGTCACCCCCAGCCCTGCTGGCCCGCACGGGGCTCTGGCTGGCTGCAGGAGGAGGTTTGGAGCGTGAGTCCAGTTTTGGTTCGCTGACGTTCTCAGATGAAAACCTGCCATAAGGAGAGGGAGTTGCATGCCTGCCTGCAAGGGTACCCTGCCAGCGTAGCTGGTAGTTGGAGCTACAGAAGCACACGGAGCACAATACCTCACAGACTGCCTCCTTGACGGCCGGCCCTCGGGCGTGGAGGCCACCGTGGGCTGGTAGGCTCCAAAGACAAATTCCTCCTCGTCCCAGCCCTCTTCCTTCTCTGTTCAGACAAGCAGCCTTGAGTCAGTGCCCAGAGGAGCAGCCAGCTGCAAAGACACCGGCCCTCCTCCTCCTCCTCCTCCCCTGCAATTCCCACTGGGATCGCAGCCGCTGGGAAAACACTGCTGGAAACATCCTCCCCAGAAACCGACGAGCAACACGCTTCCCACTGCGGCTGGGAAAAGGATCTTTATTAGGAATCAGCCCACGTCCACATGTGACTGAGTTACTCAGTAGATTACGAATCATTACCTGAGCTGCAGCAACTGTGCAAACGCTCTCAGTCTGCCTCCAGGCCACATAAACATTTTGCATGGCCACCTTCCCCGTGGGGCTGACAGAAAGCTCATTAGCAACCCTACTCACCACTACAAAAAGGGTATTTGTCCTGCAAGGGCGTTACAAATCCATCTCGCTATCCTGAGCCAACACCGTCACCTCTCTGGACCATCCCAGCATCCCTGGCTGTGCTCACCTGGCTGCTTTTGGTATTTCTTATCCAGTTTGAACTCCTTGCACTCTCCCGTGCCCGGCCGCTCCAGGATTTTGGCGACGGAGCCTCTTCCCAGTAACTCATCCAGCTTGGAGCGGGCTGGACGCACCTCCTCCCTGTTAAGGACAGAGCAGCAGATGGGTTTCTTCAAGAGGCAGGGCCGTCCCAGAACACACGGCCTTGCCAGGGCGTTCTGACTCTTCTCTGAAATGAGGCTGCTCCTGCTCCTTTCTGGGACCCAAGGACAGAAGCTTTGAAGTTCTCCAGCAACCCCCACCCGCTTTTCAGCAGCTGCCACTGAGTGTGGAGGCACCATCTCACACCCAAGCCGTCCCCAGCTTTACTCCCACTGCATTTTCATTGCCCACGAATGTCACCTTACTCTTCTGCCTTCTTTCCCTGCTTCTGGTCTCCCTTTGGGCTGTTACCAAATCCCAGTGCATCCATCAGGTCATCACCATCATCTTCAAATGTGAGCTCCTCCCTCCTCCGGACTGGGGCTGCCGCGTGAAGGGGTGTCTGGGATGGGGGTGGCTCTGGGGGTGGGATCACAGACAGAAGGAAGTTTGATCAGGGTTTAAAAAAAAAACAAAAAACACAGAAAATACAGGAAATCAAAGCAGCCCTGTCCACTCTTTTCTCTAAGTCACTTTTAAGTAGTGCTTCTCTGCGACCAAAGCCCACAGTGAATGACGAAGTGGCAATGCACTCCTTCCTGGTCTGTGGCCACACATCTATTGATGGGACAACGCTGGGTTTTGTGAACATGGGGTTTCTGGCTAACACCAGATTTTTAGCTTTGCAAGTTTCTAATCAGATAATTCTGCCTCCCCACAAATGAGTCCTTACTCCACGAGTGCACCCTAGACCTTGCCCTAACCCACCAGGGGCTGTTTGTGTCCCTCTCTGCAGCAGAGCAGATTTATTGGGGTGCAGGGGGATTCTAGGGGGCTATCAGATCCATTAACATCCCTACTGCAGGAACAAGAGGGATGGTGCCTAAACACAGCCACTGAACGCCTGGATCCAACCCAGAGGTGCCCCGAACAGGCTTTGGCTTGGGCTGGAAATGCTCACAGCCACCTCAACTCTGCCCCAGTAAACTTGTTCTCATTTGGCAAGGCATGAAACAGGTTGAACAAGGTCATGTGTAAGATCTGAACCTCCGTTCCCAGAAAGGAAAGGTCAGTGCTGTAACCTATGGCACACTGGAAATATCAGGCCCTCAGTGAGCCGTACTACAGTTCACCCCGCCACAAAGCTGCTCTGTAACTGACCGTGCTGGTTAACACCAGATGGGGCTAGGTGGCTTTCAATTTCATCAGTTTGGACCTCACACAAACCAGTCCAGGTTGCTGATTTGAATACAAAAATGTGTTTGATGTGTTGAGCATGCCTACTTACCTTTGTCTTTGCTCGGTTCTGGTTTTTTCTCAGGGACACTTTCACAGCCTCTTGGAGCTGGTTTCTTGGGAGCATCCTGCTCCTCATCAGATAAAAGCCCAGCTAAAGGGTCGTCTAAATCTGGGAATTACACCATAGGGTCAGGAAAGGAGAATAATATCAGCAACAATGAAACAAACAAACAAAAACCAACAAACCCAACCCTATTCAGAAGAACAATTCTGCACTAAGCCATGCACTACCCCCACCAGGAGCACATGGGACAGGAGACCAGTTTTGCCCAAAGCCACAACTGCAGATTCTGCAAGGATACCCTACAGTATCCCTGAATTTTAAACATTCAGTGACTATATTTCTGTTCATTTTTTCCGCGTTTTCCTTCTCCTAGAAGAAAATAACCCAAGATGTGGGTGCTTGAACACTTGGACACTGTTCAGGCGAAGAAAAAAGGGAGAAGAAAGCCCTCTCGCCAGCTTCACCTAAAGCCCACTGGGCTTAGTGATTTTAACTGTGCTTTAACCAAGATCTGACTTGGACAATCAGATCTCATCTGTACGAGGAAACCTCTTCTCCAGCCTCCCCTTTTGGAAGTTGGATGGGATCCCTCTCTGATACAAAGGTGTCTGAGTGTAACAGACAGACATTGAAAAACAAAGCACACAGGAAAACACAATTGCAAAGAGATGCCCTCAGGAATCACGTTCCAGTCCTGGAGAAGGCCTAAAAGCTCTCCCGTTCCCACCTTACATATGGGAACTCCAGCAGCAGAGACCGGCGCTGTATTTTTTTTTTTCCTCTGTTCACCTTTGTGGGATTAGATCTGCACCAGAACCATAGGAGTGAAGGGCTCTGTATCTCATTAACCAGCCAAGCCTCCAGTTTACAGCAGAGGCCAGCTATGGGCAAAGGGCAAGGACAGAGTTCTCAGTTGCCGCCAGGCATCTATGAGCTGAAGTGAAGCGAGATCCTACCTTCAAAGTTAAATTTCTTATACGGTCGGGAAGCAGGTGGGGATGAGAGTGGCTTCTTTTCCGGCACAGGTTCAGACTCTCCTAGAAAGAGAGACCACAGCTCGCTCAGACAGGGCACTGCAGACACAGGTGCCCCTACCCTATCCCAGGTGAAGGTCACTTTTCTTTTTTCTTTAGCAGCCCCCTAAAAGCACATGTTGTGACAGACAGTGCCCCTGTGACCCTATGGGGTGGGAACATCTCTAGAGGAGCCTCCTCGCAGAAAAGAAGAAAAGTGCCTCAGGAGGAGGACAGTTTGGGGACCAGTGTATCTTAAATGCAACCCCTCTGGCTCTCCTTCCAGGCCGATCAAGCAGATCCCACTAGAAACACTTTGCAAGGCACCAGGGAGCCACTAAATGGCATTTGGCAGGCAGCTGCAGCATGGCTGTTGTCACTACTGATGTTATCACAGCACGACAAGAGGCTGGGACAGGGATCTCCCAAGGGACAACGCACAGCCAGAGTAATGCTCTGTCTGTGACAGCCCTCAAAAGGGACCAGAGAAAAAGAATGTGGGGAACAAATACACTTTTTATTCGCTATCTAGCATCTAAATACCCCATGCTTGTTTGCAATCAGGCTGTGAAAAGAAGAGCAGAGCTTCCTTTTTACCCTTCTCAGGAGCTGGCACCTTCCCTGAAGTTTTTACTGCTCCTTCAGAGGAGTCACATTTCCCAGGGCCTTTTGTGGCTGCCTTCCCAGGCCCGGAACTGGGTTTTGATATTCCCAGGAGATCAGCTTCCATGTCATCCATGTCCTGGAAAGCAACAGGACGAGGATGGGAGGAGGGTGAGTGATCGCCAGGCCATCACAAGGACCGTGCCTCAGGGAAACAGGCAGGGTGGCTGGTGCTGGGGCTGAGATGATGGGTACTTGTGCACTTACCTTCAGGGTTTGCAGCACAGCTTGTGGGTCTGCATCGGAGACACTGGATCCCTGCATGCCAGAGAGGGGAGATCAGACAGACAGGCTTCAGAAACTCCTCACCCCAGAAACAGCAGCCTGGTGTTCAGGACCCCCATCATCTGCATCTACCAGAGGACCAGGGTAAATTGCTCCAACACTCAGAGCCCTGGTTCTCCTCACTTTATGAGAACACATGCTTAATTCCTTCTGTTGCGTTCCTTATTGGAAGTCCCCTGTGCCTTGAATCCTTTGCTCACATCCTGCTGTCCCTGGGAGAAGTGTCAGGAACGTTGCTTTGGGTTAGGGTCCACCTCGTCCAAGGTACCTGGAAGCCCTCCTCCCATTTTCCACCCACACCCCTATCCCATCTTCCCCACCCCGCAGACGGGTCACCTCTTCAGCCGAACTTCACGGTTCCTCCCTGATATCCCACTGCTGACTTGGATGGGGCAATGCTAGGGGCAAACTTGGCCCAGCTCACCTCCAGCCCTCAGGATACCCATTCTCTCAAAGTTTTGGGCTCACCTCTGCAGATTCCACATCCTCTGCAGGGAGTTTGCTGAAGAAATCATCCTCCGGAAAGGACCTGTGACACAAGCCTAGGGGTTAGCAGCACATGGGAGCTGGGGAAAAAGGCTAAAAACAGCACTAGGAATAAAGAAATAGTGCTGGGACTGCTACATTTAAGCAAGTAATGGAGATTTACAGAAGATGTACAGGCCTTGGGGGCACTCAGCTCTTGCTGGAAAGCTTCAGGCTCTGGGTTCCCAGCTCTCAAAGCCATCACAGATAACTCCTTCCCACGTAATCGCTACTAGGACAGGGAGTGAGGTGAAGGAGACAAGGACGGGGCAGGTCAGAAGGACGTGGGGAGCGCAGAGAGCTCTCCAAACGGGAGAGGCTGTGTTTGAAAGGTACTTACTTCTTGCTGGCCTGCAAGCTGGTGCCCCGGGCTCTCCCACTGCTGACAACGGCCGGCTGGGAAGGTCTAGTAGATTTAACAGGGGCTTCGTCTGAAAATAAGACAGGGAGAGATTAGGGTGACCGACACAGGCACTCCAAAGGGGAATTTGCTGTTCCCTAATGGGCCAAAGAGGCTTTGAAGTGGATATGCTTCACTCTGCCCTCCCCAAGCCGATGTCCAACCCCATTCAATGGCCTCTGGGAAGCTGCACTCAGCTCTGCTCCCTGCTTCATCCCCCCTCACAACTGGAGCTCCCTTGGAGAGCAATGGCTCTTGCACCAGCACCTCCTGCTCCCAGGAAGGAACAGTATGAGGATGCTGCCCTTCCAGCTGCAGAAAAGGTGCACTTTACCATCGTATCCCAGGAGGTCACCCAACACGTCATCGATGGAGCCTAGAACGAGACAAATTACAGGAGCTGAGGCAGGTGGGCGCACCAAGCAGGCGTAGAAAAACTCCCTATTTCAATAGGCTTGCTCTTTTGAAATCCCCCAGAATACAGGCTTGATTTCAAGCATCATCAGGCCCTCCTTGCCAGCCTAGAGAGAATTGCCAGGACCATGACTTGGTCCAATATTTCATAGATGATTTAGCTTCACTTAACCAAAAATGCTATTTTTTTCTTTATCGAGTGCGCCAGCTGCTTTCCATTCAGATAGTCACCGGCCACAAGCAGCACTTAATCTGTGAGCTCCACAGTATCTAAGAGCCCCTGGGCAACCCAAAAGCACCGCAGTATTCAGGCCTACAAGAGGCTTCTAACAAGGACTTGGGGAGCAGCTCGGGGGAAGAACTAAAATAAATGCTTTTGTTCTCCTCTGGATTTAGGGAAGTCTCCAAGAAAGGGAATTTAGGATCACAATAAGCAAATCCAATCAACCTGAGAGGCACGTGAGCATTGTTGGTTCAGGAAGAGCATAATACGCTGAGCAGTAGCTTTCAGACATGGCTCATAAAATTATTTCGGTAGCCACGACTGCTGCCTGATCCTAGTGCCCCCCATCTGCTCTGTTCCACGTATTCTTAGCAGATCAAAGCACCTACGGACAGTGAAAGGAAAACACAAACGCGTACGTACCTCTTAAACTTTTCTTGGACTTTGCAGCCTATAGAGAAAGACAAATTCCCTCATTACAAAACAAAGCAGATCTGACCTGGATTTTCCCAAAAAAACCACTACAGCCATAGGCAAGTTGCTCCAGAGAACCCCATACGCAGTAGTGAAACCCTCCTCCTGCCCATGCTATTTAGGAAATGGCACATGAAATGCTGGGAACTGCAGATATTTACAACTTCTGAGAGAGCCCAGCGAGCACGCAAGCTGGGCAGAAGCCTCTAGCCCCTGGGACCACTTCTGCCTCCATACAGAGGTGCCAGAGCATCGAATTTGGATGTCCCAGGCCTGCGTTGTGCCGTATCACACTCACCATCGCAGAATTTCTGCCTTCCCGTGCTGTGACAGGTCTGGTTATACGTCCATCCAAGCTGCACCTCGCAGGGGGTCTAACACCACTGCTCACATCCGCACCAACCTCCTACCTGCAGCAAGAGGAAGATTTATTGATTTGCTTTTAAAGCTAGCTGTTCCTCTATTAAACAGACTTCCCTTCTACAGCCTGCCAGACTGCCTCTGTGCTGCTCAGACCTCTCTAAGCCACTTAAAGCAAGTCTTAATATGAGTTTAATAAAAAATGAAAAAATCCCCCAGGGCAGTTTTGAGCTCCTGCAGCAATTTGCGCAGGGAACGTCCCACCAACACCACGGAGATGCTCTGCAAAATAACCGGAGCGAGCCTGCCCATCCATGGAGCTCAGGGGGCGACTCCTGCCCCATCCACGACCCAGGCGACCACCCCCGGGGCTCAGGGGCTGGCGAGGGCAGAAGGACAGGAGCCCTCTCCCCTCTGGGCGAGGGGCACTGGGGGGGCTCCAACGGGAGGGGCAGCCAACCCCAATTAACCCGGGCTGAAAGCAGAGGGGGACGAGGGGAGCCCGCAGGTCTCACACCAGGACACCCCCCCCTCCCCAGACACCTCCGTGCCCCCCGGTGCCGGGCCACCCGCTGCCCGCCCGACCCCCAGCGCCCCGCTCCCCGGGCCCGCACCGCGCCGGGCGCCTCAGGCCGGGGTAGGCCGCAGGCCCCGGCCCGGCCCTTCCCCTCACGGGGCGCTGGGAAGCGCAGTCTCCGCCGGGCTCAGGCAGCGAACTACAGCTCCCAGCAGCTCCAGCAGCTCCCAGCAGCCGGGGCCGGGCGGCTGAAGGCCCCCCCAGGGTCTTTCTCGCCCGCTTGGAGCGGCGGGAGGCAGCGGGACGGGGCAGGGAGGGTCCAAATCTGCAGCCCCGCTCCAGTCCTTCCAGTGCCTGGCTGATAAAAGGGACAATCTCCTACCTGGAGCCCCCCTTCGGGCCGCTCAGGAACCGGTCCAAAGCCCCAGTTACAAGCTGGCCGATGTAAGGGGGCGGGTAGCTGGGGAATCGCCTCAAGCAGCGCTGTTTAAGGTTGTTATTTCAAGAGCACAGACCTCACACTACGTAAGCGTGGCAGCCACTGCCTTCAAGCTTAGCAGGAGGAAAAATACAGGCTGGATCCACAAACCTCAAGGAGAAGCTGTGAATACCCCCCTTTAGCAGTGCTCTTTCTGTTAGAGTTGCTCCTTGCAGCCTAGGACAGTTTGCTAGCTGAACTACAAGTAGGGACCACGCAGAAGTAGTGACCATCGAGAGGCAAGATGAAGCAGATCTAACGCCAGCAGTCAGCGCAGCAAGGTGTGCTGGTACTGCTAAAATCAACTAATGGGTAACAGTAGAAGTTTAGTTTTTTTGTTTTTAAAAAAGGTTAATTTCTCACTCTTACCAAAGCTAGGGCCAGGACAAAGCCAGCCCTGCTCCTGAGGCTGCTCCAGCCTTGTTAAGTTTCTACTCAAGTTACTTCCAGAAAAACCATGGGGAAATGCCCTTGAAATCTTACATCCTGCGGACCCATACACCAGTGATTTTCACCAACTGTAGTGCCAGTCCATGTGCAAACATAGGCTCCTTCTGAAGATTTCACCCAATGCTGCAGTTTTAGGAGTATACCACTCACATCAGACTGAAAACCATACTCAGCTTATTTCAACACTCTTGAAGAGGAACCACATAGTATACAAGTGTTATCATTTGACACTGAAATCACTTAAATGTGAGCAGCACTTTTGGAAATGGTGCCATTATATTTTGTTAAAAGATGGAGGAGTCCTAACCAGGATGCATGGCAAGTTGACTGAGTTGAAATACTGTCTGCTGACCAAGAGACAGCAAGTCATACCAGGCTGTGATCTTCGGGTAATAACACCAAAAAAAAGCAAGCTCAGAAAGGATACGATATATTCACCAATAGCAAATACAGCATTTGCTGTTATATCACTATCCACTCAAAAAACAAAAAGCAAAACCAAACCAAACCAAACACGAGGAACAATTTTAAAGGAAGGGCTTTTATGAATTGAAGTTTCTGCTGCCGAACACAAATCTTCACTACTGGCAGTGATCAGCTTTTGCTGGCTTATAAGCAGTCACAACCAAGTCATGAGAGTTTTGATCTCTGCCAGATTTTTTTTTCTGTAGTGTGCACAGCACCAGAGACAGGAACAGCTGCCGGGCTGCTAGCTGCCTTAGAACTCTGCAAAGCCAGAAAGGTCAGACTACAGGTAAGAGAAAATCCAACAGACTTAAGGTGAATTCTTGCAGAAATTCTAAACATGGCAGGAAAAATGAAGCCTTACATTTCTTTATGCAACTGGTTGAGAGCAGCAAGTTCAAGACATTATTTCTTTGTAAAACTCATCTTTTCAGTACTTCATTCTACTTCGTTACTTTAAATGAGATTCATGGAAGACGACGCATGAGAGCAAAAAGAACAAAGAAGTTTTGTCTGAAAACATTTTTTGTGATTTATTATATTTGTACATACTGTTAGCTAGTACTGTTCTCATTAACATATCTTTAACCTTTCCCTGCTCCTCCTCCATCATCCCTCCCCAGGTCAGCAGTCTGCTCTGTTGAACAGATGGAAAGCAAAGCAATTTGCCTCACTTGGTTCAAAACCTGACTCGAAAGCCAAAAGGCATGTTTCATCTTTGCCTTTTTTTTTAAAAAACCATTTAAATTTAAGCTTTTCTTTCTCTTGAGCTACTGCATATGAAGCTAAAGATCCTGTCTAATGATTGTTAGTATCAGGAAAACACTCCTCCATGATAAGTGATCCAAAATTAGAGACTCCAACAGATACCAAGGCTGTCAGAAGCAGCTTCTCAGATGCTGCCTCAGAACTACAGGTTTATACTGAAGCTTTTCACCATTTTAATCTCAGAGTTACTCTTATCTCTTGAAGAAAGGTTTTATTGTCACTGAACAGAGTTATTGGTGTGGAAAGACAGCAGTAATTTTGTTTAGTTGTAGTTGCACTGATTTCATTGGACAGACATCAGGAGGTTCTGTTAAAAACGAAATCATCTGTTAATCCAAACAGCACTGTGCAAGTCGCAAGTCAATATAAAAAAATTAAGCAAATCAGAGAAAGCTCCTTGGAAATGCATTGGTGGGGAAAAAAAATCTGGACATTTCACTTAGGATTGTTGTTTTCTTGAAGAATGCCTTTTAAAACCAGAACATCCCGGAACAATCTGAAGATCCAAGGACCTCGGCCAACTGATTTCTGCCCTCGAATACTGGCTTCATCCTTCCACGTCAAATTTGCAGTTTCCACCACTACATGTGGTTTTTCACATCAAATCACCATAATTAACATTTGTAAAGTGCTTCGAGATAGTGCTATGAAAATATCAACAGTTAAAAGACGGGCAGGACGTCTATTATCAGCATCTAGCTGGTTACTACTACTTGTTTTGTTCTCAGAGCAGCATCACTGTTTTCTCCTTTTACTTCTTATTAACAAAGAGTAAGGTGACAGTGTTAGAGATGGCACACAGGTAAAGGGAGTTTCTGCAGGGCAGTGAAACAAGGATGTATTGGAAAACATGAAGATGTCTTCTGGAAAGAAGACTGAAGCAGAGCTCCAGACAAGGATGGGTATTTACTTCCCAGCTACAGCAGGGAAGTAATGCTACATGCAGACTTTCTGCACGGAGAACTATGTGGGAGGCTTTAGATAGCACAGACATTTGTTAAACAAGGAGAGAGTTGGTGCTAACCTTAAAAATATATATATCAAAACGTCGATGCTTTTCGGGGAGGGGGAAGACGTAACTGCTCATTTGAAGCTATTGCCTGAGGGCTGTTAACTACTTAGTAGTAAAATCCTGCTACCTTTCCAGTTGACAGGAACTTCTCTCTAGTTAGCAGCTTCACAAAAGCAATTCTTGTACGAATCCATAAAGCTTTCCCAGATTTTAAAAGGTTAATTTTACCATTATAATTGCACTTTAAAAACAGGCATCAATCCCTATGCACTCTCCCCAAACACCTTCTCAATTTATAAAAGGGGAAATAAAGGCTACAATTATTCACTGTCCTACAGCTACCGGGATTTGAAAGGTTTGATTCAGGTGCCTGAAGAAAGGACACAAACATCCAGTTTTCAGGGCAGGAAAATTGTGCATTTTAAAAACCAGCAGGCTTCACAGCTTGGCTTGCATCGGCTTCAGATGTTTGTGGAAAGACTCGTGAACCTGCGAAGAGGGCAAGACAGTAGTTACAGCAAGATCAGGCCAGCATTTTGAAACACTTTTAGCTCTCTACATGTCGCAGAAAATCTGAATCAGAGGCACTTTCAGGAGTCAAGAACAGCCAACTAAGTCCTGTATTTGAGTGTAAGACAAAGAATGAGCATAATAGACCAAACAAGTGCTTCTCCACTACCTTTACTGCACGAAAGGAAAGAATGAAGGTATTTTATATCCATACAGACAATTCTTTAGCATTTTAACTAAAAGAAAGCTGGCAGACATCTCCTAAGCAGACTGTAATGAAGCTCTTAAGACCAACTGACTTCAGAAGCACAAAAAAATTAAGAAAGCTCTGGTGGGATTTAACTATAATTGCACAATCTCTGGCAGCCTGTGTTAGGAATACAGTCTGTCCAAATAAAATAAAGGCAGTGAAGGCCACTGTGACAGGATTTACAGTTCTGTTTTGGCTGGTGGAAGATGGACACTGGCTCTTCACAGCTCAGTTTCTTTTATTAGCTCAGCTACAGCCTTAGGGCAGATATGCAGCACCTGACACTTTCAAAGAACTACTTGGGAGCAGTTTCCTTCTACAGTCACTAATACTGCCTGAAGGCACTAGAAGATTTGATAGAAAACAGGTAGGATTTCACAGCTACTGTCATTAAACAGAATTAAGATAAAGGGATAATTGCTTTTAACTTCAATGAGATTATCCAGTTGTTTCTCTAGGTAGAGTACAATTTCCTCCCCCAACTGAGGAAGTAAGAAGTATCCTGCAAGACCGTGTGTAAGGTACGCGTGGGAGATTAACTACAACAGAAAGTGCGCTGAAAGCAGAGGAGCAGAAGCAGGTTGCTACTTTTGTTCCACTACCACTAGTAGCTTCAACTCCCTCCCCCCCTTTATCAATTACCTGCTGAGATCACTGACTGGATCAAAATTAACAACCCTAAACTGAGTTATTTCTCCGCACACACATGACCTAAGAGGAAGAAATAAGGTTTCTTTACCTCTGTTTTGTTCAGTGGAGATTTCTTTGCCCACTCAAACATGTTCTCGTAGACATTGCCATCATACCGGCCAAGCACAGATCCAAGGTGAGTGTCGTGAAAGTCAAAGGAGTCTACCAGTGCTACTGCGTTGGGACGAATTATTGCCAAGAGCTCCTTCACGCGCTGGTTGACTTGAGTAATTTGGGCATCTGTCAAAATACCCGCCTTGGGAAAAAAAAAAAAAAAACGATTATCAGAAGAGTATGTAAGTCACAAGAACCTTCCCTTCCACTACGGTCTAACGTAGGTCAGCCTTCCCTCACCCAAAAATCCAGTATTCCATAAGACACTGGAGTCCCACCCCCTGCCCCTAAGTGCTAAGCAACCAAACTGGCAATCATCTGGAGTACAACTCCCCATTTTGTGCACTAATTTACAAATGCATACAGCTCTCAAAGCATGTCTAACCTACACTTGCATCTCCTTTATCACCTCTTTTTTTTTTTTAAACATATTCATCACCATTATCCACTGGAACACATTAATCCAAAGAGATGCCACGCTACCATTTTCATCCAACTCTACTTCTGGTGGATCCCAAGGGAAACATACCAAGAGCCTTCCATCAGAATCACACTGCTTGACTTACGCAAGTGAACAGTCAAAACCTCAGGCCTAAGCAGTCATGCGGTTTTGCATTTAAAACATCTCATAACGAGAACTCTGGCTCAGGAGGTTTATAGTGGTGGAGAAATACACCAACCTGCATGAAATCCCCTGCGTTCTTACTGATCCCATACAGTGCGTACAGGAGACATAGCTCAGTCATGACAGCACGGACTGCTGCATTGCTGATCTCAGACAGCTTTGCTGTGAAAAGCTTCACTATCACATAGTGACAGTGTACCTACAAGATACAAAAGGAAGATGAATCAGATTCACAAAGGGATTAGAAGCTGCTATAGCACCCCTCTTTATCAGGTACGTCACTGACCTCAGATGCTCGCACGAGGTCAACAGAAGTTCTGTTCCAGGCATCCTCCTTGCTCTTTCTGTGGTTCAGTTCAGCTTGCAAGTTCTTTGCTGCAGCTTCTACAAGCCTATTTCATAAAAAGAAAAGCGGGTTATACAATAACACATTAACAAGATTACACACACTGAATTCATATAAATTTAAGTCTAACACATCAGAACTCAGAGGTGGTGTGTGGCACCTGAATACATTGCCTGGAGCAAGCAGCTGTGGCCCTAAACCTCCTACTATGACTGCTGCAGCTAGAACGCAGCTACATGGGGATAAAAAGACATTTGACAACACAGAGGGGGTGCCTGAATGCCTCCTCTCATGCAGGTTATCTGTTACACTCTTACACCTTCTTCACAGTAGGCTTTAGAATCAGGATTGTTTGCCTGTATGTAGCCTCTTGTAACCTCAGAGCACTTAACACCATTCCAAGCTAGTAAAGTGCATTACTTCTTGCAAGCGACATGCAGAGCTAAGCTTTGCCAACCACACCTTGAGAATCTCACGTTAGCAAGGCAGTACAACGCTACCATCTCCCAACACACCCGATTTTATTAGTGCCTGGCTCAGCCTAACAAGCATGAACTCACCGGGCAGCCCGTGCTTTGTAGGCCTCTACCAAGCTGACTGGATCATTAATGCGCACACTCACGGTCCTTGCAGCCACGTGCTGTGGCTGAATGCGTTGCCTGGAGAGATCGTTAAGGTAGGACACCATGCCAGAAACCCGCTGACCAGCAGCAACTTGGTTGTAGCTTTTGACAAGGAATCTGAAAATAAGGACAACAAATAGCAACTCTCACTCCTTAGTTTGAATGCAGAGAAGTCCTTTTACCTAGGGTCCGTCAGTCCAGCAAAGAACAGTTGCAGGCATATGCATTTGTCAAAAACAGTTCCATGGTAACACAGGATACTTCTCTGCTCTTCGCTTCAGGCGCAAAGATCACAATGCCAAGGCAAAGAAGTCGCTGGACGGAAGCTAACATACCTGGCTGTCTGCAGCATCATGACTGTGTTTTCTCCCTCATATGTGCAGGATGGGGTGAATGTGACATAGATGTCCGGAATGCCACTGCAACGAGAATAGCCATGCCCACCACAGGCCATTCGACACTCCTCAATACCAGCATTGGCAGTCCAGGAAGTGAAAGCCTTCAGTCCTGCTGTCAGCGCATGGAGCTGATGGACAAAAGCAAAGCAAGTCAGTTTCTTTACATTCCATTCTAAGTTTGCATGTACCTACCAAGTACTGCAACTCCCAGAAAAAAGTCACCACCACCCTCACATTTACCACTAGGTCTTGTTTTTCTTGTAAGGACTCCTTCCTGGGACAAACTACTTATGCGAAAGCCTCTGTACATGTAAGGACTTATTCTGAGTATCTCATTTTTTTCTGTTTCTACACATAAGGTAGAAAACTGTTTTCAATTTAATTTATTTATTTTGTCACATTAGGTTCTCAAACAGAATCCCTAGTTCAAAACTAACACTTTACGACCCTAATCCCTCAATATAGTACTGAGGCCTTTGATCAACACATCAGTTCTACTCTAGTCACTTCAAGATTAAGAATAATCTAGAAGGTATAGCACAGGTATAAGACCAGTCTCAACTTCACTCTGAAGTGACATGCCATCATTCCTGAAAACTTTTTTTTCCCCTAAATATACACATTAGCTTTCTTTCTTTGCATCACTCCCTATTTTTTTTTGTGAAGCACTGCTAAATAAATAGTGCAAACAAAGAAGTAAGAGTCACAAGCACATACTGGACTTGGGATCACTGGATCTAAAGTACAAGACATCTCAAGAGTCAAAACCACAAAAAGGCTTGTGACTTTGCTCCCATGCTATAAGCAATTCTTGCATAAAAACAGAAACCCCCCCTGATTTCCAAAGGATACAGTACCTCTGGCAGCTCACTCAGATCCCCTTCATTGATGTCTCCACTAATGCGCCGATAGGTGTCTTTTATGTAGGCTCCCACGAAATGAAAAGCATATGCTGTTGCCAGGAGAGGGAAGAGTTTGTACTGTTGGGTCTGATAATCCAAGATCTGGGGTTCTGGCTCCCTAGAGCAAAACACCTGAGAGTCAGTATGCCTGTGGCTGGCGAACTGCTACAGAAGTCCTATTCAACTCTAAGGAGCTTCACCACCTGGATAGCAAAATCCACATCCGTATCAAGCCGGAATATGCAAGATCATATAACAGTCTGGCAAGGGGAGGGCAGTCTGGCAGTCAAGAATGGAAGACTACTCATTTTCCAACATTAAACTGTTATAAAACTCTATCAAGTGCCAAAGCAAGTTAACATCAACCGCATTCCCTCTTCCCTCCAGTTTAGGAACTTCCCCTCAGCACTTCAGCTGCTCTTTTCTTTCAGTGCACCTACCCTGGCTTTAGCTCAGACTGGTGTCTCACTGCGCTGTAGCGGATGGCAATGGTACAAGCCCGGGACAGAGAGCGAGCAGAGTCTCCTACAATGAGAGATCGGATGAACACCATGGTCCCATAGGTTAGCTTGTCACTGAGTGGTTTCACATAGGTGCCATCTGGTTCAACCTACAAAAAAATAAACACAACAGCCTGTTGATTTTTAAAGTATCTTCCCTTTTTACATATTCACATCTCATGCTCTACACTCATCATGTAGTACTTAAAAGCAACCTACAATCTTGTTGGTATTTGGATGAGAAGCTTCTCCAAGGAAGACCAGAATAGTATAGAGACCTTGCCAGCTGGGTGGGTGACTTTCCTGTTCTTTATTTACAGCCTTTGGGCAGCAGCAAGAGGTGAAACCTTCTGAACCAGCCCCTGAACAGTCATTACAGGTCCTCCCTTCCCATACAATTAATAGGACAACCTGCACATTTCACGGAGCAGTTTGGGATAACGAAGAGCTGTTAAACTAAACCACAGCAGACTCAAGCTGAAGACAAACAGAATAGGGCTATTCTACAGAAGAGAACCGCACCGTAGCCAACTCCCCATTTGTATTTGGAATAAAAGACCATCAGTAAGCAAGGACAGCTCATGAAGTCAAGAAATCTTCCCTGGTAGCGATGCTATCACACAACACGAGCAGGGAATGCAGATAACGGATAAAACATCAATTACTGCATGTACTGCTCAACCATCATCATTCAGAACAGTCCAGGGCTAAACATGAGAGGCTCCCAAACGAGGAGCTTTCTGGTTCTAGATCAGGAAAAGTCAGCAGAAAGTGAAAAAGAAGGTTCCCGTTTGCGATCAAGAGCTACAAGTTGGGGATGGATTCAACCCAGCTAAAGAAAAAGTAAATAATATGTAGGATTTATGGCACTATTCAACCACACGAGAGCATTTGAAATGACCATTTTTAAAGGCATAAGCTGAAACTCATCGCTTTACCTGGGCATATTTCATCAGCATGTTTTCCCGAGGAATTCTGAAGTTGTCCATCTTCAAGTAGCCATTATCCATTTCATCATAACCAAATTTCGGCCCGATGTCACCCACTGTAATACCTGCCACAGACAGAGCCATTTGCATTAAGAAACAGGAACACTACACAACAGGTTCAAGCCTTCTCCAAGAAAGGCATTCTTTAGTTTTCTAGAAATTCCTGATGCTGCTAGGAGTAACAGCAAACTAGAACCTTAGTTTCTTGATTAAAGAGCACCAAAACATGGGGCCTTCGTAGTTTACATGAAATCCTACAATATGCTGACTGGGGGAGTTTTCTCTAAGGATTGTTCACCTCCCTTCTAGCTAGAGGATGATGAAAGGTATTTTTCCCTTTCAGAAGCAGCACGTGCTGCCTCACAGAATGCCTAGCTGGACAGAATCAAATTCCCACTAATCTTCACATTGAAAACATGACGTGAAAGCTGATTTAGTGGTAGCTCAGTTTTAAGCAAGACTCACTAAGTTTTAAGTCTGTGACCTACAATCTACACACTGAAATCAGCTAGTGAAATACGCTACGTTCATTAACAAGACATGCAGCTGTATATAGCTGAAGAGAAACAGATCTGAAGTTTTCCATGAACGCTAACCTCCCAACACAAATTTTTACCTGGCAGAGGTTCATGGGTGCCCAGCTGCCGTATGGGAACGATGAAGGCATGCAGTCCTTTGCACTGGCCCTGAGTGTAGAGCTGAGCCAGAACAATGGCATGGTTTGAGGTCTTTCCAACTGCAGAAGGAGTGGGAGTCAGGAAAAAAAAAAAAGCAGCACACATATTAGTAACACACACATCTTTCCTTGAAGCAGGATCCAAAATATGTTAACCCCACCATGTTAGAAAAATAGATTTGCAACACTGATTAATATCCAGATTTTGCAGCTAGACAAACAAGGCTGCCTAGGTCAACGAAAGTTGCACGTTATTATTCTCTTGGCTATACAACACCGAGTCCTTGGCAAACCTGACAGGAAAGCCAAAAGACGTTCCGTCTACCTACAGGCTGCCTCAGATGCTTCAATAAAGATTTTGATAAAACAGATACTAAATTACACCAAATCCACACAGTATGAATGATTCAGGGAAATAATCCAGAGCACACAGATAACCGGAAGTTTAGGTAGGCTCTGACAGGTCTTCTACTTGTGCAACATGCAACTCTGACTCTCTGGACCAAGCTTCAATCATCCTTCTGTGGATATAAGACACATGACATCACCTCCTTGAGTTTTTCATATGTATCTTCCAGATTTATATAGATACACTTACGTCCACCCGGCCACCACTTAATGGAGGTCACAGTGGGGCTGTTGAGGATGAATTCCTGGGTAGCGGGGTCATAAGTAGCTGTAGTTTCTAGACCCCGGAGATGAGTTCCTGAAAAGAAGCAAACACATCGTGTTGGCAGAAAGTCAGTCACAAAATACAGACAAGGACTGAATTGGACAATGGAAAGTTGAACTCCAGTAGTAATGCACAAATTTTAAATTTGCTTTTAGGCTATAATTAGTAGATATTTAATCCTTTATAAAGAAGAAGTGAGACTCAGGCTGTATTCTGGGACCTAGAGCCAATTCTCTGCAAACTCATTGTTTCTGTGGTCCAATACTACCTTCCAAGCACCTCCAATCTGACACCTTTTTCCTATTACATACCAGAAGCCCTTTGTCAATAAAGAGATCCACCAAACCATGCTCACCTGGCTTTCGCTAAAACTGTTGAATAAGTGCAAAACAGAATTGTGCATTTTGCAGCCAAAAGATGGAATAAATAGTACCTGTAATGTCTTTATTTCCTCATCAGGCCTAGGATCTCCTCACCTGACGGAGCAAATTCTCCCAAACGAGATCATTCATTGCTCCAAAACAATAAGTAATGGCATGCATATGCTAGGTTACCTATACAGGTAGATGAAGAGGCTGCAAAATAACGAAGGTTACAACAGCGGGCACAGTCTGTCTTCTGCCTCGAACCCTACACGATTCATGCAAACCTGTCTCAGCAATGGCAGTGTCTCTGCATTAGCAAAAAAACACTATGCTTACGTGTTTAAATTAGCCAAGCTGCAAACACTCACGATAGTCTAGATGGACAGAGAAGATGAAGCCAACGACTCTACATAGGAGTTTCAACATGAAAAGACATCACCTCGGTGCATCCACGTTTCCAAAGCATGGAGCTTAGCGGTAGATTTCCATGGGCAGCTTAACTCTTACTTTGCTGGCAAAGGGTCTTCAGACCTCACTAGATGCAAGAGATTCTCCACAGACTTGCAGTTATTTTATGCTTCTTACAGTCTCTGTATTTCACTTCAGCACAAAGGTGAATCCTGATCATTTTTAGAAAATACTTCTTATCTGCAACTCTCAGATATCAAATTAGAGTTTCCCGAGGCATAATATCCTCCCTTTGAAACTTGGATTAAGTGTTGCAATCACAATACTGCTGGAGTTATCACAATCCATTTCAAAGCTCGAAAGCAAAGAACAGCAGAGATCAAAGTCTACTTAATACAGATACTCTAAAAAATGATTTCATGGTCCAATTAATAAGAACATATGGGAGTGAGCTAAGGAACCAGGAAAAACGCTTCCCACAGAACATGAACACTGAAACCAAGTCATCCACATGTTCTCTGATCCAAGGTCAGTCCCAGGGTGACAAGCAGTTCTTACTTTTTTGGCATCTCTTTCAGGATCTTAAAGCTCTGTCCTTTTGTCTTCACAGTGAGCGTTACAGTAAAGCAGAAATCACACTGGAAAGAACGGTAAGTGTAGAAATGATGCATCAAATTGACAACACCACAGCTGTATGCACGAGGTGTTTTAACAAATCATCTATAGTAATTTGAATGGCACAAGAGGAGCACTCAGTATGCATCTGCACAAAAATCCAAACTCTTCCACCATCAGGGAAAAAAGGTCAGAAAGCATGTGGTGTTATAACCTATTAAAAGTTTCAGAAGCAGTCCACTTTTCCCTAAAGCCATAAACACAAATTACAGACCATGGGATAAACATACACCCTTTTTCCCAGGCAGGGGAATCCTTTGCACACAAAACCATTCTTAGAAATAGCATTTAGTGAATGTACTGTACCATGGCCCATTTCAGTCTGGGCATAGGTGCCAATGATCTCCAGGTTCCAGGCAGGCATGAAGAAGCGATCCTGCTGCTCTGGGGTTGCCTGGGTGAGAAGGGTGGGGAGGAACATGCCCAGATGAAGATCCAGAGGCTCAGGCCGTCCTCGATGAACAAAGCTGTGAAGAGGTGCCATGGGATGGGAGTGTGAAGGCAATGTTATGGGAGGGAAGCAAGCGAGAGGATTCATGGTGGAGATTCAGGAAGAGACAAAAAGAAAAAAAAAAGATTCATGTGTAAATCAGAATTCAGCAGGTGTATTTTAGAAAGCCGGAGCACTCTCCTTTCCTCAGATCTGAATAACAAAAAACATGCTTACTCTGAAATAAGCATGCTGCAATTAATTTCTTTCTAATCCTATATAAAATGCATTTGCAATATTCCCCTATTTTTGATGATAAATAATTGACGATGGACAAAATGATTAACCCAAACTGAAAAACGAAGACAAGATCCTCGCTAGGGTTTGGAAACCAGAGCCCACTGAGTTAAAAGAATGGCAGTTTGTTGAAGATCTGGTCTGGTTGGATGTAGCGAGCCTTCGTCTGTACGAACAAAGTCCACACTTTTTTCATGGTTGGAGAGCAGAAAGTGGCAGAAGTCCCAGTTCATCCAGCTGAATGAGCTAGGTTTTCACTGGAATATTCTTTAAAAAATTAAGTCTGCACTAATTCCTTTTTATTAGTAGTAGTATTATTACTATTAGTTAAAGATTAGACATGTATATACTACATACTCCTAAAATTCCTGCTATCACCTCCCTTCAACTCTTGCTGTTTTTAAAGGCTCTCTTAAAAGGAAAGTGCTCCGCATGTGTCAAAGTTGTGAACATAAACAACATGGCAAGAAAGCCAACATTTCTCAAGGTGGCAATCACCAGTACAAAATCTCTCCAACTAAACGTTTCACTAGAACTAACCTTCCTCCAAGTTCTTTCAAACACCACTGTTAGGCTGTTAAGTGGTCTATTAAGAATTTGGATATGAAAAGCTAAATGCTTCATTACATTTTTAAGTATTAATTGCTTTGAGTACTTAACAGCACTGTACTTTTTTATCTCCTCCAAGCTACAATGAACTGTTCTACTGCAGTGTTCTCCAGTCTCGGTATTATTCCATTTACTTGAGGAGTTTCTCAAAATATACAGAGATTATTTTTGCAAGTATTACCTACTAACTTCCAAAAACAAGGGAAAAATCAAACAGCATTAATCCCTACTGTGCAAGGCTGACAACACTGCATAATAGGGAATGCAAACCATTAAAATAGTTGGGCTATGGATTGTTGATCAGTACTTCTGCACAAGGACTAAAACATGAATGTGCCAAGTGGTAGCTTGTTTTTAATAGGATTTTTTAAATAAGTGGGAAGCGTTACTGAGAGAACGCTCGTTGGAGCTCAGCTCATATTCAGCTGGCACACAGAGTGGGACCAACGCACTCATGTTACCTCTAGGCATACATTAAGATAAGTGGCCCTCTAACGAGTGTAGTTCTTCAGTTTATCTGAAAATATCAGCCAGCTAATGATCCCAGCAGCAATGTTTTATAAGCTTTTTGACTGAACAGCGACCAGGCTCAACTGAAGACTAATGGTTATTTTAATCAGGAATATCGGATTTCAAGTGAGTTCAGTGCTGGTGAGATACATACAGCTGATAGTCAAAGACTGAGAAAAAAAGTCCTTATTTACTAACTATAGCTATAAGCCAGCTAGAAACAATACCATATTTTCATTTCTCCTCTGTGTTTCCCTTTCAGCCCAGTATTTTATGCCTTTTTCTGTTTTGTTTTTTAATCATTCACTATGAAATAGGTTAAAACCACTATAGATTATCAGAAAGTACTCCCTAGGTTAAAATTTGACTAACTACCCATCCAGGCTGGGATTCAATTCAGAGGGCTCTTTCCCCCATCACCAGTTTCTAAACATCAGGCTTAAATTAAGCAGAGCTCAGTGACAATTATAACAGAAGCTTTACTGACGGAACAGATGTCCAGCACTCACAGCAAGAACGCCAAACCATTGTATTTTCATTATTCGGCACAGCAAGTATACTCACTTTTCTATATTATCATCGCATTAATTCTATTAAGTGTCAAAATAGATATTTTACCACTAAACATGAGAGCTGCAAGCAAACCAAACCATCACCAGGCAAGAAAGTGCAATGATCTAACGTGAAACAGCAAGTAAACCAAATCACTTTGGTGCGGACGTGCGCCTGATTTAAAGAAGGCGGTGTGAAAAAGCAAACATGGTTAGCAAGCATTTTTGTCAGCCGTTTGACTCCACTTCCCATGCTGAGCTCAGTTCCCTAACTCCATCTCTCTGAAGCAGAACAGACGATGGGATTTCCTCCGTTGCACGTTCTATGAAGATTTCAGCTAGCACAAGTAACGTAACCTACCAAGCAGGCATCCAGCTTGATTATTACCATCCAACTTGAGCAGCTGTCCAGGCTTGTACACATCCTGCTTTCCAGGTTCAGATGCCAGCACAAGTACTGACATCTTTGGTCTGTTAAACTATTCTTGCTGGTATTTAACGTCTGTAATTCCAGGTTCTGGGCTAAAATTGTGTGTTCTTATTCGTTAAGCATTCTTCCATTTGAATAACTGAAGGTAGTTTTCCTCAATAGTAGGAATAAGACGTTTTTCTTCTTCGGAACCGAGATCTTTCCATGAAGTTATACAGCTGCAGTGGAGTAGCACCTGAAAGGACAGTGCTTGGGGCAAAGCATACCTTACTTTCAAGGGCACAAAATGCACATCTCATCGTGTTACGCTGCAACTGAAGGTGTAGGCCTGACAAGTTTATGCAGGCTGATCATGCACTAAGAACTCTGCAACACATGCCTCAATCCAGGCAAAAATAAAATCCACAGTACTGTTGACTGACATGTTCCAACTAGTTCAACTGAAATTCGGACTCCCAGGGCTTATAACAACCTCCTCATCTTAAATCAAAGGCAAACAGATATCAGTGAACAGCTGAAGTCAGTGAACAGCTAAGAGGTGCATTCTGGAAAAGACCAAAACTAACCCTGTGTGTTAGGATGAGAGACAGAACGGCTCTCCAGCTATCAAGCTGGTAACATCAATGGTTAACCAAGTTACTTTACCTTTCCCCCTTCAGATTTACACAGGGAACATCATCAGTTTATAAACTGGAGTTACAGAAAAGAGGTTACCCAGTGATCCCTGAAGGGAACTAACCATGTCCCATTTCGGTTTGGGCGTAGGTGCCAACTATCTTGACTCCACGGACCAGGGGCAGCCATTTCTTCTTCTGAGCATCAGTCGCTTGGCTCTCTATGGTTTTTTGAAACATGCTGAAGTGTAGACCAAAAGGTTCAGGAAAATTGCCCAAGCATGTTCTACAGGAGAGAAATAGAGGGATCTGGATCTCAGTCTCACTGAGAACGAGATCCTGAAAGGCTTTTCTCCAACTGTAGCATAAGATAACGTTTGTTATTTCGACTTTTCTTTGTCCCACAAACAGCCTCCAAACATGGAGGCATCGGAAGCAATGCTAACGGGAAACATTCATTTCAGGCATTTTCTTCATGCTATGATTTCTGCTGTTGTTATGTAGCTAGAAAAAAAGAACTAAGCTACAAAGATGCACTGGGAACTTAAAATAGAGGACAGGAAAACCAAATTTTTTCCCCCATCCCTCATGCTTGGTGGGAATAAATCCCACTACTGCTAGTGGCCTAGAACCAGGCCGTTATTTCTTAGAAGCGCTACGTATTGAAAAGGAAAAGGCTTCTTAGCTGACTGAGTGCTTTTCTGAAGAGCTCTGTATTACCTGTATCTGCTTCCATCAGCTGTGAGACGTTGAACTCACCTTCCATTAAAACTGTTAGAGGTTAGTAGTGGAATGTAAGGAAAAATCAAACATTTTACATAGGCTTCATCAAAACAAATTATTTCACGATTTGTAGCCACAATGGCAGGCAAATTCCGTTCCCAGTGAAAACAAACTCTGGGACAAACATGCTGTAAAGTTTCGCTGTGTAAAAGCTATGTAGTGACAGCATCTTCCCTTCAATGTTCTGCAGAGCCTGAAGTTCTTTCATCTTCCATCTACTGCACATGGATGCTTATCCCATCCAGACTCAAAGACAGAAGAGAAACACGTGTGACCTACATGAATACCTACACACAAGATCTCTTCCACCCGCTCAAGGTATCTGCGAGGGAAGTGCCTCCTTCCATCGTGGGGTATTAACACCTGCCCAGGAAGCAGACTGAAGTTTGTTGCCGGTGCAGACCTGCACTGAGTAGCAGATATTATGCATCCAGTTTTTCAAATGACATCAGCGTTTGTGGCTGGCATTTTACACTGTGCTTGGAATGAACGCCTGGGAGCAGAGAATAAATCATTTATAGTTCAAAAAACAGATCCCTACACGAACTGTACAAATCAGCCCTAGGGGGAGAGAGCGGGACGATGCTTTCTTCAGGACCACTGAACTGCATGTTGAAGACACTCGTGTTCACTTAGAAATTGTGCTGTTGAACAAGACCAAATGAGCCAGGAGCAAAACTCGCATCATCAAGTAATCTCATACTTGCTATGAATGTGCTTTCAGCTGGTGCGGATGAAAGCACAGCGCCTAGAGTTCTTGGGATCAAGGCAGTCGCTTCCCTTAGCGGAAAATATTATGTTGCCTACAGCAGCAGCACATCTACCTGCAAAGCAGAAGTTACTTTTTTGAACAAGGGCTTTCAAATGCTATACAAATAGGGAGACAGAGTATTTCGCAGCATTGTTGTGGTTTCTTACGTGGGTTTTCTTAAGTGGGTTTTTCCTTTTACACCTACACAGTAAAAGGTACTCGGATTTAACAGATTTGTCTGATTGCACAAATATCAACCTTATCGTGTCCTACCAGTACCTAAAGGGGGCTACAGGAGAGCTGGGGAGGAACTCTTTGTCAGGGGGTGCGGGGATAGGACAAGGGGGAATGGCTTAAAACTAAAAGAGGGTAGGTTTAGGTTAGATATAAGGAAAAAAATCTTTACTCAGAGGGCGGTGAGGCACTGGAACAGGCTGCCCAGAGAAGCTGTGGATAGTCCATGCTTGGAAGTGTTCAAGGCCAGGCTGGATGGGGCTTTGGGCAAGCTGATCTGGTGGGAGGTTTGAATTAGGTGATCTTTAAGGTCCCTTCCAACCCAAACCATTCTATGACTGTGATCCATGGACAGAGTACAATAAGGTACTAAAAAGCTAAGTACTAAAGCTAAGTGTTCTCCTGAGACTCCAAAGCTAAATGAACAATTGCAAAGACATTCTCAGCCTGCAGAACTGGGTTACAGAATAGGATCGTTTACTTTAAAGCAAAATCTGCAAGCAAAATGTCCTTGCTTTTGCATTTCTTGAGGTAACTCTCAAGAAAGAATGTGAAGAACCTTCTCAGTGGGCAAGAAGCTGGGGGTACCCCTGACCTGTGCTGACTGGGCTTCAGAGGTAACAACCGCGTAGTTACCAATCCCTTTTCCAGCTGTATCAAAAAAACAAGTCAGCTTCATCCACTCTAAATTAATTTAGCAGTGTCTAGTAGGGCCCCTATTACAATTTTTCTGGTTTGATACACTAAATGCTACTCCAGGTCCTAACCTGAACACCAAAACGAGAGGCAGAGACATTCTCACAAGGGAAGCACACATTCACGCACTGCTTATGAATACAGGAATCATCTGTTGACTTGCAGCTCTCAGACCTTTTCTCTGTGCCCCAGTTTCTCCCAACTGCTTTTCTCTTCTCCACTTAATCCTTTTTTCCTCAATGAAGGCTATTTAAATTTGAAGGTGAATTAGGATTCACCAGATCGCTCTCTTCAAAGAGCTGTGTAGCATTGTGGATATCGGAACAACATCCCATTTTTCATGCTGACTTACATTAAAACAATTAAAATGGCTTCTGTATACATTTAATAGATCTCATGTTTTGGAGCCTAACAAAGCCCTTGTGGAACAGGAAGGAGGAATATTTAGTTCAACGTATCTCAGCAGCAACAACTATTTAAGCACATTTTCAGGTCACCTGATGACAGCGTTTCTCATCAATCAAGCTATGATTTCGGTCATTTCATGATACAAAGTTACTGAACGAGCTTCCAACAATACACAAGAGCTACAGGAAAACTATCTGAGAACACCCCAAAAGGCTCACCGACAGTCGCTGCCTATATAAACAAACAGGTCCCTGCTCTCTGGGGACAGTCACAAGGTGAGAGGGATTATTGCGAAATATGTTAAGCTTCCATATGTAGAAATCTGATAAATTCAACTTGACAACAGAATCAAGGACGTCAATCTATTTCATAAACTTCATTAAGGCATGTCACAACACCATAGCCATTCAGTTTTCCCATGTGGAAAACTGAATAAACCCAAAGAGTTTCTCCACATTAGCTTTTCCACAAAGTCCCTTCTCGTTAGCACTGATTAACACACTTGGATATTTGGCTGGGATTGACAAGGTATAAAAGCCATAGTTTGTCACCCAGCAGGTGAGAAAATGGAAACAGATTTTAAAATGCATATGAAATCGAGGGATGAAAAGTACTTTCTCTTCCATATATTAAGAAGCACTAAGCCAATACCCTCCCTTGCAAACACTAGGCATAATAAATTTAAATAAAGAATTCTAACAGTATGTTCTGATACAGTTCTTACAGCAAACAAACTTCACTTATTAGTAAGAAGTGTGTGTACCGCTCTTCATTCTTCTACATGCTGTTAACACAGAAGACATTGGAAAATAGTCAGTCTGCAGTAGCTGCAATTATATTTGGAGATCCTGAATACCTGCAATTGGAGTCGACTCTGAAAATAAGTAAGCCTTCTCCATTTTTTCCGTTGATTTTTGGATCGTGAACTTGACTAGTCTCACCTAACTATTCAATCACAAAAGATATGAATATATTATTTGGAACCTACAGGAAATATTGGAGTTTTTATCCAGTCAAAGTTAAGAGCTGCTGACTCTAAAATGCGTTTTTGGAAATAAACTAGAATCTATCGTTTGCATGTGGCCTCATTTATAAAAAACTGTTAGCTAAATGCTAAGGCTAGATGTCTTTCCTAAAAAGACAGTATTTACATTACAAACTTCATGGAAATTTGCCAGCTGGTATACTGGATATACCTCTCTGAATTTTCTCCACTGTAGTAACTGAAGAAACTCCCCTAGTGCCTCCAGTAGGAAAAAATTAATGATTAACTTTTGCCATCCAGTACCTGCAATCTCATGCAGTCAGTGAACTTTCTGGTTATCATTGTCCAACGACACCAGCTTTCAAAAGAACTTTGACAAAGTTCTCCACGGGAACTTTCATGACGTTGGTCGGTGCAGATCAGCTTCTTTGAAATTAAGCCCACAGCAGACAAGGTGCTCTCAATTAATTAGTTCCAATATTCACACCATGAGGCCAGTGGCAGCTCTCCTACAAATCCTATCAGAGGGCTTGTGATTCTACCGGTACATTAAATCATGTGCAATGCCTATTTAATATGCCGGAGGATACATTCATGGTCTTATGTGCAGAGCTCTAGAGCAGCGCAATCCCCGTTAATCAGTTTGATTGTATCAGAGCGAGCTTAACAGAATTAAGGGAGAAATACAAAGTCAGAAACTCCCGCAAGCTGGAAGCAATGAAATTCAGTTGTAAAAACAGTTTTATTTTTATTAACTTTACCCAGGGGTAATACTATCAGATAAACTAAAGGTCAGATACAATAAAAAGCATCTAGGTCAAAGGGAACTACTATAGCACCAGGGAGCCTGAAGAGATATGGGACTGAAAAAATATAAACAAGAACTTATAAGCCATCTTGGAACGTTTTCAAGTATGCCTGTAATGCAACTTTGTTAGGTCTCAACACAAAGCAGAACAATCAGCTTTAAGAGACTTCGTTTGAAGATCCTGCCTCATCAGATCTGCTCACCGTCAAATATTTCAGTCTATTCTTTACGCATTTTGGCAAGTCAGACTACAAGCCCCGTTTTTAACCTTCCGTACCACACGTAATAGAAGGGCTGTAACTATCAGTGTTGTATTTCTAGCCAGAAACCTAAGGAAACACAACATTCAGGACAACTGGTGACAGGACACGTGAAATTCACTGAAGCCTTGAAGTCAAGACTTCAACGGGCTTTGCTGCAGGTCTTTAGTTTTCTTTGAACAGCTAACATAAAGTGTAGCTCTAATGACCTCGGTGACGATAAGAGCGAATGTAAGAAGCAAACTCTACAGCTAAGTACCTTTTAAACCAGTAGATCTCCTCCGGATCTGCAATGCCATATTCTCTTAACTTCATAACCATCAGAGAGCTCTTCCTGATGGCTTGCTCATAGCGCTGGCTGCGGGAGAGGAAGTTCAAATCCTCGTGCTGGAAGTCAGGGTCATTAATAACTAAGGCCTCTGGGGACAGAACAGAAGAGGAAAACAAACTCAGTTTTCACAGGCCACAGTAAATTGTGCATGAAAATGATTCAGCTTTTTTCCTCTGCTGTACCTCAGGTTGCAGAAACCGAAAAATTAAAACACAACATTAAAAGTTAATGAAACCGGAAAGGAGTCACAAAGTTCTTGATTGTTTTGGATAGAAGGGCTCTTACAGCCGGGCACTTTCTCGTTACTCCACATAAACCACATTTCAAATTAGACACATTCAGGACTTGGCAGGAAATTAACTCACTGATGTAAGAACTGCAGGCCACTCAATAACTATTTCAACTCCTCAAATGGCCACTGTTACCGTAGCATCAGACTGCCTCACGAACATCTGCTCACCGCACAAGCTCTTGGAGGAGGGCACAGCTATTAGTCCCCCTGTGCTGCCTGGAAACTGAGGCACCCAGAGGCTACAGACTTTCCCTGTCCCCTTTGGCACAGACATTGCACAACACCAGCCTCTGACAGTCCCACCCGTGTCACGGGCCGGGGAAGAAAAGATGGCAGCATTTCAGTAACCCCATATATCCTAACAGTGACGGGTGAGAAACACGCCAACTCCGTACCGTTGGGCAAGAGCATACCGGAAGGACAAAAAGGAGGGGAGAGGGCCCCAAACAAATGCCCCCGGGAAGCTGCCTCTCCCCCGGCAGAAGGGGGAGGACAGGAGCACGGCGCCCTTTTACCAGCCTCCAATCCCCCCCCCCCCACCCCAAGAGGGGAATCTCGTCCCTCAGGCACCCCCCTGCCTGCACACCCTCTCCTCACATCCTGACCCTCTCCCTGGAGCCCCTCATCTCCCCCAAAGCCCCCTCAGGGCCTCCCTCTCCCCCCAACCTCCCTCCCCACGCCCCCCAGGCCCCCTCACCCCACAGCCGCCTCCCCCCTTCCCCTCAGCCGCCCCTCCCGACCCCCCCCCCGGCCCCGAGGCCTCCCCCCCCGCTCCTCACGGCGCCCCCCGGGGCCTCCCTCACCGATCTCCTTGCGGCGCCGGGTGCGCTCGGCGCCGCCGTCCAGGATGTGGGTGAGCAGCTCGGGCTGGAAGGTGGCGGCGGCCCGCTCCCTGCGCAGGTCCGCGTTCATCATCGTGAGGCGGCGGCTCCGCTTCGGCTCCGCTCGGGTCGGGTTCGGCTCCGCTCGGGTCCGGTTCGGCCCCGGTTCGGCTTCGTTCGGCTGCGCTCGGTTCCGGTTCGGCTCCGTTCGGGTCGTCTCGGTTCAGGTTCGGCTCCGCTCGGGTCCTCTCGGTTCAGGTTCGGCTTTGTTCGGGTCTTCTCGGTTCAGGCTCGGTTCCGTTCGGTTCCGACTCGGCTCCCCTCGGCCCAGGTTCGGCTCCTCCGGGCTCGACCCGGCCTGCGCCTGCGTCCGACCTCGACACCGCCGGCCTCCGCGTGACGTCACGCCCCGCCACGTGACCCCGCCCGGCGTGGCGGGGGGGGGGGGGCGGGAGCGGCGGAGCGGGCGGTGAGCGGCGAACGGGCAGGGTGCGCGGGGCTGGGCGTGCGCTGCATCGGGCTGTAATCGTGCATGGTGCGCGGCGTGCACGGGGCTGGGCGTGCACTACATCGGGCTGTAATCGTGCATGGTGCGTCCGGGGCTGGGCGTGCGTTAAGTCGTGCCGTAAATGTGCGCGCAGCGTGGTGCACCGGGCTGGGCGTGCATTGCATCGGGCTTAAGTGTGCACGGTGCGTGGTGTGCACGGGGCCGGGCGCGCGTTAAGTCGTGCTTTATGTAAGCATACGACGTGGGGTGCCTGGGGCTGGGCATTAATTAAATCGTGCTGTAAATGTGCACGCAGCGTGGTGTGCCCGGGGCTGCACGTGCATTAAATCGTACTTTCAATGTGCATACGTGGTGAGCACGGGGCTGCACATGCATTAAATCTTACTTTAAATGTGCACGCATGGTGTGCCCGGGGCTGCACGTGCATTAAATCGTACTTTCAGTGTGCACGCATGGTGTGCCCGGGGCTGCACGTGCATAAATCCTACTTTAAATGTGCATACGTGGTGTGCCCGGGACTGGATGTGCATTAAATCCTACTTTCAATGTGCGTGCAACATGGTGTACCCAGGGCTGAGCGTGCATTAAATCATACTTTAAATAAACATGCAATATGGTGTGCCCGGGGCTGGGCATGCATGAAGCTGTACTGTGCGCATGCAACGTGGTGTTCCTGAGGTTAAGCATGCGTTAAATCAGGCTTTATATATGCATACGACATGGTGTGCCTGGGGCTGGGCATAAATTAAATCGTGCTGTAAATGTGCATGCAACGTGGTGTGCCTGGGGCTGGGCATGCAACGCACATGTGCTCAGTGTGCATACATGGTGCATCCGGGGCTGGGCATGCACTGAATTGTGCTTTAAATTGTGCATTAAACCACGCATACGATATTTTGCGACTGTGGCTGTGCTTGCCTGAAACTGTGCATTAAATGCACGTGTTGCATCTGGACTCAGCATGCCTCGTGAATTAAATGTGCATACAACATTTCACATTTGAGGCTGAGCTTACATTCAGTTGTTCATTAAGTGATGTACTAAATTTACCTGTAACATGTTGCATCTGAGGCTGGGTGTGCATTTAATAGCACACTGGATGCGCATGTAGCTGCTGCATCTTGGGTATGCATTCAGTTGTGAATTAAGTAACAGATTGAGCGTGCACATAACATGCTGCGTGTGCAGCCAGGCATTTAATAATTGATTAGTTAAATGGCTCATTAAGTGCCCATATAGCATACTGCGTTTGGACAGGGCACACATTACGTAGTGCCGTGGATAGTACAGTAAGCGTGCAGATAATGTGCTGCACTTGGAGCCAAGCATGCATTAGATGCACACATAACGTGCTGCAGTTGATGTTGTGCAGCGCGTGCAGGATCGCCCTGGTTTCACTGGCCTCCCACAGCTGGTCTATGGGATGGCAGTGGGCTGTTTTGAGAGGTTACAGCCCCCTGAGCAATGCCTGGGGTGGGGAAGAGGCACCGAGCGTTAAAGCCATGGGGTTGCAGCACAGCACGTCCCTGCTGCTGTGGAACCAGTACTGGGGTCCCCCAGCCCCTTGGGAGGCATCACTTGTCTGCTTTGCAGTGGGCTTGGGCAACAATTGGTGTCTTCCTCCAGTGGGGTGAGAAACCAGAGAGAAAAGCAGTAAATGGAGCACAGAAACCTGCCAAACCCAGAGACTCTGCAAGGGAGAGAGCAGAGAAAAATGCCAAGACAAACCGCTCTGGGGCACAGCCACATGCCTGGCCGTGGCACAAAATTGTTCTCCAGCTGCAGGATCAGCCAGTGCCACAATTTCCTATTCTGCAGCACGAGAAGACTCAGGACTATCCCTTAAATCTTACTGCATGGCACCGTCACCGCAGCAGCCTGCATCTCCATCCTTCACACTCCCTGAACATCTCAATCCCTACTCTCTCTCAATCCCTTCACTCGCCATTTTTTCCACTTCCTTCATCTTTATCAGCTCACGCGAAATGTGGGGGAAACCGGGGGGATCTGGTGTGCTGCCTGTTGCTGCCCGTGTTGGGTTGTGGTGGGGGAAGGCAGTCACCCTCCGTGCCAGGGAAGGATGCTGCACGCAGGACTCAGCAGGGAAGGCAGGCAGCTCCTGCAGCCCCCTGGCTGGGGGGGCGTTGGCACAGCAGGAGTTTCAGGGTGGTCTCACCTAGCACTGGGTCAGGTACAGGTTGGCAGGAGCTCAGATCTGCTTTGCTACAGGCCCAGTGGTGGTCGCGTGAGATGCTGCCAGGTGCTGGGGTCTACTACTTCCCATGGGAGATCAACAGCTCCGTCCCAGAGGGGGAGGCGCTGAGGACGTTTGGCAGGTGAGAAGGGTACCCTGGGTGTCAGGCCTCTCCTTCGCTGCCCTGCATCCCCCTGCTTTGTTTGTAGTCTCCATTGCACACCGCTGAGCTTCCTGCATCCCTCACTCCCAGGTTACGCTGCTATAACCTGGCCCGGTCCGAAGCCATCCTCAGTGCTCAGCACAGCGCAGCCCAGCACCACGTCTGCGTGGACACCCGACTGGTGGAACCATTTGAAGCCCAGCTGGGATCTCTCTACATGGTCCTAGGAGAGGCTGAACACAGGGAAGGTAAACGCTGGGCGCATTTAATCCCGTTAACCGGGTGCACGAGTTACCCGAGGAAAGGCAGGTTGGCGTCAACGAGCGGCGCTGACCCGTGGTCTCCCTTTCCCACCGCAGCCGTGGGCTCAGGCACTTGGTGGCGAGAGCTCAGTCAGCACCGTCTGCCACCTGTGCAGCCCTTGAAATTGTTCTGTACCACCTGCTTCAGCATCCACATCGGTACCATGGCCACAGCCCTTACTCGAAGGAGTCCCCACACAGAGCGCTACAAATTGCACAGCGCTGCTTTTGTGCCATCTGCTCGAGGAACCGGTGCCCGGTACTCCTGCTGGTGATTCTTCAGCTCCTTCACGCCTCCCTGGGCACACGGTGAGACACACCATCGGAGGTTAACGTTGGCCAAGGCAGCCTCAGCCCATGCCACTGCCTCTGGTCACACAAAGTGCCTAATTCAGTCTACTCGCTGACCACAAGAAGAGCCACTCTTGGTGATCTGGTGCTCTGGCACAGATTTCTTTGGAAGGCAGAAGTGCCTTAGCAGCACGACCGAGCTTGTGAAACCTGTACTAAAGCATTCTGGCTCCATTGCCATCAGATCAGGTCGGCTTTGCTCCGTGACTGATTGCAGCAACACCTCCCTGCGAGCTGGCTGGGTTGGTCCTTGCCATCCTTGAAAGGCTTTAATTATACCCCTGCTCTCAGAGATGGGGCATGAGGAACACGGGCAGGCTTTGTCACGCAGGGCACTCTGTTGTCACCCTGGTGTCCTTTCCTGGGGTGCCCTGAGTGTTATTCCAGCTGCACGGTGCTTTGCCTGGGGAGTGGATCAGGGCTGGGCCACGGGGTTGTGAAGCAAATCCCGAGAGTTGTCTTGGCCACACCTGGTATCAAGCATCCACATTTGTGCCCTCGAAATCTTTGGTGGCACGTGGAAAGCCACACTGCATGTGGCTTTTGGTGCGTCACCTGCTAAGCCTCTGCTGCAAAATTCCTTCAGAAAGACTTGTTGTTTTGGTTGCCACCGCTTAGGAGTGAGCTGGCCCCATTCTGCAGGCGTGGAAGGGGAGGACCGAGAGGCAGCATTCAGCCTCTTTAAGCCCAGCTTTGTTCTGTCCTCTTCTTGCCTGCACAGGGGCATTCACAGATGGGCTTAGACCCAACCCTGATGCTTTTTAGACAGGGAAAACCAGAAATGCACAATCCAGCCACAAGGTAGACGGATGCTGCGTGGCCGCTGAGGGCAGCGCAGTGTCAGCCACCAGCATTTGGCAGCCAAAAAAGCAGAGGGAAACCCATCACTGAATTAACCTGCATTCGGGTCTGTGGTGGCATTCAGCCAGACTTGTCTCCTGCAAGGTCTTGGGTCATGGTTATTTGGCCACCTGGAGCCATTTGCTGCTAGAAGGAACCTCTCTGTGTGCCCCCAAGCTGCTGCATCTGTTTTTCCTCCTACAGAAGCTTCCCATTTGTATTCCTAGGTGAGAATCCCGTGATAAAAGCCCGGATACTGACCTGCGTGGAAGGGATGAACGTGCCTTTGCTGGAACAGGCCATACAGGAGCAGAGGAAGTACTTCAGTGAGCGGCAGCAGCGGATGGGAACAGACACGTCCTGACGGCAGCTCCGAGCCATGCCATGCGCTGGTCCCCACCACGGCCACCTGATAGCACTGCCATTTGCAACAAACATCTTGAAAGTGTATTTAGAAGGTGGGTTTGAAACATGCTGCTTTTTGCCATGGCAAAGAGAAGTCACTAAGCAGGGGAACACGTGAAGACTGAATCAGTATGTAGTTGTGGAGCTGCCAGCCTGTGCCAGGTGTCATCACTGAAAATAGCTCTGGGAGGCAGGTTTGTTTTTCAAGAGGGTGGGTAAGGAAATTGCGTGTGATTTACAACAGTCCTTTTGTAACGCAGGGCTTAGAGAAGTCAGAAAAAGGCAAAGTATATGAAACTAGAGTTAAACACCTGTGCACACCCCAACACACACTACCAAGGTGCAGCAGATAGAAGGTAAAGGGCATTAGTGCAAAGTTCATTAGCTCTGCATGGCTGCGGGTCCACGAGCACACACGTGTGTTGGGTTGCAGTGACTCAGCTGCCACACAGGAGCATTCCTGGCAAATCACTCAGGTCTGGACTGAACAACAAAGGAACAAGAAGGGCGAGGAGACACTATTTCCAGTAGCACTTATCTCTACAGGGGTTCAGGAGCTCGTGTTCAAGGCAGGTCGTTGACTTTAGCTCTAAATTAAATATTTGCAGTGTCCTGAGAACCACCACTTGACTTTCTTCCTTGACACAACTAAGTTTAGGAAACCTTAAACCACTAATTTTTGGAAGCATCTAAAGGTTTTGATTGATATGTTCCTAAATAAAGATGAAAAGAGAACGTGACCTGTCTTTTATTGATTAAAAAACTCTTGCTAAGACAAATGCATTAGGCCCTGCAGAAACACCATGGATGATGTAAGAAAATTTAGCAAAATGCAATTTTCCTCCTACTACTTAGTACTGGGCATGTAAGGAAGTGCTTGGTTTTGAAAAAGTTACAAGAAGAGGAGATGAAGTTACATCAGAGCCACTCTGGTTTAAGAACACAGTGCTAGGCCCACCCAGCAGGATTAAATGGTCAATAAAAAGACAGAAAAATCACTAATGTGAGATGAGAATAAAATTCTAGTGCATGCGAGAAGACTCCTGTGCAATGGGAAATGCTGGACCTGGAGTAAGTTGGGGCTATGGTTCTCTGTAACTCTGACACCTTCAGCCTTTCCTGTTTTTTGCTGGTGAAGTGTTCAAAAAATAAGTACTGAAGCCATACAGCTCACAGAAGCAGATCAAAATGGAACAGATATTGGCAAAGTTCCATTTTACCAGCAGGCCTGATTCAAGATCCGGAGATTGCTCAATAATTACAGTGCTTGTGATAATCTTTAATCATAGTTTAGCCTGCTGTTTTTCTTCATGCAGTTACCAAGCTCCGAGATCCCTACTTCTGCACAGTCTGTTCAGCCCAAGTCCAAAAACATAAGAGGCAAGATTTTATTTTGTTTTTGTAAGAGACAATGATTAGTCTGTCACAATGTGTTTGTATTTATACCTCATCACCTGTCTGTTCTGCCTTCCTCCCTATGCTTAAGTTTTATCCAAATTGTCAGGTCTGCCACAGAATTGGGAATATCCAACATACCAGGTTCTTACAAGTGTTATGGAAAAAACAAAAACCAAAAAAAAAAACAGGTAGACAAGAGGAAATGCAGCAGTGCCTCGAGATTCAGATGTGAATGCAAACTCAAACTTCACAACCCACAAAAGAATCCACACAGGAGCTTGCCTTGGACATGAAAATCCATAGGGAGCTGGGGCCCAGCTCTGCTTGCCACTTTGGTTCTTCCAAATCAGCAAAATCAGAATGAATTTTAAGGTATTTTGAGCTGGTAGCTCGGCAAAGTCCTAAATCAGTCCTGTTTAGGTCACTTAAAAGTGCTGCGGACACACGCAGCCAGTGGGCTGCTGAGTCCTGCTGTGCCCACCCCAAGACATGCGGCCCCAAATTCTGGAAGAAGGTAGACCTGGATCTCCGTGGCTCTACCTTTTGTGGTGCCACAATTTATAATGTTTTTTTTTAATCTTGTCTTCTGCCATCTGGCAAGTCAATAATTAATCCACCCCCTACAAGGACATCTTCGAAAAGGCTGACCAAGCAGTGCAGCCTACAGCGTTCAAGGGACAAAGAAAATAAGACATTTGTGCCACGTTTGCCCTGAGCATGTTCCAGGGAGCCGTAATTACACACCACATCCCCTTTACGCCAGGTGCTGTACCAACAGAGCTGGAGCTTCCCTTGGCCCTGTGCAACCTCTCCCACAGACCCCAGGTGCCACTTTGCGTAGGTTTTACTCAATTTTTGCTTTAACCAACGTATCCCGCAGCCTCAATGCAAGCACATGGCCCTGGGCAGTCACTGCAGGGCTCAAGGGCTTCTTGGGGCCTGCCTGGCAGCCCCACAAGCCAGGCAGCCCTGCCTGCTGGTGGCTGTCCCCACCCACAGCTGGTTCCTGGGCAGCAGGGAAGGCAAGCAGACACTTTCTGTGTCCCTGCACTTCATTTCCCCTCCTTTCCTTCAGCCCCCCCCCAGAAAACAGTGCCAGCAGCCCCCTGCTGCAGCCAGGAGGCCAAGGCCATGGAGACCCTCCAGCAGGTGTTTCAGAAGGTGGAGAAGATCGGGGAAGGCACCTATGGCGTGGTGTACAAGGCTCGCAACAAGCGCACGGGGCAGCTGGTGGCCCTCAAGAAGATCCGCTTGGACTCGTGAGTGGGGCCAAGCCCCGTCCGCAGGGACACCATGGCCCAGCCCAGCATGGGAGTGAGCAGGAGGGCCCTGAGCACAGCCTAGTGTCCAAAATGGTGCTAGAAGCTCAAAAAGAGCCTGCCATGAGAGAAAAATTCTCTCCAGGCTCACATGAGCACAGTTAGGGCCCAGCCCCGGCACCATGGCCCAGGGCTGGGGAGGCAGCCACCATGTTGGGAGGTAGCCTCTCCCTCAGCAGTGCGGTGCTGGGGCCTGGTGAGGCTCAGCACCCAGCAGAGCTGACTTGGGTGGGGACTGAGTACATAAAAGCTTATCCCTGGTTCTCTGGGTTGGCCCTGGGCTGTTTCTGCACTGAGGGGTGTCACTGCAGATAGGCAGCCATGGTGGTGGGACTGCACCCCATGACTGTCCCCTCCCTCACCACCCCTGTGGCTCCATTTCCCCCCAGCTCATGCTCTGTTCCAACCCAAACCTGGGGTGCCCAGTATGAGACCCTTCCCTGGGCCCAGAATAGGGTATGGTGTCAGGGAGAAGGGAAACAGCACCCTGCCAGGCTGCAGGGTCCAGCTGTGGGACAGGGTGCCCTACAGCCCACCTTTACCACAGGGAAACAGAGGGTGTCCCCAGCACAGCCATCAGAGAAATCTCACTGCTGAAGGAGCTGAAGCACCCCAACATAGTCAGGTAAGAGCCACATGAACCCTCCCCATCACCTCACTGACCAGCTTCTGCTCATCGACATGGCCAGCTCCAGATCAAGCAGCAAGAGGGGCCTTTCAGTCCTTCACTGACTACACAGAAAGAAGCAAAACAAACAAACAAACAAACCAAAACATACAAGAATCACTTCCTTAATGTACAGCAGCAGCTCACAGCATTACTACTTCACCAACACAACCTAAGTTCAGACTACTGCTGCCCCTTCTCCTGGGTGCTGCTTTTATACCTAACTCACTGCTCTGCCCCAGAGGGCTCTCAAAACAGATGCACCTGTGGGAGGGAGGAGGGATGTTTAGGAATTGACAAAGGTCTGGAGAAGGTCGCTCCAGGTGCTTTGTAACAGGCTGTAACATCCCTGTGTAGTATGGATTCCCACACAAAGGTACTGAAGGGAGTGCTTGCACTTCTCTTGCAGGCTCCTAGATGTCGTGCACAGCCAAAAGAAGCTGTATCTGGTATTTGAATATCTCAATCAGGACCTGAAGAAATACATAGACTCCTCCCAAACTGGAGAGTTTCCTTTAAGCTTGGTCAAGGTACAGTGCAGAAAGAGTGAGTGCTAGTAGGCCCGCAGGAGTGTGTGTCCTTGCTGCCTTCTGCTGGTGAGAGCCAGCACTGAGCTGCTTTTAGCCAGACTGCACTGGGAAGAGATTCGTCCTTGGCTGGAGTTATTCAGCCTGTCAGATCTCTAACACTACAGCTGGGAAACATCCTGGTGCTATTGCTCAGGGCATTTGTTTCCCAGCTGTTTCCAGGCTCTCCAGCCCATCTCATTGTTGAATAAACTGTTGATATGAGGATAACAGAGGAATCTATTGCTAATTGCTTTTGTATGGAGTAATGGATGAGTGGAAGGGACTGCCACTGCTTGGATGGGAATGTCTCTGTTCCCCTACAGAGGGGGAGCATTTTGTGTGCATCTCTGGGTAGTAGCCTGCAAGCCTGGTGTTGCATTATAGCAAGGTCATATTTCCCATTCAGGTTGATAAATGATCCAAAGTGTGTTGGTTCACATGACCAAACCTTTGAAAGGGTTTCAGTTGTGGCCTCGTCTAAAATCTCTTCTCTCCTCAGAACTACCTTTTCCAGCTGCTGCAGGGTGTGAGCTTTTGCCACTCGCACAGAGTCATCCACAGGGACTTGAAGCCACAGAACTTGCTCATCAATGAAGCAGGAGCCATCAAGCTGGCTGATTTTGGTCTGGCAAGAGCTTTTGGAGTTCCCTTGCGGACATACACTCACGAGGTACTATTGAGACTCCCTGCCATCTGAGAGCACGGTCCACAATCTGTAGTGGGTGAACAACAGCAACGCAAGTGACTTGATCCACAGCTGTGCCTAAACACCTGCTCTTAACCTCACCTGTAGCTAAGGGGTTATCTTGTGTCCCCACAGTGTGCTGATTGCTTTTATCCCAGCCTGCCTGCAAGCTGGGTTCCCACCTTCTTTGCATAGTGTATATTTTTTCCAGTGATCTGCTGAAAAACAATCTGTTAATCGTAATCATGCTGTCACTAAGGTGTCTGCTAATTAGGCACGGACTTAGCACACTCTGATTTGTACAGTCACTGCAACACAACTCAGAAAAGAGAATCCCATGCCTCTACACAAAGCCTGTTTGTTGGTTCCTTACCAGGTGGTGACTTTGTGGTATCGAGCCCCTGAAATACTCCTGGGATGCAAATACTATTCGACTGCTGTGGATATCTGGAGTATCGGCTGCATCTTTGCAGAAATGGTAGTATGGGTTTAAATGGTGTCTTTAATGAGTGGGGAGGACACAGCTGCAATGGGAAGTGGAAAAGGAGGGGCAGGATGCAGAAAGTACTGTGGTCCCCCCCGTGTGTTGGGGTGTGTATTATGGAAACTCCACCCTGAGGGTGGCTGGTCGTTAACTGAACACTCGGAAGGAAATCTACTGGCTCTAGGGGCTTGGCAGAAGGCAAAGCAGCCTCTGTAGTCCAGTTGCAGCGTCAATATGTGGTGATATCAGACTTCAGTCTTGCTGCTGCAGCATTCTGAACCTGGGAGGAGATGACTCTCTTGCATGTGTCCCCCAGCAGGTTGCAGAGAACTAGCACTTCAGAACACGGCACAACATTGTTGTTTGGGCCTCGTAGGTGCCCATAGTCTACTTTGAAGAGCTCAACATCCCTGCAGTGAGACAACACTGCCCGTAGCTCCCAAAACCCATGAGGTGCACATCAGCAGAGCCTGGGCAAGTAGGTGGGGAGGGTGCTAGCCTGCAAGAGAAAATGGTAGGAAACTGGAGATGAAGAGGGATAAGGGTCTGGTTGTGAGTCAGTCTCAGGGGGGCCTGGGTCCATGGAGGGGAGCTGGAGACAAGCCCTGGTGAGTTTCACAGCCACTGCCTAAACTGTCCTGGTCTGCAGACAGAATTTTGCAGAAGGAAATAGGGCACAAAGCTAAAGGAAGGGTGGGAACTGGCTGCTTTTTTTTTGCCCCAGGTGACCAGGAAGGTCCTGTTTCCAGGGGACTCCGAGATCGATCAGCTCTTCCAGATCTTTCGCACCCTGGGTACTCCCACTGAGGCGACCTGGCCTGGGGTGACTCAGCTGCCTGACTACAAGGGGGACTTTCCTCGGTGGAGAAGGAAAGAGATGAAGGAAATCGTTCCCAACTTAGATCGAGATGGCAGAGATTTATTGGCAGTGAGTGAGGGTTCATAACAAGACCTGGGGAGACAGGACCCTATCAAACTGGGCAAAAAACAGATAGTTGGGACTGATCTACGTTGAAGTGCGTTAGCTGATTTGGCTCTCATGTTCATCTTTGCCATCACATAAAGACCAAGTCATGGAATAGGGCTCAATGCTGGCTCTGAAATAGGGCCGTCACTGTAGGTTCCCCTAAGACGCCACTGCACGGAGGGTCAGAAAGCCCTTGTAATGTAACCCACATGGTAACTTCAGCTGTGGGTTACTCCTGAAGCCCAGAGAGGAGATAAAGCAGGAACAACATCTGCATTTGGGCCCAGCCATGTGCAGGTGCAAGCAATCAATTGGCTTGTAGAATCCTAAACCTGGTGGGTTTTTCTCTTGGCAGCAATTGCTCCTGTACGACCCCAGCAAGCGCATCTCAGCCAAGGCAGCCCTCAGTCACCAGTACTTCTTCTGGAAAAGCCCGCAGAGCACCGAAGAGCAACGTGTGATGCACAGACACTGCAGATGAAGTGACGCGGCTCTCCCCGTGCACTTGTAGCCCTGGGTAGCAGTGCAGGTCTGGTTTGGGGCACTTAGCAGGGGACTAGCTGGGACTCGGGGCCTCACTTCTGAGGAGCCCCGAGGGGAACGTTCTTGCATTTAGAGACTCTCAGCCTGTTGCTGGAGGAAGATTTGCTAGGTTATGGCCAGTAGAGCTGTTTTGAAGAGGTCATGTGGAAAGGTGGGGTTATTTATCAACATAAAACACTGACATATAAATGATAGAGCATACTTGTCCTTCATTAGCCAGCAAGCTAAGGTGACACGATGTTCTGGAGCATCACCAGCTCTTGCTGCAGGTCTGACGGTGGCAGTTCCTGACACCAGGGTGTGCTGGAGCTCCACTGTGGGTAGGACATTGCTGCTCTCAGCCGTTTGCTGCTGTTAACAACCACCTTTGTCAGCGTTAGACTCGTTGTTTAAGTTGAGCTGTTTAATAGAGCTAACATTCTGCTGTTTTGCAAGCTGAGGAGTGCTGTAAGGTATCTGAATTTGTGCTTTAGCTGGGACTGAGGAGCCAGAAGATCCAGTTAGCATAAGGCGCTTGCTGCATGTGGTTGGAAACAGTGACAGCTGAAACACCAGCTTCCCATCATCAGTCCAGATGTAACACTGGTTCCTTTGCTTTATTGTCTTGGAAAAGTTATTGCCTTCAAGTGTTTGGAGAATTATAACTAACTTTTAATGTGTTTTTGACATCTGAGATTTTTTTTTCCAATACAGAAAAAAATAAAGGCTTGTCATTTGTTCAGAAACATCTGTGTTTATTGCTTGGCTCAGCCCGTCAGGCTAGTGACGCAGGACAAGCTGGCTGGTCCCTTTTTTTTCCACAGACCTCTTCTCCCCTCATCATTTCCTGCACTCTTTCTTTTATTCTTTCCAGCTCACATCCTTGGCAGGTGCAGAGATGCGCTCTCGATTCTGTTGAGGAACAAGGGGCCGATGGTTCTTCAGCCCAGTGCTGTCTCAGTACAATAAGATGGGATTTCTTTCCAGCAGTGGTTGCCACAGACAAGTTCAGAGTTAGGTCCTACTTATTTAAATACTCGAGACAGATTTTTAACTTCGGGAAGCCAAAGTTCCGAAAGTTCTGTTTTTCATGCTTGTGCACATGCAGCCCTCTAAAACCTGTGAGCCTACGAGCTGATTTCAGCACAAGCTGACTGCTCTCAAAAGCTGTCACATTCCTAGAACTTAGTAACAGCTAAACAACATGGTGAAGGGGAGAGGCTGCTGCACATCTCAGCTGCAGCATAAACCCCTCACCACCTATGAGACAGCAGAAACCTTTAGACTTCTCCCATAGAAAATCCCCTCTCAGCCCAGAACCTGCCTGTCTGAAGCCAAGCTCTGTTAAACTTCGGCTTGCTCCTTCTTCCCACCTGAGAAAAGGCAGCAGGTGGCTCTGCTTAATTCCCAACATCAAAAAGACCTCTGTCAGCTCTACTGAAGCAGCCACCCCACACACACCCCCAAGAGCAACACCCTGGGAGCTGTTGCTCACCTCCCTCTGGCCCTGCCCTGCCGCCCGGCTGAATTCCCCCTGCAGGTTTAGCAGCCGCCAGGACCTGGGTAGCTCTCCTGCCTCTGCAATTTGCACAAATTAGGTTTTGGGGAGGGTTGCTTTGCTTTTGAAGCTGTTGTTAGGAGTCATGCTGGAGTGCCTGCCTGGAAAAAGGTGTGCTGCTCATGCTAGGGAGGCACAATTTTCTGATTGAGCAGGGAAAAGCAGGCAGCTGGGCTCTCCCAGCAGCCTTGAGAGCTACATGGCAGGAAAACCGAAGTCCTACTGCGCTCCTGCAGCATCTCTTGTCCTCCGTATGATAACACCCAGCTTGCAGGGGCATGTTTGAGAGACCTGGATGAATTCTGCTGTGGGAATCATTTCCCTGCCTTTACATACATGTTTTAAAGTCAAATCATTTTGTACAGACAATGCTCCATTGTTTGCTCTCTGCAGACAAGTGCTCATGCTGTACCTAACAATTTGCAGAAGTGTTGGCTTGCTTTCTTTTTCTTCTTCTTCTTTTTTTTTTTTTTTAAGACCTATGTTAGGAAATAAATTTCAAGGGCATTCATGCGGTCCAGAACTATAACTAAAAATACTATGGCTCATCTAGCCCAACAAAATGAAGCAACATGCTGAATTTCAGACATTTGTGACCCAACCCCATTGTCAGCAAAGGGAACTAACAACAGCTGTGTTGAAATAGCTGCTCTGGGAACGCCACGATCCAACCCCATCATCCTGTGCCTGAGAAGGGAGGAAAAGCACTACCTGGATCCTCCTGAGCAGCTCACGACCCTGCCAGACAGCTGGGCTCTGGGAAAGCCCCCTGGCTGTGTGGTGCTTCCTATGGACACATCAGGAGGACACGATGAGAGTGGCTTTCTGCAGATAAGGACCGCTTGATAGCAAAGACAAGGATTTTTCTGTTGTTTTTCCAGAAACAAAAGGCAGACCAGCCATCCAAGGGAGACTGCTCAGCCAGCTAGACCGCTCATCCAGCTAATCGTCTCTTAACATCTTCACCCAGCCATGGATAAATACCTATTATCCCCATCACGCAGCCAGGGAGCGCATTATCCAAAATGATCAACCGACTGCCTAATTACCAGAACTCCAAATCCCTTAGTTACACAGCATTCCCTAAAACTATTTAAACAGCACTTCAGGAAAGAGTCACCACGTGACCGTCAGGCTGCTATAAAAACAAGCAGGGCTTTATCTCATTTGCAAGGGGAGCAGTGAGGAAGGAGGGCAGCCCTACAGCCCAGCACCCTGCCCCATGGGTAGGCTGGCAGCAAACTCACGTGTCTGGCTGAGCTCGGTGGAGATAGATCTTCCCTGCCTTCAGCCAAGGGGTGTGAAGCTGAAGCACAAGATTGCTCCCAGCAGATTTGGAAAGGATCCATTGGTGTGCTGGGCTGTAAGGGCCAGGCTCCCCCCAGGTTTTGGGGGCTGTGGTTGTTCTGCTACTTGCACTGGTCCAGGGGTCCTTAGTTGTGGTGGGATGTAATCCTTACCTGGCCTCGGTCCTGTGCTCCGAGGGGCTCACCCATGCAGCGTTTCTCTCCTGATGTGTCCCCTGGTCCATCGCAGCCCAGCTCCAGCCCCTGCTCCTGGCCCGGCCCGGGCAGGAGGTGATGCACAGTGCCCCGCGTGCCGGCAGCGCTCTGCCAAGAGGGAACGGGCTGGGAGCAGCCACTCTGGGGTGCGTGCAATGGCTTTCCCCGTTGTAAACCAACAAATTTCCCTGTATTGATCATGCCAGTTGAGACAGGCCACAGTGGCAATTAACATTGACACTACAGGGCATAGGACAGAGCTCCTTGACTGGAAATGTGGCATTTCCTTAGCTGGACTTATTTTTTTAACTGAACGCTGCCTACCAGCAGGAAGGCAGCAAGACTGAGTTGAGTTTGCCAGCATGGGATCAGCTTCTTCTGGGAGTCCAGACTCCAAATCCCAGGTAGGCTGTATGGAAATACAGGATATGCTGCTGCTCTGATGGGGGAAGAAGGGGAAGGATATCTACTGATATGTATCATTTTGGATTGTGTTGAATTTCCCCAGCAGCATCAGCTAAAAGCACCCTTGTTGGAGGTGAGAGCAACCAATGTCAGTAAAAAGTCTTTTTTTTTTCTCATCCCACAAATCCAGGGGACTTTCCAGAACAGGGCAGAGTCTAAGGAAGAACACTTCACCTCTCATCTCAACAGAGACACGTGAGAGATGGGACTTGCTCATTGCAGCAAGGGCTGAGCACTGCAAGTGGCAGGGTGAAAGCTCACCTTAAAAAAATAAAATAAAAATAGTAAATGCAGATTTTCAGGTATTGCTGGGTGGATCCCACAGCCAAGGGCTGCAGAAAGCAGTTTCCATCACTGTGGATTGCAAGCATCAGCAGTCTGCTACTGAAGGTCACTCCTTCCCTTGCAACACATCTGCCTCTGCATGGGTGCAAGACAAGCCCCAGAAACACCTACTTCAATGAGGTTTGGCTTGGTTTTGCTCGAGGCGTGGCTTCATCTGTCAGCAGCTCCATGAACCAGCCCCAGTCATCCTACAACCAACACCGTCACTGGCCCGCAGCCAGAGAGGCACCAGGGACAGGGAGCAGGAGGGCCTATGGGGTCTTTTCCATCGGGTAGTTGCCTGCACTAGTTGTGGATCAAAATAACGTGCAACTGCGCCCTTTGGTGACCAAGTCCCAATTTCAGAGGTGTCCAAATGACCAGGGAGCAAAGTCCCATTGGTTTTCAGTTTGAAAGACAAATGTAGCAAAATCTTTAAAAATATGGACTCACACAAAGAAATTTAGGGTGTTCAGTGCTGTGAGACTGGGGGAGCAAGGAGCAGCGAACCCTCTATAGATGGGGCCTCAGGGCACACGACTGCATGGGGGCACCAGCCTTACCTTTGGCCACTTTGCAGCCTCGGGCTGCAGAGAGAACACAGCCACAGAAACACACTTACTACGTTTATTGCATGCAGAAGAATGACCCAGCCTGAAAACACTCTGCCTCTCCCCCCCTTTCTGGGCACAACCATGTTTAACCTACTGCCAGAAGAAGTTCTTGCAAGCAAACCCCCTCTGCAGTCACAGCATCGCCTCGGGGCGGCGGGGACCCCGCGTGCTCAGGTCCTTCCACGATCACGTTTTTCTTCCTCGCACGGCCAAGCTGCGCTGGGAAGCAGGGATAGCTAAGACAGAAGAATATGCAGCCCTAAATGCTAGACGCTCCGTTCCTGTGATCGCTGCTGTGGGGAGAGGTTTTTCGAAGGGATGAACTCCGGAAGGAACCGGGTCCAGTGCTCGCCTGAATCCCATTCAGTGCCTGAACCGTGAGAGCTTGGGGGAGCGGCTCGCCTGGTGGTAGGGCTGGTAGCCCTCCGAGGCGGCCAGGAGCAGCAGGAGGCTGCCCAGCGAATCCTTCTGGCAGAGAGCCATGGCCTCCTTGTAGTTTATCTTCTCCTTCGTGACAGGATCAATGAGATCTTTCTCGTAGTTGGACTCATCCTGGAGCCTGTTGGCCAGGTCGCCTGTTATCATCCCTGTCTGGGCGGCTTCCAGCACGGGGATGCGACCAGTTTTCTTGGGATCGATGAGTCCTCCGGTTAGATGCTGGACCTCCAAGTAGGGGAAAGCGCTGTCCCTGGTCATCCACCCCTTCTGGACTGCTTCCCCCACGGACAGCCTCCGCTTGGTCACTGGGTCCTCAATCCCCGTGAAGGCTTTCTGGGCGTTGAGCAGTCTCTGCATGTAGGTCCTGTCGATCAGCCCCCTCTCGATTGCCTTGTGGACTGACAACCGGTCCCGAGAAATGAGGTCTATGATGCCCCCCGTGGCAGCCTGGGCTTCCAGGAGCTTCTGAGCTGTCATGGGATCAAGCAGCTTCTTCGCCACAGCAGTCTTGATGTTGTACTTGGTGTCAGTGGTGGTGTCGTACACCCCGGCGATGGGGCACGTGTCATCACAGAAGCCCTTCTGCGAGGGTGAGGGGAAGAAGTTTTGGGTTTGGTGGGTGGTGGGTGACTGGAGCGGGGATTTGGAGATGATGGAGCCGATAGAAAGGGATGACAGAGGCTTAGATTCCCCGGCCACCAGCAAGGCGAATTCAGAGATGGGAATCTTGCCGTCCCGGTACAGCTGGTACTCCTCCTTGGTGATCCTCCTCAGCCTTAGCGCATCGTCGATGGAGTACTGCTTCCCGCTTTTCTTGTCCAGGAGAACCGAGACCTCCCCGTTCGGGCCCAGGGTGGTGACTTCCTCCCAGTCACACTCCAGCTCCTGCAGCTGGATATACTGGCCTCTGTCTATGATACCTCTCTTATAGGCTTCGTAAGGGGACATATCCTTCCCCGTCTCAGGGTCCAGTATGGAGATCTTGGTGGAGAGGTTCGTCTCTCTCATCTGGGTCTCATGATTAATTTCTTCCCGACTGACCCTTGACTGGAGATCTCGGATGAACCTCTCCTTGTTGTAGATCTGGTCCTTCTCCCTCAGGATGTCTGCCTCCAGCAGGGAAAACTCATGCTCCAGCTGCTTCTTCTTCTGCCTGTCACTCTCAGTCCGTTGGTTGAGCAGTTTGGACTCCTCCCGCAGGAAAAGGACTTTCTGCTGTTTCTGCCTCTCCAGCTCCCGCAGTTCGCTCTCCAGGTTGGCTCTCTCCTGGATGGCCAGGTTCCTGGCTTTCTGCAGCTCCGTCTCCTCGCGAGCCCATGTCCTCTTCATGCCTTCAGCTCTCTCAATCTTCTCCCTGAGCCTCCGCACCTCCTCTTCAGCCTTTTGCTTGGCCCCTCTCTCCCTGCTCAGCAGCTCCCAGATGCGTGCGCGTTCACTCTCCAGTGCTCTGTCCTTCTCCACTCGAATCACCTCCTTGTAGATGGTCTTCTCCTGGGATTTTGTTTTCTGCAGGACGTCAATTTGCATCTGCAGGTTCTTGCATTCTCTCTGCAAGTTCAGCACCTCCATCTTCTCACGGTCCAGCTCCAGGCGCAGGTTGCTGGCAGACTGTTCGAGGACTGGGTCCTTCTCCAGCTTTACCACTTCTTCCATAATGATCTTTTCTTGCACCGGGGCTGGGCTCTCCTCCAGCTCCTTTATCCTCAAGGTAATTTGCCTCATATCTTTTTCCAGCGCAAGCCTCTTGCTTCGATCCTCCTGAAAGTTGAGCAGCTTCTCTTGCTCTTCCACCAGCGCACGAAGCTGTTGCACATCACGTTCCATACGGCGCCTGTTGCTCACCTCCTCGTCCAGGCTCCGGCTCAGCCTGTTGTGCTCATCTCGGAGCTTTGGATCCTTTTGAGTAAGAATCACCTCTTGGACAATGACCTTTTCCTCTGGCTTCCTCCTCTCCAGGAGCATGTATTTATTCTGCAGGTCGTAGATAGCGTCCTCTGCAGCTCTCCTCTTTTGAGACATGTTACGCACTTCTTGGCGGAGGCGGTCAGCTTCTTTTTCCAAGAGTGGGTCATTCTCATATCGGATGACTTCCTTGTTGACCAGCTTGGTTTCCACCTTGGATCTCTCCCTCTTCCACTCGTCCCTTTCACCCTGCAGCCTAATGAGCTGCTCTTGGGTCCTGCCATTGGTGTTCACTAGTTCATTCAGCTGTTGTTTTAGCCTGTCGATTTCTCTAAGAATTTCTGGACTCTTCTCATGTTTCACCACCTCCTCTATGACCTCCTTAAGCTCCACCACTGGTTTCTGTGACCTGAGGACATTGAGCTCTGCTAAGGCCTCTTCCACTTCACTGTCAATCTTTGTCCTTTTCAGGGTAACTTCCTGCAGCTCTCTTTTCAGGTGAGCAATTTCCTGCTCTGTTTCAGGATCCACCAGGAAAATTTCATTGACCCTCTCTTTAACTTCTACCCTTGGTTTTCGCTTCTCTGCAATACTGTACTGGCTTTGCAGCTCTCCCAGCTCACCTGTAAGCATTAAATTCTTGCTCCTCTCTTCTTCAATTAGGTTTTTAAGCTTGGTAGACTCTTTCAGTAACTCTGGGTCCTGCTCTACCTGCTTCACCTCCTTCACGATAATTTTGGGTTCTGCTGTTTCAATTAGTCTTTCCACCTCCTCAATCTTATTCTTCACCTTCACTATTGCTTCCTCTGCGGACTTTCTCTTGAAGGATTCCTCATCAATTTGTAGCTGCAGGGTCCTAACAGACTTCAGCATTTCTGGGTTTTTCTCCAGTTTGATCAGCTCCTTCACCACCACTTTCTCTCGGATGTTGGGCTGCTTTCGCTCTAGCTGATGCAGCTCTCTCTTACGCTGCTCGAGTTCAGAAGCAGCAGCCAAGCTTTCCTCCTGGAGACGCTTGATCTCCTGACGAAGACTGGCTGCTTGACTATCCAGGTTTGGATCTTTTTCAATTTTTGTTATCTCTTTGGTGAGGAGCTGGGCAGGAACTGCCTTCTTCTCATTCTCCATCTGTGCAAGCTTCTGGTTCATCGCTTCAATGTCTTCTTGCAGGTTCAGCCTCTTTTTACCTTCCTCTTCAATCTGCTGTGTCATCTTAGACAGGCTGCTCTCCAGCTGTGGGTCTCTGTAGTATTCTACCACCTCCTTTTCTTCCACTCTTTCAACAGGCCTCTGAGTCTTCAACATTAGCAGCTTGCTCCTGTGTTCCTCCAGGTCCTCTTCTATCTTGGCCACTTTTCTCCTTTCCTCCTCCAGCTGCGTTTTCAGCCCCTCAGATTCCCTGCTCGACATGGCTTTGTTTTCAGACTGCTGGGTTTGCTCACGTACAACCTGAATATCCTCATGCACTTCCTTCTGCAAGGAGAAAAGAAAAAAGAATTTAAATAAAAATAATAGCCAGGGAAACCAAGTCACTCTCTGAATCAAGCACGGAAGCCTTTTTTATGACAAGGCATGGCAGGAGGCAGAACTGGTACAGAAACCTGACAGCCTCCAGATGAGGCTGTTTGTAAATGACAGATGAGGACACATTAACACCATCTCAAGCAACTGACATCTTAAAGAGTTTCCACCTGTCAGGGAGATGCTGCAGCAGCCCACAGCGGTGCTTTGTGCTGCCTCGGAGCTGCGGGAGGATAACGTGGCCAGTTCGTGCTGCGCAGCGTGGTGATGGTAACAGCACAGAGCATCCCCATTTAATCTCCTGTCCTTCATGAGCACACTGAATAGAAGCCATCCAGACCGGAGAACTTCCCTACAGGTGAATCAAGCCCTAGAAAGGCATAAAAATCCTACTGCCTGGAAGTGATTCCAGAGGTGTCTGAGCACAAAGTTCCAGCCACATTCACAGATGAATGTGAAATTCTCAACCCATGGATGCTGAATAGGCATGGCTGAAAACAGGAGTTAACATTCCTAGTTTAAGTATTATTTTCTAGCAAAAACTACAGCTTCAGTTAGAGTTTAGGGCCCACAGAAGTGATGAATGTCACAAGCTGAGATCAGCTACAGTGAAACTGTTGTTACTTTAGTCTTTGCTCAGTGGTTTCCATTCCTGTCCTTCTTAACGCCTGGATGTGGAGACCTGGAGAGGGGTGGGGGAGATCCCAGGCTGAGCAGATGGTGACAGCTTTGGAAAGATCATTTCCAACCTCGATCTAGAGTACCCCAACCCTGCCACAAGCTCTTAGCTGGTACCTTCTCAACAATCTTCTTGGCAAACTCCAGCCAGCGGAGCCGCTGTTTATTTTCTGCTGCCAGCTCCATGTAGAGCTTGGTTGCATCATTTTCCTGAAAAAGAAACAGCCGTGAGAGCCTTGTCCCACTCACCCTAGCACAGCCCTGTTGGCTGCTTTTTATTCCCTTTTTATTCGAATACCAAGTTATACCCAAATCTCAGGGGATATACAGCAAAACAGCAATGATCTACATTATTCTTGTTGATTCCAAACAGAGAATGCGTAAATAAAAGGGTTTGGAAGGGACCATCAAATTTGTGTTCATCGAGAGATGCCTGTGCAAGCCCACACACCTACACTGTAACATTTATCTTCATGCACAATATATTAAGAAGGCATCATCGGCAACCTCAGCCAAAGGTACCAGAAACATTCCTAATTCCTGATCTCACTTGCTGCTTTGCCCCATAGACAAAGAAATCGCTGATGACATTTGTCCTTGGGCTTAGAATAATGATCAACTGCGGCTGTAAGAGTGGATTAAGGCCTTGCAGAGCACACAGGGCTTGGGTAAGGAGCTAGAAAATATTTTACATGCCTTTATCTTAACATTTTACCTGGGCCTGGATGCTTTCTTGCAGTGGGGTTACACGCAGCCTCTTTGCAGCAAAGTCTGTCAAGGTAGGGTCCAGAGAAGAGCTGTATTTGCCTGCTTGGAGTTCATAGTCCTGTTCAGAGCAGAAACAGAAGAATCAGCTGGGATCTCTCAGGTGAGATGACGATAAGGGAGTGTTACACGGGAAAACCCAACCATACATTGAGCGTGGACTGCACGTTCCGGGACTGTCTGACCACTGTGTTCTTCTCGGGCTCCTTGCTTTCGATCTCCTCCACCAGCCTCTGCAGGAGAGATGCGTGATGTTAAGAACAGGTTGGAATAGCAGCCAGAGACCCCCACATCTCATCACCTGAGCTAGTCAGCTTAGGATCTGCTCAAGGAGAGAAAGATGCAGGGCCTGGGTGCAACATCGCAGCCCTAGGTAGCATTTCAGATGCTATCTTTCAGGAGCTGAGTGTGCCCTCTCTGTGCAGGGGGTATCAACCTTGGGGTGACTACCACAAATGAGAACACCAGCTCTGTAGATGAACACAGCTGGGCAAGATAAATCATCCGTGTGCTGCAAGCCATTGTCTCCTTTTTCCAGCTCTGGGGCAGGTGCAGCACACAGCGAGGAGCTGGTTGGTACCACTTGGCGTGCCATTCACAAAAGCAAACTCCTCCCGTGCTTGTAATGTTACAGGTTGGGGTGCTTGCCCTGGAACACACCTTCTGTGCCTGCAGCTTGTAATTGATCTGGCTTGGCCCATCCGTGGTCTTCACTTGGTGTTTGGGTAGGTTGTTCATCCAGAACATCAGGTTCTCATTGGAGTTTTGGAACTGCTGGTAGGTGAGGCTGATATTTCTGAGGGTCTTCTCTCTGCATGGCACAGAGGTGAACAGGAACATTAAGGGCAAGGGTAAAGATTCATGTGCAAGTTCCTAAAAAGACACCATGGTGAATTTCACCACCAATGGTGATGTTCCTCACCGCTGGTCCAGCTGGTCTGCCACGGCATGGTAGCGATCGTTGAGGAGCTGCACCTCCCGCTTCTGCCGGGGCAGGTCAGGGCAGTACTCCTGGAAGTTGTTCTGCACGGCGCTGCAGCTGTGCTCAGCGTCCTTCAGCCCCCGGTTGAGCTTCAGCACACACTCCTCTTGGGCCACCAGGTCCCGCTTCATCTTCTGCAGGGGAACGAGATGCCTCCAGGTTTGCACCAGTCAGTGCCCCAAACACCTCCTTAGCACCATCCCTAAGCGTGCAGCACCTGGGGGCTAGCCAGACTCTCCAAGACACACGCACAACGTGGAAGAGATGGAGAAATGAGGCTTAGACAGCAAAGAAGGTGGGAAGCAAGGTGGGTTGGATGGAGCATGGAGCAGAAGGGAGAAGTTTTGGGGAAGTCAAAAAAGGATCACTGCAAGTCAAGGGTGAGAGCTAATGATGGAGCAGGGAGCTTGGGAGCAGGAAAGGGGCAGGATGGATACAGGGCAAAGCAATGGACAACACACAGAAGAAAGGGCAGGCAGGTTAGAAGCTAAGGGGTGCGTAGTGGATTTTAAGGACCACAAATGTAGTCTGGGAGGGACAGAGCATTCTGCAGTGAAGTGAGTGTAGGTCAGCGTACAAAACCAACACAGAGCCTTCCAGGAATGAATCCTTAGAAGGGCTCCATCACCAGTGCCTCAGAGTGCTCAAAGCCCAGCTCTCCCCACAAGTGCTAGCAGGGCTCACCGATCTCCCCTCCCTAACAAAGAGCCCAACGTTCCCCTACCTGCAGGTCATTGGCCCGATCCTGCAGGGCATTGGGGGACGCAGGAATGATGCTATCCTGAGCCAGCTTGGCCTCAAACGTGCTGATGATCTTGTCTGTGTTCTCAATCTGAGTCTCCAGGTTCAGGGCAGCCTTAGCCCTGGGGAAGGGAAAAACGACACAAGGTTAGCAGCAGAAGACCCCTTTCTTTCCCTCTTCTCTCTGATTCCGCAGGTTTAAGCTTATTTACCGACAAAGCTCCTGCAGCATGGCAGGGAACAAGCAATATGCACTCACAACCCCACTCTGCTGCCCACACAGACGCGTTGCACTTCCCTGCACACAGCAGGGCTGGGACACGCACCCGTTGCGGTGGGCGTTCCATGCCTGGGGGGGACCGACCACACATTACACACAGAAAATCCTGTGGGGATGCCTCTGATGATGGACGGAAGCTTCCCAACCTCCCCTGGGCTGGATAGGCCACAGCCAATGCCCACACAGACCACGTGCATTTTCTCTCAAGGCCTTGTGTTGACACATCTGCGTGCCATCTTGTTCCCCTCATCCCCGCCAGGCCTTGCCACCGCCACTCACTTCTCGTTGTACAGGCTGGAGAGCATATTGACATCGCTGTACTTGCTCCTGAGGGCATTCAGCGTGACAGGCAGCTGGGAGGCCGAGGTGCTGGTGGGTTTCTTGGAAAGGAAGCTCTCACACTCCTTCTGCAAGGCATCCTTGGCTGCCCCCAGGGTCTCAAGTTTCTTTGTTGTTTCCTGGCACATCAGATGGGAGCAGAGTCACCCAACGTAGTCATAACAGGGCTGTTGCGAAAAGGTGTCTCCCTCAGGGGTGGATTTTGCTGTGGGGCTAAGGGTGCGGTAGAGCCCTCTCATGAGGTGCCGTCCCTCGGGGCACAGCCCCAGCCAGACAGTGGCTGTCTGGCAATGGCAGGGTGTGCGGAAGAAAGATGGAAGAGCTACCTGCCTGAGCCCATCCTTCTGCCAGGGACAGGTAAATACCCATGGACGAAGATGCAATACATTGAACTACTACAGAACAGAGCTTCTCCCAGAGAAAAGGAAGGGGGCTCCAGGGCACTGTGTCTTTTCCTGTGCCCTTCACATCTACCAGGCTGTATTCGCCATCAGGGGAACCAAAGCCAGCCCTTGGATTAATTCCTTCTATCCCTTTATCTTTCAAGCTACAGACTCGAGAGTGGTGGTGACAGCATCCCCATGGCAAGGTTGGGAACTTCCCAAGACTGTCTGGGTCCACTGCTCTGACACGAATGGGACATCCTGCTTCAGAGCTGAGCCATGGGAAAGGGCCGCATTCCTCTAGGGTCTGCCTTAACCAGCCCCATTCCAAGGGCTCAAGCCAGCCCAAAACTCCTGCAACTGCAGCAAGGTTTTCTCCCCCAGAGCACCAGCTGTGTAATTCCCCTGTCAGCTCTGTTTTGGGTACCAGTTACGGTGCTACCATACTCATCCTGCTCCAGCCTGCCTGCTGCAGCGCCCACCTGCTGGTGTTTGATCCTCCTGGCAAGGTCGTCTGTGGGGTCGCTGTAGCTCACTGGAGACCTCACTCGGTTCAGGACCTCCTTCTCCACCTGGACCAGGTCCTTGCCCACACGATCCAGGCTACCGAGAAGCTGATCAGCTTGGGGATCATCCTGGACTACCGGGGGGCTCCTGGGCAGAGCTAGTGAGAGAGCGCTTGGGTTAAGTCCCTTTTCTCATCTGCCAGCCCAGTCTTGGTACACAGCCCTTTTCCCTGAGCTCTCCCAAGCATGATCCCCAAAGCTCCAGCGACTTCTTCTGACAGCCCTGCTGCAAAGCTCTGCCCTGTGTGGGCTGCAGCTCTGAAACACACAGGGGCTTATCCTGAGAGCGGGGGTTTACGCAGCCATAAATTATTCAGTTAACTTTTCTAACTCACACAGCATGATGCAGATGTGTGTGTCTACCTGTGGTAAAGGCTTGGGAAAACAGCTTTCCCTCTGCACTGACCAGCCAGAGCTCGTGTCCAAGGTAGGGACAAGGACGGCCATGTGCTGCCATGCAGACACAGTCCCTTCAGTGGGAGTTTGGGATTTGCAGCTGTAGGAATAACACAGCTCCCAGGGGTTGGGATTCAGCCACTGCTACCTCCTTATTGCACACCCCCAGCTAGTGAAAAGACCCAGACCCCAAAGATTTAATTAAGGCTTCTGGATAGGCACATCCCCACCTATCCCAGGTGTTTGAGAACAGCAGCAGGGAGCTGAAGTGAATTCCCCAAGACCAGGCAGTGAGCCCTTGGCAGCATCACGACTTGGGTTACCCCTTCCCTGCTCTCTTCAGGATGTAAGGCATCCTAACGCCGACCCGCAGGCTGCCAGCCAGCTCTGCAGCGGGCTCGACCCACGAGCAGACGTACCCTGCTGGCTGGGCTGCACCGTCTCCTTGTGGCTGCGTCTCAGGGTGCTCTGAGCTGCTGCTCGCTTCTGCTTCACTGCACTCAGCTCCCCTTCCAGCCTGCGAGCAAGAAGAATCCACATCAGCCGGCAGCTTGGGAAACCACGGCACGGGGCAAGCCCCAGCAGAGCCTGACCCGGCGCAGTGTGGGAGCTCGCAGCCTTTGCAGCTCAGAGAGACCCCTCAAGAAAGGGGAAAGCAACAAGAGTTGGTTTGATTAGCTAATTTCTCCCAGCAGAGCCAGTGTTTCCCAGCTCTCGCCAGAAGCTAACAAAGCTGGAAATGTAGTTCACTCCACTGCAGTGCTTTGCAGGAAGCAAGCACAGGAGCTGCTTCTGTGGCTGCTGATCTGGAAGTCCGAGTCTCGCCTAGCTGTGGTCAGATGAGCCCCTGCAGAACTCCATGCAGAGGCACAGAGGCTGGGAAATAAGACAAATGTTTTTTTGCAGGAAGAGAAGTAAACACTGGGAAATAAAGCAAGGTGCCAGATGCAGCCTGAAAAGGACAGGAGCTTCGGGACAATACCTGCAGAGCTGATAGCTAGGAGAATATTGCAAAGTTCTCCTTTTCTGTTTTAAAACATGAACATGCATGCAGTCCATAAAAACAAAAAAAAATCAGTAACGTGGGATGTGTGAAGAGGGATTTTTGCTCAGCAAGAGCAGCACAACGCAATAATCATGCCTGCATGACTTGGGAACTAAACTCCCATCACGGGCATGCCCAGTGATGCTGGATTCGGGCTGTGGGCAGAGTTTTGGCAGCACATAAGCAGTGCTGGTTTATCTAAGCACCTGGGGACATGATAAAAATGGAACGCCAAAAGCTCACTGCATTATCCCCCCCCCGTCTGTGGGAACCTCAGAAACCGACTGAGCAAACAGGCAGCAAAGTGCACGGTGGTTCGAGGAATGTTTTCCAGTCTCCAGCTGGGGCTGGCGGAGAGGAGATAGCACAGATAATTCCGTCCTGTTTGGCAAGTCCCAAGCTCCAGACTGATTCTGCAATGAATTTAGTCAAACCTATGCAAGTCACATGTTTGGGTGAAGAAATCAGGCCTGTCTGCCAGAAAGCTCTTTGACAGCAAGATCCGTACGGTGTGCAATGCTGACGAAGGATGGCAGGAAACTGGACAAGACAGTGGGGCTTGGGGAACAAGCCCTCAGCAACAGGACAGCCAGGTGGTGTTTCATACGAGCTGATCAATGGCTCTGTTCCCAGCTACTATATCTCTGCAGTTTAGGCAGTCAGGGGATGGCGAGGACCGAGGAGCAAGCCTGAATGTGTCTCTGGGTCAGGCTCTCCACGGCAGACTCACCTGTTGACCTTGTCAATGGACTCAGGGTCTGGTGGAGGGATGGAGAAGCAAGCAGAAGGTGCCTCCTGGACCATGCCAGTGCTGCTCTGCACCACCCACATCTCGGGGTTGCTGTTGTCCTTCAGAATGTACTTGTCACCTCTGGTCAGCTGCACCTAGGACAGACACAAAACCCAAAGGCTTGGCTTTCCAGTGCTAGCCCAGGACCTCTCGCCATGGAAGGAAGATCTGGAGCACTCAGAGAAGAATCCAGTTGCCTGACACTTCGGAGGGTACCGCTAGCCAAGCCCTCACCTCCCCAGCATCCCAGTCACACAGCGTGTCCAAGGAGAGGGGCTGGGAGGGATGCATCCTGCGCAGTTTCAGCGGGCTGATCTCTTTGCTCCTCCTCTTCAGGTCAGCGATGCTCTTCTCTGCCTGCTTCACTGCCTTCTCCTCGTTCTAGACAAAGCAGGGAAGACAGTGGTTATAATCAGGCTTGGATGAGGAGAAAGGGGATTACACTGCCATGGGTACTTTGGGGCCAGTTGTCTGTCCTTGTGCTGTCATTCCTAGGGTGGAGTCAGGAGTTTCTCTGTTCTTGACCCATCTGTGTCCCTTCCTCTCCCTCTGTTACTAACACTCTCCTCTGTTTTCTTCGCTCACAGGAGATCTGCCCTTGAAAGGACAGCCTGAGTTAACCTTAGGTGATCCCACAGTGTCATATTAAATCTCCCGGGGAAGATTTTCCTTCTCAGATGAGGAGCAGAGACCTGCCAAGAGGTGGCTGCATTCCAGTGTCAGAAGTTACCGAGATCCCAGCACCTCCTGGCAGTGAAACGCATGGGAAGACACCGCACCGAATACGTCCCTTCCCTCTCTCCCAGGCAAACGTTCCTTCCCAACCTGTATCTCGCCCCCGAGGTCAGATTTCTCTATTCCCTCCTCGCTCTTGACTCACGGCAGAGCTGAGGAGATGGCAGGACCTCTCCCTGCTGCTTGGGTGCCAGCAGCTCACACTCTCTGCAGGCCCTCTAACCCAAATACCTCACGTTTAGGACAACACAGCTCCTCCCTGTGCTTCTCCTGTACTCTGACAGTGCCCTGGGGCTTGGATACGTGTCCCTGATGGAGACTGCCTCCCCAGGGGTCACTGCCCCACCGCAGGAGCAGCGAGGCCCTTCTGGGGCCACAGGGATCCAGCACAGTATTGCCATGGGCCTTCCCCTCTTGGCACAGAGGCAGGACGAGCTGTCCCAGGGGGGTTATTTACACACCTCTTCCCCTTCTCCACACTTATTTACCAGCACGGCTGTGAGGGTTGATCTGTGCCTGAGACCCAAGGTCCCCCAGGCCTGGCTGGTGCCACCAGCCCCGAAGACCTCACCTCCAGCTGAAGCAGCAGGTCCGACACCACGCCAGGGCTGTCCTTGTTGAACTTGCTGTATTTGGTGTCCAGGTCAGAGTTCATCTTCGTCAGGGAGAGGCTCACAGCCTCAGCGTCATCCTGGAACTGGAGACACGGGTAGGAAAATGGTTAGAGGTGGGAGGACATTAGTGTGTCCAGGTCTGGTGGCGTGCCTCAGTTCCCAGCCACTCTCCCACAACCTGGGGCTCACAAAACCCTACAGACCACCTCAGAGCGTGACCTTGGACAAGGACTGCACCACAGAAATAATCCCTGTCAGCAGACACGTACCAGGTAACAACAGTGAGCAAACGCTCCCCTGCACCTCCGAGCCAGCGCACCAACTGGTCCCAGCAGCAGGGCTGGGAGCCAGTCGTTCACTGAAGGACCATGTTTTGAGAGGCATTTCCCCAGAATACCCTGACCAGGTGCAAATAAAATACCCTGACAAAGCAAAGGATCCCATATTAATCCTTTTGCTGGCTCTGTTCCCATGCGCAGCCTGCCCACTCTGGCCTGACCGTGCAAGCCCCACGGTCTCCTCACTGCTTTTTACCTTCTTATAGTTCTCCACGCTCTTCAGCTGGCTCTCCTGGCAAATGCAGAGATTCAGAAAATTCTGCCACTCGTTCTTCAAGGCTTCCTGGTGAGCCTGCGGTGGGACAGAGCACAACTCAGTGGGCTCCAGCTGGTCCCACCTACCTTACCCCTGGCCTCCTTTCCCCAGGAGTCCCAGAGGTCAGAGGAGGGATAAAGACCGCTGCTGAGCAGAGGCAGAGCTATTCCCAGGCATCGCCTGATCCTGAATTTGAGCAAGGGCACTGCTCCTCAAGGACCTGGCTCCCACACAGCAGCCACCATTTCTCAAGGGGTTTCTGGTGCAGGGGGTCGCGAGTCCACCTCGGCTGCCCACGGTGTCTGCAGCCCTGGGAGCACAACCTTGGAGGCCAGGAGCTGGTTTCACCTGGGAGATCTCATGCCACATCACACCATGAGTTTCGCAGGGTGAACGTGGCTGCATTTGACCAGATATCTGCGCACCAGCCCAGGAGCTGACAGGCCCCAGCACACAGACGTCAGCCACCGTGCCTTGGAGGTTTCTGAAGGGGGTGAAGACCCTGCACTGCCCCCAACCTCCCCATGGGGCCAAAGCAGACAGAGGGGTGCTGCAGTACAGTTGGTACAATGTGGGGAAAAGTGTAACATAGCAGCTCTGCAGAAGACGTGAAGAGGTCTCCTCCAACCCATCCCCTGGCTCTTGGAGCACAGATTATGTAAAGCACTCTTGTTCTCTTCTAGGGAATCCCCCAACCCCTTTCCCCACCTGGATAGGTTTGACAGCTGGGTGCTTTAGTTCAATCATTCTGTCCCCATCATCCTGAAGGTTGTTCACAAACTCCTCCTGGCTGAGCAGCTCTTTGGACTTGAAATCCTAAAGGGGAAGAGACACTTCATGACAGCGGGAGCACGCAGGGAGCGCGGAGCAGCCTCCTGGGCCTCCAAACCCCACGCAGCAGGGAACAGGCTCCCAAAGCACAGACATCTGTTTTGGTTTGTCTTTTTTTTTTTTTTTTTTAAATAGGAAGGTGCTAAGCATAACTAAAACAAATTAGGCACGCTTGGGCCTATGGAAGCATCAGGGCATTTGTTCAAAGTGCATTTTCCTAGGCAATTAACTCTCAGCTCTTCCTGGTCCCGGCAGAAAGCAGTCACTGGGTGTTGTACTTTGGACACCAAGGCTGACACGACGCCAGACCTCTCCCTCCCCTCTGACCACTGACAGCTCTGCACCCAACATCAGACAGCACTCTCCTGTATGATCCCATGTGCCAGCTCAGGGGACAGGAGGGGACGCACTGCGTGGCTCATCCCAAACCCTGGTTCCTCCCAGAGCATCTCTTCTGCCTCCACTCCTGTGCCACCAGGCTCCAGGCTGGTGGTGACCTCCAGGATGCTGGGATCCATCCTGCAAAGCTTGCACACCAGGCTTGGCCAGCCCGTGACAGCTGCTGTCCCCAGGAGCTCACCTCGTACTCCCGCCGCACGCTCTGGACGTCCATCATTTGGTCGCTCCAGTCCTGCTTCAGGATCCTGGTCTGCTGCTCCGTGAGGTAGCCCAGCTCCTTGGTGCAGCCCTGGAGGTGGTGGTACAGGCTGCCCAGGCTCTGCCCGCGCCAGATGGAAGCTTTCTGCCCGTGCACAGAGGAAAGAGAAGGTGTTGGTGCTCAGGCCGCAGAGCCCCTTCCCCTCCTGCTCCCCAGGACCCTGCTCGCCCTGCTACCCCCTAGGAGATTCCCAGAGACCTGGGTGAGACATTGCTGCCACTCGTTCTTATCTGATGGGGCCTTTCCCTGCCTCACAAACAGGACGTGTTTGTCTAACCAGACTCTCAGGTGTGGGCTGATGCCTCAGGCAGTCTGAAAGCAGGCCCAGCTCCGCTGTATTTCTCACCAAAGGTGTTCTTCAGCACTGAACTTAGGGACCCAGCTGGCTAAACCCAGCACCTTCTTCCTGGCCACCTCCTTTGTTCCAGTTGGTCATTTCCTCTTTGCAGTCCTTGTTGAGGATCAGCGCAAGCCTCAACATTTGCAATCCCACAGGAACATCCTGCGGGCTGGGACGGGGTTCTCTGCAGAGGCACCTCCCAGACCAATGACCCACAAAGGGAAGAGGCGCAGACCTCACCCACAGCGTGCCCCTGTTCTCAGCTTGCACCCAGTCCAAGGTGGGGAGGAGATGGGGAAAGAAAATGAGGGACATGACTTCACTGTGCAACACCAAAGGTAGCTCCTGCCCTGACCTGGGCATTCCCTGCCCACTAGGAAAGGAATTACTTTGCTGTGTGACCCCAGAAAACCACCGAGAAGCTTACCAGCAAGTCCTTGTATTGGCTCTTCAAATCTGCCACATCCTGGGTTATTACACAGGCAAAACCAAGAGGGGAAAAAATGATAATAGAAAAAAACTGTTACCAAAACACCAGCAGTGATAGATGTTGTCAAACTGATTTATGGAAGGTGCTTTAGAAATCGTACAGGAACCACCTGCCTGGCTCTGCCTGAGCTCAGGTCTCCCCATGCCCCCTGCAGAAGGAGGGTGGATGTTCACCATGGGAAGGAGCACGTGGGATGCAGGGGCAGGGGTCCCTGTGAAGCAGACAGGACAAGGGGAGGTCGGAGAGGTGCCTTACCCCGCAGCGGATGTTCTTGATCTGGAGGCCATAGGCTTCGATCTCCTTCTGGAGGATGTTGTGCTCAGCTATTTGCTTTTCCAGCTCCGATATGCCAGGGCCGTACTGTCCCGCGCTGACTTGTTTCTGTGCAAAAGGAGTTAGGCAGAGACTAAAGCAAAATACCATATTTTAGGGAGAAACCACAGTACGTGCTGGCAGGTTAGGAAAGATCTGATACCACCCCAGGAGGAAGGGAGGGGATCTTGTTGCTGTTTGCCATGATTGCTGCGGGCTGCCACTTCCCCAGCTGTACAGAGGGGCAGAGACAACCAGGCCATATACCCCATCGTACAAGTCTAAGCTAAACCAGCCACTTCCCATGGTGATGTGCAGTGGGTGTGCTTAATTACCATCTGGTTTTCAAGGGAATCTAAATTGACTCCAAACTGGGCACTTCATACACAAGACCTTGCAGCGTGAAACCCAATGATGTATGGCTGTGAAGTCCTTGGAGACGTCACCTTCTCCATCCTTTCATTGGGGCATCTCTACTTAATTCTCCTCTGGTAGCTCTTAATCTCAGTGGGTCAGTGCAGAAGGTCTTCCTGAGGCATTTAAGACGTGGAAGGAGAGCCCTTCCTCCTCCCAGCTCAACTGAGTTAGCTCCACCACCGACCCACACCGTTCCTGCATGACACTGGGCACACGATGGCTGGCAGAGCCCTAAAGGCAATGTCTGGCCTTGTAGGAGTGGGGAGAAACACGTAAAAAAACAGCCGCTGTTACCATCTTTTGGTCCAGGATCTTCGCCCAGTCCACCCTGGGCCCCACGTCAGGGATGTTCAGCTTCTCGTAGAGGGCCCGGTACTCCGCACACAGCTGCGTCGTGCGGTCGTGGAGCTGCTGGATGCTGCCGAGGACAAAAGGCAGATTTCACCCATAAAACCCAGGCTACTTTGTTGTCCCTTCATGCCACTGGCCTCCTTCAGCAGCGGAGGCACTTGCCCTGGGGTTCTCCATCACCCAGGAATTACAACCCAGGAGAAAGCTGGGAAGAGCTGCGAGCAGGTCAGGGCTGTCCCTTCCCAGCTAGGAAATAATTCTCCCCTCCCGATTTCCACCTAGAGGGGCTGGAGAGAGAAGGGGAGCCAAGCCCCAGGCGCCAGCTGAAGATCTCACACCTGAACACCCACCTCTGATTCTCTCTGCTTGCCTGAGGACAGGTCTCCATTTCACGAAAGGCAGGGGAAACAGGGATTTGCCTTGGGCTTGGGGAGCCTGGGAGCGGGGCCGCCTTTTAGCTCTGCATTTTTCTGGCAGCTTTTACAAGAGCTCCCTGACAAGAGCGGGGGTCTCCTGGGAGATGGCTCTGGCAGCCACAGCACACACCATCTTTACAACATGCTGGCAAAAACCCAATTTTAAGGCTGATGGGTGAAGCTCTGCCTTTTCATGGCACTGACCGGAGCTCAGCTTAGATCCCAGCTCTGGGATGGGGTCTCCCGATCCCATCACAGCTCCTCCCGCTGCACTCACTCTTTCTCTATCTCATTAGCCTGAGGGTGCTTCAGCCGCTTGGCACGGTCCACGTCCAGGAAGAGGTCCTTCAGCAGGGTCTCCGCCTCCTTCAGATTCCTGGCATTCTCCGCCTGGAACTCAAAGGCCTTATTCTTCTGCTGATTGCTGACATCCTGGGGACCAGGGAAGACAGAGGAAAAAAAAGCCTTGGACCACAGAGACCTCACAACACGGACGGCCTCGATGCTCAGCACGCCGACCACGGAGGAACCCAGTGCAAGGGGATGGCTGGGGAGCTTGCATCCAGCCAAGCTTCAGCATCCCTCCCAGCCAGGGACCAGCATGGGACAGGCTGGCTGCCCTCGTGGGGCTGCTGGGAGCCACCAGGCTGGGACGTGGCACTGCAGATGTAGGTGGTGCAGCCCCCCGAGGCGCTGAGCGTAGCGCACCAAGGGTAACATTTTGGAGGCCCTGGCATGCAGCCCTAGGGGCTGGGAGGCTCTGCAGGGTGCCTGGTTCCTCCCCAGCCCCGGGTCAGCCCCCAGCCCTGCTCCAGCAAGCTGATGCGCAGAGCAGACACCTCATCTGTTATTCTAGGCGCTGCATCTCTAGGCAAAGCCTTGCACCTTCCCTCCGCCACAGCTCACCTGCGTGAGCCTGGCCTGCGTCTCCAGGATGTCCTTCTCCACCTGGTCGGCGTTTGTCTGCATGCGGGTGATGAGCACGGCCAGATCATTTGTGGAGGACCTGAGGGTGGGAGCAGCAAAGCAGAGGGTGGGCGAGGGCAAGTCTCACCCCCCTTCATCACTGCCCAGGGCCTGATAACAGCGGTGCGTTCACAGCAGGTAGGTGGTGGATTTTTGCACAGCACAGCTCCTTGCTGCAGGACACTGCAGATGCTCCAGAGTTCGGGAGGATTCAAAAAGCAGTGGAGGGAAGGGGAAAAAAAAAAAAAAAAAGAAAACCCTGGAGGGCTCCCAAAAGCACCAACACCACATCTGGCTTGGGGAGACCTGGCGCTGCAGACAGCTGGAGGCCGGGAGAGCACCCCGCAGAGGCAGCATGACGTGCCTGCCCTGCTTGGAGGCACTGCTCTGCTTGGCCGCCCTTAGCAGCTGGCAGAGGTAGGCAAGACGGTCCTTCAGCCTGGCCCGGAGCTGCAAAGTGCTCTGCGTTTCGGCCCCATGTGGTGCTGCGGAGCCCAGCGCCCCCCAGGATGGGGACATGGTGGGCGAGGAGCTGCAGCACAGGCTACGAGCCCCTCTGGGCACTGCGTCAGCTGCTGCAGTCACATTGCTTTCTGGGCTTGGGAACAAGTTTCCTAAGGCCGTAGCACAAGTACAGCCCTCCTACGCCCCAGTGGAGGTTCACTGGATGTCCCGGGGACCATCCCCTGTTGTCTCTCACCTCAATGCCATCACACGGTACCACAATCCATCACCTTTACTGTGAATAAGCACCCAGAGCCCTGCCAAAACGGCTGGATCCAGAGCCCCCAGCAGGGCATGGGGTGGTTCCCAGCCACGTAGCTGCAGCCCTAAAGCTCCCCGCGGACAAGGAAGCACAAGGCTCGGTGCCACCTTTGTCCTCGTGTCCTGTGGCTTCTGATAGCGCTGCCCTTGGGGATGGAGCTGGCCCTGGCCTCCAGGCAGGGAGGTGCAGAGCTGCCAGGATGTGGGCGAGCAGGGGTGCGGACCGATAGCATCATCCAGGGACTTAGGCCCATGAGTGACTAAGGTCAGCGGAGGCTGAGTTCGGTTACCTGCTGTCATCTGAGACCTGAGCGAAAGAATTGGAGCAGCAACAGTGGGACCAGATGAGAGTAGGGGGACACTTCTTCAGGACCAGCTGGTACAACCTAGCTCACGTCTTTTGAGGAGGAGGAAGGTAGGAGAGAGGCGCTGCCCTACTGCGGAGCCACCCACATCTGCCCTCCAGCCAGCTCGTTTCCTTCCCAGTCCCTGCACCCAGCCAAGTGAAGCTCTGCCCTTAACGGCCCCAGCAGGCTCCAGCCATTCCGTGGTTCATACCCAAGGTGAGAGCAGATGCTGGACGTTCACTTATTACAGCCTCGAGTGATGACAAAGTGCCCGTTAATGTTATAGTTGCGTCCAGCCAGGCTGGTGTCTAAGTCACAGCCCACACTGACCGTAGCCGAGCCCGTGCAGCTCCAGGGAGGCGCAGCCCAGCGCTCCTGCTCTCAGCATCCTCCTCTCCCCTTTCTCCAGCTCCTCCCTTGTTTGCGATTGCCCAAGAGGGCGGCGTGGGCCTGAGACACAGCAGCTTCCAGCTCCCTCGGGAGCTTTGGGCTGGCAGCGTCAGCCGGCCGTGCCCCAGCCTCTCTGCCTGCAAAGCGCACGGGGTGCCTTGCTCCGGCAGTGCCCTCCTGCACGGGGTCTAATCCCAGTGGAGACAGCCCAAATTGGACATTCATCACCTGCAAAGCATCACTGCTTGCTACAATCCATCTTCTCCATCCCTTAAACATCCTTCCCACCCTATCTGTGGCCCACGGATGGGTTTTCTGGGACAAGCTGCAGTGCTTTTGGCCCAAACCACACAAGAGGGTGGTTGGGAGCAGCACGGAGCAGGGCTCAGTGCCTGTGAGCCTGAGCACACGGCCGGCTGGGGCACCAGGAGGTTCCCCCCTCCCCAGGAGCTTACACAACATCCCACTCATCCCCGACACGCCTGGAATGAGGTGGTGTCCCATGAGCAAATACTCGAGCACCACCCAGGTTTCCTGCCCAGACTCCGCGCAGGGAGGAGCGACTGAGTCACGGGCTGGCTGCCGGCCCGGGGGACGGGCGCCTCTCTCCAGCGTGCCCCGAGACACCCGGGTGAATTCAGCTCCCACGTGGGGTGCCCACATTGATCCCCGTTGTGACAGGACCCTGGATTGATGCCTCTGTGCCTCTCGGAGCAGGGAGAAGCGAGGCTGCAGCCTTCCTGCAGAGGGGAGATGCCCAACAAAGCCTTTTCCTACCTGTACACCCTCCCTGGCCGACGGACACGCTGGGACGCCCCATCCCTCAGCTCACAAGGATAAATGCACGGAGCAGCTTGGTTTAGACCAAGCCGCAGCAAAACTACAGACTGGAAAGACCTCAACAACCTCCTGGTCATAGGGTGGGAACGATGTGTCTCCTACTGGTCCCGAAGCAGCAGGGGCCCAGCTGTGCCCACCCCAGCCTTGGCTCTGCGTGGTGCACTCGAGGTTAGACACGAGGCCGTTCTTAGAAATGACCCGACCTTCGGGGAGGAAGCGATGCTCCCCAGAGAGCACCACCTCAGCAGGACAGGGGGTCTCCTCTACGTGTCCGGGAGATGCCTGTGCCCACCAAGGAAGGAAGCCTGGAGGAGGAGGAAGCTGAGAGCCTTCAGCCAGCGGCTGGGCTGGATCTCCAGCCTGCAAGCAGCTGAACAACCTCAGGGCCCACAGGAGGGCAGGCTGGTTGTTTGGGGAGTGCTGAAGCTGAGGAGAAGTCCTGGGAGGAGCAGGGTGTCTGCATGCTGTCCTGGTGGCCTGCGAAGACCTAATGCATGCCTGGCCAAGTCAGCCGTCCTGAGCTGAGACCAAGCGGGTTCCTCAGGAGGCTGTGCGTGCTTGGAGAAGGGGCCAAACCACCACAGACCCTCCTGTCTCAACCACAGGCTACGCTGAGAGGAAAGCTAGCCTCTTCCATCCACCCATGCAGCCCGTAGGCCATGTCACCATCCTTCAGGGCCTTGTCACCATCCTGTGGGGCCATGCCACCGTCCTTCGGGGCCGTCCCTCCCATCCCACATACCAGGCCCTTCTATCCCAAGAAGCCCTCACACAACGGGAGCTGACCACAGCCCAGGCCCACATTTCAGAGTGAAGATGCTGAAACCTGGGCCACAAGGAGACAACTTGTCATGGGGCAGGATGCGAGGCGCCACGAGCTCCCCGTGCTCGCAGCGGGCCCAGGCGTGGTAGGCGGCCGCAGCCACGGGCCTGCCGGGATCGCTGCGGACACAGCTCCCGCTGCGGAGCCAGGGCAGGCCTCCTCCCTAGGGCTATCTCCCGCCTGGAAGAGGCAGAGCACCGTCATTATCGTTATTAATTGCTTCATTTCTCATACCACTTTCTGCCTCCCGGACAGCCCAGCTGCACGCAAGGGACGGTGCCTCAGTGGGCAGAGGACGTGTCGGTGGGGCCACGGCGCCCACCCATCCCTGCACCCTGCCCCTCCTCTCCTTCTTCCCAAGGGATTTGGGCTGCAAGCGACACCCCAGAGCTGGGGCTGTGCTCCCCAACTTGCACAAGTCCTCACTCTACCCCTCCAGCCCCATCTGGTCACAGCAGAGAGGTCCCCAAGCCCCTGCTCCCCCCCCAGGACTGCACGGCTTTGGGCTGCAGAGGAAGAAGCAGAGGCAGGCGGTGGCTGAAGCGGCCATCCTGGGAGAAGATTTGCCAGCCACCTCCGAAGCCACCCACCCGGAGCCTTTGCAGAGATCACACCCAGGCACCCAGTCCAGCCAGATCTGATTCGGTTCCACCTATGCATGAATTTTCCCTTTCAGCCCTGCAGTGTGACTCTTCCCAGGGCTGGGCACAAACCAGAGGTGGCTACGGGCTCCCCGGGATGCATCCACCGAACAGAGGGCCCCGGGAGCTCAGCACCACTGCCTCTAGGATGGAGATGAGGTCCTGCTCCAGAGGTCCCTGCCAGGAGCTGCAAACTGGGAGTCCCGGAGGCAGGGAACCTCGGCTGCTGCTGAGCCTCTGGGCCACCAAGAGCAGCTATGGGCCACCAAAGTTTTCTTGGGGCCATCTGCAGAGCATGTGCTGGTCCTGAGACAACTCATCCACCTTCATTTTCTCAGCTAGTGGTGGCAGGATGGTGCTGACCGAGCCCCAGGCTGTGGCCAAACCAATTAGCCATCATCTGATGGTCAGTGCCTCCAAAAACAAGCACGACCAGCTCGGTAATTGCTCTGGCTCCAGCCTCCATCCTGCACAAGGAAGAGGTGCAGGACTTTGCTAGGGTGCGATGCCCATAGAGGGAGAGAACCTGGCCCAAAGCCCCCAGTGGCGCGCTGGGGACTGCAGCGAGCTGTCCAGCAAAGCTGCACAAGAAATCCCCAGCCTGGTTTAGGAAGCCGACAAGCAGCATAGGCTGGGGAGGTGGATGGATTGCACTGGACGGACTGAAAACAAGAGGCTTGGAGCTCTGAGAGGCCCCAGGCCTGCCTCTGCATCGAGTTTGAGAGCGCTCAGCTCCACTGGGGCAGAATTGTGGGGCACCAGCTTCCAGGTCACACCAGGAAACCTCAGCCTTTGCCAGAAGCCCCCTTTTCCCCAGGTCCCTGCCCATCCAGCAGCACCGAGCCACCACCCTCCTCCACAGCTGTTTGCTGATGTTGGGTTTGGCCCCACAAACCCCACACTGCCAGCACCACGCTGCGCCCACCCAGGCAGCTGCAGCCGCAGCGTCCCAGGCAGCTGGTGCCGGTGGCCCCTCTTCCTGCAGGCTCCCTCCTCCTTCTCCTCCGAGCCACCCCTTCACAGCTTTCCTGGCCTTTTACCCTGGGATTCCTGCAGAACTAGTCTGCTGACACTGGGAAATGCAAAATTGCTGAAGGAAGGTGGAAAATAACCCCGAGTTAGGACCTGCAGCACAAGGGAGGGATGAGCGCGCTCCAGAAGCTCCCCGGGCAGCATCTCCTCCCCTCCTGGTCCCACATCTCCCTCCCCAAAGCTTACAGGGTCTGCTCAGAGCAGGATGTGGCCATCGGATCCTTTTGGTGCTACCTCAGCCTGGTCTGAACGAGGCCACCTCAGTGACTTGGCCCGCAGAGACCCCATCTGTCACCAGGATGGATGAGACCAGCACCAGCAAACCCGTCCCTCGCCCATCCCCACCCGAGCATCCCTGTCCCAGGAGCGCCCTTCCCAGGGCAGCACCCCACCAGCCTCACCCAACAGGCACGGCTCAAACCCAGGACCTCAGATCCAGGCGTCCGTCTGCCTCGCCATCGAGCCGAGCCTGCTCCACCCAAACAACAAGGTCGTGCTTGTTCTCGCTGCTCCTGCCTGCCAAAAAGGGGCTCTGCGCCTCCCCGCTCAGTGCTCTAAGCTCATGCTCAGGCCCTGCGCATCCCAGGGGTGCACGGATGCACCTGGGCTGGAGCACGAAGCCCACCAAATTTGAGGAAAACACAGTCAGCCCCCAGAGAGCCCTGGCTTTCTGGCTGCTCCACAAAGAGGGACATTCTTGGGGTAAATCCCAAAAGCTCCGAAGCGCTCGTAGACATCAAGAGCCCTCCCCTCGTCCCCAACTCCAGGTTCACAGGGCGGCTTTCAGAGAGAAAAGGGGCTGCACTTACTTGCTCGGCTTGGCGGGGGAACCTTTGCTGGGGGAGCTTCTGCTCGGGGAGCCTTTGCCCACCCCCTTGAACATGTCGGCGAGGTCCCGGCTGGTCTCGCGGAGGCGGCGGCGGCGCGGCGGGCGCTGGCGTCCTGCTGGGCTCTGCGGGGATGGAGTGCCAAGGCTCAGCAGGGGAAGGCGGCAGCCCTAAAGAGCCCTTTCTGGGAGGCTCCTCCCCGAGCGCAGGTGAGCAGCTGCGGAGATGGAGGCACGCTGGAAAAAAATCGACTCGAAAAACCAGTTTGGGGTGGAAAGAGCAGAGCCCCAGAGGGAGAACGGGGAGACCTCGCCCTGGCTCGCAGAGCGTTTCGGCACTCACGGCCCCAGCCGTGCAGCAGTTCCCAGCGGAGGGGCAGAGAGGGCGGCCTCTGCAGAGCAAAAGTCTGGAAATGTGACTTAGAGGGAGATGGCTGAGACTACTGACATGGTTTAAAACATCTTATGCGAGCAATTTCACATGCTGGAGAAGCAGCAGAGGTGCTGTAGCAGAACTACAGACAGCCAACCAAGAGTTTTCCAAAGCAGCAGCATCAGTTTGGGAAGCTCCAACTCCCAGAATGCGATACTCGCTTGTAATCCAGGGAGTAGGGACACTGCCCAGAGCAGGAGCAGGGAGGGAGGGCAGAGGATGGGGGAGAAAAGGGCCGGGAGCAGATGGGGACCACAGCACCCACATAAACACCCGCCACCCACGATGCTGGCGCAGGTTTGGGGCTGTTCTTCCCCATTTCCTGCAGCCCGAGACCAACCCAAGGGCAGAGGCAAAAGCCAGGAGTCACTCATCGCTTCCCAGGTGAGCTCGTTGTCCTCGTCAAATCGGCACAGAACAGATCACGCTCGTCTCAGGAGAGGGGGAAAGACACGCATGGGACAAGGCTCTTTGCAAGGAGATCCTTCCACTGTGGATTTGCGATTCTACAAGCTGCAGGGTGCCTTCTTGGGGTGGTATCATGATGCTGCTGGTGAGCATGGTCCCCTGCTTGGGCCATGCCCTCACACCAAGCCCTCAGAAGGCGGACAGGAGGTCCCAGCCGGTGCTTGAAGCACTGGGAGAGGCCAGAAGGAGGACAGACATCTCCCCCAGGCAGCCTGGAGCTAACGGGGACCTGGTGCAGGGCCTGGCTTTGCTGCCTGCAGGCCCACAGGCAGGGTGGAAAGGGGTGGCTGAGAGATCACCCCCTGACACCCAGGTGGCCGATGACAGCAGCGATGCTCTTGGATCAGAATAAAACCACAGCTGATGGGGGTCCCGGGGAGGAGGACCCCATACAGCTCCAGACCTGCAGCCCGCAGCACCAGACCCTGCTGCACTCACATTCAGGAGCTTAAAGAAAGGTGGGAACTTGCCAGGGAGAAGAATGGAAAGCATTTAAGATCTCGGCCACGGCTGGTGCCCACACACAAGAGGAGCGCAGGGGACCCCTGAGCACAGGACAAGCCCTCCTCCTGCTGCTTGTACAGCCAGGAGAGAACTGACGCCCTTTGACTTCAAAGCAGCAAAACTAAATCAAGCCAGACTGACTGCTGATAATCCCATGGAAGACGGCGTGCTGGCACGCGGAGGAACTTTCAAGCAACACAAAAAGCAGAACAAGCACACACCAACCCCCCCGTCCCAAAGCTGCTTCCAAGCAATCCATCACCCGGAGCCCAGAGCTCCCGGCCTGCAGAGCCTTACAGCAGCGCCTCCTGACAGAGCCGTGATCCTTCCCCCGCCCCGTCCTCACCTGGCGAGGATTCCCCTGGGAGGTGTTTGGGAGCTGACACGCTTTGATCCATCCCCGTCCCGCCCGGCGGAGCAGCACCCGGCCACATCCCCGCCGGCAATCCCTGCGCGTGTTTTTTGGGGGCTGGAGCAGGGGGAGAGCAAAGTGGAAGGAGCAGCCCCCAGCCACGCTGCTGAGCAAGAGAGCGATGGTGCACGTTGGGCTGGGTTCGTTTAATAGCTGCTTTCCTTTCCTGAAGCTTTGGTAGGGCTGCCCAGGTCCAGGACAAAGCCCCCTGCAGAGGCTCTCCCAAGATCAGCCACCACATGAAGTGGGCCAGGGCCACGCAGCCCCTGCTTCTTCCCAGCCCGACCGTGCTCCAAGTAACGCTGCCGACCTCCGGACAAAGCCACCAGACGAGGAGGCTGCGTGTCACCCAGCGGGTGCCCAGCAGTGGGACCAAGGCGTCGCTGCTGGGCTCCCGGCTGGCTGCGCGAGCACCGCTGCAGGCACAGCATCACCCTTTTATTCACTGCCCCGAGCAGGATTTGGGGATTCACCCCGGTGCTATGGAGATGAGCCAGAACGCAGACGTCTCACTTCTCCGAGCACCGCACAAGCTTCTTTCTTGCTGCTGACACGAGTAGCTGCCTGCCGGGGCAGACACCAGGCACAGCAGCACAGAGGATCTCAGGGAACATTTCGGGGAAGATTTCAGCGTGGCTTAGAGGACAGTCTTCAGCAGAACAGGGACATCTCTGACCAGCTTCGTGCTCCTCCTCGGGAAGAAAAATCCCCCTTGAGGGCATGGTGGGCTGCAGAAGCAGCAGCGGTGCACGTGGAGACGATGTTCTGGGCTCTGGCTCCTGGTTTGAAAGAGCAACCACGGTGCTGGAGTCATCTCCTCCCCGAAGCAACGCAGCGCCAGTGCCGGGGGGCTGCAGGGTGCCGGGGGGCAGCTGCAGGCAGCCCCAACTGAGACTTTCTGCCAAAAACTTGTGTCTGCAGTCTTGGGGTTCCTCAGCTGAAGGAAAAGCCCCCGGCAGCCCCAAAGCTGGCTCTGAACAGCAGACACCTGAGTCAGGAGCCAGGGGACCCCGCTCAGACCCCACCACGCACAAGGCAACCTCCTTTCTTTGCAGACCCCAACAACAGCATCTTCTCAGATCATTTTCCCCCAGCCCTTTTTCCTCCTTGGGGAGCAGTTTTCACACGAGCCAAAGCGCAGCACCGAAGTCTCTGAGGAGCCCGTCTATTCTAAACAATTGCCACCCTGCTAAGAAAACAGGATGCCCGCTTTTCTTAAACCTAAAATCACTCCGTCCCCAAGCCTCGTTTTGCTTTGCTTTATCGTGACCGATTCACGAGCAGAGCGGCGACAGCACCACGAGTGAAGGAGGCAGCTGGGAGACGGCTGCCAGAGCCGTGGATGCGGCCGTGCCGGTGTGGGCACGGACCCTGGGCTGGCACACGGCCGTGGCGCAGCCTCGTGGGGCTGGCACAGCCAAGACCCAGTCCTGGGGGTGCTCAGCCCCCACAGATGAGGCTGAGGACCCATTAAAGAAAATCTTCCCGGGGCTGGGCTGGACTCAGCTTGCTGCCAGTGCCGGGACGCAGAAGGGACCGCGACCTTGGGCCCGAGGGGCCTCTCCCCAGGAGGCCGGAGGCCGGCCCCAGCGCGCCGCAGCCTCACCTGCGCCGGGGGGCGAGCGGGGCCGCGTGCCTGGGCCATGGCCCCCGAGCTCGGGGTCTGGGGAACCACAGCCCGATGGGGAGCAGGAGCTGCTGCTGCTGGACGTTCCTCCTCTTCTCCAGGTCTCGGGTGGACGGAAAGCCCGAGCCTCACTCCTCTGTCTCTCCCTAAATAGAGGCTGCTCGCCCCACGCCATCTCACCCGCTCATTAACAGCTCAGTCCCAGGGCAGGGCTCATCCCCGGACCCTTCCGACATCAAAAGGACCCGTCGGCTCTCGGGGCATCCCGCAGTTTGCTCCGACTTTCAGCCCTCGAGCCAGCGAGCAGGACATCACGGCCATTCCCCACAGCAGCCCGAGCATTACCCCGATTTTCCTCTCCCCAGAGGACGAGCAAAGCTGTAATAGCGCTAAATAAATTCACTGATGGCCTGTTCTCAGGACATCTCGTCTGGAAAACTCATTTGTAACTCACAGGACACAGCCTGCAAATGTTGAGTTATTATCCAGGGACACTGCTGGAGCAAAGGGCTCCACAAACTGGGTCTGGGCAAGGTCTGTCCTAGATCAGGCAACCGAGCAATGAGAGGGAATGAAGCCCCTGGGACGAGCACACCTGCCTGGGACGCCGACCTTCCCTCCCAGCAGCACAGCTGGGGAAGCGCCCTTGGACCCCACCCGGGGGATGGGAGTGTTTTGGGAAGGTTTCTTCAAAAAAGCTGCTTGGGTGAAACGGCAGCACCCTGGAGAAGGAAGCGCCCTGCACACGCGCCGGGCTGAGGCACGAGACATTCGGCCCATTTCAGGGCGATGGGGAGTTAAACGCAAGGCCAGGCTTGCTCCTGTCCGCGCCTCCACGCAAGTGATGCCGAGGCCCTGGGATGCACAAACCCACCTGCAGGATGCTGCCGTGTGGGCGGTGGGAGGCAGAGACACGTGCCTGGGACAGTTTGAGGAGCGTCTGCCAGGAGAAAACCTCCCAGCCCCAGCAGGACCAGCTGCGAGCAGGAAAATCAGCAGAGCGGGACCCAGGCACCTCGTTCGGCACCAGGAAGGATGCTCACGCACGCCAGCAGGCGAGCATCCTATTTTCAGATCCCCTCAACCCAACCGAGCCCCTGCGAGGGCTCACGGCCCTGAGCTGGGCAGCTCGCGCCGCCCCAGGTGCTGCCTGCCTGCTCCCAGCCGGGATCTCTTCACCTTGGACGTGGATCTCCTGCAAAGCTGCAGCGGCGAACATTTTTGTGGCCCAGGCAGACCCGAACGGGACGCATCCGTCCGCCAGAACTAATTCTGAGCGGCCAGACTGCCCCGAGTTAATTTGACGCTCCGAGAAAATTAGAAGTTCTCCCTGCTTCTGCAGAAAAAAAAAAAAAAAAAGTGAACATTGAAGGCAGTTCAGAGGCTTTGATGCTGCTCTTTAGTCATTCGGGCACCACAGGCACAGCATTGCTCCCCGCGCTGACCACGGCTGGGGAGGAGAGTCGCTCCTTCCAGTTCGCAGCGTGGGGGCCCGGGGCAAATTGCTGCGTCTCGGCGGTGCGCGCGGCCAGCCCCAGCAGTCAGCCCGGCAGGGGAGTGGCGAGAAAACTATTTCTAGAGCACCCATTTTGATTTTAATAACCCTGACACTACGGGTGCCCGGCAGTGGAGAAGTTTGCCCAAGATCACAGCGCAGCAGTGCCTGGAAATGCTAAGTACGCGCCGGGGCCCGGTCCCAATGGGAATTCCAGGGAATGGGAGCACATGAAAGCTGCGCCCGAGGCCACGTGCGCACAACAGACATGCAAAGCGCCCTTTGAAAGTGGTTTCAAGCTTCCCCCTCGGAGGAAGCGCTGCTTCGCAGGCCGCAGGTGGGGAGGTTTTCACCCCGCGTTACTCGCGCCAGCCCGGGGAAGGCGGCGGGGGGCCGACAGCAGCCTCCATCGCACACCAATCGCCCTTTAGGCGGGGTAAAGCAGTGATCGTTCCCTCTCCAGCACACAAAAATAACCCCCAAAGCAAGCAAACCCCCAACTAGCACTCTAGAACCCCATGACCCGCTTCTGCAGGAGATGCGATCGCAGCAGCAGCGATCCGACTCGTGCTCCGGTCGCCCCGTGCCCAAAGCCCCAGACCTCTCCTCGCCAGACACAAAGCAGCACCCTGCGGCCGAGGAGACCTCGCCCGAAGGGAGAGGGTCGGGGACAGGCTGCCCTTCAACCTCCTTACCCTCCGCATGTCTTGAGTGAGCCCGAAGCGCCCGGCACTACAGCAAGCACCCGGCACCCTGCGTGTGAGCGGACGAACCTTGGCTGTAGGGGCGTCCCTCGGCTCCACTGCGCGAGCAGCTCCCAGCACCGAGCTGTTCCGTGCCAAACCCTCCGTGCCAGGACCGGGGCGGCCGGTGCGGGTCGCGGGACGAAGAGGGGCCTGACCGAGGTCTCTGGGGCCAGAGGCAGCTGCAGCAGGAGCGCCGCCTGATTCGGAGCGGGGAGAGGGAGCAGAGGGCAGGAGTCGGAGCTGGGAACCCAGCAGCGCTATTGCAGCTGCACCGAGCTGCTCGGGACCAGTTTGCTTCCTCCTGGAGCTTCCTGCTACACACTGGGGGCACCTGCCACCCGTTTTCCCCACCCTGGTCAGAAAGGGCTCTTCCCCTTTGGTTCTTCGCAAGGCAAGCCTACCTCCACCTGTTCTTATACGCCTGAAAACAGCAATACAGTCAAAAACCCTCCGGATCACGTCAAACCACTCCTTTAAGCAAAAAAGCTCCCAATTTACACCCTGAGCTGAACACCACCGGGTGTTTGTGCTCATAGCTCAGAGGGGGCGGCTGACAAGAGCTACTCAGCAGCAGGCATCTCCCAGAGGATGCATCTGCTCCCAGGAACCAGCTCTCCCCGCTCCTGCTGTGGCTGGACAAGGACTTCCCCTGCCTAAATTTGAGGGACCGCAGCCCTTTATGGCCAGGTGCGGGCAATACACTGATTTTTTTCTAGTAACACAATACATTTGGTTTAAAAGACCCCAAATTCCTCGTTTTAAAGGAGGTGGAGGCTATGATTTAGGAGCTCCCAGTCCAGAGTATTCCGATCCCACACCACACTCAGCTCTTTTACCTGCCTGTTCTGCCCCACGCCAGTCATTTCCTACAAGCACACCCCAGGAGTCTCTCACTACCTACCCACCGTCCCCAGACCTCCTGCAGTGGAGGACCAGGCGTGAACACGGCGTAAGACACGCGCGTACCACTGACGTGGGGGCCAAGGGCCATCATGCACCTCTCTTATTTAGATTGATGCCCTGATACTCGGCACGGCTCGCTCAGCCTGTAATTAAAATTCCAGCGTGAAGACCAAAGATGCTGCGCTCCGTACGAAGAGCTGGCTGAAGGCAATCATCCTGACCACTCCGCTGGAGCTTCCTGTCTGAGGGCAGTCCTGGGGACTCCCTGCCACCTAATTCATGGAAAGAGAGCAAACCCTTTAAAGCCAACACTGCAGCCTAATGAAAGAGCAGCGCAATAAGGAAGCGCCTTTCTAGGCATCAGCCTGGTATTCCGCACCTCGCTCCGGCTGCTCCAGTTTGGAGGCCCGGCAGCTGGTGGCACAGCTACGTGCCCGCCGGTCCCAGGGGAAGCAGTTTGCTCTGTATTTTACACCTCACACTTCAGGCTTGCCTACGCTGCTCCCTTGCTGCCTGTGCCTTCCTTTTGCCATCCCAAGCTCTCCCAAGCAGGGTTAAGAGTCTCAAAAAACATCACAAGTCTGGTTTTCATCATAAAGGTGACTTAAACGTTTTTCTACCTTCCTCCCTGCCCCGCTTTCAGATGTTTTCCAAGTGCCCGACCTGAAGACATGATAAAACACAAAAAATGCAATGTGCCATTCTCAGAGGTAGCTCATCCGAGCCTTCATGCAGAAATCCTCCTCCCAAACTGAGTGGCCACTCTCCAAGGTAAGTAGCCCCAGACGAGGGTACGGCCTTGTTCATCTGATTGCTGCGGAGGCAAAGAGCACCCGGCGTTCTCAACGCTCACCATAAACTACACGCCTCAGAGGACAGGAATAAGACTTTATTGTTTTCAGATTCCTTATCGGTGTTCAATGAATCAGTTATCTTTTAAAAGACGTTTAAGAGAGAGGCCAATTCCTCTCAGCTGTCTGTAACAGCAACAAATCAGGAAGTGGCTGCGCTACGACTTCCACTGGAATCAATCCAGGCACCACACAGCCTTTGCAGACAGGAGTTTGGTTTGCAGACCAAACAGGGTAACGCTTCTCCAACTGACTTGATAGAAAGGCTGAGAAGGAGAGAGCAGCTCCGGAGGCACCTAGAAAGAGGTACCGCAGAGCTATCAACCACCTAGTGCCGGGACAGTTATTGCATGATCTTTCCCTGTAAATAAGGAAACTGGCTTTACGGCGAAGAGAAACCGGTCATCCACGACCATGTTTTCTAAAAGTTATCACCTGATGCAGACCTCAATGTTTCGTTCTGTTCCACAATTCCCCTCTCTCTTGTAAAAATCCCCTGGCAACCAGAGGCAAACGGATAGCTACAATACCAGAACTTCCCATATTGTTTCCACGTTGCAAAAGTTAAACAGTAAGTTCCTCCTGCTCCTCTTGAAAGCTGCTTCGTATTTTGAGAACTCCCAAATCAGATCAACTTGGAACAAAGTAGCAAACATTCAACTTAAAATCATTGGAATCGTTAATTCCCCCCATACTCCTGACATGCACCTTGCATGGAAAATCCCCACATCAGTCAAACCACTTGGTCCTGTTCCCACCCCATTAACTCCAATGCCTAAAAATGGAGAAACAGCGCAGGGTCGGGACGACCAGCGCAGAAGAGGTAAGGCAGGTAGGACTGCTGTGCCAGCTTCCAGCAACAGACTGAGTAAAAACCCGTGCAAACTTCCAAACGCTTTATTAGGAACAGTTCTGCCCACGTGCTGTTTTTATTTCCCCTCCTTAATGAACGCGATCGTGGAATTACCCGCCTTTTTTAAGTGCCTATCACCACACCACGTGGGTGCTTTATAAAAATGCTGCCTGGCACGACAGAGAACCATCGCTGCTGGCATCCTGTTGCTTATTTCTCACGTCAGGTTTATCTACTAACCAAGGATGAGGAAAAAGCAACAGATGAACTCCAGAAAAAATTTTTTTTTTTTTTTTTTTTTAAAAGAGAAGGTTTAGATCAGAGACAAAAGGAACAGTGACAGCCCCAACTTCCCGTGAAGATCAAGAAGCCACCCATGAAGCTCGTTTCCCAGGAAAAGCCTTGTAGGATTAGGTTCTATGCTGCATTACGTGTTTAACAAAACACGTACCAACGAAGAAGGATCTCATCAGCCCAGAGTACAAATTCAGGTTATACTCCAACACATGTGGGGCAACCATTAACATTTGGTAAGGTGTTTGCCATCCTTATTGATAAGGAAAGAGGCTCCGTTTTGTCATTTCTGAACGTCAATGTTTTTTAAAAATAAAGAGACTTCTCTTTACATAACTACATATGCTTCTCAGCAGGGACCGGGAGTCGAAAGGCAAGGAGCAGCCCCCCCGCCTATTGTTTCACACCCTTTGCGTGGGCACCCTCACCTCGCTGTTTCAGTTCTGCATCTAATTCTGCCTGTTTCCCCATCATACCCAAATTTCTGAAACAAAATACCAAATTAGTGTCAAATAATGGGGCAGGGGAGGAATCAAGTTATGTCTATGCCCTGGTCCGTGGTAAGTAAACGTGTACCAGCCCCGAACAGGCCACTGGTCACAAAGCACGCTCCAACTTCTCCGAGCGGAATGGAATTTCTCTGTGCTCCAAATTATTTTCAGCTATTTATAGAGTACATATGTTTCTGAAGAAATTGCTTGTCTTTAATACACCGGGAGAGAACGTAAGTGCACAGACACACACAGAACATAGGGAAGAAGATGGTAAAACCTCCCTTTGTCGGTTTCGGTTGCAGTTATTTATGTCCTAGAACCTCTTGGAGCTTTTCCTTCAATACAGGATAAAACCTCTGTTCCTCAGAGGGGTCCTGGTTAACTTTTGAATCCAAAGATGCCCTTTATATATCCTGTGAGGCCACTCTTGGCCTTTTGCTCCACCTTGTCTTCCAGAGGTGGGAAAGCGACATGGTTAAGGGCCAGGTCAAAGAACAAGGGTTTGCATGGAATGGGCTGGAAGCCCGGAGGGAAGTGCACGAGGCTGACTTGCTTGCTGACAAGAGAAGGATCCAGACAGAAAGTCTCGAACCGTTCTGAGAGTGGCTGGAAGAGACCAATGCAGAGACAAAAGTTAAACACATGTCAAAACGCAGCTGACAAACCAAACAAGCAAAGAGGAACTAGCAGCACTGAGCTGACAGAAGATGGAAATCCCACGTGTGGTATCTTTGGCCCATGAAAATGGTTTGATCTCCTGTCAAAGATTTACTGCAGGATCCACAGATCTTCCCAAATGCAGGGAGAAAGCTTAAGAAAAAAAGATGCCACACTAGAAGCTGCAAACAGCATCCTAGTTCCTACCCAAGGAACTCCACCCTGCCAGCAACTTTCAGGACTCGCAGAAGGAAAACTAAAATCCTCCTAAAATTTCTCAAATACACTAATCGTGACAGAACTCCAATTAACCTGATATTTCTCGAGTTGAAGGAAACACTCACGTAACAGGTTAAATGCAGTATTCATTACGAACGAGTCTATAGTATGACCAAGCTCTTAGCTCTTACCTTGCCATCCTTGACCTGAGATGGAGACTCAGTCTCATGATTATCATTTGCATCTGCAAAATTAAAGAAAAGGTGGTAAGAATAACAGACTAGACCTTGGCGTATGCTAAGAGTGTCTCAGGAATCAGCTGCCCCCTAGGCTGAGCTATGAAAGCAAGTTCCTGGGATTTGTAAGAATATTTTCAGTTGAAGCAGCTCGCTTTCTAGATCTCATATGTGGAGTTACAGCTTTTCAGTGACGGAGAGCTTCTCCATCACATGGCTGTGAGAAGCTCCTGAAAGCAGCACAAATGTTGAGTTAAGAACAAAGATGATGAAAAGACCAAGCGGGGTCTGTTAAAACAACATCAAGGCAATAAAAGACAAGGCAATCCATTAGTTACCTTGGGTTTCCAGCAGCAGGCACAGCAACAAGAGCAGCCCAAGAAATCACGAAGTTCAACCATTTCCCTAAAGCTCCCCTAACCTGGTCAGCACCAACAATGAGCAGAACAACACTTCTCTTCCCTTTTTCAGCAGTTCAGGTAGGCCAACATAAAACAAGTGAGGCCACTAAGAACAGTGCTATTACCAAGGAGGTGGTACACACTGAATTCAACTTGTTTGCAGGAGGAAAGTTAAACACTAAAAAGTGTTCTGTGCAAGTTCCCAAAATAGGTGCACGTCCTTAGAAAGCACTTTTGCAAGTACAGGCTGGGAGCACGATGCCAAGTATCTAGTCAATAGTTGCCTAGCTGCATTACACACAGCTAGAAAAAGCTAGAACGGGGAAGAAAAAGTTTAAGAGCCTCCATAAGTCACAGCTGATGTGGAAAAACATCTGGAAGTTCAAAAATAAAATAAATGAAATAGCAGCAGAGGCATTTAAGAGAAGTTAGAACTCCAGCATAATTATAGAACTCACCTAATATAGCTGCTGCTTGCAAGGAGTATTTCTCTGCATTGACTTGAGTGATCAGATCCTGAACATCAGGCAGCTCCTAGGGCATTACAGAAAGTTGCATGAGAGCCCAAAATATGCCAGTTTAAGAGTTAGAGCAAAAGTAAAATCTGACAAAGAACTAAAAATTAAGTCCTAGTGCTGAAAAGCCTTCCCAGGAGAGGACAAGCTACAGCACAGTCCCTCACGCACTAAAGTACTAGTACGGCAGAAAACAGATGTGAGAAAACAAGGAAAAGTGGTACGGAGATCTTGCAGCAAGGCCACCTCACCTCCAAAGCAGGCAGCCAGCTGAAACATTTCCACATGATTAGACGGTCTCTAGTATAACGTGTGAAGAAGTCACACTTTTATTATACTTCTCGCCACTTCAAGACCAGCCTTGAATTTTAACGGCCTGATGTCTAATGGACATGAAATACTGGGGCCAGAGCTTTTTTAACTTCAGCTCCTCTCTGCTCACAGGATCGGGTTCCTACCTTCAGGCTGTTTGTAAAAGCTCCAGCCTCCGATTGAACTTCACCAGCGTATTTCAGCACTCTTTCATACAAAACGAGAGCTTCGCTCCACTTCTTTACCAGGACATAGGACTGTGCAATGAAGAAACACCTGCAACAGTAATCAGTCGATCCCTGATATGGCCATATTTGTAACCCATGGCTTTTACAGCTCAAATCACTAATAACACGAGATATTAAGTAGGTCTGGCCAGCTTCCCCTTAGCATCCACTCTTCCCTTCACAAAAGGACAGAGGAAACTGCATCAAAGTCCTGTACAGTGCTTAGAGCTTTGGGACAATAACCTTTGAAAATGTAATGCCCGCTAAGGAACACCTGGCTGTTTCTCAGTCACCTGTAAGCTTTGTACACAAGCGTCTTCAATCCAATCTCTTTTTGGAAGTTCTTGTCCTCTTCTAGGCCAGGAAGCTGTGTCAGTTCCACAAGGTTCTGTGCAAAAGAGTCAAAGTAACAAATTCAGGCAAGTGCTATTTTCCTCTGGAATCCAGAAAGCTGCCCCTTTTAATAGCCAACACTACACTCCCATGAAAATAGCTCCCAGTTTTCTAATTATCAGTATGCTAACCTTGTGAAGGACAGCCACTGAAACTTGTGCAAGTTCACCCTCAGGACAGATTTCCTGACACAAACAGGAATTAGGACAAAGACTCCTCAAATTTCACAGGGAGTAATGCTTTCGTAAGACATTACTTTCCCCATTCATAACTTCTCCAGCCACAGGCTCCCACAGTTAATTGAAAATTTATGTGAGAAATTGAGAAACCGCTTATGAAGCACAAGTACAGGGTGTTTTTTCAGCTGCTACTTTCTCTAGCCAGCAGAAGCTAAGGCAGCTGCTAGGGTGCTGTACAAAACAGTCCGAAAAACTGCATTAGAGTGTAAAAACAAGCAAACCCATTCTAGCAGCATTTTCTGCTCACAACTAAAGGCTGTGGTTTTTTTCCACATTCCATGCAGATGCTGAACATCTCCAACACGGTTACTGGATGTACCAAGTTGCTCTTTAGATTTCACAGGCAGTTCATTTGCACTTCTCCATTTTATACAGGATCTTTTTGTAACAAAGTTCACCAGTTAGTAAAACGATTTAGATCTGCTTTCCCTAGCATTACCTGCAAAATGATATCATAAAGGCGGATCAGGTCCTGAGGCCGCGCAGCGCGCTTTCCATCCTCTTCTGATCGCTGCTGCTGCAGCAGTGCCTTCTGCAGAGACTTCGCCATGCTCTCGTTGCGCTTGATGGCTGTCGACAACTTGATGTAAGTCAAATAACTAAAAAGATACACCATTAGCAGACTGTCAGAACTACTCAGACATTACTCTGTTCCGGAAAGAAAAAACAAGTCCTCCCCCAAGTCCACGCTATTACCAGCGGGGAAAAAACACCTGAGAGGTCAACATGAAAGTCTTAAGTACTTCGAAAGCCACATGAATCAGACCCTTATCCATACAGTCACCCTTTGAGATCTGAGAGCTCCAAGACAAAAAAAACCTTGACATAAGAGCATGACTTCTTCACACTAGTAGAGGCAGCAATGTTTGCCTATTACCTGTGTAAGTACTGTATGTTGGACACCTTCCCGGAATCACTTTCCAGAGAGTGTTCCCGTTGCTTCTGTGAAAAGTGGGGACAAAACACTGCATGATTCACTTAAAGGGGCTTCTGGCAGAAGAAAACATCAGAAACAACTCATAGTTTAGGTAAATCAGGAAGTTATAATAAACTTTTGGGCAATGAATGAGGGCTTCTACATTACTGTTCACCCTCACCAACTCTGAAGAGAATCAGATCATAGGTGGTAAGCTATTTTGTAGCATTTCTTTAACAAAATCCAAAAAGACACTTCTGCCATTACGCAAGTTAGACAATAACAAGAAGTCCCAAAGAAACACTACCTTGTGGAAACACTGATGTTTGGTGCTTACCTGGTCCGGTTTCAGATCTTCCCGAACAGCCTGAATGGCATCTCTACACTCACTGAGTAGAGATTCAAACAAACGTTCCTTTGTCTCCTCATTTTCTGCCTAAGAGCAAAGCAAAATTAAGACATCTGTTAGACATTTTTGTATCCCATAATGCAAGAGTCAACAAAGGAGATTACACCAAGTTTCTCCCAAATTATGACTTGAGCATCCATGGGTAGCTAGAACTCTGATCTGTACCCATCTGCAATATAGTTTAGGGGGCAAACTGCCAGAAATTGGGACAAAAAAAGTGCAGGGAATGTGATCAGTACTTCAGAGCTGCTTGTGCTGGGCCTCCAGTGCTGTGATCACCTCATCCCTGCAGCTGCTGCCATCCCAGCAACTCCCCTGCCGTCCAGGATGGCACCCGCACTGCCCTGAGAACCGCTGGGGCTGGACTGCGCTGTGGGAAAGGCCCAACAACACAAGAGCTGAGCATTACCAAACTGGCAAACTACCAATGCAGACTGCTCTTGTTATGCTGATTTAGCTCTTCTCTTGTGGTAAGCACACGTAGATGACTATCTTTTCTACACTCCCACTCCAGCAATGCTCTCGGTGGCAATAATTAGTTTGTTTGAATCATTTTTTTAAATATAATTCTGTATCTCAGCAGCAGGAGTGAGTAGCCTTCTGCTGTCACCACAAATTTGGTCAAAACATGAAGCAGTTTTTGTCTTTCTGCCCCAATACCAAAATTTGAAACACCTTTGGAAAGCAAAAACAAGTTGAAGCCTGATCTTCACCTAATGGACTTGCATACCAGGTACCCAATTAAACAATACACCCAAAATCACTCTTACTGATTCAGTATGAGCAAACTGCTCAGAAACTAAATCCCAACCTTAACAATCAAAGGAGAGGTTAATCTGGTAAAAGCAAAGCACGTCAGCACTGTTATACCAATTCCAAGTCATGTAACAGCCTACGATGAACATTTGCTGCAACAAACTTGAAATTTTTCCAAATAAACAAGAAACGGTCTAGAACATAATTGCTTTTATTATCTTCAGTGGAGCTCTACAGTCTCCTCTTTCAGAAGCTAAAACTTCTGTGAAAAGCTGCTGAGCTCTACCAATTCAAAGCCTTTCCTCTTTTCAGGTTTGCAAACCCAGGAAGGAATGTTATGTTTACTCCCCCACAAAGCCTCAGGTATCTTGACCTAAGATGAAGATGTGTGGTTTTTTGATTCCTTTTTTCTGCTGCAAGAATTTTTAAGGTGGGACTAACTACTGAGAAAAACCAGAGACGAGTCTGGCAGCATTCTCAACCTCACCCAGCGGAGCACGGCCATTTCACTGTGCGCACAAAAATGAAAACAGACGGAGCTAAATCATCAGTCAAGCACAAACAGGGAAAGGGCTGGGCCACGCAACGAAACAAAGGCTTTCCTTTCCAAGCAAAATCTCTTAAGGTTAAACAGATCGTGAGTGTGTAAATACTTGTATGTTCTGATTTGTGAGATACGGTCCATAAAACCGAGATGCAGTGCTATGGCTTGGGATTAAAGCGCTCTGACAGAACAGCACAGTTTAGACTTAAAGGAATCAAGGGAATCAGTCCAACTGAACACAGTTTTGAAAGTCTAGGAGTGTTCACGTCTATTTTTTCTTTATTTTAAAACTTCATATATCATTTCTGAATTATTACCACCTTTTCTTGCTACAATCCCAGTTACTAAAGATGATCACAGCATCCTTGAGGCAATAACAGTTACGAGCACGCTTTTATTGCTCTGTCCTGAGGCCCTTGAAGAAACACATTCAAGCCTACAAAAGGGATGGCATAAATATTTCAAGCGTGGATTCGTATTTCAGTTCGGCTTATTTGTTCCGTTTCTCCAGTTACCATTAAGACACTGCAGGCAATGAGACAGCGTACTGAGAAGTTCCATCTTTACTCAAAACACACACATTTGTGTTTGTTTCTAATCAAACCTTGAACACTGCTGTTATGTTAGTATTTCTGCTAGTCTTCACCGAGTTGAAAGGCGCCAAAGATCCCAGGAATCACCACAACGTGTTTAGCTGTAGCTGAACTGCCCATCACAACTGACACACCAACTGCAAAACTGCTCTCAAAAAGCCAAGTTTCAGCCCGCCGGGAGGGTAAACACTGCTGCTGTGTGCTCAGCTCTCACCACCACTAGCTGCGGTCTGGTACCACACAGCTCCTGTTTAGTCAGAGGTTCCAAGGAACACAAAGCAAGATTTAAAATTTCAGATCGCTGTTCTGCCCCTGCTTTAGGGAACAAACTGGGTAACTTAACTGAAGAGCTCCACCTGCTACCCTTGCAGGATAGAAATTAAACGAGGGAACGCTCAACTCTGAACTGTACTTCCACCTGCTGGCCGTATCAATGTACTACCTACTAAAAACCAAAAAAAAAAACAACTCAGCAACATACTATTCATAATATTCTGGTATGACAAGTTAATACTAATGTTTCCTACCCAGCCATATCTCATTTATCCTATTAGACTTAGACTGTCTTCTTAATACCATCTTCTACTCTTGCCCACTTGCCTTACACCTTTGTAGGATTTTCATTTTATCACTTAAAATGCTATTTATCCTCATTTTTCTCCTGGTGTTAAACAGTTCTTGTTGACGCAAAAAGCCCATCTTTAGAGGCAAGAATTGTTAGTCAAGATCCTTTTACTACCTTTTCAAGGATGCTGTATGCAGAATTCAGAAGAATACAGCACCTGCGCACCATACCCAAGAAAAAATCCCCAAAGGGAACTCTTGGCTGCAACACTAAAGGCATGCACAGCGTGCGCCACTGGAGGCGTTTCAGAACTGATACATTTGAGATGAATTTACCTCCTGACATTTAGCAATTCTCTTACTTTTGAAGCTTTGCATATGTCAACAAGAGAATGTTCTAAGCCTCAGAGCAGCTGCTTCACTTGGCAAAACTGCTTTTCATTGCTGAAAAAAAAGTGATCCTTACAAATCTTTTTCTTCTGGTTGCTCTTAAGTCTGAGCATTTCATCAAGATAACTTAGGACAGTAATTCAAAAGCAGTTGCTCTTTAAATTGTAACCTTCACTTCCAAGTGATTTACAAACAGTAATGGCTATCGCTCTGCTACTGAAGGGCGACACTTCCAGGCAGGATGAAGCATTCAAAGGAGCAGTAACACTCGCTGCCTCAGTAGAACAGTTCTCCCAAACCACCACTGAGGACACTACACGAGCTAGCCCTGGCTGCCACTTAAGCTTCGCGTTACAGGCAGTACTCCCATTTTAACTTTCAGCCTTCTGACCACAAGTTTGAGAAGAGATTTAAAAGCTTGAGAAGAGATTTAAAAGCTGATGCCCAGGCATCAAACTTTTAACTTGCACATTGAAATAAAGAGGACAATTAGAACATAGACATTGGAGATGGCTTCTGAGTTACCTGAACAATAGCAGCCTCGTTGTCGGCCAGCCCCAGCAAGAAGATCCTCACTTTATCGATCTTCACTGGAACAGTTCTTCCTCTCCACTCCACCTCACTCATCGTGGCTGCCTGCTTTGCTCGAGTTTGGGTAATCAGCGCCTGTGGAGAATGGACTGAAGTTACGATCCCAACCTTAAAGAATCCGTAACTGATTACTTTGAAATCAAAGATGTGTTGCTTTTCTTTCGATTGATTTTCTTTTTTTTTTTTTTTTTTAAAGGAATGAGTAGCTTCCTATAGAGCCCGGGCTCAATTAAGCTCTTCTCATACGCACTGGTTCTTAAATGGTGTACTGCAGCAAGATTTATGCTCAAAAAAGTGGTATTTGCATGCTTCAAGTCAAAACATTTGGTAAGTTACCTCCAGTTTTTCTGCAAGAAGACCTTCAGTGCCACCAGACCTCAGTCTCATCTGCATCAACTCATTCATAGCAGACTGGTCACCTGAGGGAATTAACAAATCAAGACAATATTTCCATCTGAATTCAGAAATCATTCTAATATAGGAAAACTGTAAATCAATAGATTTTATACTGAGAATTCTGGGTGAGAAGGATAAATATACAACTTCATTCTGACTTCACACACAAACAACTGCAAACCGGTATTTTGTCTTTTTACACCAAAAAAATGCAGTGTTGCAAAATTAATCTATTTCTCCGCAGCTAAACTGACACTGAACATACGTAGTATTTACTCACAGTAACAAGGACCCCCTCCTGTGTCACTTACATCAGATTTAAATATCAAGTCAATATTCACTTCTCATATGCAAGCCTTGCTTTTTGCTGCCCATTAGACACCCCGCTTTCCTTACCGATGTTATAGGCACAGTAACGAATGTTGGGAGAAATCTCTTCCACGCGCTGATTATAGAGCACGGCTTGTTCTTCTGTGAAAGCATTGGCCAGTTTTTCATATATGGTCCTACAGGAAAGGATACATATTAACAATGTAGAATACATATTAACACTGTATTTTGTGAAATGCTGTCTTAAAGAGTTTATGCCCATAATCTGGAGGATGCTACTTCTTCAGCAGCACCTCTCAGTTAGATGCACAGTTAGCTAAACAACTCACAGCTGTTGTGCGCACATAACATGTAGCAAACTGATCTCCTACCATTTACTAAGTGAAGCTGGAGAAGTGAGGAAACTCACTTGCATTTGTTGAAAGCTTCCATTGCTGCCTTCCACTCCTGGTGTTCGAAACGAAGCATTCCCGTGAGGTAAGCCATGTATGCCTGCAGACAACACAAGGATAATCGAGCTGATTTTCCCGGGACTGACAGCCTAGTTTGTACAACTTTTGGCACGAAGGCTGCTGTGGCATCTAGAATAAGTGACTATGCCTCGCCCTTCTTGTTTGGTCTTCCCACAGAAAACAATCGATTTGGATTACACGTTACTACCTAAGAAACCTTTTTCTGTTTTAAACTGACATTTCTGCATTTCCAAGGACGTGGAAGCAAACACATTTCTTGCTTGTTATGCAGTCAAAACGGCCCACTCATGTCACAAGACATTTGTTTCCAACAGTAAACCACAAAATGACAATTTTAGCCGAGTACCATTGCAGCCCTTATTCACATTCTGGTGGTGTCACAACACAGCTGCTTTGTGTTCCAGGAACTGGAGCCACAAGACTTGTGTTCTAGATGGCTACTTCAGTATATTAAACAACTCTAAAGGTAAGTACAGTTTCTTAGGCTGTGTTGCATCATCTTACTTCTTCCCAATTCTTTTTAGTTCCGTTAAATGTACAGCTTTTTAAATTAAAGATACACTTGATACACTTAAACAATTTCAACTGCCAGATCCTCATCTTGGCTGGTGTCACTTATTTTTGCAATCCTAGCGGCTGCCTTAACAGTGAATCCAAGCTATTTAAAGCGAGCCTTTAGCCAATTCAAAAAATCAGCCAAATTTGATCATCTATTGCTAGATCAGAATAACCTCTTCACCTAAAACCCTAAAGCTTTCTTCAGCTTTTGCTGTAAAGCAAGACTAAAGTATCAGAGGTTACCTGGGCCTCCAGCTTTGTTTTGGCATCGACTCGATTACTTTCGCACAGTCGCTCCAGCTCCTCAGCGTGCTTCACGGCTTTGCGCAGGCGGGACAGCAAGTGAAACCGCTTGCGAGGCTCCGTGTTCGCTTCCTGCTTGAGCTGCATGGCGTAACTCCAGGCTCTCTCCGCATCCATCAGTATCAACAGCAAATACCTGCAGGGCAGATGAAGATTAATGACAAAATGATGGTGCTCAAGCAAGCGCTACTGTAGTTCTTTGCTGAGCAAGCTGAAAAGTTTGGTAACAAAACTTTAGCTTGGTTAATAAGAAGTATACATTTTTATTTCTTAACTTTAAGAGAATGTGAAGTTGTGCTACCCCTAACTCATACTTTATTTCACTTTATCAAAGTGCAATTACTCAAATAAGGAAGACAATTTGGTAATAATGCTATAGCATAACAAATACTATTAAAAAAAAGGTATCTCTGATTTTAGGTTGCTTTTCAAACTGGTTCGATATGGGTAAACACAGCTGCGTTCCCCACAGCTAATGCTGTAATCTATCTGGCTTCTTAACACAGGTGAAGATAGCATCTTGTTTTCTTTCCCCTATGAGAAAAAAAAAAAACTGAGACAGCAGACAATTTAAATGTTTCTAAAAGCTAGGAAATGAGCCCAAGACCCTGGCTGTTCTCCACACATCAGACGAGTATTCTGCCAGATTTTGAAAGTCTATGTGAAACCGGCAAGCCGATGTTTTTGTTCAAAGGGAAGAGATTCTATCTCCAATCACATCCTTGCTGGCTACAGCACATCCATGTGGCTACCTTGCAACACTTCTGAATAAGCGTTTCCTCTTTAAGACCTAAATAATCTTTACTAATTATGAAAAGAACCCATTTCAGTGACTGCAAGGGAGAACAGGAACTGGCTGTTGCTGCTCCTTTTCTTCTCCCATTTATTCACAAGATAAAGCAGTATCTGGGCAGTGTTTCTGCCCCCTACATAGCAGCCTGAACTTTGATCTTTTATTAAAATCAACAACACACATTTCTAAAGAGCAACGTCTGCATATACTGTACAGAACAATTTTCTACCTCACCCACAAGAAAATAAATTCCTGAAATGAAAACAGCTCTTTACTGACACACAGCAGCCCGATTCCATCCTGTTCCATTCCATACCTGTTGTCTGAGAGAATCTCTTCAGTCACCTTCTTCCCAGTGAACTTGTGCCTGTTTCCCATCTTGAAGTTGAGAGTTTTTCGGAGCCGCCGTAGCCTACGGGAGCAATAACCCCTAAGGAAAGCAAAAGGAAAGGATGGTCATTTTGGTCACAGGACAACTTTGTTTCTGTTTGCTGATCTCTCCAACCAGGAAGAAATAAAAACAGCACTAAGAGCTGTGACAGCCAATGTTTTTACAAGTAAGAGCTCCAAGTATGACATACAGTGCGAGGTACTTCAGAAATTGTGTGTAAACCAGTGGTTAACAGAATAAAATCGGGAAGACGACACGCAATAATTCTTGATCTTGAAAAATCAGAGCAATGCTCTCCTTACTTTTTATTGCTTTATGTACGTTTATTGAAAATTAAGTTTTGGAAGAATACAGTGATTGGAAGAGTACAGTGCTCATCAGTTCAGCGTTAACAAGCCCTAAAGGGGCAACAGAAAAAGAAGAGGCAGTTTGTGTCCTCCTCAATGGAATAGTCACAGCACATGACATCTAATGAGTAAAAATCATGTACATCAATTCACATGAAGCAACTTGTCAAGAGGTATTTACTTGGGAGATCGTTTTTGTTGGCTGCTGCAGGGGGGTTACATTTTAAATGTGCTCGTGCTAATTAATCAGGTAAGCCACGTCACGCCGGCTGTGTGACAGACCAACCCCACGACATCCCTGCAGCTTACTGACCTGTACCTCTGGAAGTCTCCGTGACGCAAACCGTGCTGCTGCTGAGATTCCTTCACGATCTGAAGGACTGGGATTCGCGTTAAGGCAGACTGACAGTACAGCGTGTTGTCAGCTCATCACCCTACCCCAAAATAACGAAGGAACTCTACAGGTTCCATTAAGCGAGTACTCTTTGAAGAGACATTGGTGAGGGGCGCCCAAAAGCCTCCTAAAGACCCACGGCTAGAACTGATGGGGCTAAAAGAAATCCTACCTCCAGAGCTTATTTCAGAGCTTTTATGACTGTCAAAGCCAGGACTACAGCATACCACGAGCATCTCCTCTCTTACGCAGCGCGCCCTAATCCCGGCAGAGCTCGTTTCTGAATAAAAAGACGCACTGGCAAAAGTATCTAGGCTAAAATCGCCGCCTGCCCCAGCTGCAGCGTGCCACCCCCACAGCCAGCACCGTGACACAGTTACGCTGACACAACTGGAGCGCTGAGAGCCACCTTCCTGCCCTTAAACATCCCAGCTCTCAGGAAAAGGAGGCAAGCGTTGTACTACACAGAGGAGAATCACTGCTGCCTTCCTCGCACAGCCTTCCACAAGGAAACTGCTTTCTGAATGCTAAAATCTCATAAAAATGAGCTTATCTGAAGCATTCGGGGGGGTATTTTCTACTCAAGTTTTCCAGCGCACTTCTAAGTTGACTGCACAAAACTGTAACAAATACTCCGTGACGGAATGCACCAGCCTGTGATTTCCTACAGCACCATTTATTTCATGACTTCCATCAAACCTTTGCATTCTTTAGTACGTTTGCTGATTTCTATGCATCCTGTACTTTACTTCACTCGCCTGCCCTAACACACACAATCATACTGTATTCTAGTAAATTTGGCAAATGTTATTCCTTGAATTTATGTGGCAAAGTTTTCATTTTGGGAAAGGCAAGCTCTATCGCAAGCAAGAAATCTCTGTGCAGTACTTATTTATACAAAAAAAAAATCTCTTTTAAGCATTATCAATAAGCCTTTAAAAAAATAACAACAACCCGCACCAGACTGTACAACAAGCCCATCAAACCGATACTGTTATTGCAACTGGAGAAACAGAGGCCACCAAACTTTTCAAGTTTAAAAGGGCAGGCCTCTATCTATTTTCTTGTAATTACACCTGAAAGAAAGTCTCCGCAATTTAAGCGTTGAGAACCTACATCAATAACTATTACATTAATTAGGCTGCATTAGAGAAACAAGTCAAACTGTAATGCCTGAACGTGGCTCTGGGCACACGCTCCTCATCTTTGCTGTCTACCTTGTTATTTTCGGCCTGTGCAGTTACTTGCTGAAGTCGTATCCTTTATTTTATTCACATTTTTGCTGTCTTTGGTATCACTCCTAACATTACCAGGGCAGTTACCAGGGCTGCCAGTTACTCCAGTTTCTAGCCTCGCGACACCTGCCATATGCTAAGCTGCAAACTGCAGCCTTGTTTCGCTTGGACGAAAAGCGAAACCTTCTCTCACCCAGCAGGTAAAGCTCAGCCCTACCACAGCTGTGCAGCTGAAGCTGTCTCACATGAAAGTCCAGGCAGAAAAAAAGCCCAGAGCTCCACGTGCCACATCAGACTTCAGAAGCGCTAAACCTGGAGAAGCCGGTCTGCCATCGAGTACACCTGTTAGACTTATTTTATCCACTATCACCCACTCCAAGCATTAATATTACCCCCAAAAAAAGCCTACTGACTGCCTCCTCTTAAAGCACACAGTTCTACCTTGTTGGCTGCCACGTGGCTGGGACGAAGCTGCAAAGGCACGGCACAAAGCCACAGAACAAAGCTCAGGAAGGTGAAGCTGACTGCCCCTCTTCCTCCCACCAAACCCAAACTCTGCCAGGGCTGGCGGGGGGGTTCTGGGGCCAACCCCAGCTGTACAGCGACCCATTTCCCTCACTCCTTCCTCCCCTCCAGCCCCCCTCAGCCTTTCCCCCCGGCTCCCTTCAGCCTCTCCCTCCCGCTCCCCTCAGCCTTTCCTCCCCTCCAGCTCCATTCAGCCTCTCCCTCCCGTTCCCTTCACCCCTTCCTTGCCGTTCCCTTCATCCCTTCTTCCCCTCCAGCTCCCTTCAGCCCTCCCTTCCCCTCGCAGACACCCACCCCAGCGCCCCCCCGGCTCCCCTCAGGCCTCCCCCCACGATCCGCCACGTCCCCCTCCCTCCACCTCCCAGGGCCGGGCCTGCCACGTCCCCCATTCCCCCGTCCTCCCCCCCACCCCCCACCCCACCGCCTCTCTCTCTCTCCCCGCAGGATGCTCTCCAGCCCCAGGCTGTCCCCGAGGCTGCCGGCCCGGGACCCCGGCGGCCTCTCGTTCTCCTTGTTCTCCTCAGAGCCGCCTCCCGCCCCGCCGCGGCCTCCCTGCCGCTCCGCCGCCATCTTGTGCGCGGGCCGCCGCCGCCGCGCGGCATCATGGGCCGGGAGGGGAGGGGGGGCGGGCGGCAGCGGGGGGGGGGGACCCGCTGAGGGGGGACCCGCTGAGGGGGGCTCAGGGCTCATGGAGGACTGGGGGGGTGGGTTTAGGGCGGCCCCAAGCGGGGGTCGGAGCCCGTAGCGATGTGTAAACGCCGCCGTGAGCGCCCAGTGCCCAGGTCTGGGCTCCTCAGTCGCTGCCCCGCGCGGTGGTGCCACACACACGGGGCTGCCATCGTTGTCATCGTCACGGCCACGGTGCCTCTCCCTCAGCGCCCGCCTTGTGCTGGGCGGCCGCCCCACGTCCCCCTCCGATCCATGTCCACCTCCTGCGGCTCCCCTCGTGTTGGTAGCTAGAGAAACGGGGGCCCTGCCCTGCCCCAGCACCCCTCGGCAGCTGGAGCTTCAGCAAACCCTGTCCTGCTGAGTGTGATTTGGGGTCCTAAGGAGCTGCCCCAAGGAGGTGGCGCTGAGGTGTTTGGCTCCACAAGGGCCCGTCAAACAAACCAGAGGAGGCTCAAGGGCCGGAGAGCATCTGGCTGCAATAGTTCCTTCACTAATGCCCCTCATTAACCATTAATGCCCTTCATTAACCAGAACATCCCAAGGGAGGACCACGGACAGGTCTGTGGCTACCAGGCTGGCCCTAGCCCCAGGTAACCAGGGCGTTCTCCCCACAGCCCTCAAAGCCCCCCCATGCCCGTTTCGGGCAGTAGCAGTGCTTGTAGGGCATCTGCGGGACCAGCCCCATGGTGCTATCCTGGCCTGCACAGTGCCCTGTGTGTCTGCATTCTCTGGACTCTTCCATTCACATCTGCACTGCATCAATCCAGGGCAGCCTCTCCTTCCCTTACCACGGTCTCGGGACATGTTCGAGGTCCTCAGACACCTTTGAACATCACGGTCCGGGTAGCACTTGAGGGAAGTGGGTTTAGACTCCCCCAGGCCAAGCACTAGCCAGAATCTCCCACCTCCAGCCCCAGCATGTGCAGGGGACACCTTTACTCTGTCTGATCATGCATCCGGTAAAAGGAGAGACCCTCTATTATCTAAAAACCTCAAACACACCCAAATCCAGAAGCACTTCCCTGCAGCCATTTAAAGGTATGAACCTCAGGAGAAGCAGTTAAGATCAGGTCCTCTTCCTCAAGGGCTTTGAGTATTCGAAGCAAGCTTAAGGATACCTCTTCAGGGCCAAACACCAACTGTTTTCCAAATTCCTGCTGCCCTAAATCTTTTTGCAGACAAAGCCATTACCACTGAGCATTACAAGCTGCTCCCTTTGCTGCTCCCGCAGATCTCCCTTCCAGCCTAAGGCTCTGCTGCAGTGACAGAACCAGCAGCAGTTTTTGCACATCTGCCCTCCACTGGGCTCGGCTCTGACCTCTTATTGCTGATTTCAAAGCTCTCACTCCCTCTTTCGGACATTAAAGCTCAAAGAGGAAAAAAACAAAACCAAATCCTCAGTCTGTCGCTTTCCATTGCAAATCTCTTAAACTGTTTCTGTCTGCTCTTGGTTTTTACCACATCTCCCTGTGATCCATTCCCTACCTAAACCAAACTGCTTCGGGACAATGCTCAGTCCAGCAGACATGTATCAATAAAACCATTTTACAAATGACTTCTCTTGCATCTGCGGTGGCTCATACAGACGTGTGTAAGGCTGGCACTGCAGTACTCATGTTGAAAAGCCCCAGCACAAACACACACACAATGCACACCGAGGAAACCGCTCCAATTGCCAAACAGACCCTGTGTTTAACATGGGCACATTTCTGCCATGCTGCTTTCCTCGTATGCTGGCTCGAAGCTTTGCCTTTGCTGCTCCTCTGGCATCTGTAAGAGTGAGGATGAAACTGTCTTGGTGCATGGATTCCTGCTACAGACCTGGTCCTGCTCCTCCTCCAGGGCAGAGGAAGAGGAGGACAACACAAACCTGGCAGCCTGCAGGTGCTCTGCGTTGGCAGCAGTGCAGTGTGCCTGTTGCTCCTGGTTTTGGCCGCCCTTGGAGGCTAGAGACCTGGTCTGCGAACGACAGCCCAAATAACGCACCTACATCTCAGGTCAGGGGAAGAATTTATTCTGAAGTTTCTCAGTGGGGGAATCTTGTTAATCTTGTTATGATTTTTTTCACAGAATCACAGAATCATCTAGGTTGGAGGAGACCTCCAAGATCACCCAGTCCAACCTCTGACCTAACACTAACAAGTCCTCCACTAAACCACATCACTAAGCTCTACGTCTAAACGTCTTTTAAAGACCTCCAAGGATGGTGACTCAACCACTTCCCTGGGCAGCCTATTCCAACGCCTAACAACCCTTTCAGTAAAGAAATTCTTCCTTTTGTTAATCTTGCAAATGATTTTTGCATACGAGGCTGCAGGTTGCAAAGTGCACCAAAGTTTGGGAAGATTTGGGGAGAAACTGGGTGTTTTCTCGTAATCTCTGTGGTGTGAGCAGAGACGTGACCTTTCTCTGAGCTGACCCTAGGTACAAAGACGCACCACCAGGGCTGATAAAAACAAATGCCACGGCCCCGCTGCGGGGTTTTTAGGGCACTCCCGGCAGGGTGGCAGTGCCCTGGGGCCAGGCTGTCCCCATGAGCTGGCCACGCAGCCTCCAGCACGTGGCTGAGGAGGCAGCACAGCCCTCACCTGGGGCAGGATCGACTCCCCGAGGGCTTGTGGCCAGTCTGGGGCTGCGAGAAGGAGGCAGAGCTGCGCTGCTGCGCCTCAGCACCCGCCGTGCCCTGCAGGACGGCTGGCTTTCCTCTGAGCTGCTCCTAATCGCCTGCTTTTCCTGCATGATAACGCCTGGAGCAGGGCATCCTCTCACACCAAAGGCTGAGCTGAATTCATTTCCCCACGCAGCTTGGCTGTTTGGTGGGGCTGCTCACAAGTTTTGGGGTCCTGAGCATGACGCAGGCTCTGTGTGCTGTGCAGTGATGTCTCGGGGCGGTGAGCATCCCCTGGCCTCGCAGCGCTAGATCTGAACGTCCATAAAGACGATGGAGATTCTGTGGGGTTAGTTACTGGATTAACTGATGCCTTAAATATTTCTCTCCACAGGAACAAAGCAAGGCAGCCTGGGGGCCAGGTGAAGTGTCCTCGGAGAGCTGATCGCACCGAGCAAACTGAGACTTCCACTTGTGAACACTCTGAAGTAACAAAACCCAGCAATTTCACGGGCAGGAAAAGAAGAGACATTAAAAAGATTTGTTCTTGCTGCGGTGAATTAGCCTGATCCCCCACACTCTAGAGATGAAAAAAAGATTCTTTACTCATCCCTGCAGTGTTCTTGTGCAGGGCTTTAGCTGCGTGCTGGACAATTTACATGTTTGCAGTCCGAGAGGACCCCTGTTCCTAAACCCCTCTGCTCTAGGCAGGCAGCTCTGGCAATAACCAGCTCTCATGCCACTGTGGGGATGAGCAGGAAGGGAAAGCACCCGGCCACCCCACTGCTCTCACGTCGGGGTACTCACCCCCATCTCCCCCAGCCCCTTCCCAGGGGGTCGCCGCATCCCTGAGCATTTTTTACCCCACTAAATCCAGCTCCCCCTGTCCATCCAGGGCAGGAGGCAGTGCTGGGGTTGGGGGGGGGAGAGGGGGACAGATTTCAGTGCTCATTCCAATAAAACAGCCAGCGAGGGGCTGGGCAGGAGCCGCCACCGCCCCGTAGCCCTCCTCCTCCTTCTCCTCCTCTTCAGCAGGAGGGAAAGCACAGAGCAGCACGGAGCAGCACGGAGCAGCTGCGGGCTCCCGACCGACCCAGAGGAGGCAAAGCTCGCCCCTTCCCCTTGAACCATCCCCGTGCGTCCCCCCCCGGCACCTCCTGCGTGCTCTCCGTGCATCCCGGTGCATCACCCCGCACGCCCCGCTGCGCTTTCCGTGCACCCCCTTCCCCCTGCGCCCCCTTCCCCGCGCGCCCCAGCCATGAACGGGTCGGCGCTGGGCTCCGAGGGGGGCTGGCAGCCCGAGGCGGTGCTGATCCCGCTGGCGTACCTCCTCATCTTCCTCGTGGGCACCGTGGGCAACTGCCTGGTCCTGGCGGTGCTGCTGCGCAACGGGCAGGTGAACAACACCACCAACCTCTTCATCCTCAACCTGGGGGTGGCCGACCTCTGCTTCATCCTCTTCTGCGTCCCCTTCCAAGCCACCATCTACACGCTGGAGGGCTGGGTCTTCGGGCCCTTTCTGTGCAAGGCCGTCCACTTCTTCATCTACCTCACCATGTACGCCAGCAGCTTCACCCTGGCCACCGTCTCCCTCGACAGGTAGGAAAGGGGCTGGGGGGCTCCTCCGCAAAGCCGCCCAGGCGGGAGAGGGGACAGACACCCCTGGGGAGCGATGGAGCACCTCTGGGGGCTCGGAGGGGACCAGGGGCATTTCCCAGCTCGTGGGTGCAAGGAGATGGGAGCACTGGGGACCTGCTGCAGGACGGGAGAAGGTTGGGTAGGGAGCCCCTGGCTCTTGCCGGGCTTTCAGACCCCAAAGCTGCAGGATCAGGGTTTAGGCAGGCTCTGGCAGTTGAAGAGGGGACAGAAGACCGGAGAGAAACCAAGCTCCGTCCCTGCGCAGCCCTGCCTCTTACCGGGGCTCTAGGAGAGAGCAGCTGCCCTCCAGAGAGCCCACAGCAAAGCAGGAAAACATCGAGAAAGCTCAGGGACGTTTCAGCTTGGGCACTGCTTTTTCTCACCTTCCCCTTTCAGTAGCAAAAAGCCAATTTCTGTCCCAGCGGTGTCCCTCGCTGCAGTGACCTCCCCAGCCGGGTCTGAGCAGGGAAGCCCCGTACAAAGGGAACCTGCTGCTCTGCCTGCGCCTCACCCCGCGCTGTCTCAGCCCCTGCAACGGCTCCCGTCTCGTAACAGCGAGCGTGAAATGATCCGGGGCTGCTCTGCTGGGCGTGCGAGGGGGTGCACCAAGCCCCCGGGGAGTGCCCTGTGTCCTGGGGGAGGGAGCAGGAGCTTGCCGAAGCTCCTAGACCTGGGTGTAATTAAGGACCCAGCTAATTGCAGACCCAAAAGCGGGGCAGCGTGTGCTTTCGCATGTGCCAGCGTGAGGCATGTGCCGTCTGGGGATCCTGGGGGCTCGCTTCTGCCTTCATATCCCTGCTGCCACTGTCACCGGTGCCAGACAGGTCAATGATCAGGTGTGGGGCTGCTGGGCTGGGGAGAGGGACGGGATGGGGCCAGCTCTGCCCGACCCCAGGGCAGAGAGCGGGGTGGGACAGGGCTGGGGACTCACCCCGCTGTGCTGCAGAGACCCCTAGGGACAGTGGGGGATTCCTTATGGGACCGATGGCCCTGGAAAGCTGAAATCCATCACTTTCAGCCTTCCTCCAGTCTGCTCCTAGAGCAGATCTCCCCCCGTGCCGTGCCCAGAACCACAGTCGTGTCCCCCTCCCCTTCCCACGCAGGTATTTGGCCATCCGCTACCCCCTGCACTCGCGGGAGCTGAGGACGCCCCGGAACGCCCTCACGGCCATCTGCCTCATCTGGGGGCTCTCCTTCGTTTTCTCGGGCCCTTACCTGAGCTACTACCAGCAGTTCCAGCTGGCCAACCTGACCGTCTGCCACCCCATCTGGGACATCTCCCGCCGCAAGGCCATGGACCTCTGCACCTTCGTCTTCAGCTACCTCGTCCCGGTGCTGATCCTCAGCCTCACCTACACGCGGACCATCCGCTACCTGTGGAGGTCCGTGGACCCCCTCCAGGACATGTCGGAGTCCAAGGCGGCCAAGAGGAAGGTCACCAGGATGATCATCATCGTCGCCGTCCTGTTCTGCCTCTGCTGGCTGCCCCATCACCTGCTCATCCTCTGCGTCTGGTTCGGGTACTTCCCCCTCAACCACGCCACCTACGTGCTCCGCGTCCTCTCGCACCTCGTCTCCTACGCCAACTCCTGCGTCAACCCCATCGTCTACGCCCTCGTCTCCAAGCACTTCCGCAAGGGCTTCAAGAAGATCTTCATCTGCCTCCTGCAGAAGAGGGCGGCCAACAAGGTGCACGCGGCCCAAGCGACCAACACGGTGAGCACGCTGGAGGCAGAGCTCAGCGAGGTGACCCAGGCCCTGCCCCGCCGCTGCTCCGCGCGCTGCGAGGTCCCGGCTGGGCCCTGGGGGGAGGCCGAGGCGGCGGAGGGACGGCAGCAGGGAGCAGACGGCTCCTTCGTCACCTTCAACGTCACCTAGCGGAGCTGCTCCCCGTCCCGTGGCTTCGCAGAGCTCCCGCGGTGTCACAGGTTTGGGGATGGACCGCGCTTCGGGTTTAATCGCACCAAATCTTCCCCTTTTCCCTTCGAACGCTCCCAGATCTAGAACTGCTGCAACGATGCTGCTTGCTGTGGGCTCGGCCAAGCGAAGGACTGAGGAGCCGAGCGCAGGATTCGTTTCTGCCCAACGCCTGCTGAGAGCAGAGAGATCGAAACCCCAGATCGGTTCTTGTGTTTGATCCCCTGCCCCCCTGCCAGGGGCAGACTGACACCCTGCCGCGTCCGCGCCTGGCCCCTTGCGAGAGCTCCGATCCCCCCGAGCACAGCAGCCTTTGGCTCTCACTTTGGTGCGTGCGAGGCTCTGCAGAGCACCTGGAGGTCACCCAGGAGCACGGCCACAGCCCCACGGGGCCTCCTGGGAGAGGTCAGGGTGCCGGCGGAAGCCAGACGGGACATCAGGGGGACAGACAGCCCGGGCAGGGCTCAGCACCTCGCCCCAGGCGAAGCCCTCGCAGCAGAGAGCAGCGCACGCAGCCCTGGTGCTGGCCATGGGGCGAGGCGGCAGCGAGAGGAGCAGCTCCGTGCGCTCTCCTCACGGCCGTACCCACGCGCGAGAGGCCAATGTGACTCATGCCAGCGCTCTTAGCGCTGCAAAGGCTCCGCGAGCAGCTGAACCCTGCTACGGCCAGCAGCCGAGGGCTTTATTTAAAAGCCCGTCGCTCTCCGCACCGGAAGGAGAGCGTCACGGGGACGGGATCAGCTAGCTCTTTTGAAAAAGCACCAGGGCACGGCCGTAGGAGGTGGTGAAACGGTGCGGGAATGGGACCGGCTGTGCCGAGCATCCCCAGAGCTTCCCAGGGCAGCACCACAGCACGGACACCCGCAAGGTCAGGTCCCTGCCCGTCACCGTTACCTGCCCGGCTCGGTGGCGCGCAGGTCCCGCAGCAGTGGGATGCCCTGCAGGAGGTTTTTAGGGCCAGGACCCTGCAGCTCCGCTCCCGGAGCCGGGTTGGGCGCAGCCCCCTTGGCACGCCGCTGCTCCCCCCCCCGCCCCCAGCACGTGGCCTTCCCTCCCGGCGAGCTTTTGGCTGTCAAACACTTTGCTTTCCCCTGCCGAGTGTTATGATAAGCAGAGCTTCCTGTCCCCGCGCAGCGAGCCATAAATCGGCCGCTGCCTCCTATCAATGACCATTATATTTAGTCTGGGCCTGCTCACGGCGTAAGTCACGGAGAGGGATTATATAAACAGCCCCATTACTTATCTCCGTATTTACCTCCCCTGCTGAACCCTTCCCAGCCTGGGAAAACATTGCATCAGCCGCGCAAACACGGCTAAAAGCCTTACCCGCTCCTCCTGACCTTGGCCCCAGAGAGCTGCCCCCTGCGCTGGGGAGCAATCCTCACCCCTACACCCAGCTCCCCAGTGCCAGTGGGGACGGGGACGCTGCCCTGCCGCCTCCTTACCCCAGAGCAAGTCCCCAGAAAGGCCAGCAGTCACCCAGCCCCGGCACCTTCCTAAGCACAACGGCCACGCGTCCTTCCCCTTCCCTGCCCTATGGTCTGCCGGCGTCTTCCCAAGCACAGGCAAGGGGAGAGGGCAAAGGAAGAAGCAAGCGAAGTGGTAACGAAGCGAAGCCATCCCCAGAGCTCGGCAGAGCTGGGCTGCTCAATTCAGGAACCTTCTTCAGCCGGAGAGCCAAGCAAGCAGCGCTGTGATGCCGCAGCCGAACACGGGATCAATACACGTATGTACGTGGAGATGAGAGAAAAACAGCAAAGAAAGGGCAAGCAATTTTTTAGCATAACAAGAAATGATTTTGTGAGCAAGGAGAGTGGTTTGCAGAGCCTTCCAGCCCATCCACTAACCATATTCAACAGAGACGCCCCAAAACTTGACTGCAGTCACTCACTGCCACCCAGCTCGTCCCACTGGCAAGGACCAGGGGCACCAGCACAGCCGGGGACCGGGCGCACGGAGAAGGGAGCAGCACCCAGAGCACAGCACATCCCCGCCGCTTCCATCACTGCTCCAGAGAACAAACCCCACCGCTCACAGGGAGATGGAAACCGGTGCCGGCTGCCGGCTCGTTACGCCCCTTACGGGGTGGTGCAGAAACAGAGCGGCCCCCCCACAGCAGCCCCCACCGCCTCCGTGTCTGCTGCTGGGACCTTAAACGCGGCACGAGCCCGGAGAGATGGGAGAGCTCAGCGTGGGGAGCTGGGCTGCCCCGAGCAGAGGAGGAGGAGGAAGAGATGCAAGATGCTGAGCCACAGCACCTTGAAGTTTAATAAAATTTGAAGGTTAAAGTTGAATAAAAGCAGATTGAACTGGGAGAGGGAAATAAACAAGCTAAATTCAGCTTCCACCAAGTCCAGTGGTGTTCAAGGAGACAAGGAGCGTTCAGCTGAAACCCCAGGTTAATGTGAGCTTTCCAGAGCACGGTTTTAACACCAATGTTAAAGGATTTTTTTTTTTTTTAAACATTTATTCTGCCAAATTCGCTCCCTAGCATGAGCCCCTGCCCTGGTCTCTGCTGTACCCAACCTCCAGCTGCAGGCTGCACCAGCAGGGAGCCTGCAGGGACCCCGTCCCAGGTTCCTGCCCCTGTTGGGTTCGTGACAAATGCCTTCTGCTGCCCCAAAGAACCAGCCAGGCACAGAGGAGGCTGGGGGAGCCAGTAGCACCCCCTGACCTTATCACATCCCTCCAACCTGCCCCCCTGCGGCAAAAACAAAACAAAAAAAAGAGAGAAATGGGTCTCCAGCCCCCAAACCCCAAACCCCAGGAAGCAGAAACTTGCCTAAGCGTGCCAGGGGATGCACGGGCAGCAAGAGCAGGACCTAGGGGCGCAGAGAAGGAAAGGGAAGGGCGTTAAAACCAGCATGAGCCTTGGAGGAAGCAAGGGGGTAAGGGGGGTGTCAGCACCAGCAGCACAGGGCAGCCCTCGCCTCTGCCAACAGTCTGGGCTGGAGCTGCTGTATCGCTGGCATGATTGCTCTTAATTAACGTGTTGCGCAGACATTCCTTACCATAAAAAGCCAAAGAGCGTGCGGTGCTGGTCCCAAGCGCAGTGCAGCGTTTGGCCCTGGCTTGAACCCTCGAGGCAGCCCGGAGGGGCAAGCGCTCCCCCTGCTCCCACCTCGAAGCCGAGCGCGCTGCGGGCTGGGAGCCCGTCCACGTCCACCTCCCCACGCTCCTTCCCTGCGCAGGGGAGAGGCAGGAGGTGCAGGAGGGGTCAGAGCCGGGGCGAGGGGGCTGGCTGGGTTTAGGAGAGGGGAACCGGGTGGCTCCGCTTTCCCCTCAGCTCAGGGGAAGAAAGGTTGTTGGACTCGCACTTACATCTGTACAGCCGGGAGCAGCAGAAGCCGCCACCTCCCCGGTACACGCCGCCTCCTCCCTGCTGCACAGCCGCTGCTGAGCTGGGCCCTCAGCCCCCAGCGGCCTCTCGCCCCCTTTCCTTCCCCCAGACACAGCCAGGGCATCCCCAGGGCACACGGCAACCCAGCCAGAGTCTGCTGCTGGTAACCGGGAGACCAGGACGGAGCAGGACATTTCGCGCCCCGTAATGCGACTGCGTTTCACCTCCTCCCAGCTGAGCTGCCCCAGATTCTCCTCAACCCCAGACCAGAACAGCTTTCCAGGCTGACAGCGAAGCCCAGAAACGCCTCGTCCAGTGTAGACCATGCAAAGGCATTTGTTCCCAGAGCCTCCAGAGAGCAGGTGGTGGCTCCATCCCAGACTCTAAGGGCCCTCGCACATTTCTACAAGCTTTGGTTAGCCCCAGAGCATCAGCACAGGCATAATATCCACCCCTGCTCTGAAGCTCAGATGCTCCAGAAGGGCCACAGGCAAAATTCCCCTCTTCCCTCCCCCAGCTTTGCTTGCAAGCGTTCCAGGTGAACTGCCTTGTCCTGGAATCGGCTGCAATAAAACGTGTGTTTTATAGCCTCAGCCTGAGCGCATCAACGAATTCCACCCGCTCTCCTGGAGAAAGAAGCTCAGATCAGAGCACTGCTGCAGCAGAAACAGCTCCAAAAAGATGGAATCCAGCTCCTTCTGGTGAATGTCAGCGTGTGTATCCAGCGCGCCCGACACCACACGTAACGCGAGCCAGCAGCGCGTTGCTTATGCTTCAAAACACTCCGTCCAGGGCCTGCCAGCCTCCAAGAGGCTCTCAGAGCTGGCAGAGGAAAAACAACTGGCACCGAAGCCTCAGATCTCCTCAAGCTTTTGAGATCAGAAAGCAGGGGGAAAGGCCCCTGCCAGGGAGGGCTCTCAGGTTGGTACTGAGAGCCCAAACAGCCAGGCAGACCCATGAAACACAGCCAGGCAGGTGAGGTCAAGATTTGACACTCCAGGGTGGACCAGATCTGGGCTGGACTGGCCTGTAAAAGGTGGTGGTTTGTTTTGTTTTGTTTCTCCAGGTTTTCTACACCTCTAAAATACCCGAGTGCTTCAGGCCACACTCAGCTCTAGGCTCAGGAGGAGGTCAGGGGTTCAGAAAGGCCAAGAGTTACCTGGAAAACAGCTCTGTGCAGCAGCTGCGTCTGCCGCGGCAGGATCTGCGTTCTCACCCAGGCTCTAACATTCAACTCCTGCGTGACACGGGGCGAGATGTGCTCTTGGCCACAGACACCTGGGGCAGAGCGTTCCTAGGATGTGCAGCCCCGACTCTCCCAGGGAGCAGCCTCACAGCTCTGAGGCTCCCTGGGTGGAGGAGCCTCCTCTGCTAGGAAAAGAAAAGGCAGAGCTGGTGGATAGGCAGCAGCAGAAGGTTTAAAACACAGCTCCCTACCTTTCTACATCTGTTCTCACTCTCTGTTTCACGCCGAGGTCTGCCTCGTCCCCTCCCCTTCCCCACCTCCCCGTGCGCTGCTTGCAGTGCTCTGGGTGGTGACACAAAGGCTCTCCCATCGCTGGGCTAATTAGGTGCCAGCACACACTCACTGCTGTAAATACGGGCTAGGTGAATAATGGATTTGCTCCAAATTGCAAAGCAGCAGCTATTGTGAGCGCTCCCAGCTCTATGGAAACCCTACATTTCAAGTGTTACCATGGGCAGACAATGGCTAAGACCCCACAATAGAGCGAGCAGCAAGGTGGGAGCAAGAGGTGCCTGGACTGAGACCACAGAAACACACCACACATGCCCCAAGCTCTCAAAGGCCTTGGTGTGAAGATGGCCAAGTCCGGCTCCTGCAGCAAAGCCTCTAAGTATCGCCCCAAGGCATGCTGCTGCCACAAGGATTCACACACGCAGTGTGTCAGCCGCGCAAAGCATAAACGCTTATACACAAGCCTGAAAATATCTAAGTGTAAGATCCCAAGACACAGAACTGCAGTGCGCATCTGGAGTCTTTGCTCAGGATCCACAGAAGGAGGCAAAGACAGCCAGGAGGTAGTGTTTGCACGGGTTTATAAATCTGATAAATACAAGTATAACGCCCTGCCCGCCACAACGGGGCAGGGGAGGAGGGAGGGGAGTCACAAAAGTTGCTGAGAGAACAGTGACTTGTACTTGGCAGCTGGAGAGTACAAGAGGGCTGCGGATTTACGCTGATGTGTCAAACAGCTTTTCGATCATCTCTCCCACTTGGTCGACCTGGTACTTGATGTACTTCTCAGGGTTCTTGGTGAAGGGCACGTTGCCATATCTGCAAAGGAAGACAAGCCGCAGGTGGCAAGCAACTGAGACGCAGCAAAAGACCCAGCAAAAGACCCTTCTCCATACTGAGAGACGCTGTTCCCACCTGTATCCTTCCTCTGCCGGATAAGTGAGCTCTGCTCCAGCAGGTCTCACTTGAATCTGATGGGGTGTCTCGGAGGGAGCAAGTGACCTTGCTAGTTACAATGGGTCTCCTGAGGTTTACGTGGGTAAACCCAGGGTGGCCCAGAGCCCTGTGCTAGCTAGAACATCTGCACTCACCCTGAACAAGGAATCGGGGCGACAAGCAGATGTTCACAACTAGTAGAGCTCAGCTAAAACGTCCTTGTTTTAGTGTGCAAGATGGAAAAGCTACGTCAGGACAGTAGAAAAATGCCAAAGCTCCGGCTGAGGTCCCAAAGACCTCAGTAAATCCAAGGAAGAGATGACAACGATGCAAGAGGTTCTCACCTGTTCAGGAAGGCACCGTAGGTCTCTTTCACAATGGTTTTCTGCGCCCGGCGAATTTTGTCCCGTTGCTCCATGTCTGGAATTGCCCAGGCCTTCTGGATCTTACACAGCTCCTCCAGCCCATCATTAAAACCCTGTCCAAAATAAAATTTGGAGAGTGCTCTGATGGCAAACATCTCTATACCAGTGCTATTTTCACCCACTAGTGATCACCACTGGACAGGTGTTCTCCTTAGGCAGATCTTTTTCCTGTCCCTGTTTCTCTCAGTCAACTAGGGGACGTTCTTCTACCATCCATCATCTTCTTACCTTAAAGCGCTCCTTAATCATCTGCCTCTCCTTATCCTTGAGCTGCAATAAGGAGAGAAAAATTTTTATTTCATTGCCAGAAATAAAATCCCAACATCACTGTTTGCCCACAAATTCCCCACCCAACCTAAGTGATATCCTACCTACTTGGCTCGAATTCCTTCTCCCAAAGCAGGGAGGAGAGAAGGCTGCAGTGAGCAGCACACACTACATACAGCAATTGGCTTTCATCTGAAGTACATTTAACGAGGGTAATTTTCAGCCAGAACAGGCATAAAAATAGACTTCTTTATGCTTTGAGCCCTTTCTTAGGGAAGGTCTCCAGGTTTTGCAAATCCAAAATAGCAGCATTTGCTCAGGTGAAAAGAGAAGAATGGAGGCTGAAATTAAAAGACTTGTGTGAATCTGGGGCAAGGGAGATTAGAAGGCAGTGTCATTCTCCATCTTGTCCTAGCCACAGTATTCACGCCACAGAGCAATACTGGCATAAGTTATAAAGGTGATTTCTGGGAATCTTTGATTATGACAAGGGACAGGACGTTTCTGGCAGTTTCTATCACCTTAAAATCATCCTTGCCTGCCCTCTCACCTTCACTCCTGGTTGAAAGACGGGCAGATTTCTCTCCAGGATGTAATCTGTCACCTTCAACCAGCTGCATTTGAAATGATATGGGAGAGGAGCAAAAAGGAGTTATTTATGTCTCACTAGAGCATGTACGCCCTCACCCGTTACCCAAAGGCCAACCTAAACAACACACACCCCAAAACTTTCCACAGTGACCATTTTCCAAGATTAATCACTTGGGAACCAGAATACTTGGTTTTGGGTTTAAACTAGTTTGTGTTTAAGGCTAACCTCTCCCACTCTCCACCAGCACCGGCCATGAATCTCCCAAGCTCTCAAACTCTGACAGAAATAAGGGAAGAGCAGAGGATGGCACCTGACCTGCGCTGGTAGGTCTGGATCTGCTGTTCAATGAGCTCCCGGTAAGACCTCTCAGCTGTCTTCTGTGTCACGGCTACCAGCTGGATCAGCTCAGACCTGAAAGGAGAAGAAGAAAACACAAGGAAGCCTGTGAGCCAGGTGCTCTCAGGGCTACTACTAGCAAGACAGCAACATTTCATGCCCCTATCAACATGATCTTTTGTGCCCTTTACAATAAAAAGGGACCTTGAAATGCTTGAACAGGGAGACAGAAGCCACTCCAAGCTGCTTTCCAAAGCCACATCCTCAATCCTCCCAAGATGAAAGGGTTCTCTGAAACCTAAGGTATCTCTGATGCTTTTATCTCCCCCCCTCATGTAATGCAGTGTCTATAAATAGGGCAAAGGTTTCAATAGGGCAGTCTCAAGAATGGAAGAAATAGCAGAGAAGAGACAGGCCTACAAGTAAACACACTCAGTACACCAGAGACTGCTTGAAAACTGCGCTTAGCATCAGCTTGGACTTCAAAGAGATGCACACTTACTTCTCCAGAGACTTCAGAATGTAGTTGTAGTTGTTGTGCAGAAAAATGGCACTCAAAGCCGGGTCTTCATAAACCTTGGATTTACTAAGAAGGTTAAGCTGCAAGTTGCCCAATACTTTGCCTTAAAGGGGGAACAACAGAGGACAAAAAGATTTGCACTAAAACTTCTTGTAACTGGCAATCCAAACCGAGGACTACGTGCTGTCACCGTGAACCCACAGCAAAGCGGAGAGCGCAGCCCCAAATGCACGTACAGAGAAGGGTACGATCACGTGCCCTCAGCGATCCTACAAGCCTTATGCAGATCTTTCCTCGGCAAGTAACCAGAAGTGCCCCGTGAACTATTGCCTCTGCTGCAACTGGCAGCACAGGCTCAGAGTAAGTCCCAGGGCCAGCACGAGTGATCAGACTCAGCCCGAGCACAGCACAGGCTCATCTCGAGGAACCTGATGGACCTGAGCACCATGATAACAGACCACCACAAGGCAGTCCCATGAACTCATCTCAACATTTTACTCTTAAATACAGAACTGGGATTTTACAGAGCCCCTCTGGCAGCTGGGAGCCCCTAGAGGGTTGAAGGCTTAAAGTCCAGCGTGAGAATGGTTTAAGGCAACCGATGACAACAACAAAACAACCTGCTGCATCGCGCTTTGTCCTGTCTAACTGTATCTCCGAAACTCCCAGACTGATCCTTTTTCTCCATCCCTTCCATCAGGCTCCAGATTGAACAGAGAAAGATTGCATGGAGTAAGAGACACAGCCCGTGCTTTTCACTCAAGAACGAGCCAAGGGAAGAACAGCCAAGGGGGTAGAAATGAGAAGGTGCACAGCGTACTCACAGATGTAGGTGCTCAGCAGCCGTCTGCTAAACTCCGAGCTGTAACTACTAGCTGAAGAGCTGGTCTCTGCAAGGAAAAGAGTCTTCAGCCAGTTAACATGCCATGAGGAAGGGCAGGGTTCGTGTGGTCAGCCTGCCTCTGTTCAAACAAGCCCCTTCCCTGTTGCTATGGAATTAGTACAGAGCTCCCGTCGACAGTGAAATTAGCTCCCTGCTTCAGCGCCGCCTGTCAGTGGATTCTCCAGGGTGAGGGAGAAAAAGCTCTGCACCCTGTGATCCTTGCGGCTGCATCGGGTGCTGAGCACCGTGGCAGAAACCTCTCCTTTCCTTCCTAGTGCTCAGAGGACATCCACTTGATCAGAAATCAAATCGTTAAGCGTATCCTCCCCACGTCCTTTCCCCACCACCCAAAAAGGGGTTTTAAGCACTAGAAATTTGCAGGCGGAGAACAAATGAGCTGCAGCTGTTACCAGCAGGCACACAACAGTGAAAGAGACAAGCAGAAGGGCTCTGGAAAGTTTCAGCTTTCCCCGTGGCTGCTGACAAGGCCTGCTTGGCTCTGCGCGAGGGCCCGCACCAGCACCGTCGCCTGCCCGTATGCAAGCAGCGGCTGTGGGCTGCAACGTGTCCCTCCGTGCGCCAGAGGGATGGCTTTCTGCCCTCCAGGGCTTGTCACCCCTGGGACACGCGGGGTAGCCACCTTCTTCTCCCCCTGCCAGCGAGTTTGGCAGCCAGGCCTAACTGGGGTGGTCTGAGTTCAGAAGCACCCCATGGGAAAGGCCTCGAGGCTCCCGTTGCCGGGAGTTGGACAATGAGGAGCTGGGGGCGCTTGGGATGAAGCACGATACCAGCCGGGCCAATTTGCTGCCCGTGCCAAGCAGACTCGGTGCCATCGGAGTGCCTTTGGCCTGTTTCAGCTCATGTGGCATCCCTCTTTGTCTGCAGGTGACAAGCCCTCGCTATTCTCTCCAGCCCACTGGCAAGAGTTACTCACCCTCCCCTTTTTCCCCTTTCAGTTATGTGTCTCCCCCCCCACTTTTTTTTTTTTCCCTTTTCAGTTACATGTTAATTTATTTACCACTCCTGGAGGACAAAGAATTAACATACATCACAAGAGCCCAACGCAGTATGAGCGGGTATGTGGGGGTAAGGCGGCTTACCTCTGGGATCTAAAGGAATATTGTATGTGTCCCCAAGAACTAAAAAGATTAAGGCAGAGCAGAGAGAAAAGGGAAGGGAGGAGAGAGAAAGAGAAATGCAAAGTGCAAAAACACAGGTTAGAGACCGCCATCCCTTTGAGAACAAAGCAGATATTAACACAAAGCAGCCACAGACAGCTACACAGGACAGCAGGCAGGAGTCCCTCCAAGGCCACAAACGGAGCTGGAGATCACGGAGGAAAGGCTGAGTAACCTCCTTCCCCTGCTAGTGACTTGTTTGTGTTGCCGTTATTTGCATTCAGCGAGTCACCTCGCTCCAAGTCAGTTCAAACTATTTTCAAGACAAAAGAAAGCCTTCTCTCACATCCTCAGCAGCAGTTCACCAGTCCTTGAAATGAATGCACGGCTCATGTAACCTTCCCAAGACACTAAGCAAAGCCATTTCACTCTCACTCTGCACTTTAGCATCTCTGCACGGGTGTATAGGGCCCTACAAAGCTGCTCTGTGGGCACCAAGAGCAAGGGATTGGCATTTAACTGATAAGCTTTGCTTTTGCTACCACTCGAGGGGAGCACTGCAGAAAAAAAATGCATGCATTTCCCATCACTTGGGACCACTATGGGACTTTTCTAATCCAACTCCAGACACCTACATGCCAACTAACTGCTGGAAGGTGTTATCAGAGAGGCACCTTTGGGTGCAATTCATCCCAAAGCAGGCACCTCTATTAGCACTACAGAACTGGGAGGTGCTGCTCTGTAAAGAACCGTGTTCTCCCTCTGTTCTGGCACGTGGCACACAACTAGCTCAGGAGTCCCAGCTTGACCACGTCTGGATGCTGAGGAGAATGTCCTTGCCGCTGCTGTTGTACTCTGACTAGAGGATCTGACAGAGGAAGAAGGCAATTCACCACTACACAGCCCAGCTACAGCTAACTCGGCCGGACCAACCATCCTCACTCCAATACAGTCACGGGGAACCAGTACAGTGTCAGATTTGGAGCTACGTGGCTAAGGCATCCTCACTTGACACCATAATGCGCACCAGCAACAAACGCCATCCCAAGAATACCTGATAGGATCAAATGTGGAAGGCCAGCAGGGAAACTCTCTGCATCCCTTGGAGCTCTCCAGACAACCAACTACATAGTCAGGGCAGATGGGAGGACAAAACAAACCACAGGGTAAAGAACAGGAGAAGAACAAGCTAACGGTGCGCGTTGAGGTTTGATCTTTTTAGGGAAGATGTCCAGACAATTTGGGGAAGGTTTTGGGAAGGAACTGCATGCCCAAATAAGCTCCATGCATGTACCTTGAGATGCCAGCATGGCACCTGCAGTCTCCTGGAAATCCAACAACTGCTGTAGGAAAAGGATGGCCTGGAAGAGAACGAGAGAGAGAGGGAAGTTAGGAGACGCAACACCAGTTGCTTTTATGCTCCACTATTAAGGATCGTGAAGGACCACGTCTTGCCATATTCAAAAGCCTTCAAGAAACAGACTGCTATACTCCTCTGAGTAGCTGGGTTTTACCCACACAGTCACACCACAGCTTTGCAAGGGAAACCAGCTAATGTCTCCAGGGAAGCCAGTTAAGCGCCCTCCCAATACAAACACACAGGTTAATCTAAGAAAATAAATTTCCCTACTGCTCTAAAACCTCTTCTGAGGCTGTTATTTACAAAGGACAATACAAATCATCATCTTCACGTACATTGCTGGTGAGTTCGTGAACTGTCCCGTCTTTTGGCATGTTATATTCCTTGTCTGGATCATTCTAAGAAGGAAGAAAGAGACATAAGGTGAGCATGTTAGAAAATTCAAGGCATCTACAATACAGCTGCTGCTGCAAGTGAGCCGTAGCCTTGTTTATCCAGCCTCAGCATCCTCAGACTCGTCTCTCACAGTGCCATCTCCTGGTGCTCAGAAACCATAGCTTCTGTGCACTGGCAGCTCAGGACCACAGGGGCTTTGCTCAGCATGTGACCATCAAAAGTGCGTCTCACCTATGGGGCAGCGCATTCACAGAGCCCACCTTACAGAGGGACAGTTTATCCCGAGTCCTCCGCAGTTTTTCAAGTCAGCAATTTTCCTTTCTTTTTACATGGAGTTAAGTTCTGAGATTAACTTTGGTATCTACAGAGGCCTCCTGTGTTTGAGACCAGCATCCGGTGTTCAGTATTTGCAGCTGACCCTCCAATGCTATCCAGCAGGCACAGCCCTGCTTTGCAGTCAAGAAGTATGTGGTCTCACGGAAAGCAGAAAGCTAAACTGGGAGTTCTGCTCAGAAAACCCCTTTTCTAAACCTGCTGGCCTTGCTGGAGAGAACGGTGATGGTAAACCTACCTTAATGTTGTCAGCGAACTCTTCCAATGCCTTTGCACCTGTAGTTTCCATGGAAGTGATCAACCCTGGCAATTTGTTCTTTGTGCCTGCCGCAGTTCCCTGGAATAGTCCCGTAACAGATCAGAGAAAGAAAACGAGCAGCATCTAACCATTCGTCCAGCACCTACCCTCCTTTCTCCCCCATCCCAGCATCTCATTCTCAGTTCTCCATGTATCAGAAGAATATTTATAGCATTATCAATAGTGAGCGAAACCTTGCATTCTTTGGCCTGCCAGGAGGGAGAAGATGCTGCAACCCTAACAATGACCAGGACTTGTTCTGCCATATTTCCTCTTGTGCGGTACCTGATCTAAGAGGTTGGTGCATCAGTCACCAGCTCCAGCTGGAAGCAGATGGAAAGGAGCCTGAAAAACCTTGCGTCATAGTCCAAGCAGGCTCTCCTCAGAGGAGATGATCTTCTAGATGACAGGGAGCACAGCCCAAACTAAGCTCGAGCTGCACCTGTCGCTCCCAGTCCATGCTGAGGGACAGAGGTGACATTGCTTTGTTCAAAGTCACCGTCGTCGTCCCTTTCAAAAAGTTCTCCCCGCAACCCAAGCCGCAGGACACTCTCCAATCCCATCAAACTCACCTGCAAGACCTGGTCAAATTCTGGCTTCATCTGCTTGAGGTGCTTGAGGATGGGGAAGATTGTGAGCACCGCCGAATAGTCGTGGCGGATGATGGCTTTCCGGGCCGCTGACACAATGTTATCCCCCTCCATGATCAAGTTATCCAGCGACTCCTGCAGCAAAGCCAGTCGGTCAGAAGGAAGCAGCATGACTCCTGCCCACGTAGCACAAGGGGCTTAACGCAGGATCCCCGTTAAAGATGACAATTTAGCTGACGGGTCATTGCTGGTACCCGCAGTGCGACAAGGCGAGTGAACAAAGCACGTGTTCTCCAGGGCCACCTGCCCCGGTTCCCTGCCCAGGTCCTGGAGAGCAACCCCAGCGGTGGTGGCGCTCTAGGGCACCCACAGCACGTGGCGTAATCCACGTCCTCATAATGAAAAAGAAAAGGAAAGGAATTTTTATGTCCTTTACAAGAGAAACCAAGGGGAAAGGCTCAACTGACCTGGATGAGGGAATCAAAAGTCTTCTTCTGGTGGTGCTCCGGGACGATTTCTGTCAGGAGCTGGTATTCGCTCTGGGCCAGTTTGACAAAGGCACTCACACAGTGAATGTAGGCGTCAATCTCGATGTCGAACACATCATCCCTCCCTGTAAAGGCAAGATGTCTTTAAGAGAGAACCAAATTCGCGCCGAGCTTCCAGCAGCTCTGCCCCCTGCGAGGCCTCGGATTACGCAGAGAGCACAAGGTTCCTCCTGAACAGGCGGCTCTGGCTTTGTGCCCGTCCTGCTGCGAGACCAAGAGCTATCTTCTCACCACGCCTGCCCCCTTGGTTTGCCCGTGGGAGGCACGCGAAGTCAGCTGCAGCTCAGGAAACGGACACATCAGCACAACACCAGCTCTTCCCAGCCTCGTGACAGAAGGCAAGTTTGAAGCTCTTCTGGGATACAAACTAAATTTAATCAAGGGCTCGAACACGGAGTACTAAACTAGGGAAGGTCTGAGGTGAATTATTCAACATCTCTGCTCGTATTTTTAGGATTCCTTATCTCCATCCATCATGCAGATGAAGAACTGCCATGTTGCATCAACATTTCTTGGAAATGGAGGCTCTCCTGGAAGGCAGCCTCTTCCTACAGGCAGTAACCAAAGATAATAACAGGCGGATGAACTACTACATCCTACAAAGCAGGACTATCAGCACACTTAGGTGAGGCATCTGCCACAAAATGCTGCATACAAATGTGCGTTTTTGAGTTCTAGCACATGAATGTCTCAAAGACATAGTGAGGAACCTACGTGGTAGGCGTAAGAAGTGCCAGGAAGATACGGGGGCACCCACCAACTGATGCCAGCCACGAGCTGGATGTGTCAGCAGGACAGACACAAATGGGCTCGCATCACCCTGCATTGCTCAGACCCCTGCAGTAACCACTAGAAAAGAGCAAAATGATGCAGAGAGGCCTTCCCTAAGCTACGGCTGCTGCTGCTACCCTCCTCCCAGCAGCATCTGCAACTTCTGATGGAGAAAGACCCAATTCTTCCCTACGCCGACAGGCCCCTCGGAGCGATCTTTTAGAAGCTGTGGTCAGCACGTGGCACACAAACGTGACGTGGTTTTACACGCGGCCTGCAGCGGAGAGCGGCCCACCAAACGGCGTGCCACATGTAAGCCTTCCCTGTTTGCTTCACTTCAGCGCCGACAAGCCCGTGGCTCCCTATAGGAAGGGCCCCTCAGCACGGTGGCCTCCAGGTTCGGTTAGACAAAACTGGGGTCCCTTGTTTTTAGGGCTTGGGGTTGTGCGATTAGTAGGAGTGAACTCTACTGAGAGGAGCCAGAGCTTCACAGCCAGAGAAGGCCCATGCTCCAGGGCTACCCACGCAGACGAACGGCCACTGGCTACGCCACGAGTGTGAAGCATGCTGCAAAGAAGGGATGTTAGGCAGCTCGTTACGAAGTGACAACACGGTACTTACCAGCAGCCGGCCCATGCTTGTCGCTCAGGGTATCGGAAAGATGTTTAACTCGTAAATCATGCTCATGACCTAGTGAGATGTCAGCCGGCACAAACAGAAGGCGCAATTTATCCAGGGTGGTTACAGCATGGATGCTCACACTGGCTGGAAGCCGCTTCAAGCTTGGCTTATTTGATCTGATGGACTTTTTTTTTTTTTTCCCTACGCAGTCCCGGGAACGCTACCTAACCAAATCCCTTTATGGGGTTATGTAGCAGTAGCAACCCTTTGAAACCTGATGAGAAGTGAGTTAAATCGTTTCCTGGGCCACAGGTGTCACTTGAACCTCCTGCCATAAGCTCTGAATGGGACAGCAGGCACCGTAAACCCAATTTGTACCCACAACTATTACAGATTCAAACTCAAAGTCCATCTCCTGCTCAGCACTGAGATTTTTTTTCCCCCAGTAAGTGATGTTAGTCACTATCTGGGATTCAGTAGACTAGAATGTAGGTGCTGAAGAAATCTACTTTGGATGAATACGTAGCAGAAGGGAAAAAGGTCTGATAGATGCTTTGAAGCAAATGAAGTCTCTCCTCTGTCTGGTACAACCTCTGTGAGCAGAGGAGGTTGGAACACGGAAGGAGGCCCTTTAGGTCAGTCTGCACAGAGATGTGCAGGCATGAAGCACTGGGCTCGCTGTGGCCTGACACTTCTGCATCAGGTTTGGAAAGGTCACTAGGAAACTGAACGTCTCAAAGACCAGGCAAAACAAGAAAAGAGAACAGAAACACCACAGGAAGATGTCATCAGAGCAGAGCTTCCGTTAGCCACGTGCCTATGGTGGACCGACTGCTTTATCATAAGATTCCTTTCCACCTGTATTTTGTCTACAGAGCCTTTGAAATTCAGACACGAAATTCAGATCAGTAGTTTGGGCCGCCAGCATCTCCCAGGCTGCCCAAGGACAGCTATATTTACCTGACCCTGCCCACCAAGCACTCGGCTAACGGAAGCCCCACCTGGAAAAGCAAGGCTGATACACAGAGAAGCTCAAAGGTGAAGTAGCTGGAGCTGTGATTACCTTCCATAGGAATGAGGTTAGAGGCCCCCTTTTTCCCATCTAGACCATGCTGAGAGTACTGTTTCAGAAGGTTCTGAGCCTTACGGATCGTGCCTGTCACCAGAGCCAGAGAGAAGAGACAAGAAGACCTAGAAAATGAGTGAAAGAAAACAAACCCAGAACACCAGCCCTTCACCAGCAGCTGTCACCTGGGCCCAGCAGGAGGGTGCTGGGCACCAATGAGCATGCTCAGCACAGGCCCGGCAAGAACCCAAAACTCGTGTCCGAGCGTGCGGATGCCACGGTTGTTTTCAGGTTGTCTCCCTTCTTCAAGGGGAGGACGTGAAGTCCGGCCACGGCTACAGAACCAGGGAGCGCTCGGCTCAGTTTGCTGAGCTGCTACGGCTGGCTGGGAAAATCTGACCCCAGCTTCCTTCCCCGTGATGTTTTTCTTTAAGCTGGTACGCTGCATCCAAGCGCAAAAGCCTTCCCTGAGCTGGGGTACGGACAATTTACACCCAGCAACGCACTGCCTGCTCCCCAGAGCCACAATCGCAGCTCCTCCCTTGCAGGTGCCGAAAAAAGGTGCCATTCCAGGGCATTTCCTGAGCATGCTCAATATAGATCCCCACAGCCAAGGCATCGAACGATCTCCGGCATTGCAGGAAGCGATCAAAGGGTGACAACCTCGGGACTTCAGAGAGCAATGTTGCAGCAGCAGTCCCCACCCCAGGAATCGCAGCACAATGGACGCTGCCCACCCACGTCTAACTCGCATTAAGTCACCCTAATCCCCAAGACACTTTTCTTCTAAGGAACTGCAAATCAATTAAAACCATGGAAAAAAAAAAAACAAACACGGGGTTAAAAGATTTATACTTAACACACACAAAAAAACAGACAGGACTGAACAAAAGCCGATGCTGGATATACAGCTAGGAAGCACACAAAAAAAAAAAGCATTAACGGGACAACTGAAAACTAAGCGCTGTTTCCACATTAAAAGGTTAGTGGTCATGCAACAAGCTGCAATTATCACAAGCACATGGACACACTCTCACAGCAGAGCTTTGCCGTTGCCTGCACAACAGGGAACAGAGAGTTTTAGGAAGGCAGAAGGACTCTCCATAGAAAACCCAGACGGAACAGAATTGGGCTGAGTAAACGAAGAAAAAGATCCAAGAAATAAAAACGCGGCTGCCAACGCTAAGAGTCAGTCCTCCATTTTAAAGCAATAAATACTTCAAACGCGCAGAAAATCCCTCCGTCCACCAGCAAACATCAGCCACAGCACGGCCAGGAAACGAGCGCTGACTGCCAGAAGCTGAGGACAGCCGACCCCGGGGGAAGCACCACGCTGCAGGACGGCGCCCTGGGGCACGGGGACGGCCTCGCAGCAGGGCTCTGAGCTCTCTCCAAACCCCAACCCCAGGCACCAAGCAGCTCCAGCACCCACCTGGGGTCACCTCAAGAAGGGCCCTACAGTGAAACCTTTAAGGCATACCTCTGGCAGCCCCTCCGTGACCCCACTCGCAATGGGGCGCTGCACTTCCTCCCTCCCCAGACCCTAATCCTAACCCTACACAGCAACCAGGTTCGGGGCAGGCTGAAGGAATCTTCCTGTCTTGCAGACAGCACACCTCTAGCTGGGGAGCACAGGGAAGTGACAGAGCTTCCCCCCGAATCACCACCGTGCCCCAACGTGGCTTACTGTTTATTAACACGAGAATGGAGAACGTGCAGCTCCAACTCTAAGCTTTCATGGGCCACATTTTTCAGCCATCAGCTCAGATCACTCTTAACCACTTACTAAAGAAAAAAAAAATCGTATTTGTAAGCCACATTCGTCTGGCAGGAAAACCCTTCCCCCTAGACCCACACTAGGCAGGCGGGAAGACCCGTGCCCTTGTGCTGATGGATTCGTTCCGAGCTTCTTCCGTGTTCTTCCTGCTCACTTGATCCCAGAATCACTTCCTCCAGGTTTCCTGATGCTTTCCATCCCCAACACAAGCATTAGCTGCTTTCAGAAACCTTCAGTGTTTGGGCACAACATTAAATTCCTCTGAGCGAGCAGGGCTGCAGAAAGCCCTGAAGAGATGCACTAAGCTATTTTTTTTACTATTATTGCTGATACCATGGCCCAGCTGACATGCTGGAGCTCAACCCAGCTGCCGTTCTTCTACCCGTTTTGATCTTTCCTACTTGCCTTCAGAAAAAAAAAACCTGGGTAAATTGGTGTAAAAATGAAGCAGAGTGCAACTGCTGCTGCTGCCCAGAGGCTCTCACTTCACAGGGATGCAGCGCACACCTCCACAGCTCACCCCGATGGTTTCCTCTGCCTCTGCTGCCCTGCATTTGCATAAACCTGCGTTTACACCAACACACACACACCTCATGTGTTTGTGGACATCACCTGAGCGCTGCTGTATCCCCTTCACTTAGTGCTGCAATTAGGCTTTAATGAATTCTAGTGAAAACCAAAGGCTTTTGTTCCGTGCTTGTTTTCCCTCCTTAGGCAGCTCGCAGACCAAATGGGATCGTTTCAGCTGCTGCTGAAAGCATCATGTTCCAGCTCGGCAGCGATCAACAGGGGAAGCTGAAAAGGGGAACAGGCTCTTCGTTCTGCCCCACACAGCCCGTCTTCAGGTAGCACCTCACTGCTGGGTAAAATTAAACTGCTAGGAAGCAATAAATAAACTGGAAACGGCTCCCCTGTAGCTTGTAGAGCCCCCCAAAAAACCTAAAATTCACACAACACCTGAGATTTTTGCTCCTGGGCCTGTTTAAATAAAGTGGTTTGGGGGCATACATGAGGCAGTTCTCCAATTCTACATCGTTCTCCTGTTTTTCTCTTCCACTACTCAGCTTCCTAGCCAAGCAGAAGAGCAGCGCACCCTCTTTTCTTTAGCACCAACCACAGGAGTCTGCACAAAACTGGCTGAAGCTCTGTGGCTTTTGCGTATAGGTACCCTGCGCTCTGTCCTTCCCAAGCTTCTGGCAGCTCAGAGAGCTTCTGAGCTACCTCCTGCTCTCAAGGCAACCCAGCGCTGCATCCACAGGCCTCACCGAGAAGCAATCCCTTCAGGATTTTACGAGCAGATGTTTGTAACGGGACAATTTGGGAACCTGAATACGCTTGTCCTCTGAGACAGACTGCTGACATTTCAAACAGCAAAGTGCTTTAAAAAAAAAAAAAGCCACAGACTGCTTCTCCTTGACTTGGCAAGCTGCAGTCAAGAGGAGACGATTTGGCTTTAGAAGCATCTCCAGCAGTCAAAGTTTTAATTGCACGCTGGAACAAGAGGAAACAGAACAGGGTGCACCAACAACTGCAGCAGTGATGGAGAGATGAAGACTCAGACAAAGCACGGATGTGGAATATGTTCTCCAGAACCCAGCACAGTGGCTGGGGGAGGGAGGGTGGGGGTCTCTGCCTGGTGAGCTTGTCCCTGCTAGCTTACCTTCCCTTCAGCTGCAACCTCCCTTCCATTTTGCTTTGTAAAAAGGTTATAGCACATCAGATTTAGTTGGTTATTTATCCCCTGCAAGAGGTTAAAGTGTGCGCTGGGGTGTGCGCTGGGATATTCTTCCTGAAGGAATAAGGAAACCAACTCCCTTGTTGAAACGGCGAGAAAACCGCTCGTCTGAAACAGTTTTGTGGGAATTCCCTTACCGAAGGGAATGCACAAAAAAAAAAATCTTTGTCCATAACTGAACAAAGGCTAAAACCAGGTGAGCCAAATGCCACCAGAGGAATACTGTTATGAAGAGTGCCACCGTGCCAGTGTGGAGAGAGCTCCACATCAGGAGCTGTCCTTGAAAGCTGACAGAACTGCAGAAAAACTGGTGAACCTCTGCTCGAAGATTATTCTTCCCTCCTCTTTAATTTCATTTCAGTACAATTCCGCAGCCGTAAGAGATGGCTGCTGTGTAAGGTTTAACCACCCCCATCCTTCAAGAGCTACAGTCCGGTTCTGTGTCCTTGTTCACAGATGACTGGAGACAAATTAGCCATTATTTTTTCCTTGAGACTGCAATACCCCAATAGATCACCTGAAATCCTTTCCTTCATACACCGTGGGCTCTGTGAGAGCATTCAGACTGCGCTCACTGCCTGATACCTGGCCCGTCTCACAAACCGATTAAATTTGGCCAAAAGATGCCAAAATCTCCTGGCAAATTTACAGCTGAGACATTCATCACGACAAGCGATTTTGGATGCCCAAACGCATCCATTTTGGATGAGATAGAGAACAAATGCTTCTCAAACACGTGGGCTGTTTTCTCTCTCTGTGGGCATCCAAGATCCAAGACTCATTAAAAAAACCATTCCTAGTGATTTTTTTTAATCTTCCTATGAAAAAAAAAAAAAAATCTCCTCTATTTCTGACTACCTAAAGCGTAAGAGCCGTTCACCAGAGAGTTCACCAGCTGCAACTCACACTTCAGCTCTCAGGAACAGCTCCGGGGCACAGCAGCAGGGGCACAGATTGATTTTAAAAGCCCAGGGGGGCGATCGCTGGCTGTCACAGCCTTCCCCGGGCAGCCTGCCCTCTCCAAATATCCCAGGCACACCCTCTGCTGTAGCACGAAGAGGCCCACCAAAGCCCCTCCATTCAGAAGTGAAGAGAGCGAGCACCAGGGCCAGCACACACACACACATAGACGCACGTTACCTGGGATGAGGACTGCATTCACATCAGGATTATAAAAATAAACACAACACAATTAAAATGGGTACTGCTTTCCCTCCCGTTCCCCATCCCATCAATTCCCAGTCCCTACCCGCAGTTCTTAAGTTAGTGTTTTCCTGAACTCACGAAAGGATTTGGACAACGCAGGAAAAATACTGGGGTGGGAAAGAGTTTTTGCCAGGCAAACCCCCAGAAATCCGAACTTCTGACTTCCATCACTATTACACAGGAGACAACAGGGCGCTGGGAGACACAGGGACAGCATCACTGCTCTGCTGTCAGGCCCACGCCAGCTGTGGCTGGCCCTCCTTCTGGCCGTTTTCCCACTAGGTGGCACATTTCAGAGGCCAGGACGCCAGCTCCACGCTCGAGCAGGAGCAGCCCAGGGGAGGGACCGGCCTCCCAGCTGCAGAAAATGCAGCAAAACTCCATTACGAGGAGAGGTGGAATAACTCCCCAGCCACATTCACGTCTCTTCCAGAGACAGGCTGAGACAAAAGCTTTAACAGCTCTTCCAAAATCTGATTAGGACAACTTTGGATCTGTAGGCAAATTCCCAGACCCTCTTTCAATTTCTGAGAGATTCTCGGTTTCCTAGCCCAATAATTATTTACACGTAAGTAGTGATTAAAGTGATGTGCTTTATCAGGTCTCAGTTTTCCATTTTGCTGTAACACTGGATATAATCCATGTTCCAAGGCTGAGGACAAATGTTCTCAAACCATATTCATCTCCTCCTCTCTCAGGTCTCTTTTTGCTGATCTCCTTCGTTAAGGTAACGGCCTTTTCCTTCTCTGTTTACAGACCCCATCCTGCCCGTCCCACTTCTTTACGGTGCCCAGAGAACAGATCTGATGATTTGAGAAATGGAAACAAGGTCTGTAACCTCTGCCCTGGCTTCAACACCGAGAAGAGTTGCTTCTCTCTGAAATCCCACCCTGCTCCTGCCCTGTAAGCAGGCAGAGGCCACCTCAGCAGCGAGAAGCCCTGCAGAAGTGTGTCAGATACCCAGGCGAGAAGATAACGCTGTACAGGGATCCCTGACTCGGACTCACCTGGTCTCTTGACTGGCTTTTTGGTGGGGGTGTCCTTCCTCTTGTTCTGAATGGCAGGGGAATACGGCACCCCCGTGGAGGAGCTGTTCTTACGAAAATGGTCTTTCAGCCCCTTGATGGAGCGGTCAAGCTGGACAGAGCGGATTTGGAAGTACACTGTCATGAAATCTAAAGGGATGAGGTAGAAACGAGATTATAAATAAACAGAAAACACTATAAGGAAAAACAAACCTTTCCTGAAACACAGTGGCCCAAAGACAACTTAGCGGTGTTCATGGGAGACCCCAGATAAGCGTTTTTCCCTACCAAAATACCAAATCCAGCAGTGCTAAATCCAGAAAGAAACCAAAATACAAACAGACTCAACAGAAAAAGCAAAAATGTAGTACAGAGGAGACAGGTGTTTCTCTATTTCACAATAGAGAAACCAAAGCACCCAAACAATCTAACAGACAAAAAGACAGCGAAACCTGAAACAGAATCCAGGCAACCGCTCTGAATCTTCCATTCCCGCAGGCAACTTTTCCTGTTCTGCCGCAGCCCTGAGATGTTGACTTTGAAACCAAGAAGCCATAAAGTGTCCTGTCACACCTTCCACACCAGGCCCAACCATTTCACCTCCAGGCCTTTCTTCCAAACAGAACCCTCAGAGGACGAGCCGATTAACCCACAGTTCAGTACACCGCTCTCCCCCCCCATCTCCTGTTCACCTTTCTTGCATTTCCACCCCCTTCCCTTCCTTTCCTCATGTGAACGCCACACCCTGAACCTGCCTCTTCTCCAGCCCGGGTCCCTCAGAACTTTCCTTAAGACTCTCGCATTTGATTCCAGCACGCAGACCGCCTCCCACACTGCAGGGTCAGCTCCTGTCCTGTTTGTACCCTAAAGCTGGAAAAATCTCCTGTTTTCTTCCAAACCCAGCTTCCTTCCCCTGCAGTGTTCACTCCTGCCCTCCCACCACACCCAACAGCAAGTCCACACGCTACTACCAAGAGCGCATCAGTTTTGGAAGCGATGGGGAGTCAATAAAGGGGTATAAAGGTGTAGGTAGATTCTGGTGCTGCAGAACAGGAAAGAAGAGCTGTGTATTGACTGAAAAAAAAAATCCTGTGCTGCTTTTATACCCCTCTTTGGTCACATTTAACACACAAGGTTTCGTTCATAAACAGTTCCCCCAGGGGAGTTAAGTCAGTGTCTTGTACAGCTGTAGCACCTGGGCACTAGGTGACTGCAGCTCCAACAGGAGGTGTTGCAGGTGCACGTTAAATAACAGGCTCCTGGCACGGATTTCTGCTGCAGGCCAGGCTATGCTTTAAGATGATTTGTGCTTTACTTACGCAGCTTTTGCTCTCATCAGATCACTGTTCAACTGACAGAGCGCATTTCAGCCCTACTACAAACAGCATAAGGAAGCAGGCTCTTAAGAAGGGAATTGAAAGGAGACTGAACTCCTACCCTAGAAGGTGCCGCTAAAGCTTTTTCTCGTTTTGCTCGTGCTGCTAGCTACCAGCGGCAGCGTGACCCTCGCTTTGTCAGTCCCGACCTCACCTGAGCAGAGGCTTCGTGGCTGGAGGTGTGTGATCTGCAAACTCACCTGCACAGTGCTAATAACAACCCTCACCACTCCGCTTCTGCTCTCAACCAGGAGCGACAGTCAGCTGGAGAGCACTGACCTGACACAGAACCACAGGGGAACAACGCACAGCGCTGCCCACCTTGGTTCCTGCCGTTCTCCACCAGCCAGCCAGAAATGCGGATGATATCGTGCAGGACGCTCTCCGGGAGGTGCTCCAGCGACATCTCCTCCTGTGTCTCCATTTCATCATCTCCGCTGATCAGGTCCAGGATGAGGATGGGCGGGACTGGCTTGGTGTGCCGTGTCATCAAGCTGCGGAACTCCGACTCCAAGGACTCTTTCCCCCTCTCAAAAAGGGATTTCTGGCACAAAAGAGAGAGGGATAGAAGAAGCACAGGGTTCCTGTAATCACTCACGGGTCTTTCTGCATGAGGTCTCATTTTCTGTAGTGTTTCTAACCACTGTCAAGTACCGCATGCTTCGAGCTCCGACAACGCCTGTAACTAAGAGACTTTTAAGGTGAATTAAATACAAAAATGCCTGGGAGCTGCTCAGTTTACAAGTGGAATTACAACAGATCTCACATTCTGCTCAAGCAATTGAAGGATGGACAAGAGGTACGCAGGGGGAAGTTCAATCAACTCCACCACATGTGCAAGATAGGCTTTCACAAGTCCGAACGGCACAAAGCATGAAGAGAGCACCACAAGCAGAAACACTGCTGGGCTCGGACTTAAAAAGAAGCCAAAGAAACCATTTTTTAGCTGTTCCCAAACACCTTTTTCGCCAGGCAGCAAGCCCACCAGCCTCTCACAGCAGGAGGGCAAGCAGCACATGTCTGTCTGTCTGTCTGTCTGTCCGTCCCTCTCCCGCCCCTGCCAGCTTCCAGATCCGCGACCTACCACACGGTTCAGCTCTGGGCTGTCCGGACTGTTGTCCTGGAAGTATTCCACTGCCTTCTGGATTTTGTCCATGCAATTCAAGTATTCCTCCAGCCTCCCGGTGGGGCTAAAAATAAAAGCAAAAATAAAAAACGGTGCCCCAAAGACCAAAGGAAGAAAACACCAAGTAAGCACCAGACCAAACTCAGGATGAAAGTAATACAGAAAATTCCAATTTACTTTCTGTGTAAGAGAAGATCATGAACTCTGTTTCGACTGCACTCATTGCCACAACTGTGCAGTTCCTGCCAGGGCAGAAAGAAACTTTAGGAAAAGGGCAGAGGAAAGAAGAGAAGCCACCAATGCTCATGAGCTTCATATGGCACCATGGGTGTAAAATCTGGAAGAGACATCAGTACAGTCTGAGCAGACTTTGCCCTCTGGGGATTGCTGATATTCAAGCCAGGAAGCTTTCTGGATGACTGGTGGGGGGGGAAGAACGTGGGAAGTATATTAGGAACATTAAAATAAGTGTGCAGAGTCGGCTCCTACCTCTGTCCCAAAAGACCAATAGGATGAAGCTCCCCAGCAAGATCCAGCTGCTGAACTCACCCTTCCTTTATGATCTTCTCCGTGTCTTTAGCCACGTGGTAGTAACTGATGACATGATCCAAGCAGGACAAGGTCTTCTCCACGTTCTCCTGCAAGCGCTGCAGATTCTCTGTCTGTTTATGGACTGGGATGATCGAGTTCTCCAGTTTCATCAAACGGCTTTCAAAGGAGGATAGGATAGAAACCTACAGAGAAACGAAGAGAGCTGAGGACATCCTTTCACAAGGATCCACGCAGTAGGTTAGTAGTTAGATTGGGGCAGTCCGGGACCTTCAGATTCCAGCTTCTATGCTGGGCTCCTTAGGACATAGAAGATTTAAACAGCCTGCCTTTCCATCAATTTCCATCAATAATTACAAAACAAATCATCTGCCATCAAAGATAGGCCAGCTTTGAATTAAATGTTTGAAAAGCACACAAACAGTACGCCGAAACAGTACCAAGGAAGAGAAAATTTTACCTGACAGCACAAAACAAAGCCACAGGAAAAGCCTGGAGGCATCCTTGGTAAACGGAGCAACAAAAGTAAAGCCTGGCAGCCACTTTGCTCTGTACCACTAAGATCTAAAACCGGAACATACAATGCGAAGACACACTATAGCATGAACCTTCTTTTGCACTGTGGACATTTGTTTTTTAAAAAGCGACTACGGTATCACTTCTGAATGGTGAAAAGCCTTAGCAAGCACATAAAGGGTGCCTTAATGTCATCTTTTCTAGGACAAAATGCAGTTCTTTCAAGACGCACTCCTATGCTATGCTTTCCAGATTTCTCTAGTGATGCTTCTATGCCTTTCTTAAGTCACTGAACCCAAAACTGGACACAGTATGCCAGTTGAGGGCTTACTAGCACCACTTAGAGTGCAATAATTACATTCTACCTCTTTAGCAAAAAATTTTCAAAATAAACCCCAAACGAGACCTGCCTTTATGAAGCAACGATGGGATGCTGTTGCACAAATTAGTTTGGGGTTTGTTAATATCTCTTCCCATGAGAAAGCACAAACTGTAAAGCCAACAGCGCATTTACACCCACATCTTCCCAGGAAAGAGGCTTAGGTTTTAAACATTCACCAGCCTTTCCTTTTGCCCAACCACCAAAGTATAAAACAGAGATGCCGAGCAAGTGGCTTATTACCGTATATTCTTCAGACAGGCACAATGAGGCTCTAAAAAATTGATTTTCCTACGGGTGAGCAGCCCTAGACCCAGCCATAAGCCTGAACCTCAAGGACCTCCTTACCATGTTCTTCGTGAGCTGGTCACTCTTCTCAAGACTCTCTTTGATAAAGGACAGAGTTTCTTCTTCCTGCCATCAGGGTGAAAAAGTAGTTAGTTTTCACTGCAGAGCACCGAGCATTTAGCTCACTCAACTCCACATGTAGGGTTTCACAAGCCCTGCTAAACACAGCAGCGAGCCACCTTTGGTCTGATGCTGAGGCCACTTTTTAACATACCACCTCCTAACAGATATCAGGACATTTAACCCAAGGCGAGAAACACAACATAATGAGAGTGTTTTTTTACAGATTGCTCCTTTCCCCCCAACACGCCGACCCCTCGAGCCTTAGCACACTTTGCGGACACCCTTACCCCCCCCGATTTACACCGCACACCCCCGCCCACCACAGGCGTGGTGCAGCCACCCCGACCCCCACAGACCCGACCCCCGCAGACCCCCAGCCCCTCACAGCAGGCCCTGAGGGGGAGCCCCGGGCCCGTCTCCACGGCAACGCGCGGGGGCTGCGGGCCCGGCCCCGCGCCCAGGCCCCGCCAGGCCCCGCCGCAGGCCCCCGGCCCGGCCCCACCTGCTTGAGCTTGCCCTCGATCTCCCTCCTGCGGGCCGACACCTCCTCGCTCGGGATCATCGTGCCGCGGGGCGCCGAGGCCGCGCTCCACCGGGAAGCCGCCGCCGCTGCTCCCCCCGGCTCCGTCCCGTCACTGCCGCGGCGCCATCTTGGGAGCGGCGGGGGCACTGCGCATGCGCAGGAGTGGCGGGCGCCATCTTGGGAGTGGCATTTCAGAGAGGGAGACGGAAGGGCAGCGGGGCTGGGGCGCATGCGCGCTGCGGGTCTTGGCGGCCAGCTTGGGAGTGGCGGGCGGGCCGCGCGGCCATCTTGAGAGTGGCGGGGGGTGTCTGCTGCTGTGGGCCAAGATGCAACCATCACAGTGTCACCCACTGAGACATGTCCCCAAGCACCACGTTAAACACCCCAGGGATAAACCATGTCCCCAAGCACCACATCCAGCCTTTCCCTGAACACCCCCAGGGACGGTGACTCCACCACCTCCCTGGGCAACCCGTCCCAACACCTGACCGCTCTTTCTGAGGAGAAATGTCTCCTCATTTCCAACCTGAACCTCTCCTGGCACAACTTGAGGCCATTCCCTCTAGTCCTACCACTAGTTACCTGTGAGAAGAGGCCGACCCCCAGCTCCCCACACCTTCCTTTCAGGCAGTTGCAGAGAGCAATGAGGCCTCCCCTGAGCCTCCTCTTCCCCAGACCAAACACCCCCAGCTCCCTCAGCCGCTCCTCACAGGACTTGTGCTCCAGGCCCTTCACCAGCTTTGTAGCCCTTCTCTGGACACGCTCCAGGCCCTCAATGTCCTTCTTGTAGTGAGGGCCCGAAGCTGAACACAGCACTCGAGGTGTGGCCTCACCAGAGCTGAGTACAGGGGGACGATCACCTCCCTGCTCTTGCTGGCCACACTATTCCTGACACAACCAGGATGCCGTTGGCCTTCTTGGCCACCTGGGCACACTGCTGGCTCGTGTTCAGACGAGCATTGACCAACACCCCCAGAACCTTGTCCTCTGCACAGCTTGGAGGAGAGCAGGGCCATGGGAACAGTGCCAGCACAGGGGAGCTGAGGGACACGTGGAGGCAAACACGTCCCGGGCTCCCCACCACCCCCCTCGCACCGCACCCAGCTTGGGGTCACACACCAGGGCTGCCCGCGGAAGGAGGAAACAGGGCGCCTTGGCAGGTCACGGCCATTGTTTGCCTCTGGAAAGGAGCTGCACCCTTTCCTGAAAGGTGATGCGAGGCAAGGCATTGCCCAAGATTGCCCTTTCCCCCACGGGCTGGAGCTGGTCCTGCCAAAGTCACAGCCAGGTAATCTATCAGATTGGAGATCTGGGTAGGAATGGGGGAAAAAAGTCAATATTGTCATTCATTACATTAAGCATATATTAGCCATACTAAGCACAGGGCAACTCTGCTTGGAAAGATCTCCCTGAGGCTCACGAGGTCCAGCTGTGGTGGGATTTACCAGCCCCATGGCACTGGGGGGAGAACCAAGGTGTGCAGGAAGGTCACAGAGGCTTAGCCCCAGGGTAGACGATGAATTGCAGAAATAGAGGCATTTGCAGGAGTGTAGAGCCCTCTACCCCCGTCCTGTATCTTCTCCAGAGAGAAAGGCTCCCACCACGAGAAGGCTGCCGCCACCTCCCTGCTGCAGCAGTGTGGCTGGGTTTGTCGGGAATGGGGGCGGTCATGGGGCTGCACAGCCTCAAAAACCACGTCCAGCCTAGGGCAAGAGCTGATGCTACCGCCGCAGACAGCCCCAGCCTCCCTGCCTTGTGCTGCTCCGAGGCAAGGGCAGCCTCCCGCCGCGTGAAGGGACCGCCGTGTTCCCATCCATCTTCTGCTTGTCAGCCCACCCCGGGCTCTGGAAAGGAGCTGAAACAGCCCAACGGGCCTCTTTTGTTCAACAACTTTGGCACATTTCATAACCTACCTTATCATGCTGCAAACAGCTGTGCGCTGGCTCTGGCCACCACGAAGGGCAACGCGCAGGCAGAGCGCTGTATTTTCTGTATGTGACATTGCCTGGCCGTGACTGCCCACCCAGGGTTTATGGGGACATCTGCTAGAGGGGATTGTGTCCTGTGAATGCGAAGAGACAAGCTAGCTCCCTCTCCGGGTTGAGCACCCGATGCTTCTCATGCTTTTCCCTGCTGAGCTGGCAAGGTTGGGAAGGATTTTTTTCCTGTATAGCAGAGCCATCTCTTTTTTTTATAGTAATCCGTACCCATTCTGCTATTGCTCACCCCACTCGTCAAGGGGCAGCCAGAGCCAAAAGGAAATTTACCTCTCCCTGAGCCCAAGGAATGATCATCCCCACCAGAGTCATCCACCCCTGTGAGCTACAGTGCTGGAGGTATGGGGACATGAGAGCCGTGACATGCCCCTGTTGTGCTACTCCCCCGAATTTAATATATCTCCTTAAAAAAAATGCAGAAAGGTCCCTCACCCCCTCGTGGGATGAATGAGCAAAGAGGGGGAGCTGGGCTAGATGCACCCGGGCCACATTCCAGCTGGGGTGTAAAGGGTGAATGCATGCACCAGTAAAGCCAGGCTGCCAAAAAAACGTAAAAACTGCAGGTATCTGTAAAAATATAACGTGCAACGCCACATCCGAGGGGAGACAGCGGGCAAAAACAGGCTTGCAGCTCAACTGCAAAGAGTCAAAGCAGCAGGGGGCATTTCTGTTAAAACGAGAAAGACGGAGCAGAAACAGAATAAGTCTGAGCTTGCGCTAACACGGTGCGAAAGGGCGCCCAGCACACCGGGACCTCCAGGCGGCTGCTCCCGCAGCGGGGGCAGCCAGCAGCAGGACAGCCCCATCCCGCCGGTGCCGCCGCGTTCCCGCTGCTCGTGCCTGCCTTCCCGCCCCGCCAAGCGCCCGGCCCGCCAGCGATCGCTTTCCGCGCCGCGGCGGCCGATGAAAGGCAGCCACGGTGACCCAGCGACGGCCGGAGGAATGCTGCGTCGCCCCTTGCTTCTTCCCCCTGGGAAGGAGGGGAGAGAAAAAGCCCCCTTTTTTCTCCCTGGGAGGCTGTCACCGTCGGCACGGGCATGGCCGAGCCGGCATCGCTTCGCCAGCGCAATGTTTGGTTGGGGCTGCGATGTGCTAATAAAACAGTTAACGAGTCTGTTTTGCAGCATTTGCTGGGGAAAGCTGGCTGTGCCGCTCCGAAAACCAAGCACAGGATCCCGTCAGAGCCCCTTAGGGTGTTCGGACCCGGGGTTGGAACAACGTCACGGCCCCGTCGTTCAGCAACGGGAGCTTTCTCCGCCACAGGCACGAGGAAGTGGCTGCCACTGGCGGGGCCGTGCCGGCCGTTTCGCTCCAGGTGTGGGGTGTTTGGGGCGGTGGTCTCCCAAAACGCTGGGGACAAGAGACCGGACCTGATGGGCACAGGGGGAAACTGAGGCAGGAGGTGCCTGGCTTTGCCTTGCACGCTCAGGGGCTGGTGCCAAGCCGCTGGAGAGACCCAAATGCCCCCCAGATCCACACTTCTGTCAGCTGCCTTCATGATGGCAAGTGTTATTGCACGGAAGGTGTAATCTCGACAAGATTGGGATAAATTCAATTGATAACAGCTCTCAAAGCGAGGACTTTCTGCCACCTGCACTGTCGTTCACCCCAGGAAGAGTTCCTGTTTTAAAAAAAACCAGTCATTTAGTTTCAAAAATGAATTATGCTCGTACCCTCCTCCCACAGATGGGATTAATCCAGCTCCTGCACGGAGGGGACAGAGGGGACGTGGCAGCGACCTGTCACTCCACACGCTGCAGGAGCACGCGGCGGTGAGGGAATAACAAGATTAATGCAGCCAGGAGCCTCCAGAGGGGCTCTGCATTTGATGTGAGGGAGGAGAGAGATCAGAGCGTGGAGGAGCTGGGATTAACATAAAATTACAAAACTTTCATTATGGGCCGAGGGGCGTCCCAGACACGTGCCCCCACGGGGTGACCCGGGCCACAGGGACGCATGGGAACACCGTTCCTGGTGGCACTGCCATCGCCTCCTCCCCAGACACAGCCTCTTATGTCTCCCCTTGGGTCAGCCAGATTGAAAAGACGATTAATCTTTAGCCAGATTAATCTTCATCCAGAAAAGCCAGGGGCTGGCCGAGAAGTCCCTGACTTTCCCTTCCAGGTGGGGTCAGGACGGGAGAGCCACCGAAAGAGAGCACGAGCGTGTTCAGACAGCACCCAGGCACGCGCCGCCACTCTTAGGATGCCCGTGAACTTGAGGGGAGACAAGGGAAGCGAACCCAAAGGACTTTGCCTCCCCGGTGATATCTCAAGCCCTACCAGCTTCGCTTTGATCCGTGACACACCTTAGAGATGCTCAGTGTGCTGGAAAAGTGGGTCCACATGGGAGAGGGGGTGCTGTTGGGCTCCTGCGGCTCCCCAGTCCTTCCAGTACGGCACTGGGGAGGACCAGACTGCTCAGGGCTGGACCACCCCAAGGGAAGGATGCAGCACAGCAGCGGCTGCACCAAAACAGTGCTCGAGCAGTCGGCTGATGCGGAGTCCCTAAAAAACAAAGCAAAACAGGCAAGCAGAGCTCCCAGGCTCGTTGCAGGAACAGGGTGGTGGGGATCAGCCCCTTGAGGGCTGGCCCCAAAAGTCCCCCAGGTCCCCATCCGCTGCCCCAGCCCCGCTGCAGACACAGGCTGTGCTGTCCCTCCAGCTTTATTTGCCGAGGGAATTAAGGTCCTGCTGGGAAAACCTCCCTGGTGCTCTGATAAGTGCCTGCGTAGCCAGCTCTAAATGGCTTTTTGTAAATGAACGGTCAGGATTAATGAGGCTCCCCCATCGCTGTTTACTGAGTTCTCCCACCACGGAGGGCTGTGGGAGGGGACGGGACAAGGCGCAGCCCCCCTCCTCCAGGCAAGCCCCTCGGGCCACGGGGGAGCTGGCACACAGAGACCACCACGACGCCACCCCACTCACGCCCAAGCCTTTCCTCTCCTTAGACCAGGAGCTGAGCTTCCTATGGGGTTTCTTTTGGGGCGGGGGGCATCAGCCCCAGCGCAGAGGAGCTGCAGGGCACCGTGTTCCAGGGGCTGGGGCCAGCCTGGGGGCGATGCTCATTTTCTCTCTCGGCCACGTTGCTGGGGGAGGCGGGGGGTGTTTGCCGTGCGGGTCGGCAGCGGGTGTGCATCCCTTCATGTGATGGGGCTGGGGAGGAGGCGAGGGGCTGCAGCTGGACCCGTCCCCCCCGGCAGGAATGTGCTTGGTGACCCCGGGGTGGCAAGGAGACAGCCGGACAGGCCAAGGGGACAGCAATCGGTGGGGGTTCGAGGAGCCCCGTGCCCGGGGGACCCTCCTCTGTCATCCCTCTCGGGGTCCTGCCTTCGCCTGCTCCGCTCCCAGGGGCTGCAGCAGCTGCCTTGCCACCGACCTTTGGATGTTTGCACATTCCTGCTTGTTAATGTGTCTCGTAACCAAAAGCTGCGGGATGGAGCGTTGTGTCCCCGCTGCCCGTTCTGCTCTCTTCCCCGGCTGGAAATCGGCACCCACGCCGGGTGGGCACACACACACGCTCCCCAGCAGCTGCCTCGCCGCACCCCAGCGTCCCGACAGCGCAGGAGGGCTCCGAAAGCTCCCGGAGCTCCCTGGGCAGATGGCAGTCACCTCTCCCGGCCATGCACAGGGAAACCAGGCACCATTTGGGAGCAGAGCCGTGCCTCCCTCGGCCGCCAGGCTGGCACGCTGCCCACCAGCACGACGCCAGGCCAAATTCTTTGCGATTCCTAGGTTAACGCCCGCCGCTCGTGGTGCCCCCGCGTCCTCCTGCCGCCTGCCTCCAGCCCAGCGGCCCCGCGCACGGGACAGGAGCATCCCAGGGGATCTGCACCCAGCGTCCCCATGCTGCTCAGCCTGGCCCCATCTGTAACCCCTGCCTGTTTGGGACTTACACACACACTGCCTCAAATTGGGCCGTTCTCCAAAATCACCTGCTTGCCCCCACGCTGTCCCTGCCTGCAGCAGCACCCGTGGGCGAGCAAGGTCTGCAGGGCGCAGAGCCGGCAGCCTGCCCGCCCTTCTGCCGTTTCTGGGGTGGGTGGGTTAAAGCCCGTCCCCTGGGGACAGACACCAAAGGAGGGTGTTTGCTTTGGGTTTCTAAAACAAGCGTCTCATCATCCTGAAAAAAAAAATAAAATAAAAATCTCAGGACGTGGGATGACCCTAACGCTCCGAATCTGGAAATAAATCACCTGGAGAGGAGAAAAAAAAAAAAAAAAAAGGCTTTGTAAAGAAATCCCCGTGGCCCCAACGCTTCTTTGCACGGTGGCCAAGTTTCAACCTCGGCATGACGTGGTTTCCCAAAGGAGGAGGCGAGGCTGGCGCTTCCCTGCGGCTCAGCCCCGCCGTGGGGGGGCTGGATGCGTCCCCCCCCAATTTCCCGCTGCGGCAGCGCGGGCTGGGCTGGAGGAGCCCCGTGGGGCTGCAGCCACCCACCCGGGCACGCGTCAGGGGCACAGCGGGGAAGAGGAGGAGGAGGAGGAAGGGGCAGCGTGCCTCGCATCTCCTCGTGACAGCACTTACACAGGGGCCGTTGCGCGGCGCTCCCCCCGCTGCAGGGCAAGCCCCAGCCTGCCGGAGCATTGTGCTGGCCCTGCCGCGGGGAACGGCTGCTGGCAACAGCCCCTGACCCTCCCAGGCACCCTGGGGCGCGGAGGGAAGCGGGTGATGGAGGGGAGATTTGCTGGGGGGGGGCTCTGGGGCACTGGCAGGTGCACCCCCCCCGTGCACGGTCCAACAACACGACCGAAAATATGAGGACAGAAGCATGTTCCCAAAGCGCTGCCCGAGCGTTGCTGTGGGGTATAAGCAGCCCCCAACAGAGCCCCGCACCCTGCAAAACCACAATAGGACCTAAAGCAGCGTCTGCAGCAGGAAAGAGGAGCAGAACTGGGGTGGGCACAATGAGCACAGAACGCAGGGGCAGCACTGCAGGGGGCTCTGCTTTCCCCACCGGGCACTTTGTGCCCAACAGTGGGGTTTGGGTTCAGGTCCACGTCAAGGCACCTCCTCGCCCTGCCTCAGTTTCCCCATCGGGCTGTTGCGCCAGTTGTCCAAGCTGTGTGAGTGCCACAGGTCCTGCTGGGCTCTGAACGCAGTGCAAGGGCATGGCTGGAAGAGCAGAAAAGGGGCTTTGCCCCTCTTTGCTTTCAGAGATGCATTTCCCAGAGCCCTGGGGGCACCAAGGACTGGGAAGCTTGGAGCAGGAAGGTGTTTGCATCCAGCCCAAACCCTCCAAGCAGAAACATCGGGGTCCATCCCCATCACAGTTTTCCCACCGTTCAGCCAGTCCGGGTGTTGCCCCGACACCTCCACCCCCTTGGGTACAAACCCCTCCGAAACCAGTGTCACAGGAGCAGGGAGTCCCCAGGCTGTCCCCAGACTGATCCATTTTCCTTGCCGCCTGGTGCCGTCCCCATCCCGTCCCACCCAGGGTCCTGCCAGCCCTGCCCAAAGCCCTTCCCATGAGATTTCTCACCCACGTGAACCCCTGGGAGCACGTTTAGGAACCTGGGTTTTTCTTTTTCACCCAAACTTGGGAAGTTTGTTCATTGCTATGCAAGGCAAATCCATTCCCTACCCTCCTCCATCCTGCCTCCCCCTTCTCTCCCCTGCCACTCCGGCCCGTCCCAGCCTGGGAAGTGAAAGTGGGCTGAATTTTTCACGACGAGGAGAAAATAATAATAATAATAAAAATCCGGGGGTAGGGGAAGAAACCAAGAGCTGTGACCTCCTCCAAAACGGCACCAAATCCACACAAGGAAAACAAAAGGCAGCGAGATTAGCATTTCCAAACGGAGCAGAGATGGCCCCAATCTTTGAGCTGTTTATTCTAGGCGTTGATTTTCAATATTTAGGATGATTAGCAAGTGAAAGCCGGCTGTTGCCAGAATGGCTCCGCGCCAGCCCCGCACTCAATGGAGGAGAAAGAAAGACACGGCAAGAAAAGGAGAGAAAAGAAGGGCTTATGTGTATATTTCTTCCCCCCTCCGTGAACGGGGAGATTGGTTTGATGTGTCAACGTTTGCCCATCCGGGGAGGGTGACGGATGAGGGGACGGCTGCGGGGGAACGGGAGCAATAACTAATAACGGGACGGCCGCCATGGGTTTAACAACACCGCTGGGCTGGGGCAGGAGGAAGGAGCCGGGCACTTCCAAGCTCGGCAAGCCCGGGCAGGCCGGGCCCCGGTGCCCCTGGCATGGCCGCGCCGCAGCCCAGGCCTAGGCCCCGGCCTGGTGCCGAAACCCCAGCGCCAGCCGCCCCCTCGTAGGGAGGGGGGAAATAAAAATAACAAAGAAATCCACGTCCAAGTTTGTTGTGTTGCTTTCAGGCGCTGAACAAAACGAGGTTGTTCCAGGCCTCGCCTGGTGCCTCCTTTATATTCGCCCTTTTTCGCTTTACAGCCCTCGGCTGGCTCAGGCAGGGAGGAATGTTTTTCTCCTGGCAGAACCCTCTTTTTGGTCCCCCCCCCCGGCAGGGCTCTGCTTTTTGCAGGGGGCTGAAGCAGAAACTATGTGGTCGTGGCCAGCAAAACACAGTAAACCAGAGAAGCGAGGGGGCTGCCAGCTTTTCCCAGCCCTGCCGCTAACCCCGTTAATGTGGAGAAATGGCTGCCAAAGGGGAACGAACAGGAGGAAGAGCCACTGCTGGGGTTTAGTCACAGAATCGTGGAAACGTCTAGGCTGGAAAAGACCCCCAAGATCACCAAACCCAACCATCGACCTGACCGCCCAAGTCCCATTGCTAAGCTGTGTCCCTTAGTGCCACATCCTGAATATACCCCCAGGGACGGGGACTCCACCACCTACCCACATGGCCCATTCCAATGCTTGACCGCCTCCAATTCCCCATTGCCCTTTGGGGTTCCCAAGGTGAAAGGAGAGCCGAGATTTGCCCCTGGAAGACCCCAAAGGCATCAAAGCACAAAGACAACCCTACCTCATCCAGATGACTGCATCCCAACCTTCCAGCACAAGCTAAGGCCACTGCCAGCAGTGAGCCCAGCCTTTATTTTGGGTTGAGATTGGCTGGATTGAGACCAGCTGTGACCGCTGTCGAGCTAACCGGCAGCCCTGCTCTTGGGGATCCAGCAGATCACCAGGGAGGTGTTAGGGCCTGAGGGCTGTGATGTCCTGGAGCGGGTCCAGCTGAAGCTCCGAGCTGGATGAGCCCGATGCAAGGTCCAGAGGGGACATCTCTGCCCCGAGGATGCTGATGTATGACCAGAAGCCCCTTCCAGCCCCTTCCTCCCACCACCCCCAGCAGCATCGCTGCCCCATGGATGTGGCCATGGACACCCCCAGCCCACCTGGCGTTGCACTGAGCCCTGGTCCCCAAGCCAGCCCAGCACCCCCTTGCCCTCCCCGAGCCTCCTGCTCCCCACCCACGCGCAGGCTCGCTTTGCTGCCGCTGCTTTGCTTCCCTGTCCTCGCAGAGCCCAACTGCTCCTCGGCATAATTGGTCTCACGAGGGCTCAGCTATTCCTGAGGCTTTTGTGCAGCTCCTCTCGCCGCCCCGCACCCAGGAGGGCTCCCAAACCACTTGTGTTTCTGCAGGGTGAGGTGGGGACAGGGCACAAGCAGGAGAGAAACAGCGCCAGGCACCTGCACCATCACCCCCAGGAGCAGGGAAGGATGCTCCAGGGCACCTCTCAGCACCTGGGACACCAGGCACAGCCACCCTTGTGCCCCATAGATGGTGTGTAACAAGTGCCACACATCGGGTGGTTCGTGCCTCACTTTCCCTATGGGAAGGGGCTGAGAGCACCAACACTGCTCCCTCCTTGTACTGGGCTGAACTGTGACAGCGAGATACCCCCTGCTTACACGGGAGAGCCTCAGACAGAGCCAGGCTGTGCTGGAGGGAAACAAGGAGACAAAGTATTTTTTTCCCTCTCTCCCATTTTCTTTTTTTTTTTTTTCTCTTTTCCTATAAAAAAAAATCTTAAAGTAACTTTCCATGAAAAAAGGTTAAATTGCACATGTATCTTTGCACTTCTCCAGCATCAGTCTGGAGGCCCAAAAACAGGAAAACATGAAGAAAAATAAAAACCATCACCAGTACTGGTATATACATCTACACTGGCCCCCAAAGCTACCCGGAGACACAGCCCTCGTTCCCCACCCCAGGGACACCACCCCTGGCTGGGTGGTGGCATCCCAGTGGGCTTCAGCTGCTGGCCCCAGCCCCAGCCCTGCTTCCATGAGCTGAAGTTGTCGGGCTCACAGAGCAATTGGGTCAGATCCTGGGGAGGGATCTGCCAGGTGAAAACCCCCCAGCAGCCCCCCATCCAAATCTAGGGGTGCCACCAGCCTGTCCCACGCAGGACTGGTGCTCCCATCACTGCAGCTCCGACTTCAGTGCCTGACGCCCCCTCACGCAGCACTATGTGTGCAGATTTGAGTGCAAATTACTCCAAGGGTAATTTTAATTTTATTTTTAAGGCTGGTTTATTGACTCTTAAACTACAACTATATTCCCGCTAAGTTATGTTGCTCACATCAAAAGTCCTAAGTGCTTTTGTTAAGATTTTCTTTTTTTTGGTTGCAATCTTCCATTTTTCAGCAAGTCTAAGACACACCACCAACACTACAGCTTTTCCTTACTCCTATCTAGCAGCTACCATCACCTAAATCTCCTACAGCGAAGGGAAGGTGAAGAATCCAGTTCCCGAGAGCTTCAAGTCGAGTTTCGGCACAGTTTGGCTCCGCTCCCCAGATGTCTCAACTTTGCCTGGAGCTCCTCCACAGGCACTGGGAACGGTGGTGATGCTGAAACACAGGGAAGGGTTATGCTGGTCTAGGCCCTTGGGCAATCGCGGCGAGGATTCTGGGTGTAAAAGATATGAAAGTCACTTCTGGGAGCGACCCAGTCCCCTCTGCTCCTCTCCTGCCGTGGCCGAATCCTGGATCCTGAACGAAACTGCCGCTGCAGGAAGCCTCCCTGGCGCGCACTCAAAGCGGACGTGCAGGACGCTGCGGTCTCGGTTTGCAGAGTGACGAACACGAGCTTTTACTCAGCAAAAATACAAAACAACCCCCAAACTGCATTTCCCCTATCCCCTCTAAAAAGACATTCTAATGCTAAAAAATAGGTTTCTTTGAATATATAATATATAATAGATTATATAAAAACATCTAAAGAGACGGATTTGCATCTGACTTTACAGACCTTTTCTTCTTCCCTAGGCACAATTCAGGAGGGAGGTTGAACTTGGAGAATCCAGAAGGGACCTCTATTTGCCTACTAGCTAATTATCGCCTTACACCTACAAACTACCCTGGACAGAAAGAAAGAGATAAACGGAGAGAAGAAGGGGTGAGGAAATTGCACGTAGTCTATCGAGTCCTAAGCCACCAGGAATCTCCTCTCTTGGATCCATTTAGCAGGTGCTCTCCTTTAGCCCAGGAGGAGTGTGTGCCGTGTCCATTTCCACGGAAAAAAAAATGTAATTCACATTTCTTTCTTTAAAAAGTAAAAAAATAAGTACTGCTATATCCCTTTCTTGAGCAAACTCATGGACCACAGACTTCTGGTGTGTCCTTTAAAGATATTTCAAACAATTTCTGTGTTAATGTGTCATTCCCCACCCCCCACCTTCCCACCCTCACCCGTCAGCATGTCTGTGAATAACCCTACGATGAAGCTACAGAAGTTGCTGTGGATGTCTGCCTCTAGAAAATCTTGTCCCCCGTGTGAGTTCCAGCAGCACAGGGGGAGCACCCTAAAGTCTCTGTGGGCTTGGTTGAGTCTTTCAAGTGGCCGCTTATAAAAAGGATCCCACACTGCTCCAGTCGTTCACATCCGCAGGCAAAGCGGTGTCGCTGAGCTCTAACAACTGCTCCACGCCGACGGAGCTGGAGAGGTAATCGTTCCTGCCTTCGTCCCAGGGGTGCTGCAGGAAAGAAGTGGCCATGAAGGTCTCGTCAAAGTCCAGGTTGTTCTGGCTGGATTCGCTGAGGACCTGCTCGTGCCCAGTGGTGCACCACTCCTGGGGACAGTCGTTGTGGCACCCGTGCACCGTCAAGTCCACGTCGCGCCTTATCGGGCTGATGGGAGGCGTGAGCTCCAGGTCCTCGAAAGTGGAGAAGTCTCCGTTCAAGCTGGTGTCGAAGATGGCCTCCCAGTCAAAGTCACCCTTCAGCGATCCCAGCTCGGTCTGCTCCTCCTGGGTGAGCAAGGCAGGGTTGGAAAGCCGAGATGACTTGGCCGTACGCTTGGGCAAGGGCTGCTTGCGCTTGTGGCCTGCCTTTCTGTCCGCCGGGTTCCAGTTCTGGTCAGCGGTGACTTCTTCGAACTCCTTCAGCAGCTGCTGGGACTCCATGTTGACGTTGAGGACGTTACCGTTGGTCCAAGTGGAAGCCGCAGGGCTGGCGACGCAGCGCACTTTTTGCTGGGCTCTGCTGGTGAAGGCCGGGTGGATCTGCACCGGGGGCATCCTCCGTTTCTTGAAGGCGCCGTTCATCAGCCGGTCGGCGTACTGGGGGTCGATCTTCCAAAACCCACCTTTCCCTGGCTCGTCCTTCTCCCGAGGCACCTTGATGAAGCACTTGTTCAAGGAGAGGTTGTGCCGGATGGAGTTCTAGACCCAAAAGAGAAGAGAGGGGGGTTGAGCGCCTGCCTCCTGCTGCAGCACCTACCTGCTGGGGAGCCGGGTGGGAAGGCGTGTCGTCAGCAGGCAGCTTTGGGGGAAAAAGAAGGCAGAAATGGCAATGTCAAAACATCCCAGGCTACGTGCCCAGCAGAAACTCCCCTGCCCCAGGCAGTTTTCCTGCCCCTCATCTAGAAGCAGCAGGAGTCAAAGGATCGAGCTAGGACTTGCCAACCAACGGGAAGCGTTTGGGAAACTCTCCTTGGCTGTACACCGGGGCCACGGGGCTTTGGTGATGCAGAGCACTGGGAGAAACCGGCCAGACCTGCTGCAGGAGCTCAGGTCCTGCACAGCAGATAAGGAGGAAGAGGAGGGACTTCACACCGCCGTGGCCACAGCCACGTTGCAAGTGGCAATGCGTGGCAGCGCTGCGGGGGACAGCATCATCCTTCCTCGCATCCCCCAGTTCTCCTGAGCTGATTGCTAGCAGCAAGGGGGAAATATTTCTCCCCAAACCAGCCACCGTGCCTCCCTGCAGCCAGGCTGACGCAAAGGAGCTGGGCAAAGCCAAAGGGGCCCCCAGCTGTCCCACCGCAGCCCCGGGCACAGCCAGAGCTCGCCCGGGCTATCTGCCCCCAGAGGTGCCTCCTGGCCCAGGAAGTCTGGTGTGAAATTGCCACATCTTCATCAGCCATGGCTCAGAGTAGCTGGAGGGGGAAAAAAGGAAAAAAAAAAGAAAAGAGAAGAGTTTCTGCTCCCGTCGAGCTGTTCTGAAGCCCTGAATGTGCCTAGAGTGATGTGAATAATCAGAAAGGAAACTCAGTTATTGGGTAAATAACACAGCGTCGGACTCCACAAAGCCAAGACTGTATTAAGAGATTGGATATGGTAGAGGGTTGGTTTCTTTTTTTTTTTTTTTTAAATGTTGCCTGGATATCTTTATGCTTATTCATCCATAATCCGTAGTGCCGAGTAGGAAAAAACAAGGCTTGAATGCTCAGAGCTGTTGAAAAACACGCACACACACACACACGCACAACAAAACCCTGCTCTGGGCTGAAGCTCCTCGGGTGCGTTGGCTCCTCTCCAAAGCACTCAGCTCCCACAGGAATAGATCCATCTGCCCCCGGAGTACGGGTGGCATGACCTTTCGAGGCTGTCTTCACATACGGGAATTGGGATAGTGGATGAGAACACAGCCTCGGAGAGAAAAAAGGAAGGGAAAAAAAAAAGAAAATGAAAGAAGGGGAAAAAAAAAAAAAGAAGAAGCGGGAACCGCAGATATCCCTGCGAACACTGCAGGCTGTGGCGATTCCAAGTTTACAGTTTAATGAAATTTTACAAGGGTCAGAGCCTTGCAAGCTGAATTCTCTGCTGTCTCCCCTCCCCTCCCCAAATTTCATTCAGCCTGGGCTGCCCTTCGTTATTCCCCAGCCAGTTAACATATTTATCATTCCTCCCTGCAACAATCCCGTGAGCCCCCTGCATGTCTGCAGAGAGGGATTGAAAACTTCTTTTCTTTTTTAATAAACACATTTAATTAAAAACACGGTGATTAGCTGGCCATGAGTTTGCAGGAGAAAGCCAACATGCTGGCACACCACTCCTCCCCCCAAAAAGCTCCCGGACCCACCGGTAAAGCGGTTCAGGCTGACCGTCCCCGAGGGCTCCCGGTTGCTGGACCCCAGGCCCCCTTGTCCCTGGGGTCCCCCTGGGGACAGCGTGGGGACGATGGTCCCCGTGCACCCCGTGGCTGTGCCCCAACCCCGGCAATGCCATCGGGGAGCTTCTGCTTCACACCCCAGAGGCTTGAGGGGGCCCAGATCCTAAGGGAGGATGCAGGTCCCACGTGGCCCCAAAGAAGGATGGGGGTTCCCTTTTCTGGGATGGGCTTATGGGATGCTGGAGACCCTCCTGCCTGGGGAGGAGGTGGCCAGGGGGGTTGCAGCGGCTTTGCCTCGTGCTGCCCAGCTCGGCACCCGCTGTGACGGGTGTTGTGCTGCGGATTGTGGCTGGGAACGACCCGAGGAGAGGGGTGAGCCACCCCGCTGCCATCCCTCCCGCCCCACTGCATCCTAAAAGCCTCACGGAGACCTCGCGTGGGGAGGGAGGGCACCGAGCTGGGAAAAGGCCCTGGGCTCGGGCTGTCCCCAGAGCCGATGAGCCTGTGGGGGGGGGGCTGTCCCCTACCCCTGGGGACAGGTTTGCGCAAGCTGGGGGACAGCAGCCCTGCCCGGCCTCCCTCTGAGGCCTCACCAGCTCGGCACAGCGATGGGGCCTCCTCCCCCTGCGGCGGCGTTTCTGCTCTGAGCCTCCCCAGCGAGGGATTTGCCCAACAAGCAGCACCTCCATCCCTCTCCTCGGGGACACCTGATTCAGCGATTTCCCACGTGCTGAGCCCCGAGGGGAGCCACCAGGGCCCCAGAAAGGTGGGGCTGAGGGCAGACACCAAGCATGCGCCTCCCTGCTCCTAAAATGGCCCTGGGCTCTCCCCCGTAATGGCTCCTTCCCTCTGCCGCCCTCGTGGCTGCATCATCCCTGCGTGCCCAAGCCCGAAGCTCCTTCTCTCCATCCTTCCTCCCTCTCCAAGCACGGGGCCGGAATTTGGGGTCTCTCCATCCCTGGGGACACCCGAGCTATCCACAACCTCCCCAGGAGCAAATTCCCCTTTACACCGAGGATTATCCCCACCGCAGACCCGGCACCCCGCACATGTTGGGGGTCTGCAGGCCCACCCCAACACACCCACCTGCCAGGTGGGGTCGGCGTGTCGGAAGTAGCAGAAGTTATCGGTAATCCACTTGTAGATGGCCGAGAGGGTGATTTTGGTCTTCTTGCTGGCCTCCATCGCCATGCAGATGAGGGTGGCGTATGAGTAGGGCGGCTTGACGTGCGGGTTGCTCTTGTAGTCGATGTCCTCGGCGGGGGGCTGCACGCCCACGGCCGGGTGGGCCGTCCGCGAGGTGGAGGACGAGGTGGGCTTGCCGGGGGTGTGGGGCATCCCCATGCACGCCGGGTCGGCGGCCAGGGGCGAGCACGGGGCGGCGAAACCGGGGATGCGGTGGTAATCGTGGGGGTCCGGGCCGCTGGGGCACGAGGACGACTTGCCCACGTTGGCGTTGATGATGGAGAACTCCTGCAGCCACTGCAGGCTGGTCAGGCTGTCGTCCAGGTTGCTCGAGTCGCCCATGCCGCCCTCCTGGCCTCGGGCCTCGGCCGCCCGCAGGCTCGGCCACCCCTCAGCCATGCCGGGGCGCCCCGGCAGCTCCAGCGTCCGCGGGGGGCGGCGCAGGGAAAGGGACGGGGCCGATCCTGCAACGGTAACGGGGAGGGGATCAGGGTCCCCGAGGGTGACACCCGGCCCCGGGGGGGATGCGTGACGGAGCCACCGCCGTGCCCCCCCCCGGGGGGTTAGGGGAGCCCTGAATTTTGGGGAAATTCCATTAGAGGCCTGCACCCTGCCAGCTCTCAGACCCCGTGTGCTGGTGATGCCCGGCAAGGCAGAAGAAAAGGGGAAAATAAGGAAACAAACCAAAAAAAAAAAAACCACAACAGAAAATCCCCACAACCAAACAAAACCCAGGCTCGCAGTCCCACAAAATGAGGATGCTTCTCCCCAAGGGGCAGGGATGCTTCTCCCCAGGGGGTCACCCACCCTTTTTGCCCCCCTTTTTTCCCCCTTTGCCTTAACGGGGTGAGAATCTCAGCACCCAAGGTGCCAGTAAACCCCCTTAAACTCCCCCCTGCTACCGACTTCCCTCGGCAGTTGGCTGTTCCCTCCACCTCGCACCCCTACAAACGACCGCAGGGAACACAAACCCACCCCAAAAACACCCTCGGGGCCAGCGGGGGGGGGGTTCAGGCCGCGTTAATCGTTGTGGGGACGGTGTTTGGTGTCCCAGCCCGGCTGTAGGGCCGCCGGAGAGCCCCCGAGCCCAGCCGGGGACGGCAGCCCGTGGGGGTCGGAGCTGCGGGTTCCGAGTTCCGCCGTTCAAATAAAGCGGCTGTAACAGCTGGGGGGGGGACCCAAAAACCCCATCCCGCTCCCCAAAATCGGGGTCATCCCCCAAAAAGGGGCTGAGGGCGGTGAGAGCCCTTTAGGACGCCTGCTCCCCGGGTCATGCAGCCAGGCCCTACAGACTCTGGAGGGGGAAATCCCAGAGCCCTTCGCTGTGGAGGGGATGGGGGGGAATAATAAAGGAAAATAAACGTCCCCCCCCCCAAACAGCCGTCCCCAATGGCCACAGCTGTGGGATCCCCTCGGCGGAGCCACCCCACGGGCCCGTCCCGCACCCACCCCGCTACCCCAAACTACTGCCTTACCCCGTCCCGGCGACGTTCCCCCGCTCCCAAACTCGACGGGAGTGCGCAGGGAGCTTCTGGAATTTAAAATTTAAACAACAAAAATCAAAAAAATAGAAGAAAATATTTAACAAATTAGAAAAAAATAGGAAAAAATGGAAAAAAAAACGGAAAAAGGGGCGCCAAAAAGAAACCAACCAAGCACCCCCGGCCCTGGGGCAGCCGGAGGAGGGGTGTGGGGGGGCAGCGGGGGTTAATTTTGGTTTAATTTCCCCCGTTTTTGGGTAAATGACGCCCCGGGCGCTGCCCGCCGTGATTTGCCGCCGGCCGCTGGGCGGCCATTAAGTAGCGGCTCCGAGAGGCTTCGCGCGTTGCCATGGCGACGCCCCGCCCCGTAAACAGCTTCGCGCCCCGCCATTGGTCGCCGAGTTGCCATGGTGATGGGAGGGGGGGGGGGGGGGGAGCCTGCCCGCCCCTGGCGGCGGCCCCGGGAAGGGGAGGGGGCGGCCCTGAGGGGTTTGGGCTCAAATCGGGGGGTTTTGGGGTGCTCCGTGGGGTCTGGGGGGGTGCGCCCCCACCAAGGGGGTGTGGGGCATGGCTTTCTGCCCGAATGGGGGCTGAATGGGGCCTCGCATGGCCAAAGGGGGCCCCAAACAGCCAAATGGGGTCCCAAAAAGCACCGGGAGCACCCCAAAACCTAAACCCCGTGCCCCAGCCCTCTGTGGGGTCTGTGTGGGGCAAGCCCGGCCCTTTCCTCCCCATCTGCGTCCCCAGAGGGAGCAAACACAGCACTTTCCTCCTCACCTGTGACCCCAGAACGAGCTGGAGGGGAAAGGGGGGGCTGCCAGATCCCCCCCTTATTTAATTAACGTGATTAACACCGCTGGCCCTACAGGTGCCCCTGACCCCACACACCACCCCAAAGGCTGTCCTTTGCCACAGGACTGGTTGGGGGGAGGATTAAACCCCATACATTACCCTGCCCCGCAGGGGAAGGGGCTGGGTGCCGCTCCCTGTGTGGAAAGGGGGCCGCCCGCCTGGAAGGTTTTATTGCCCCTTTTTTACAGGCCAGTCCCATAAAGAGCCCCAGATCTGGCTGGTTTCTACCCTTTCACAGCAGCTCTCTCAGCAGCGGGACATGTCCCTGCAAAAAAAACCCTCCTAAGGCAGCGAGGGCTGGGGGGCAGCCAGCCCTTAGCCCACCGTGGGGTTTCCTGAGCGGCCCCATGGAGCATTTTAGGGTTGGCTTCTCCCATCCCCATCCCTTGGCGGGATCCCTTACCCTGCTCTCGGTGCCCCCACCTCCCCCTTCCCCTCCAGGGAGGGTCCCTCTGGCCGTGCCCTCGCCCACCCCAAAGCCCCCAGCCCGGGCTCTTCCCCTGTGGGGTTTGTGTTTCGTGCCTTCTCCGGCCCAGCCAGGCCGGCAGAGCTGGGAGGAGGCCGGGAAATTGGGGTCGGAGGGGAGCTGAGGACGTGGGGAAGGACCTTTGAAGCACCTGGGCTGATTGCGGGGTGGTACCGGGGTGGTGGAGAAGGGTTTGCCCCCACCGAGCCCCGGACACCCCGATTGTGCTCGCCTCGCAGCCACAAAGGGATTCTGGATGCTCCGTCGACGTAAGATACCCTTTATTAAACATACTCTTAAAACCCGAAACATGCTCGAAGCAGAGTCGTAAGCAGCAGTCTGGTTTCCTTCCTTCAGTCCCTGACGGGTGGGTGGCTGGAACAGGGGGCTGCCCCGCGGGGAAAGGGGCTGCCGCCCTCGCCCCGCGCTGCCGGGGCTGGTGCCGGGGGGGGTCCGGGGGACGCAGCTCGGGGACACGCGGCTCGCAGCAGCCCCAGCACCCCGCTGCTCACCTCCTGGCACCCCCCCGGGGCCAGGACCTGCCTGCTGTCCCCCAACCTCCCCGAGCACCGCGGCAGCCCCGTGCCACGGTGCCTGGGGAGCTCTCCTCGTCCCTGCTGGAGCCGGGAGGGATGCAGGGACACCCCGCAGCATCTCCCTCGTTTTCCCCGCGCACACGGGGAGCCGGGCGGCAGGAACGCCCCTAAAGGGCTTTGTTCCCTTTCAGAACCCACCTTTCCGTCCTGAAGTAGCTCTGAAATGCAGTTTCCTCCTGAAAGGAGGAGGGGGGGCTTTGCTCTCACATCTGCTTCGGGGGCTCTCGCCCAGCTCGTGCTGCTGAGAAAACCGTGGGGAAGGGGCTCAGCAGCCCCTCCGGGGGGGCAAAGCTCACTGCGTTGGGGTGCTGGTCCCCGAGGAGGCTTTTGATGGATCCTCGTGCTCTTCAGTGTGGAGCCTGGCCTCTGACAACGGCCCCATGAGGTCCCCGAGGTCTGGGGCTGCATCCCTGCCCCACGGGTCCCTGAGCGCCCGTCCCCCTGAGCAAACCCCACTAACGCTGCCAGCCCAGTGCTGGAGGGATGGGGATGGAGGGATGGGGATGGAGGGGTGGGGGGCAGCTCCCCGCCCTCGTCCAGCCCCTGCTACGAAGTGCGATGGACACACAGAGCAGGACAGGGTGGCAGGGGTGACAATTTTGGCACTTGTTCCAGAGAGAGGGCACAGCCCCGAGCCCCGAGCTCGCAGCGGGGCGGAAGACAGTGAGGTTAAACTGGCGATGCCCCGGGGCGCTGGTGACGGTGGGGACCAGGTCCCCTGCCACCCCCCTCCGTCCCTGGGGACAAGCCACCTTGCGGAGCTCGCATGCTGCCCAGGAGGAGAAAGGGGGTGCAGGGGGCCGGGGAGGGGCAGTGCCATCACCGCCAGTGCACCGGTGGGGACATCCCACGGCACGGCACGGGGACGTGCCAGCAAACCGGGGGGGCCAGCCCCCCACGGAGGTCACCAGCTCGTGCACTGAGGATGCCACTGCTGCCACCTGTCCGCAACCCGTGGGCACCCTCCTGCCATCGTCCCCCTGCGGCCGTGCCCCGGGACCCCCTTTTCGGGGTGACCCTGTCCCGTCCCGCTGTGTGCTGCATGGGGGGCAGGAGGGGGACCCCAGGCTGTCCCCATCGGTGCTGGGGGACAGAAAGGTGCTGACGGGGGGGCTGCGAGGTGACACAGCTCTCACCACCCCCCCCCCACTCTGAGCTCCCAGCTGTGGCCACCCCGTCCTTCCACTGCGGCAGGGGACAGGAAGGGAAATACGAGGTTATCGGCTTTTCTTTCAGAAATAATCAGTTCCGCTACAGCCCAGGGGTGGAGGTGGCGGTGCCCGGGTCCCTCTGTGTGTGTGGGGGGGGTGCGTGCGCCCCCCGGGCTGAGCCCTGGCACGGGCAGCGCTCCCACGGCCGCCGCCTGCTCCGCGGGAGCCGCACGTTGTTTTTGGCTGCCTCCAGGCCTGGGGGAGAAAAACGGGGGGTTAGGGGCTGTGGGAGGGGGGCTCGGGGCTGAGAACATGACGCTGTACCCGAACACCCCCAGGGGAGCAGGGGCTCGTGAGGGGGGGAGACCTGGGGGGAGCACGGTGCCGCTTGGGGCTGCCAGTTTGGGCAGCTCAGCTGGGAAACCCCAAATCTCCGCTCCTGTGCCAAAATATCAGTTCTGGCAGGGGGTTCCCTTCCAGCACCATCCGGTCACCCGAAACTCGAGGTTTTTACAGGGCTGTCCGGCGATGCAAACTGCTCCGGCCTCAGCCCGCTGGGGCTGGGAGCTCGGCCAGGGGCAGGGCAGGGTGCGGGGTCCCCAGCCCTGGGGTGCGGGATAGGGCCAGGGCACTGGGCTCTGCGCCCTCCCCGAGAGGAGGGAGAAGTGCTCACACCCCCAGCCCCGCGTGCTGCGCACCCAGGTCACGTCCCCCCCCCGTGGGAAATGGCTCGGGAGAGGGACAAACACGAAGCGCCGTGCGGCACGGCCAGGTTTCACCAACCCCAACTGAAGGGGGCTGCCTCTGCCCCCGCCGTGCACGGGGAGGGGGGGCCCAACGCCGACCCCCTGCGGCCCCGCAGGCGCTCAGGGAACCTCACCCAGGACCGCGCGGGGACCGCCAGCAACGCCGGAGCGCGGGCTCTGCAGGTCTCCTACCTATTCGTCAATGTCTATGGGGCAGGAGTCCGGCACCGCGGCTGCGTGGCGGGGAGAGAGCAGAAGGCACGTGGTGAGCCCCGCGGGTTATGGGCAGTATTCGCACGGCGAGGGGCAGCGGCACGGCGGCACACGAGGGACGGGCGCCGGGGCTGCTCCCGTCACGGGAACGGTCGGGGAGAAGGAGCCGCGGGCACCGGGCACGGTCGATATCGCTTGTAATGACCCGGGGAGGGGGGACAGGCAGAGCCTGGGACCCGCTCACCGCCACCCCAGACACCAAGGTCACTCACGGTGGTGTGCTGGGTTTGATGACCCCCAAACCATGCTCCCACCGTCGAGGTTCAGCCCCGTGCCCAGGGCAGCTCTGAGCCCCGGGGGCTGCGTGGGGGCACCTCAAGGTGAGGCTGAGGACAAGCGCTGAGGTTTTTTCAGAGGAAGCAACGAAAACCCGCTGTGTGATGTACGGAAGGGGACGGCTGCCACTTCGAGTGGCTTTTCGCAGCAAGCTCAGGCTGGAGAGGGAGGCAGGTGAAGCCTGCGGGTCCCAGAGGGCCTGGGTAATTAAACAGGACCACACGCACGCACGCACGCACGCAGAAATCACATTTAGAGCTCGCTATTGCCTACGTCGCTCCAGCGCCACGGTGCCTTTGCGCAGATCCAGGGTGTCCTGGAAAGGCTCCCGAGGCTCGGGGCGGGACGCGGGGACACGGCCACGCACACACACACACACATCTTCCCTGGGGAGACAGGGACGGGCTCCCCCCGTCCTGCACAGACCGGCTCCCAAGGAGCAGCGAGGCAAAACCCGAGCAGCTCACGCAGCCCACGGCTCAGAGAATCCATGGGGTCACACCAGTAAAAGCTCCTGCGGGATTTCAGCTCTTCCCAGGGCAGCGGAGCTGCCTCCACGCACTCCCCACCTCGCTGCTGTTATTTCCAGCACGTGCCTGCCCCCGGCTGCCCTTCCGTCCCCAGCAGAGGCAGTGGCCAGAGGCTGCTCGGCCCCAGGAACCCTCCTGCACACCCCCAAGGCTCCAGGAACTGCCTGAGGATGCGGGTCTGGGTTTTTTCCTTAAGCCCTGTACCCTAAATCCCCACGATGGGGCCTGTCAACTCCTCCCGAACCATTCTCCCACCAGATTTAGATCCGCAGAGATTTCACAGCAGTGCTAGGGACGAACAGACATTTCCACGCTGAAGAACCACGTCCTGCGCCTTCCCTCGTTACAGAGAGGGCAAAAACCCACCCGTGGGTCTAACCACGGCTGAATGTCCCCACGAGAGAAACCAGGGGAGGAATATTTAAAAAAAAACAATAATCCCTGGTCAAGGTGACGTTAAGCATTCAAGGCACGAGGCCCCAAATTAAAAACCTCCGTTCCTCATGCCTGCCTTGTGGATGCGGTCACATCCGAACCTGTAAGAGCCGGGTGGGAAACTCCGTCCCCAGCTCCCCACTGGGAACTTCCACCTCCTCCAGCCCCCCCCCGGCACCGGCCCAGCCCCGTGGATCGCAGCCCAGCACCGCCGACACGAATATCAAATCGTGGCTGCTCCAGTGCCGGGCTCCCACTGGGAGCTGCTTGCACCTCTCCGCCCCTGCCAGCGCAGAGCCCCCGCGCCCCTCCAGCCGTGCTCTCCCCCTGCAGGCCAGGCACCCAAAGCCCCCTCCCCAATTTTTCGGAGGGGGGGGGGGGGGATGGCAAGCAGCGCAGCCGCCGGGCGCGCGGAGAAGTGCCGGGGGGGGGCAAAGGATGGCGGCCGCATCCTTCGCTGCCAGCCCATCGCTCGGGCTGCAAAGCTCGCCCCTCTCCCTCATCCTCCCCCTGGCACGACCGAGGGGGATGCAGGCAGGGGTGTCTTCAGCACTGCCCGGGGCACCCAAGGGACACCCAAGGGGCACCCAAGGGGCACCCAGGCAGCTGCCTGATGCTGGAGGGGGACGGGGCAGCTGGGGCAGGCGCCTGTTCCTCCGCCAGAGCCTCGCCGTGGTTCCCCAGAGCAGAAAACCACCGGGAACAGGGCAGCCGGCAGGCGAAGCTTTCCCAGAGGGGAAGGGGGGAGAAAGGACCCCGGACTGGGAGGGGGGTCCGGGTGCTTTCAGCCCCCAGCCCGGCTCTCCAAGCGCCCACCGCAGCTTGTGCCGAAGGGGAAAGGCTGGGGGGGGCGGGGATTGCTTTCAGCTTGTCCACAAATGTATTGACGCAGAGCTGAGCGAGAGCTCCGGGCTCGCAGAGGGCTCTTTTTGGCTTTTTTGGCCCCATTTTTGCCCCCCCCCCCGGGGCTGATGGAGAGGACGCGAGTCCCCTGCCCTCGCCCCCCCCGTCACCAATACATTTGTCACCTCTCCGCAGCTCCGGGCAGGGAGGGGGCACAAGCACGGGCTGAAAAAACCGTGTTGGCACAGAGTGAACATGAACTTCCACGTGGACGGAGGGGCCGCGGGGCGGGAGAAAGAAGAGGGAAAAAAAAGGATGGAGAGAGGGTGGGGGGAAACAGAAGAGAGGCAGAAGGAGGGGGGGAGAAAAGGTACGAAGGGATGGAGGAGAGGGATGAGCCTTTGGGGCTGTGCTGGAGGACAGCCGGACCTGGAGATCCTCATCTCCCTGGGCCTGGAGGAAGAGGAGGGGGAGGCAGGCAGCTCCCTCCTGCTGTCCCGACGCTGCGGGGCCAAGGCTGGAGCACCTCTGGGTCCCGTCCTGACCCAAAATATCACTAAATACACCGTGGGCTCCGGTTACGCCACACGGCCACTCGTGGGGAGGCCGGTGCCCGTGCTGGCATCCAGGGCCGACGTCCCCCAAGACCCTGGCCAAGGGACAAAGCGTCCCATCCACGGTCCCCGGGCACCACGGCGGGGACAGGAGGACGCTTGGACATATGGCCGGGGGGGGGCACGTGCCTGGTGCTCAGCCTCGTGGCAGAACGGGCGGTGAGGAGCTGGTGGTGGGGCTGGGGATGGAGGGGGATGAGGATGGGAGGTGAGGAAGAGGAAGGGGGGGGTGGGATCCGAAGGGCAGGGGCGATGCGGGGAGGAGTGGAAGCACACCCGCCCCCCCCCCAGCCCCAAGTTCATGTTCAGCAGGCGGCCACTCACCAGGTAAGCGGGCCTCAGAGCACAGCTTATTGTCCAGCGCTTTCACGTGTGCGATGCCCAAGTCATTGTTATTGTCACACCTCAGACCGAGGAACGCGCCTGTCCTCCGGCCTGGAAGGGAGTTAACGCGGTTAGCCGGGGGCGTGCGGCCGGGGAGGGGGGCGCTGCGGGTTTTCCTCTCCCCACCCCCTTTAAAAACAAAGCGGGTAGGTTAAAAATATCGCTTTTAAACCAGGAAGAGAGCGGAGAGGGCCAAGAGCGGACAATAACGCCTGGGCTGGGCGCGGGGGGGGGCACGGTCCGAGCCGCTCCTTTCCCTTGTGCCGGGGGGGGGTCCACGGGGGCACCTCCCTCGGGCACCAGCAGCGCGGGTGCGGGGGTGCCGGGAGGAGGCAGCGACCGGCGCGTGGGGCGAAAGAAGCCGTAGCCAAGCTTTGCACGGAGGGAGGAGGGTGTGTTTTTTTTTGGGGGGGTGAGAGGTAACCCCGCTTCTTAGAGCGTCACGCGCACGCCGAGAGGCCAGCGCCCCGGTGGCGCGCGTCCCTTGGATGCGGGAGGGACGTTCCCAACCGCCAGCGGCCCTGCTGGGAACGGGCGTCAGAGCTGGAGGCTTCCCCCAGACACCTCATTTCCCGGTGTTGGACCCAGCAGGCTTGCACCCGAGCTGAGCTCCCCACGAAGGAAGGGCGGCCTCAGCCTCTGGGGGGCCCAGGGGATGCCAGGAACGGCCCCCGCTCGCTCCTCACCACGAGCCGGAGCCTCCCCGCGGGGCTGGGACAACCCTCTGCTCTTTTTGCCGGTGAAAACCCGGCGCTGAGCCAGGCTCCTGCTCTCCAGCTGGGCTGATTGTCCAGGTTGGACAGGGGGGAGAGGCTCGGGGCCTTTTCATTATTTAGAGACTCGCAAGCAGGGGAGGGGACGCACGGGGGGCCTCCCCACGTCCCGAAAGAAACCCAAGCCGCCTGGCAGCTGGTGGCACGGGGGTGACACCACCTTTCCTCGGCTACCTGAGCGCGTGGCAGGGGGCAGGAGGAGCGCTCAGCGCGCACGTGGCGGCTTGTGAAAGCACGCCGGGGGCGGGGGGAAAAAGAGAAGGAGGAAAACAGCCCGAGGGGAACAGCTTCGCACCCCCTTCCTACGGAAACCAACGTGGGGATAGCGCAGGGAGAGGTTTTCGGAGATGTAGAGAGAGACCTTCTTGGCAGGTTGGGGGAAAAACAATGAAAAAAAAACCATCGGGAAGCCTCCTTTCCTCTTGGAAATGGCTCCGGCTGCGTCCCGCGGAGGGGCAGCAGGATGCGGCCAGGAGCAGAGCATCGCCCCGCCTGCGGCACCCGGCCCCCGGGGAGCCCCACTGGGACCCCCCCGTCCACCACCTCGGCAGGGATACAGTCCCCGAGCACCAGTCGTCGCCTGCTGCCTGCCCCGGTGTCCCCACAGCCACCTGGCCGTCCCCGTCCCCCTGCTGTCCAACCCACCCGGGGACAGCCCCGCCGTGACGGACGTGCCCCCAGCCCCGGTGCCACCAAGACCCCCCGCACTCTCCCCGTGGCAGCCGGGAGAGCTGGGGACAGCACGGCATCGGCCACCCGCGGTGACACCAAACCAAAAGCAAAGGGGACAAGAGCGACCCGGGCCTTTTACCGTCGTCCTGCGTGGGCGACGCGTCCTCGTCCTCCAGCACGGCGTTGCCCTGCGGCACAGAGAGGCGGCGCTGAGCGGCAGCCACCCCGCGGCACCCGCCCCTGCACGTGTCCAGGTCCCTTCTGGGCAACGTCCCCCGGCCCCGGGGGTGTCGGGAGGTTGAGCCCAGATGCGGCACCTCCGGGTGCTGCGGGGAACGGCCCCACCGCCCCGTGTGTCCCCAGGGAAGCGCCCTCAGCGTGTTGGGGATGCTCAGCCCTCTGTGTGCACCCCGTAACTGGGCACAGCCGGGGTCCCCACGGTGCCGGGAGCGCCGTTTCCCCACGCCACGCGTTACCTCGGCGTCATGCTCCTCGGCCGAGATGCTGACGAAGTTTATATCCAGGGACCCCACAGGCGTCGACTGCAAAAAAAAGGCGAGAAAGAGGGGGAAAAAAAAAAATAAATGAATTAAAAACGCCCATAAAAGCAGGGTGCTGGTGGGTTTGGAGGAGCCCCCTCCCACCCCATTGCAGGCAGCCGGCCGCGGGGGGCTGCCAGCCCCGTACCTCTCCGTCGGAGGCGGTGGCGGCCGCGGGCGAGGGCAGCGTGTCCCCTTCCTCCTCCGTGCCGGGGGCCACGTAGGAGCCGGACATGGAGGAGACGGTGTCGGTGCTGAGCTGCGAGTGCTGGCTCTGCGAGGACGCCATGGACATGACGGACTGGGCCAGGCTGCTGCTGACGGGCTCTGCGGGGAGCACAGCGGCGGGTAATTAACGGCAGGGCTAACGAGGAGGAGCGGGACGTGGGACGAGGACCCGGGAAACCCTCCGAGGCTGTGGAGGGGGGGTCTCCGGCGGCCGCACCTTCTGGAGAGGAGATGGTGGAGGACAGCGGGGTGCCGGTGCACGAGGACTGCTCGATGGCGCCCGACGAGGACAGGGTGAGGTTCTCGCTCTCCGGTGTGACGCCGCACTCCTGGGAGAAGGGACGGCGAGCTGGAGGGAGACGCCTCCGTGGGGAGGGCGGGATGGGGCGTCTGGGGCAGGGCTGGGGCCTCTCGCCCCTTGGGACAGCACCCGGCGTGGACCCCGATCTTGAGTCTTCATCCAAAGCACGCCCAGGAGGGGAAGTCCCCACCCAGACCCTGTGTTCCCTGAGAGGCTGCTTGGGCCCCCCAAAAACCCCGTGTCCCCCCCCCCCCCAGAACATCCTCACCGGCTCACCACGGTCACGGCAAGCTCTCACCTCCTCCAGCCGGGCAGGAGATTTCCTCCTGGTGCCCCTCAGCTCCGACTCGGTGCCCGACTTCTCGTCCTCCTCCTCGGGCAGCACGGAGGAGTTCTGCGAGACGGACCTGCGGGGATTTGGGGCGGGGGGATTCGGGGACCTGCACCCCCTCCCCGGGGACCCCCACCCACCGCCGTTTTGGGGGGGGGGGGCACTCACTTGGAGATGCTTTTCTTCAGCTTGAGCCCCGGCGGGGCGCAGTCCGACAGGCGCTCGAGGGGCGAGAGGGCGCGCAGGGGGGGCAGGCGGCCGTCGCTGCCGTAGGGGGGCAGCGGCCCCGTGCCGGGGGGGGCCGCGTCCCCCAGCGCCCGCAGCCGCACCGCGCCCGGCGAGGGCGTCAGCGGCCCGTTGAGGGCCTCCAGCAGCGACACCACCTCGTAGCCCGGGGGGATGTTCTCCGAGGACTGGGGAGGGGGAGACGGGGTGAGGGTTCCCCCCGCCCCATCCTCCTTCTTTGCCCCCCCCCTCCACGCCCTTTTGCTCCCAGGGGACGCCTGAAAACCAGGGCTGGGACAAACCCTCCGCACCCGTGAAAGCCCCAAATCTGTCCACCGAAGCAGACGCACGCGGGCAATGCTTTCTCCCAATATCTCCCCCCCCCCCTCCCCGATTTCCAGCTCGCGTTTTTGTGCTTCCCGGCTTTACAAACCCCGCAGGGCACGTCCATCCCCAGCCCTTCCCCACCCACCCCCGCGGGGCACCCGAAGCCCTCCCGAGCGCTGACCGAGTGCTCCTCGGAGTCGGAGGTCTGCGAGGCGATGATGGGGTTGAAGCCGGTGGGCGAGAGGGGCCCCAGCTTCTTCCTCATGGCTCGGATTTGAAGCAAGGCTCGGAAAGCTGGAAGAGAGGGGGGAAAAAGGGAAGGAGAAAGGGCGGGCTGGGAACCGGGACGGGAGCACCCCAAAGAAGCCCAAAACCCCATTTTTTTTTTTTTAGGAGGGTCACCCCCGCATCACCCAGCCTCGTGCATCACCGAGGCTCTCCCCGGGCCGAGGGACCCCAAAACGGGGGTGGGAGCTGCCGGCCCCCCCCTTACGCAGCCTGCAGATGGGGCAGTTGTTGGCCTGGTAGCGCAGGGTGTCGGCGCACGTGTTGCAGAGGCAGAGGTGGCGGCAGGGCAGGATGAGCGTGTCGCGGACGTCCGAGAGGCAGACGACGCACTCGGCGCTGTTATCGCTCACCTCGTCCTCGGCGACCTGCCCGGAGGAGACACGACGACGGCTGCTCTGCACCCCTGGCAATAGGCAGGGTTGCCCCCAAAATATCCCCCTCCCACACCCCGAGCGCCCTGAGCTCGCTGCAGGACCCTGCTTCTCCTCCGGGTTTGGCTCCTCTTAAAATGCAGCCCCGGGACCTTGAACCTCCCCTGCTGGGAGCTGGGTCTGGAGGCGGCTGGCCCCACGCGGGGGGACGCAGGAGATGTGGCAGAGCAGCAACAGATCCCACACCCCGAGCCCCACCGCCCCTCCTGAGCCATCGAGACCCAGCCGCCGCCACCCCAGGGCACCACGCAAGGCGGGGACGCGGGGACAAGCCTTCGAGGGGACAAGCCTTCAGCTTCCAGCCTCTGGCAGCTCCTCTGTGCCCCTCCGTGCCACCAGGTGCCCCAGCCCCGCACCGCCCCGGGCGGCTCCGTGCCGTGCTGCCACCCCCGTCCCACGGGAGCGACGTGATCGGGGGCTTCGGGAAGCGGAGGGGGACGAGGGCAGGTCCAGGGCGGTTCTGGATGCGCCCATCAGGCGCCTACCTTGGAGTCCTGCGTGTTGTACTTGTTCTCTATGCCGTAGATCTCCTGCAGGAGGTAGCTCACCCCGTCCACCTGCAACGGCGCGGGGAGGACGAGGAGGTGGCACCCCGGGTGCCGCTGCTGTCCCCGGGGACACCAGGGGACGTGGCGCACTCACCACTTGCTTCTGCTTGAGGGGCTTCACGCAGAAGGTGCCGTCGGCGTGCTGGGGAGGGGAAAACAAGGGGGTGAGCGCCGGGGCTGAGCCCTCGAGCCTGGGGGCCACCCCAAAACAGCCCCAAGCACCTTCCCGAGCTCCCTCAGCACCCGCTGGGTGCCGGGAGGGGGCAGGAGGGCCCCAGCCCCGCTCTCACCTTCTCGAAGGTGGCCAGCAGCACGTGGCTGTGCCCGGCGTGCTCTGCAAGAAAACAACGCGCGGGGGGGGGGGCTCAGGGCACACCGAGCCACGGCGGCACCCCGTGCAGCCGGGAAAATGGGTGTCCCCTCCCTCACCGTCGCCTTCATCCACCACCGCGTGCACCACCATGGGGAACACCTCCCGGTCCAGGTCGAAGCCCAGCTGCGGGGGGGGGACCGGAGGAAAGGCTCGGTCAAGAGGAGCGAGGTTTCGTCTCCCACCCGCTGAGCCGCAGCCCCCCGGACACCCCCGGGTTTGCTCACCCCAAGGGGGATGAGCTCCCGCGGGTGCTCCCAGCCAGCTGGGAGCGTTTCAGGGCCATTCCCCAGCCGGTTTCAGACCTCGGGGGTCTCGCACCCGACCCCGTCCCGTCTGATGCCGCTCACCTCCTCCTCGGTCCACTCGGAGGGGTCGACGGTGTGGGAGGGCACGCAGAACTGCTGGCACACGCCCCGCTTGTAGCGCACCGTCTCCGACTGCAGGCTGCTGTCCCTGGGGACGTAGCTGTCCCTCGGGCAGAGGGCAGCGTCAGTAGGGGAGCAGGAGGAGCCGGTGCTCTGCTTCCCTAGGGGACGCGTCTCGGGGCCGGGGCAAAAAGTCCTAAAAAGGGCTAAAATAATTCCACGGGGGGGGGGGGGGGACACACAACGCCAGGCTGGGCTCCTCACCTCGCCACCCCGTTGTGAAACTCCTCGCTCGCCTGGTAGTAGATGGTTATGGCCACGCGGGCGTCCGTGTCGAAGGTGAACTCCACGTTGTAGTGCACCTTGGCTTTGCTCACTTCTTCCCCCGGGGTCTTCACCTCCTCCGAACACCTGGGGGGGGCACGGAGGGTGCGGGCACCCCGTGGGGACGGCTCAGGGACCCCGCAGGGACGGCTCCCCCGGCTGTTGGGGTGCCACGGGGCGTGCCACCGAGGTCACCACCCCGTTTGTGTCCCCTCCTCACCGACGGCCCCAAAAGGCTCTCAGGGCCTGACCCCCTCCATCAGGGGAAACTGAGGCACGCCAGGAGCGTGCAGCCCGCCCGAGATCCAGGCAGCTTCCAGCCCTAATCCCAAACCAACCCCCGCTCAGCCGCAATCCCCGGCCTCCCTCCGATAAAGCCTTTTTGGGGGAAGAAAAAGCAAAAACCACTTCAAAGGCAGCGCTGAGCTCCGCTTAATCCCCTCGCCCCGAGAGGCGCGGGCTGGCGCGGGAAGCTCGCCCATGCCGGGACTTGGGGAGGGGGCACCCGCATGGGGCCGGCTCCGTCCCCCTGCGGACAGCGGGGACGGGAGCACCCCCCCCTCGCGGGGAGCACCCCCCCGGGACTCACCTGACGAGGCGCAGGGTGTCCTTGCGGATGTTGATCAGGCTCCTGAGGGTCTTGACGGGTTCCTGGGGAGGTGGAGCAGCGTAAGGGAACTAGGACGAGAGAGACACCGATGAGAGCGGGCGTAGGCTCCCCTGTCCCACCGCGATGGCAGAGCCCCCCAAAACCCTGACGGGAGCCCCCCCCAGAAGCCCCCCAGGCCGGGGCAGTGCCGTGGGGACACCCAAATCCCCTCCCAGGCTGGGCAAAGCCGCGCTGAAGGGAACCTCTCCCCTACAGCCACCTCCCCAAAAGCCCCCCCCACACCGGCACCCCACACCGGCCTCCTAAATGCTCCCACTCCCTGGGGGCCGATCAGTTCTTTCTTTAAGGACCCTACCCTGGGGGCTCCTTTCCTTAAGGCCCCCACCGCAACAGGGCAGAGCCAGCCCCCAGCACCCCCCAGCCACGCTCCCCGACCCCAAAACGAGCTCTGCATCCACCCCAGGTAGCAGGCGGCGTGACAACGGGGACATCACCCTGCTGGGGACAGTTTATGGGGTCTGGCACGCAGAGAGGGGGGTGCCTCAAGGACAAAGGGGAAGCGGGGCCGAGGTGCCCGAGCCCCCCCCCCATAGATCCCACGGCGCCGCGGGCGGCCGCTGCTGTATTTTTAGACCGCTGCTGCAGCACGGAGCTGGGGGAGGAGGCTGGGCAGGGGGAGCACGGAGCCAGCTCGGTGCCCGGCGGCAAAGGAACGGCCACAAATCCCCCGGTTTTGACCCCAAGGTGGATGGGGTTCGGGCTGTGGGGTCCCCATCAGCCCCGGTGCAGCAGGGGCAGCCGATGGGGACGGCAGCGTCGCTGCGAGGGGGAGAGCAGAGGTGCGCCACCCTCCAAGGTGACCTTGTCCCTCCCGTGTCACCTGCAGCCACCACGGGGGCTGCGGGGCTTGTAGAGGACGGGGGACACCGCGGCAGACCGAGGGCATCAGGAGGGACCCAGGGGGACACCTCCCCCCAGTTTCTGCCCCTCCTTCGGGGGTCCCCGAGGCGTGCTGAGCCCCGGGGCGCGCTCAGCCTCCCCGGGGGACGATGGAAACGTGATGGAGAGACAGAGCCGGGGGGCAGCTCATGCTGGGATTAACGCCCGGCTCGGTGGCAAGCTGTCACCGTCCCAAGGGGACATCAGGCTGCCGGGCGGGCAGCGGGTGCCAAGGGGACAGCAGGCACCGGCAAAAATCGAAGGGTTTGGGGCTGAGCTGGTGCCTGGGGAGCGGGACCCGTCACCAAAGGGAGCTGCTCGGGTCCCTTCGCCCCTCCCGGTGCCCGTCCACCACGTCCCTGGCGTCCTCGCGTGGGAAAGCCACGGTCACCTTCCCCCGGCCATGGGGCTCGGTGAGGCAGGGGACGGGCAGGGGATGGGCAGGGGACGGTTCCAGCACCCACACGTGGGTTGAACCTGGGCTGGAGCCGCTCAGCCCGCAGGTGGTGGTGGCAGTGGGCCCTTTGAAGATTAATCCACGGCACCTGGAAATTGTCACCTTTTCCTTGGGGACGGAGAGAAGGGCTGCTGAGTCATTAAGCCGTGCTAACGAGCTCTGCCAGGAGCCTCGGGCACCCACAGAGTGCCCGGTGCGGCTGGGAGGGAGCAAGCACCCGCGAGCCGAGCACAACCCGCAGCCACAACCCACGCCACGGGACGACCCATCCTCACTACTCTAATTAACGAAGCAATCCAATCAGCTCACTCATTTACACCTCACCATGCCCTAAACACCCCACGGACCCCAAAAGCCACCCGTCACCCATGGGCGCAGGACCCCTCCACGTGCAACGACCCCGGCGCAGCAGCCGCGGCAGCCAGCAGCGTGCCATGGGGCACAGCTCCCCCCACGGCCCCTCGGGGGCCCTTTTGGGCCCCCCCGGGAATTTGGGGTCGGGGCAGGCAGCAGCAGTTGGGCTGGGTGGAATGGGGAAGTGCCGGGGGTAAATTTCTTGCTGCAGGAACCGTTCGGTTGCCACCGTTGGGCTCTCTCGCGCCCAGCTGCGGGCCCTTTTCTGGTGCCTTTTTTTTTTTTTTTTAATGAAATTTTGCAAGCCAGATTTGCACAATCACAAAGGGGCCATTTAGAGGACTTCTTTCCGTCCCCTTGACTTAAATCAAGCCGAAAAACAACAGCGAACAATCCTCGCTCCGACCACTATCCCTCTGGGAACGCCGTGCGTGCGCCTGCAGCGATGTTTGGTCCTGGCCAGCTCCTGACGAGGCCAAAAAACCCCCAAATATCCCCGGGGTTTGTCCACGAGCAGGCCCGGGCTGGTTTCTGTGGCTCTGAGGAGCCCCCAGGCCCTTCCCCACCCGCTGCATGGCTGCAGAAGCACCCTGCACCGAGGACATCGGGGAGGAGCGGGCAGGGTCCCGCGGGCAGGATGCGGCCACCCCCGGCCAAACCTCTGCGCCTGCCCAGCCCCGTCACCGCCCTGCAGCTGATATTTAACAGCTCACCCCGAGCCGCTCGGCTTAGAGAGGATTTAGGGCAGCATTTCCCAGACATCAACCCCCCAGCTCTTTGGGGACATCTGAAGGAACCCAAAATAAATCTCCCGGCGAAAAGCACCGGCGGCCTCTGACATTTCCAGCCCCGCCACGTCTCTGTAACAGCAGCCCGAAACAAAACAACAGCCACGGAGCATCAGAAAAGGGCTGGGGGCAGCACCAGGGATGCTTAAATGGGGCCTGGACACAGCATCGGGCCGGAACCAATGCGGGTCCTCCAGCCCCAGCCCTCAGATTCCCGCTGTGACCCCAAAATCTCCGAAGCTCAGCCGCTCAGCGCCCCCGGTAATTAAGCCCGAGCGATGCAATTCGGTTTGCAACGCCGTGTTAATTCCTTCTGCTGCTTCCAAGCTGGTCGTCTGCCTCCCCTGCTGCTCCCGGCGGGCTGCTGGCAGGGTTTGTGCCCCCAGAAGCGCACGGGGGCAGCTGGGAGGCTTTCACTGGCGTCAAGGGGATTTCTCAAGGGAGAGGAGGTGAATGCTGGCCTCTGGTTTCGGGGAAAGCAGGCGGGATGGAGAGAAACGTTCGGAAGCTGAGCTGTCCAGGGCGGGCACGCTCATCTTGATCCACCAGAAAAGCTTGGGTGCCTTCTAATTCCTCACCTCGAGGCTTTTTACTGCCTGACCCCACCCAGAAACGAAACCCCACTGCCAGGACGGTCCTGGTGCCACTTCCTTGCTTTCTAAATGCATCAGGAGCGAACCCCAGCCCCAGGAGCGGGCGCACAGGGACCGTCCCCGGGGAACTGCGGCAGCCGGGCTTCCCCCTGGCTGGCACCCAGCACCCTGCTCGCACACGCACAAGAAGCAAACTGGCCCCAAATCCCTTTCGTCTGGGTAGAAATCCATTTAATAAAAATAACACCGGATTCGGAGAAGCTAGAAAAGGGGCAGAACAGCTCCTGCTCCAACCCCGCAGCTGCCTTTGCCCTTCAGCCGCACGCGAAGCAGCAGGAGCAGAACCGCCCGCGTCCCCCGGGGCAGAGCTCGGGCTCGGCTCGGCCACGGCTCGCGGCTGCGTGGTGAGAGGCGGCAGGAGAAAGCTCTCCAAGAGGGAGAGGGAAAGGAGCCGCGATAAACCAGCCCCTCGCCCCTCACCGTCTCCAAACCACGCGTGCCAGCAGCCCGTGCGCACCCCGGCCAGGCAGGGCGGGTAGGAAAACGCACACGGGCGCGACGGGGGTGATGCTCGTGCCTTAGGGTGGCACCCGAGGGGAGATGTCACCCACCACGCTGCCCCGGGGCGCGCCTACAGAGCCGGTGAGCACGGGGGGGCAGCCCAGGAGGGGACACGGACCAGTCCCCTGCGGGGGGTGGCAAGCGGCCAACCTCTGTATCAGACAGCAGAGAATCCACTCGGCCCGCCCCGGTGCGCTCGGCCGGCTCTGCCCTCGCGAGCAGACGGACAGACGGACACGCGCAATCCCCCCGGTGCCTACCAGGACGGGCCGGTTCCCCAGGAAGTTGAGGTCGCTGTTCTCGCCGAAGAGGTAACCCTCGGGGTGCGTGGAGTCGAACTTCTCCCCTCCCATGATGAAGTGGTTGGCGAAGTAGCTCCCTGGGGAGGAAGGACGGACGGACAGACTGAGCGGAGGGGGCATCACGGGGGGGCCGCTGCCGGCGGGGCCAGCGGGTGGCTCGGGGTGGCTTTGTCCCCAGGGCGGCTTCGTCCCCAGGGTGGCTTTGTCCCCAAGGCCACCTCACCCAAAGCCTTTCGGACTGGGGCTCGCGGGACGGGAACGTGCAGGGGTGAAGGAGCGACCCTTTTGGTAGCCCTTCTCCCACCCGTTTTGCCCTTTCCCCTACAGCCGGGAGAGCCCCGGGGAGCAGGGGACGAGGCAGCCTCGTGGCGCAGACCTGCTCCCACGGCCCCATCGCTCGTCACGGGTAAGGAGCCGCTGCCGGCTCTGATTTATCGCCCGGAGCAGCCGCGCAGGCAGAGCCGAGATGGAAATCGGCTGGTGCAGGGGCACGGCCCCGTCGCAGCGCCCGGGAGGCGTCTGCTTGGTCCAGCAGGATTTAATCCGAGTGGATTCACCCCGAGCTTTAGCCACGGCCCCTGAAAAAAACACCCACGGCCCCTGGTTGCTTCCGTGAGGCCACACGGCTACACAAACATCCCCAGCTCCTCTAGGGAAATGCTCCAGGAGGAAAATGTTTGGGGTCTGCAGCTCCAAGTGGCCGGGCTTTGGGCACTGGAGGCAGAGGCTGCAGCTGGCTCCCAGCCGACGCAGCTCCTGCTCGGGCCTTAACATCCCACGGAAAACCCCAAAACGAAGCCCAAAGCCTGGCGAGGCGCAGGGAGAACAGACCCAGGCTCATCCCAAGGCTGCGGCGCCCCCCTGAGAAGCCGCCCGTCGGTTCTTGCCGCCCGCCGCTTTCTGCCCCCGTTTCCACGGCCGTAATGCCCAGGCGGCTCCCCAGGGAAGGACGCGGCCGGGTGGAAAAGCCCAGGAGCAAAGCAGCACAGCCAAGGGGGACTGCGGTTATCCCGAGCTTTTCCTGACGCGGACTTTGCACAAAAGGAAGAGATGGAAAAAAAAAAAATGTTTAAACCCACAGGAGAGCTCCCAGGCACCGGGGAGAAGCCAAAAAATGGAGCCCAGGCTCTGCGCGACGACCCCGGCCGTGGCTTGCTGGCACAGACCATCACCCAGCCTCCCCGCCGGAGGCTGCGAGCACCCTTGGGTGCTGCAGGTCCCCGTGGCACGGCCCAGGACCCTCAGCTCCCCCTTTGTGTGTCCTGGCGGGGCCGGGGGCTCCTGGCTGCGCTCGGCTGCGCCTTCGCCCTCCCGTGGGACTCGCCGCCGCGCAGAGAGCTGCATCAATCGTACACGGGCTGAGCGCTGCAGCCGGCAGCAAGGGAGGTTAAAGAGGCAGGAGATTAAAAAAATGATGGTGTTGGCTTGGGCAGGACGCTGCCAGCCCCGCCGGGTGACCGTGGGCACGGCCGGGCCCCACCGAGGGGCAGACAGGGAAGCACCAGTGCTCTTATTACGGGCTAATTGTAATTAATTCCTCACCCGAGAGCTGCCCCGGGGGGAGGAGAGCCCGACAAGGACGGTCACAGCGCCCGGGGACAGCCGGGCCTTAACGAGAGCTTCGCCTTCAGAGCCCGGAGAGCGCGAGCCGAAGGGACGGAGCGGCTGCTTCAAAGGGCGAACAAAACCCAACTGCTGCTGCACGTTCCCAGCAAACAAACCCCACGCGGCCGCCAGCACCTCGCTGCAGGACGTCCCCAGGCACCAGCTGACGCCATCGGCCCCTTTTCTCCACGAGCACCTCCCTGCACAGCACCCGGGGAAGATAAGGGGGTCCCCCAGGACCTGCGGGGACCCCACGGACGCAGACCTTGGTGCCCGCAGCCCTGAGCCAGCGCTGCCCTCGCGGGGCTGAGCCCTGCGGCTCTCCAACACCAGGGCCCAGCTTTTAGCACGGCCACAGTCCCCTTCTCCAAAGCGGCCAAAACGGTGCTGCTTTGCTGGGTCTCAGCCCGGCCGGGTGCTGACGGCAGGGTGCTGTGCCTTGGGAGCCCCCCGGCCCCGCCGCGCACCCACCCCGGCGGCAGCGGGGAGCTGGCGCGCTGCGGGCTGTTGAATTGAACGCTCCGGAGAGGGAGAAAAAGCCAAGCCCTGGCCGAGGAGCTGCTGCGTCAGCCCTCGCCCCGCAGCCCCAGGAGCCCTCGGGGTGCCCCCAGGACTTGGGGTGTCCCCACTTGGCCGCCCCCCTTTGCTCCTGTCCCCATGCTTGCGTGGCCCCAGCCTCAGCCAGGGTCTCGGGCTGAAATAAGGATCCTGCCCCCAACCGGGGACCCCGCAGCCGGCCCCACAGCCCCTGGGGCGGAGACCCCCAGGACGAGGAGATGCTCGATGGGGGCAAGAGGTGGCTGCAGCGGCCCCCCCGAGCAAGCCACAGCCGTGTCTGCAGAGGGGGCAATGTCCCACGGCCCCGTGCCCCAGGGGGGCATTTCCAGGCTCGATGCGGGCGAGGTGCTGCTGCTGTGCGGGATCCGGCCCCGCTGCCTCCTCCTCTTCCTCCCGCTCAGCCGCCGAAGGCAAATCCCTCCGGGATTAGAGGCAGAGCAGCCGTAATCTCCCGGGGCCACCAGCCCGCGCTCGGCGCAGCTGGCCGCGTCCCTCCCTGCCACCCGGGCACCTCCCGCCCCTCTCGGTGGGGATGCAGCCCCGAGGAGGGGTCCCAGCTCCGCTGGATGAGCCCCGAAAGCCCCCAGTTCCCCCCAAAATCAGGGGGTCAGCCCCAGCCTGACCTCTGCCAGCTGAGAGGACCCCAGGAGCCCCCCAGCTGGGCACAGTCCCTACCGCAGGGCAGGGGCAGCGCTCCCCCGGCACCCAAGACACCCCCCCTAAAAACACACACCAGCAGAGTTCAAACAAAATAAAACCAAAACGAGGTGAGCGCGGCTTTTCGGGACGAGGAGAGGCTCTGGGCCGGCTGCAATTCTTCCCGACGAGGTCTTTATTCATAACGAGCAAGTAATTTGTCCCGGCGCTAACGACCCAAGCGCTTACCTTATCCTATTAACCCCCAAAATAGTCACCTATTAATAACAGCCGGTGCCGCAAGGATGCTGTGGCGATCCCCGGGCACGCGCGGGCACCGGCCACGGATATTTATTCGCCTTTTTTTGTGCCGCTTCGATGCGGGAACCCCCCCCAGGACCCAGCTCCGTTACCTCTTGGCGTGTGACCCCCCCCTCCCAGGATATCCCCGCGCCCCCCCCCCAGCCACCAGCTCAGCCCAGCCCCGTGGCACGGAGGGGAGGGCCCCGATTTTCCAAGGTCACGCACAAGGTTTGAGGCAGGGCCGGAGTCGGAAAGGGAGAGACATCGCCACCGGGGATGGGGACAGGAGCCTGGGGGGGGGGGGGGGTGACAGCAGAGGTTGGGGTGCTGCTGGGGGGCAGAGCACGGGGGGGAAGGAGGGGTCCCCTGCGATCCCTCCCACCCCAAGCATCCTCCCGGGAATTTAAAGCCGGCTTTGCCCGAGTGGCAGCGTTCAGCAGCCCCCAGGTGCGAATAAAAAGGGGATTAAAGTACCAAAAACTCGGCCAAGTTTCACAGCTGGTAAGGGGACCCCCGGAGACGGGGCACCCCCGGGGGTCACCCCGGCCCCAGCCCGGCCCCGCGGCACCCAGCACCGCACCCCAAGTTTTGGGGTCCCCCCCCCCCGAGGGGTGCGGGTGGGCGTTGGGGTGGGCGCAGGAGCATCCCCGACCCCACTGAGCCCCCGGAGCGGGCCGGGGCTTTTTGGGGACACCTTCCCCTGCCGGAACAAGGCGATGCCTCGTGTGTGTCCCCCCCCCCCTGCGGGATGGGGGTGCCCCCCCTAAGCGCTTACCGGATTTCGGGGGGTACCTATAGACGGAGTTAGCGGGGACGTCCACCTCCTCCACCCCCGCGTTCTGCCGGCTGCTCAGCGCCCCCATGGCCGGGCCGGGGGGGGGGCTGCAGAGGGGCACCCACCCGCCCGGCACCGGCACCGGCACCGGCACCGGGGCTGGCAGCGGCGGCGCCCCCCCCGCAGCATCCCCCGCGCTGCGCCGCGCCCGGCACCGCCCCCGCGCTAGCGCCGGGGCTGCGCCAATGCGGGGCCGGCCCGGGTCGCCCCGCCCGCCTGGCACGGCTCGGCTCGGCACGGGGATGCCGCAGGGCGAGGCGCTGCCCCCGGTGCCAGCCGCCTGCCATCCCCCCCCCCCCCCCCCCCCCAAGTTGCCCCCCGGCTGTCCCCGGTGCTGGCACCTGCCCCCAGCAGCCCCCGCCTGGCACCCCCGGTGTCACCCAGCTGCTCCCGGTGCCACGCGCTGGTCCCAGTCGGTGCCACCTGCCTGCCCCAGCACCACTCTCCTGGCCCCCCATCACCCACCCCAGGGACCCCCCCCCCCCCGCCCCCAGCAGCCCGCCCACCCCCCCCCTCCCACCCAGCCGGGGTGACCCCAGCAGCCCCCGCACCCCCGGGACCCCCAGCGCAGGGCTGGGGCCACCCTGACCCACCCCTGCCTTCCCCCCGGGGTGTCCCCTGGCAGGAGCCAAGCCCCCCCCTTGCACCCAGAGGCCACCAGGCGCAGGGGCACGGAGCCGGAGCCGCCGTTGGGGTGTCCTCGAGCACCCCAGCGGGTTTCCCCCACCCTTGGGTGCCCAGTGCGGAGCTGCCAGGGGGGCACTGGGCGGCCTGGGGGCTTCCCTTCGGAAGGACGGGCGCTCGCACGCACACACGGGCGGCGGATGAATCCTGCGGGTTAGCCGAGCGTCGCCTGATTTTGATGCGAGCCGATAAGGCGCACGCCATAAATACCAACCCGGAGATGTGCAGCCGGGCAGATCAGCGCCTCGATGGCCTCAGCTCCTCGGCGGTGCTGAGCGAGGGCCGTCCCCACGGCTCCCTGCGGTGTGCCCCCCCCGTACCGGCACGTACGCATCCCCCCCCCCCTTCCTCGCCCACTTTTGCTCTCCTTTTTTCCAGCACAAAGCCCCGGCACGGCGGGCACGGGGAGGGTGGTGAGGCCGTGCTGGCGGGCACGGGGTGCTGCCGGGGGGTCTGCAGCGGGGTGGGTACAGCCTGGTGCTGGTGCTGAGACCCTCGCACCAGGAATCGCGGCCCCAGATCCCGCACGCACCCGGGATCAAGCAGGGAACGTTTGCACAAGAGAAGCCGAGGCTGGATCCAGCCTCTCCCGAGACCTGGGAAAAATGGGTCAGGTCCTGGCTCGGATTGCCCAAAGCAAAGCAGCCCCCAAACCTCGACGGCCCCACGCTTGGGCACCAGCCGAGAGCCCAGGGGAGGCCTCGGGGCCGCATCCAGCCCCGGTCCCGGCTCTGGAGCCGTCGCGTTCCAGCAGCAGCAGCCGGCAGCCCGCGGGGCTCCAGTGCAGACGATAACTCCGAGTTGTCCCCGCGCGGAGCCAGAAAGCAGCCGGCGTTACGGGCAGGGCCGCTGCGTGCACGCACGGCTCGGCTGGCTGTTGTTTTTTTTCCAGCCGTGCGTTACTGCAGCAGAGGGTTTTGTAGGACGGTGCCGCAGCGGAGCGAGGGAGCGCGGGCAGGAGCGGGGACAGCACAGCTCGGGGGCGTTTCGCCTCCCTCCCGTGTTTGCCAGATCCCTCCCGGATCCCGGCACACGAAAAGCTGGGACAGACCCCAAAAGGGTCGGTGCCGTGCAGGAAGAGGGAAGGGGAAGCTGAAAAAGCAGTGTTTAACCCCAAAACGCACCTGCTGCTGGGCGGGACGTAGGGGCAAAGCATCCCTGCTGCGCGGTCGGGGGAGCTGGTGTGTGGGCAGGGGAAGGGGAAGGGGAAGGGGAAGGGGAAGGGGAAGGGGACCCTGCTCCTGCCTACGAGCTGCAGTGCTCGAGGTGGCTGCTGGCCTGCGGGGGGGGGGGACAGAGCTGGGCTGTCGGGACCAGGCCTGCGGTGAGCGGACACCAAGGGGTGATGCAGGGAAGGGGCTGGCTGTGCCCTGACCCCACAGCGCTTCCCAGGGGAGGCACGGCACGTCCCCGCGTGCAGGGAGGGAAACTCGCCTGGAGCAGAGCTGGAGGTGACCCACCACCAATTCCCATCCCATCCCCTCCCCTCCATCCCGTCCCATCCCATCCTTTTCTCCTTCTGCTGCTTATTCAGGATCTGCAGGCTCACCCCCCCCCCCCCACAGCTCCGTGTCCCCACCACCGTCCCCTGCCCTTCCTGGGGCTCCGTCCTCCCAGCCTCCAACACCCCTCATCCCTTTGTGTCCCCCCCGCCAGCTCCCAGCCCTCCCCACGCAGCCCTGCAAGCTGGGGGGCAGCCGGGCCCCTCGTTAGCGGGCGCTGACCTAACGAGGGCCGCGGGCGGGCGCAGCGGGGCGCTGGGGGTCCCTGCCCTGCCCCGGGGGGGCTGACACCACAGCCCCAAGGGGCAGCGCGTCCCCAGAGCCAGCCGGTGCCGGGACGGGACAGCATCTCTGGCGGGGGCAGCAGGAAGGGCGATGGGTCCTGCTGCTGCAAGGCTGCCCCAGGAAGGCTTCTTTGCCACGGGGGGGTTTTGCTCCACGCCGAGGCCAGACACGGAGCTTGGTTACGAAGGGCTGAGGCACGGGCTGCTCGTGCAGACGGGACGGGCGCTGTGCTCCAGCACATTCCCGTGCGAGGTCCAGGCAGGTTGCCAGGGCTGACGGCTCCGCTCACCCAGCGGGATGGCGCGGTGTGCAGGCGGCAGGTCCCCAGCCGCCCCGTGCAGAGGGGCTGCAGGCAGCTGGGGGGGTTCAGAGCCCCCCCGTTCCCCCTGGGCCCCCTCCTCTGCTCCCTCTGTAGGGCTGGCCTTGGCCCAGGGAGGAGGATGAGGGCTGCCAACATCAGCCGATGGGGGGGGGTCTCCACCCAGCTGCGGATGTTTGGGGGGGGCTCCTCTCACCAGCCCCCACCGTGGGACCCTGGGGGGGAGTTGCAATGATCCCCGGCGGGGCCTCAGCACCCGGTGCTGGGGCCAGTGGGGGCTGAGGCTGCCTCCAGCTTCTTCAGCTCCTCTTCCTCAGCTTGCCACATCCAAACCCCCAAGGGCCTTTTCCAGCCCTCCCTACTCCCTCCCAGCCCTCCCTATTCCATCCCAGCTGACCCTATTCCCATCCAGCCCACCCTACTCCCTCCCAGCCCACCCTATTCCCTCCCAGCTCACCCTACTCCCTCTCAGCCCATCCTATTCCCATCCAGTCCACCCTACTCCCTCCCAACCCTCCCTATTCCCTCCCAGCTCACCCTATTCCATCCCAGCTCACCCTATTCCATCCCAGCTCTCCCTACTCCCTCCCAGCCCACCCTATTCCCATTCAGCTCACCCTACTCCCATCCAGCCCACGCTACTCCCTCTCAGCCCTCCCTATTCCATCCCAGCTGACCTTATTCCCATCCAGCTCTCCCTATTCCCTCCCACCTCACCCTATTCCCACCCAGCCCACCCTATTCCCTCCCAGCCCTCCCTATTCCCTCCCAGCCCACCCTATTCCCTCCCAGCCCTCCCTATTCCCTCCCAGCCCTCCCTCCTCCCGCACCGCCCGCTGCAGGCCCCGCTCACAGCCCGCCTTCCCCCCGTTAATCGCGGGCCCCAGGACGCGCCTGGCGCCCCCAGGACCACCGAACCACGGCGGGGCGAGAGGAGGGGGCTGGCGGGGCGGGGATCCCCGGGCGCTGCCCGGCGGAGCCCTCCCAGTACCAAACCGGACCGGACCCAGACTAACGCCGAAGCGGGGGCCGCGGGACACCCCCCCCGGCGGCGGGGCCGCTCAATGGAATCCTCCTCAATGAACGTGACGTCACAGCCGCGAGCCCACCCGGGAGCCAATCAGCGAGCGGCCCGCTCCTCCCCGCGGGGAGGGGAGGGGGGAGGAACCCTCGGACCAATAGCGGGGCCGCCCGCGGCCAAAACACAGGGAGCCGGCCAATGGGCGCGCGGGGGGGCGGGGCGAGGCGCCGGGGCGGCTGGAAGATTCGGAGCGCGGGGCCGGCGGGGCGGGCGGCGCGGCCGGGACCAATCAGCGCGGCGGGGGGGGGCGGGGCCCGGCTGCCCCCCTCGGGCCCCGCCCACTCCCCCCCCCCCCCCCCCCGCGGTGTCGGCGCGGCGCGGGGCGCGCTCGGGGCTCCCACGGCGGCGCTCGGCGGGGGCCCCCCCCCCCCCCCCCCCGGCCCGGCCCGGCCCCCCCCCGGCCATGTCGGTGAACATGGAGGAGCTGCGGCACCAGGTGATGATCAACCAGTTCGTGCTGGCGGCCGGCTGCGCCGCCGACCAGGCCAAGCAGCTGCTGCAGGCGGCGCACTGGCAGTTCGAGGTACGAGGCGTGGGGGGGGCGGGGGGGGGGGAACCCGCCCCCCCCCCGGATATCACCCCCGGGAACCCCCCCCCTCCATAGATCCCCTCCATTGACAACCCCCTCCCGTTAACCCCCCTCCCTGTACCCCCCTGTGGACCCCCCCCCCCCTTGTTGACCCGCCCCCCCGTGTATCCCCCCAGTGTGCCCCCCCCCGTGGACCCCCCCCAATGTGCCCTCCCCAGTGTACCCCCCCGATCCCCCCATATACCCCCCCAGTGTACCCCCCGTGAACCCCCCCGTTGATTCCCCCCCGATGCCCCCCCCCCGTTTACCCCGTGTCCCCCTCCCGTGTATCCCCCCCGTGGACCCCCCCCGTGGACCCCCAATGTACCCCCCCGTGAACCCCCCCCGTGATCTCCCCCCACATACCCCCCCAATATGCCTCCCCCCGCGGACCCCTTGTGCCCCCCTCCCGTGTACCCCCCCATGTGCCCCCCCCGTATCCCCCCCCATGTCCCCCCCCCATGTCCCCCCCCCATGTCCCCATCCATGGACCCCCCCCCCGAGTACCCCCCTGTAACCCCCCCCATGGATCCCCCTATATATCCCCCCCATACCCCCCCAAACATGCCCCCCCCATTTCCCCACCACCACCCCCATACACCGGGGGGGGGGGGGGTCACAACACCCCCCCCCCCATACAGCCAGGACAGGGCCCTGCTGGGGGGGGGGCACTGCCTTCCCCCCCCCTCCGTGGGGAGGAAAAACCGGCTGCGAGCCGCCCCGGCTCTATTTATACCGGCCCGTAACCGGATCTGCCGGCCGGGCCGCGGCCCGGGGGGGTTTGGGGGGGGGAAAGGGGTGTAAAAAGGGGTGCAGCCCCCCCTTATGTGGGGGGGGGCGTGGGAGAGGGGGGGCAGCACCCATGGGTGCGGGGGGGGGGATAGGGTGGGGGGCTCTGCATGGCGTGGGGGGGTGGGGGGGGAGATTTGGGGTGGGTGCGGGGGGATTGGGGGGGGATTTTGGGGGGGGGTCCACGGCCCCCCCTTTGTGCACGGAGCTAACGCCGGGCCCCGTGTGTCCCCCCCCCCGCAGACCGCCCTGAGCGCCTTCTTCCAGGAGACCAACATTCCCAACAGCCACCACCACCACCAGATGGTAAGGCCTGGCCCCCCCCCCCAGCCCCGTTACCCCCCCCCCAGCCCCGTTACCCCCCCCGTTACCCCCCCCGTTACCCCCCCAGCCCCCCCCCCCCGCCATATTGCTGCCCGCCCGCAGCCCCAACGTAAACACGAGCTAAGATGTCTGCCAGGAAACGGCAGGGCCGCGCCGGCACCGCGGGGCCGGGGGGGGCCCAGCCTCGCCCTGACCTTGCCCGAGGGCACGGCCCCTCACGGGGGGGGGCGAGGAAGTCCCGCGTCCCCCCCCCCCAGCCGTGCTTTGGGGGGGGGGTGTTTGTGGGGTGCTTTTTTTTTTTTCTTTGCTCCTTTTCCTGTTGAGGACACGAGCCGGCTGCGGGGGAAGGAGCAGGTCTGGGCTAAGCCCGTTCGGTTTTTATTTATTTTTTATTTATTTTTTTTATTATTTTTTAATTCTTTTCCCCTTTTCTGGTGCTGTCGGGGGGCCGGCAGCAAATGGGGGAAGCAGCGGAGCCTGCCGGGCCACCGTCCCCCCCCCCAACCCTTTTATTCCCCCCCCATACAAATTTCCTCCCACATTCAGGCCCGGGGGGGGTCCCCCCAAAACCCCCCTGGGAGCACCCCAGGAGCGGAGCCCGGCCCCCGTGGCTCCTCTCGGGGTGGGGGGGATTTGGGTTTTGTCTCCTTCCTGGGCTGGAGCTTGTGGGGGGGGCGTCCCCCCCCCTCCGCTGCCTTCGGGGTGCAGGGGAGGTTTCCCCCGCGCTCACGCCTGGCTCAAAGGGGCGCTTCGGAGGGCTGGCAGGACGCTCCAAAAACCCCTAAAAAGCCCCAGAAATCAGCTGGGGAGGGGAAGGGAGACGAGCCGGGAGCTGCGGGGCCGCTTCAGGCCTCGAAATGCTCCAAAAAAAAAAAATAATAATAATAATAAAACGCCAGCCCCACGCCCAGCAGGGCGATCCCTCCCCACCGCCGCAGGAAGCTCGACGCAAAGCGAGGAAACGCCTCCGGGGGGGGGGGGGTCCCCGGCCCTGCACGAGGGGAGGGCCCGGGGTGGGGGGGGGGTCAGGGCTGTGTCCCGTCCCCCCCCCAGGATTTCCTGGCCCCCTCCCCAGCCCCGCTGTGTTTTGGGACGACCCAGCACAGGCACGTGGGGCGGCTGCGGCACGGCTCCACGTGGGGACAAGCGGCGTCGCCCCCCCCCCCGCATACACAGCTCGAAACGCCCTGCCTGGACGGGCCGGGGGCCGCGGCGAGGGACACCCCAAAATCCCATCCCAAATCCCATCCCAAATCCCTCCTGGCACCGGCAAGCTCCTGGCCACGGTGTGGCACCGACCCTGTGGCGGCCGGCAGCCAGCGGCTCCCCGAAAAAAAAACCGTCTCGGAGGAGGGAGGCGATGATCACACGGCTGCTTTTAGATTTTTTATTTTTATTTTGACATGAATCCTGCGCATCTCACCCCAAAAAGGCTGAGCTGCGTCCCGCCTCCAGCACCCGACCTCGGGCCGGAGCTGCTGTTTGCGCGCGGCTGTGTTTTGGGGTGTGTTTTTTTTTTTTTTTTTAAAAAAGGAGCCTCTTGAAGTTAACAGAGCGATTTTTTGGATCGAGCATCTTTTCGGATACTGCCAAATATAGGCTTTTTTTAAAAAATAAGAGGGAAAAAAAAGCTGGCTTACCGTCGCTTCGAGGTGAGCTCTGGGATGAGTCCCTGCCTGCGCAGGGGGAGCTGCTCGGGGACGGGAGCGCGTCCCGGCGCTTATCTCGCCCCTCGGTTGGCTCCGAGTGGGCTGGGGCTGGAAAACAAAACAAAACAAAAATCCCGCATGCTGCCGTCTGCCTGGCGCAAAGGTCCAGCTGGCCCTGCTGGCGTTTTGGGGTGCAGCTCCGTGACCCCAAAAAGGGGCGAAGGCGAGCGCACCGGGGAGGCACGGGACGAGGAGCCGCCCCCCACGGGGCACCACGGAGCCACCCGCGGGTCTTTCGGCCCCGCAGCACGTCCAGGGCAGGCGGAGGGACGTGGAGCAGCGCTTTTGGCTCACGGGGGTCTTCCCCACCCCAAAATGCTGAAAAAGCTGCAGCACGGACCCCACCACCGCCGTCCCGTCACGCAGACCCGCCCGGCACCGAGCGCCGCGTCGCCCCCCGGGGCAGGGACTCGGGGTGGGTTCAGCCCGGCGGGGCGAAGCCCTACACGCACGCTCCCCGTCCGCGCGTGGCCACGCAGAAGTTTTGGCTCAAAGCGTCCGGAAGGGAAGAGAACGCGCCCCAAAACCGTTCCTCTCGGACACCCTGGTGGATCAGCTCCGGCATCAATTCCCAGCCCACGGCACGGAAAGGAGAAAGGGGAGGGGGCTCCAGGACGGGCACCCCGACAAAAGCTCCTTTTGGCACACCCCTCTTCGTGTGTTAATTGTGCCCCCACCTGGGGCTCGCCCTCGTGGCTGCAGAAGACTCGGGGCTTCGGGACGAGCAGGAGAAAACCTCTGGGGGCTGTCCCCGTCCCACCGGGACCCCTGCCCCCCGCTCGTCCCATCCCATCCAGCCCCCAGCCCCGTCCCAGGGGCAGAAACCCGACGGGCAGGTGGGGCAGCAGCGGCTTTGGTCACCGGTTTTGCCGAGTGACGTGGGGGGAAGACGTCCAGAAGGATTTAATTAATAATGCAGCTCGGCCTGGGTGCCACCGGGATGGCGCCGGCACCGAGGGGTGCCGCACGCTGCCCTCATCCCGCTCCTCCCTCGTTGCCCGCTGAGGGTTTGGGGCAGGAGGGGGGCACCGAGGCAGAGCCCCCCCCGGCCCCGTGCTGGTGTCCCGGTGTCGGGAGCAGCCCCGGGAGCAGGAAACCCCAGGTCCCGTGCAAACGGCACGAGCGGAACGAAATCCCCGGGGATTTCAGGAGGAAAGCCCGCGGATGGGCTGGGAACCCTCGGGGGGTGCAGCGCTCACCCCGCGCCCAGGGGGGGGCCTCATCCCGACCCCACCAGCACAGCGCTGGGGACCCCGATGGCGACCAGACCCCGGCTCTGCGCGTCCCCTGGGGGCCGGATCCCAGGGGGGGTCCCCGTTAAGCAGTTCGGCAGACAGCGGTGGGACCCCAAAGCCAGGACCCGAAGCCACTTGTGGGGACCCGAAACACCCCGTGGGGACCCGAAACGCCCCGTGGGGACCCTGGACGTCCCATTGGGGACCCTAAACATCCCGGTGGGGACCCCAGGTGCCCCACGGGGATGCTAAACGTTCCGCGGGGACACCAAACGTCCCACGGGGACCCTAAACGCCCCGTTGGGGACCCTGGATGTCCCGTCGGGATGCTAAATGTCCCGTCGGGGACCCTAAACGCCCCTTAATCTCCTTCTCCCCGCAGATGTGCACCCCGAGCAACACGCCGGCCACTCCGCCCAACTTCCCGGACGCCCTGGCCATGTTCTCCAAGCTGCGGACGTCGGAAAACCTGCAGAGCAGCAACAGCCCCATCCCCTCCATGGCCTGCTCCCCCCCGGGCAGCTTCAGCCCCTTCTGGGCCTCGTCGCCCCCCAGCCAGCAGCCCGCCTGGCTGCCCCCCTCGTCGCCCACCGCCCACGGGCTCCACCACCACCACCACCACCTGCACCCCCCGCAGCCCGCCTGGCCCCCCGCCCCGCCGCCCGCCGCCCCCCCGCACAAAGCCGTGGCCACCATGGACGGGCAGAGATAAGGCTGGGGCTGCTGGGGGGGGGGTGGGAGGGGGGGTGTTTTTTTGGGGAGGGGGAGGGCGGGCAGACCCGGGCCAGGGCGTTCGGAGCGGGGGCTTCCTGAGAAACGCACTGGAATCCTTTTCTAGGTTTTATTAAATTTTTTTTTTGGGGGGGGGGTGGGGGGACGCTGCCGGGAAGGCCGCCAAGAGGCCCCGAGAGCCTCTTTCACGAGTCGCCAGCTGGTTTTTTTTCTCCCCCCTCCCCTATATTTTTTTTTTAAATATATAACTATAATATATAAATATATCTAATGTATATAAATCCAGAAAGAACGAGCAAGCAGGCACGGAGGGCATTGCCCCCCCCCCCCGGCAACACAGGAAAGGTAGGGGGGAGGAAATCCACATAAAAAGGGATGGAGAGGTGGGGGATGGACCCCCCCGTGCCCCCCCCCGGCCCCGAGGAAGCTCTGGGTGCTCGTTGCTGCGCTGAAAGCTCTGGCTTCCGAAATTCAGCCTGGCTTCTTGCACAGACACCCCCCCCCAACCCCACGTACCCCGGCCCCCCCTCGGGGAAGGGGGGGGCTGTGATTTAACAAAGTGATGCCCCCCCCCCAGGTCCCTGTGACCGCCGCTCACGGGCCCTTCTCGGGGTGGGGGGGGGAGCTGTGGAGGGGTGGTGGGTTTTTTTTTTTTTTTAGTTTTCAAATCAAATCTTGCTTAAAAAAAAAAAAAGACAAAAAGAAAAAAAAAAGGAAAACAGGTTGAAGGTTTTTTATTAATTTAAAAATAATAAAAAAAAAAATCACTTTTTTAACACCAGCTGTCCCTGACTTTTCTCTGCGCTAGGAACCGAGGGTGACACCTGGGGACTCGGGGACACCCGTGGGACCTGATCCCTGAGAGATCTCCTGGGGATCTCCCGGCCCCGCCGGGGCAGCACGGTGCCACCAGGCACACCGGGACCGATGCCGTCGGGAGCCAGCGCGCGTCCCTGTGAGCGCTGTCCCCAAAAACTGGGGCTCGGAGCTGGCACCGCTTGTTTTTTCTGCTGTTCCCAGCGGTTTTAGGCAAATCCCACGCCCAGGATGGGGTTTCCCAAGCATCCCCCTCCTGCACCCAGCCAGACCCCTGCCCGCACCCCAAGGTCTCTTTGCGGACCCCGTGGGGACAGCCCGGTGTCCCCCCCCAGCACCGAAGGGCCCCGACACCGGGTGGCACGGTGACACGGGCAGCGCCAGGCTGGGGTGACAGCCCCAGCCCCCTACAGCCCCCGTCCCAAACCTGGTGAGCATTTGGGGTACCGTAATTAAATCCCACTGCAGGTAAAACACAGCACCCATGGGCACGCCGCAGCCCTCAGCAAACAAGTGGGGGACACCCCCCCCCAAAAAAAACAGGTCCAGGGACACCAGCAAGGGCTGGGGCACGCAGCCCTGATCCTATAGGGGCACACCAGCTGGGGATGGGCCCCCCCAAAGGCAAGAAAGGAAAAAAAAAGCCCCCATCGGGGCCACTCACCCGCTCCAGAGCTGGCAGCACCCATGGCTAAAGGGGGGGGCCCACCCTTGGGTGCTGGGGTTTATGGGGGAACTGGGAGGCGCAGCTGGGTCCCATTGTGTGTGTGGGGGGCTCAGCCCGCTGCAGCTGGGGGGGACGAGTCTGGAGCCCTGCAGGGCCCGTCCCAGCTGGGCCTTATCCCACAAACGGGATTAGGCTCGGGGCTGCCCTTCGCTCGCTGCTTTTCTCCGGGTTTTCCCCGGTTTTGCCCCAGAGGTGGCACGGGGGGGGGACCCCAGACCTGTGGGGCCTGGCCCCTCTCTGCCCGCAGCCTTCGGGGATTTTGGTGCCGTTCCCATAACCTGCGACGGCAGCAAGGGATGGGGCTGGTGCCACCCCGAGCACAAAGACGCAGCCGATGGAGGGGCGGTGATGGGGGCACGTGTAGGGGGTGCTGGGGCTGCCAGGAGGGTTGTGGGTTGGGGTGTAGGGGTGTAAGGAGGTGTGGACGCAGGGAAATACGGATGTAGGGGCGTGCGGAGGAAAGGACGTATGGACACGGGATGTAAGGAGGGAGGGATGTAGGGGTATAAGGAACTATGGGCGTAAGGATGTGGGGATGTATGGATATAAGGATGTAAGGAGGTGTGGATGTAGGGATGGATGGAGGTAAGGATGTAAGGACATAAGGACGTAGGGCTGTAAGGGTGTAGGGATGAAAGGAAGGATAGATGAAAGGATGTGGGGACGTAAGGAGGTAGGGGTGTGGGAAAGCATGGATGTAGGGACGTAAGGAGGCATGGTTTGTAGGGATGTAGGGATATAAGGATGTAAGGATGTAGGGAGGCATGGATGTAGGGATGTAGGGATGTAAGGATGTAAGGACGTATGGATGTAAGGAGCTGTGGATCCAGGGACGTAAGGACGGAGGCAGCCCTGCAGCAGGGAACGAGACCCCCCCAGGAGCCCAGAGGACGGATGCTGACGGCCAAACCAACCCCGGCCACGCAGCCGCTGCCCATCCACCGCCCTTTATTGCTCCTGGCCGGCCCCCCCGTGTGGTGCCCGGGGGGGGCTCCCAGCCGGGCCCCCCCGGCCCCTCTCCGCTGCCGGGGTCTCTCTCCCGTCCTGCGGCGCCCACGGGGGCGAGGGGAGCCCCGGTCCCTGGGGGACGCGGCCGTGGGGCGACGCTGGACGGAGCTCCTGGAGCCTGGGGGTGCCTGGGGGGGAGGCGCAGGGGTTAATTCCCCCCGGGGTGGGGGGCACGGGGGGGCTCTGGCTTTGGGGATCGGGGCCGGGCACTGCCGGAGGTGCTCGGGGATGGGGTGCAGGAGCCCGGCCTCACCCTCCCCCCCTCCAGCCCCCAATCCCCGTCCCACCCTGCCCAGGCTGGGGGCGCAGACCTCCCCCCTGCCCCGACCCCCCGGGGGACGTCTCGGTGCCCTCCCCACCCCAAAGCCCCCCGGGGGGGGCCGTACCCGGGCGGCTGAGCAAGGACATGGCGCTGTGGGGCCGCGAGGGCAGGAGGTCCTGGGTGCCACGCTGCCCTGGGGACAGCTGGGGCTTGTCCCCCCGCGAGCCTGGAGGAGAGACGGGAGGGGATGCGGGTTGGGGTCCCCCATCCACGGCCTACACGTGGGGAGGGGGCCGCCCACACCCCGACCCCCCCGGCCCCGCCGTACCGTCCTTCCCCACGAGGGCAGGCAGCCGTGCGTCCCGCCGGCCCTTGTAGATGTGCCCGTCCTGGCCCAGCAGCTCCACCTCGTCCTGCTGGGGAAGGAACCGGGGAGCGGTGCCAGCACCGACCCCGTAGCCCAGCCTGGGACCCCCCCAACCCCACGGGGAGCCCGCTCCCAGCACCCCAAAGCCAGCCCAACACCCACCACCACCCCTGGGGAAACCGAGGCACGCCGCCCAGCATCCCTTCCCCGAGCTGCCCAGCCCCGGGCCGGATCCTTACCTTCACGGGGAGCCCGGCGTGGGGCTGGAGGTGCCCGGGGGCGCAGGGCGGGAGGTGCTGGAGGCGGGGGCAGCGCTGCAGCGGGGGGGTGCGGGTGTGCTGCCCCCCGCAGCGCCGCGGCACCCGCAGGTACCCGCACCCGGTCCCGCACTCCCTGCGGGGTGGGTGCAGGTGGGTGCTCAGAGGGGGGGGTCCGTCCCTCTCCGGCCACCCCAGCGGCTGCTGGGGAAGGGGACGGGGCACGGCTGGCAGCCGGGGACGTGTCCCTCGTCCCCGATGTCCCCAAGTCCCCCCATACCCGCGGCTGTGCTGCCGTAGGTGCTCCGGCTCGAAGACGGCGTGGGGACGCGTGGAGAGGCGCGAGGGCAGCGGCGGCATGGGCGGGATGGTCACGATGTGCCTGGGGAGGGCAGGGAGGTGTGGGGGGGACACGGAGGGGGGCAATAAGACCCCCTGCCCCGAGACATGCACCCCGTGTCCCCAGGGCGCTCACCGGTGGCCCCGGGGGATCCCCTGCTGCCAGCTCCGAGCTGGGCAGGGCTGCGGGGGGACTGGTGGGACTGGGACCTCAACAAGCAGCACCCACCGAGACCCACGGCACCCACCGAAACCTACAGCACCCACCGAAGCCCTCAGCACCCACCGAAGCCCAGGGCACCCAGGAAGCAGCCGAGCCCCCGGGGGTACTCACGGGCCAGGCACCGCCATGCGCAGGGGCCGGTCGCAGGACACGCAGTGGAAATGGGCCAGGAGCTGCCTGCGGAGGGAAGGGCTCGGTGGGAGCGGGTGGCACCAGGTGGGGAACGGGGCAGGGGGGCGTTCCCCTTGGGGTCCCGCTGGGGACAGGCTCCGGGGAACCCGCAGGAAGCGTCCCCGCTGTGGGAACGGCTCCTGAAGGCACCCAGCCCCTTGGGAACTGGGGGGTGCTGGGGGCGGCACGGACAAAACGTGGGATTTGCTGCGGCCGGGAACTGGGACGGGGGATCCTCAGCTGGTGTGAGCACGGCTCCAGCACGGGACTCGCACCCTGGGGGGAATTCCTTTCCCCTCCCCCTCGCAGCACCTCACGTTTGAGGCTGGAGCATCCCGTCCCCTGCCTTCGGCATCCCAGCACCGTTGCTGGGGGCAAGGAAGCCGCTGGGTGCTCAGCACCATCCTCCTGCGGCACCCTCAGCCTGGCTCCCATCCTGCACCTAATGCACCTGCTAAGGGGGCTGGGGGCTAGCGGGGACAGGCCCGTGGGTGCAGGGTGGCGTTTGCTGCCCCCGCTTTCCCCACGGCCACCTCCCCCGCTCCTAGGGGCGCGCGACAACTTCTGCCCCCAGTGAAACCAGTGGAGGGGTGCTGGGCTGGCTGGCGGCGAGCAGGACCCCCCAGTTCCCAGTTCGGGGGGGAGGACGCGGCCTCTGCCACGGTTCTGGCTGCTGCCGGCCCCACGCCGCCCGCCCGGGGCTAAATCCCTGCCCCGACCCCCTCGGGGCACGCTCGGGCCCTGCGTGGGCATGGCGGGAGGGCTGGGGCAGCCGGATCCTGCCTGCTCTCACCCAACCCCCCGCCCCGGGGGGCTCAGCAGGCTCGGCCGGTTCACAGCACCCCCTGCCCCACGGCACCACCAGGGCAAAAACGGGCAGAAAAAGCCCCAAATCTCCAATCCCCCCTTTCCCAACCCGACTGCACCGCGCAGCCCCCGTCCGGCTGCAGCCCCCAGGCTCCCTCCCTCGAGGGCGCTTTGCCACGGCTTCCCTCCCAATTTTTTCGGGCTGGGATTTTTCACAACGGCCCCACAGGTGTTCCCCATGGCGGGCAGAGACGCTCGCCCACGCCTGCCACCCAAGCCGGCCCACACACCCGTTTCGTCACTTCGTTAGCACTAATTACAGCCCTGCGCACGGCCTGGGGGGGGCACGTCGGGGCCAAGCTGCGTGCCTCGGGGCATCACATCCCTGCCGGGGGGGGCTAGCTGCCTCCCCACACCCTCACCCCAAAAAAAACCCTTCGTGCCCACGCTGCAGCTTTGGTTGGGGAGCACTTCGTCCCCCAGGGGCACCCCGCGGTGCTGTAGGGTAGCAGGGAGCTGATTTAACGCCCTTGCTGCCACCGGCACCTGTTGGGCACCGCTGGTCGGGGAGGAGAAGGATGCTCTTATTTTAGGATCCTTATTCCATGGGAAAGGGGCGCTGGGTGGAACAAACCCCCGGGACACGGTCCTGGGCACGGGGGAAGGACGGGCGAGCACAGCTGAGCTTGCTTTGGTTTGGTGAGTTGCGGGCTGGGGAGCAGGGATCGCGCTGCAGCGTGGCCACCGCAGGGCTGAGGGAGCTGGAGGGACCGGGGCAGTGTCCCCAGCTGTCCCCAGCTGTCCCCAGCTGTCCCCAGGGCACTCACTTCCTAATCCCAGCCGCATCGTCGGCCTCTGCCTGCGGCGCCCGCTCCTCGAGCTGCCTCAGGATGCTCCTGCAGCGCTCCTCCAGCTGCTGCCGCAGCGGCGCCAGCTCCAGGCGGTCCAGCTGCGGGTGGCACAGAGCCTCAGCGAGTTGCCACCGGTGGCACAGCGCCGGGGCCACCGGGGCCACCGAGGGATGGGGAAAGCCCGGAGGGGCCGCCCAGCTCAGCTGGGTGCTCTCGGCGTGGAGCGGGGGGTGGGAAGCCCCGGGGGTGCCCGCTTTGCGCGGCGGGGACGAGCCAGGCTGTACCTTGGAGCCCAGCTCCTCGACGAGCTTCTGCTGGACGCGGTGCCAGCCCTGCTCCTGCCCCGTCACCTTGCTCAGCGTGTCCTCGATCGTTTTGTTCAGCTGCTCCACGGCCGCGTCAAACTGGGCGCAGCTCACCTTGCCGGCCAGGGCGGCTCTGTCTGCCTTCTGGGAACGGGGACGGGGAGCGGGGACGGGGAGAGGTGGCACCGGGGGACCCCAACCCGGCCCCCTCCTCACAGGGCTGGCCCTGCAAAACGCCGGGACCCTCCGACACCTTACCACTTCGATTTCCAGCACCAGCTCCTCCTTGTCCGCCTTCTCCTTCTGCAGCCTCTCCAGGGACTGGAACAGAGCCTTGGAAACCAGAAGGCGCCCGGTGAGCGGCGCCAGGACCTTGGCAGGCAGCGGGACCTCGCCGTCCCCAGCCTGGGGATCCTACAGCCACCCACCTCAATGTCCTTCTGCTTCTGGTGATGGTCATCCACCAGGTTCCCCGTGACGGAGCCGAGCTTCTCGCAGTCCCCCTGCACTTGCAGGATGGAGGCCTGGATGCTCTTCAGCAGCTCCTCGTCCTCCTGAGAGGAGGAAGGCGACGGCACGGCGCTGAGCAGGGATCCGACCCGGGTTCGGGGATCAGCCCCAGCCCGCAACATTTACATCATTTCTTGACCCCCCGACGCCGACATCTCCGTACCCATCTCCTCCCGGGGAGCTGCCGGGCCGCCTTGCCCGTGGCCTGCCGCGCCAGGACGGAGTCCACCAGCTCCTGGAGCTGCTCGTAGCGCCGCAGCAGCTGCCCGAGCTGCGCCCCGACGTCGGCGCTGCAGACGGGGCACTCGGCCGGCACCGGCTCCGTGCCAGCAGGGCTGCTGGCGGGGGACGTGTCCGGCCCCGCGCCGCCCAGCAGCGACCTCAGCTCGTCCAGCTGGAAACGGGCAGAGGGAATCGGCTCTCAGCTGGGGCCCCAAAGCCCCCCGGGAGGTGCGGTGGCCCCAGCTGGCCGGGGGGCAGCCGAGGGGACGTGGCACCGAGAGGTCCCCCCCGGCTCCCCACCTGCTCCTGCAGGTGCCCGGCCGCGGTGGCCACCAGCTGCTCCAGCGTGGCCTTGGCCGCATCCTGCTGCTCCCTCAGCTCCCTCAGCTCCGTCCTCAGCTCCTGCAGCAGGGCCCTGGGCAGCGAGAGGGGGCGCGGGCAGGCTCGGCCGCTAAGAGGGGGGGGTCCCTCACCCCCAAACCAAGCGGCTCCCAGCCCCCCGGGGTGGCAGCCCCTCTCCCATGCCCTTACCCCAGGCTGCCGCCGGATTTCCCCGCGGCTCCAGCCAGCCCCAGCTCTCCGAGGGCGTCCTGCAGCTGCTTGATCTGGGGTGGAGGTGGCACATCAGGGCACGGCCCCCGCGCGGGGGACCTTCGGTGTCCCCTGCGTGCCCAGCCCTGCCGCCCGCTCACCTTCTCCCCCTGGCCGTGCAGGTCGCCGGCCAGGCCCTGCAGGGAGGACGCGCGGCCCCGGAGGTCGGCCAGCAGGGTGGTGACGCTCTCCTGGCCTGCAGGGACACGGCCCGCAGGGGACACCCGCCGTCAGGGGCTGGGCTCCGGGCAGGATTAAACCCCAGCCCCGGGTGCTCCCACGCCACCCGCTCCCCCACCGCCTCCCCCGTTCATCCCAGTGGTCCCAGCAAACCCAGAGCCCGCCCCGAGCCGTCAGGCTCCCAACCCCGCAGCACCCCAGGGTGCTCCCCACCACATTTAGAGCCCGTGGCCCCCCTCCGGGCACCCACCTCCCTCCGGGAAGAGCAGACGCAGCTCCTCCAGCTCGGCGCGGTCCGACTTGGTGGCCTCCAGCCGGGCCACCTGCCCCTGCAGGGTGGCACAGAGGCGGCCGAGCTCGGCAACCCGCTGCAGGGCCCCCGCCAGCCCCGCGGCGCTGGAGCCCGGCACGGGGCACGTGGAGCCGGCGGCGGTGTCGGGGGACATTTGGGGTCCCTGGGCGGTGGGCGAGAGGGGCTGGGCAGCCGGGGGGAGCTGTGCTTCGGGGCGTGCGGCACCCGCCTGTGTCCCCCGAGCACCCGGGGTGGCTTCAGTGCCAGGGAGGCTCGGTGCTGTGCTGGGGGGGCTCGGATGGACCCCTCCTCCTCCTCCTCCTCCTCCTTGGGACCAGGGAGGTGCTGGCTGTGTCCCCGTGGTGGTGGTTGGGGCGCTGGGGGACCCAGTCTGCATCCCCGTGGTGGTGGTCGGGGGGCTGGGGGACCCCGGCTGTGTCCCCAGGGTGGTGGCTGGGGCTCCAGGGGACCCTGGCTGTGTCCCTGGGGTGGTGCCGTGGGTGCCAGGGGACTCCAGGCCGGTGACGTGGGTGCCAGGGGACCCAGGCTGTGCCCCCAGGGTGGTGATTTGGGTGCCAGGGGACCCAGGCTGTGCCCCCAGGGTGGTGATTTGGGTGCCAGGGGACCCAGGCTGTGCCCCCAGGGTGGTGATTTGGGTGCCAGGGGACCCAGGCTGTGCTCCCAGGGTGGTGATTTGGGTGCCAGGGGACCCAGGCTGTGCCCCCAGGGTGGTGATTTGGGTGCCAGGGGACGCAGGCTGTGCTCCCGGGGTGGAGGTCTGGGTGCCGGGGGACCCTGGCTGTGTCCCCAGCACGGCAGCCTGAGTGCCAGGGACCCCCGGCTGCATCCCCGGGGCGGTGGCACCGGCACCAGCTGTCCCCGTGCGATCGGGGGCAGCGCCTGCCCGCCTCTCGGGGGTCACTGGTGCTCTCCGCGTCCCTGCTCGCGCCCCCGGGGAGCGGGGCCGTGTCCCCGGTGTCCCCTTGCCGGTCCTGGGCGCAGGCTGCGTCCCCCGCGGGGTCCCCCCACGCTCGGTGCCCTCCTCGCCCGACTCGGGGGACCCGGAGGACTCGGAGGCTGCAGACTGGCTCCCGGCAGCCTCCTGGGGAGCAGAAAGTGATAGAAACAAATTTATGGGGCCGTGCAACGGGAACCGGGGAAACCATTGAGCTCACGTGGTGCAAAACACCCGGCTCTGTCCCCTGGAGCACCCCTGCTCCCACGGGACCGCGGACGTACCCCGTCGCTCTCCGGGCTCCCCCCGCCGCGGGGTCCCCGCTGCTCGCCCGCCTGCAGGGAGAGAGGGGGGGGGCGGTCAGGGCTGGGGGGCACGGGGCAGGGATTTAATGGGGACACCCGCAAATTGACTTCTTCATCCCCCCTCCTTGCCACCACCCCTGTTTCCTTTTATTTTTACGTCTAATTAAAAAAAAAAACAAACCACGCGTGAGCATCACTTTGGCCAACGCAAGCACCGGCAAGCGGTGCCCGTGGTGCTGAGCTCGGGGTGCGGGTACAGCACCTGGGGCACGGGGGCCCTGTGCCCGTCCCGGGGGCAGCTCACCAGGCCCAGCAGCTCCTTGATCCCGCGGATGTCCTCGGCCATGCGGGACTGCGCCGCCTTCACCCCGCTGATGGCCTCGAGGAGGTCCCGGGGGACGGACGGGGCCTGGAAGGGACGCGGGGGGAGACCCCGTGAGGGCGGCACGGCCCCCGGGGAAGGGGCTGCGTGCTGGGGGTGGGGGGGGGCACCCAGGGGAACCCCAAAAAAAGCCCCCAAAACCAAACCCACGGACAAAACACCCCACAAAGCATCACCTCGGTGGCGTCGCCGTCCCGCGCTTCGCTCCTCTCCTGCCCCACGTCGGGGGCTGCGGAGCCCCCCGGGGGTCCCGGGGCCGGCTGGGGGGGCTGCCCCCGGGGGGGGGTTGGTGCGGGGAGGCGGTGCAGGCCCAGGTGCTGCAGCAGGGCCCGCAGCAGGCTGTGCAGCGCCGTGAAGTTGACGGCCCCCAGCTCGGGCGTGCCGATGGCCGCGTCCAGCAGCTCGGCCAGGCTGAGCGGGGGCATCGCCGCCATGGCCTGCGGGGGGGGGGGGGGGAGACATGGAGGGTTGGGGGGGGCCGCTGCCTTCCTCATCATCATCGCCGCAGAGGGTGGGGGTGCAGGGGTCCCCCAAATCCCTGTACCTCCCCCAAATCCCTATACTCCTCCCCAAACCCCCGTACCCCCCATCCCCATACCCCACCCCCAAAATCCCTGTGCACCCCGAAACTTCCATTCCCCCCTAAACCCCTGTACCCCCATCCCCTCCCCCCAAAATCCCAGTGATCCTCCCAAAACCCCTTACCCCATACCCTCCCCACCCCATACACCACCCCCCAAATCCCCATGCCCCCCCCAGCCCCCAAAATCCCCATAACCTCCCCCAAATCCCCTTCCCTATCGCTGCCCCCATCCCATACCCTGCCCCCAAATCCCCATACCCCCCCAAATCCCCGTAACCCCTATCCCCATCCCCCGTCCCCAAAATCCCCATACCCCCCATATCCCTACACACCCTAAAATCCCCATTACCCCCCAAATCCCCACTACACACCCCAAAAACCCCCGTACCCCCCCCTAAATCCCCGTAACCCCCCCAAGTCCCCATGGCCCCCCAGATGCCCGCACCCCCCCCCAAATCCCTGTAAACCCCAACTCCCCGTACCCCCCCAAATCCCCATACCTCCCCCAAACCCCCACGCCCCCCACACCCCCCAAAATCCCCATTCCCCCCCCAAATCCCCTTAGCCCCCCCCAACCCCCCCGCCCCGCACCCCCAGCCGCCTCCGGCCGCGCTCCGCCCGGCTCCCTTGAGCCCGCCCCTTCCCCCACCTCATTGGCCGCCGCCCGCCGCTCCCCGCCGCCCATTGGCCGCGGCGGCTGTCCGCGTGGGCCTGTGTTTACTGGGGGCGCGGCGCGGCCTTCCCCGTCGCTAGGCAACGGCCCGGCCCCTCCCTCCCCGTCTGGCCACGCCCCTCGCGGCCTGACCCCGCCCCCCGCCGCCTGGCCACGCCCCCCGCCCCCCCACTCGCCCCCCCCGCCCCCCCACTCGCCCTTCCCCCCCCCAGCTGAACCCCCCCAAGGGCACGGAGCTGGGGGGGGCCTGGAGGGGGGGGCAGCTGCTCCTAAGGGCTTCGTACAGCTGGGCCCGTGCTGTGGGGCCCTGCCTCCTCCTGCCTGGACCCCAAACACCCCCAAAACCGCCCCAAAACACCCCCAAAACACGACCCCGGGGAGGATTTTGAACCTGAGCAATGCCCCCGCCACGTACCTACAAAAACACTGACTTCGTTTCCCTTACACTCCTCAGCCCAACCGTGGGCCCAACACCTCCCTTGTCCACCGAGGCACCAAACCCTTCCCAAGAAAGCCCGAGCACGGACGAGGAAGACGCAGACCAAACTGATTTCTCTTCCAGAAGACGCCCAACCTCCCTTTTCAGGCATTACAAACGAAGTATAGAGATCTGCGCCTTTATTTTTTTTTTTAAGCTGTGAGGGGTGAATTCAAAGTGGGGTTACAGAGGTGGGAGCTATGCACCGAGACGAGCTCAGCCCCTAGTGAAGGGTCCTAAGGGGCAGAGGGGTCCTAAGGGGCCCTCCACTGAGGGGCAGAGCTGCTGGTTCAGGAGCCCCGAGGCTCTGTGCAGGGACCGCTCAGGCTTTCTAGAAAGCACACAGGACCAGCAGAAGAAGCTGAAAAGCCCTGGAAAAGGCGGAGGGACAAATTTGCTCCATGAGGAGCTCATCAGCGCGCTGCTCCAGCACTGGCAGCCCCGTGCACCCCCGGTGGGATGAGGGCAGGACGCCCGAGGAGCCCTCACCGCTCCCCTCTGGGCTCCCCCGCACCGTCCCTGGCCCCGAGGCAGGAGGGGACCCTGCAAGGCGAAGCGCCCCGCTGCCCCGGCGGGGCTGGTGGGAAGCGTTCGAGGCTCGTCCTGCTCACAGCACCGCTGCTTGCCCCTCGGCACTGTTCTGTTTTAGGCGCTGGAGTGGAAGAGAAGGGTGAGAGAAACTAAAAAACCACCTGCTAGAGACGGCCCTTCAGAGGGCAAAGGACTCACTGAGCACCAGCTGTGATAAATCCTATGCTCTTTATTGCAGATTCAGTGTTAGTGTTCCGGAGAGCCCAGCTGCAGCGGGGGCACTGTTCCGCCCCCCTTCCCCACGAGGTTCTGCCCCGGTCCAGCAGCCCCAGGCCCCTCCAGCAGCCGTGCCTGGTTTTGCAGTGCGGACGAGCGTTCAAGCGAGGACCCAGACCCTCGTGTGACCTTCCCCTGAAGCACGGTAACGATCCAAGGCTCGCGAAATGAAAAGGCCAGCACGTTAACTAGCACCTCTTGCCCTGCTGGGAGGTACGTGAGAGCTCGTTCCCAGCGCCCAGTCACGAGGGGTTTGAGCGGCCCCGCAAAGGGCTTGCCCCGAGCTGCCCTTCCTGGCCGCCGTGCTCTGCCAGCAGTACGTGCCACGCCGTGCGAGAGGAGCAGAGGCTGGCACAGAGCTGCTCGGCTCTGCCAAACGAGGCACTCCTCTCTGCGCTCTCCCGGGCGAACCACAGCCAGAAACAGAAACCCCAGCGCCGCTTCCTCTCTCGCTGTCCACGTGCGGCGACGAGCGTTCTCTATTCCTTTCTCGTGAGCTGGCAGCTAGGCTTTTTTTACTCCCCCCCCCCATCCCCTTCAGAGCAAGAGATAACACTAAAAAAATATAAAGGAATTTAAAAGTTCAAACCCTCCTCACTTCTCCGTCTCTCTCAAGGCTGTAAACCCTCCCCATCGCCAGTGGCCTCTCCTGTTCACCTGTAAAGTGCTGGTCAGGTGGATTTGCTTCTGTTGGATCTCACGGCTCACGACCCTGAGAACCTTCACCCTCCCTACAAGAATAAACAGCTGTGTTACGTCTATAACTTATGGTATTGCCTTTTCATGCATGCGTCCTTCTCTCGTGGAAGCCAGGACGGGGGCGGCACCAGCTCTAGTCATCGACGGTGATGTTGCGGAAGAGATAGGCCATGGACTCCCCGTTGTGGATTCGCCGGATGGCTTCCGACAGGATCAAGCTGATATCCACAGTCTTTATCTTGGGGCACTGCAGCTTCTGTACCTCGTGAGGGACTGTGTTGGTTACTACCACCTGCAGAGTGCCAGAAAGAAAAGACCACGAATGTATCAGCAACGCAATTCTCATTCAACAGCCACCCCAAATTAGCTCCATGACTACCAGCTGCTTCCCGGATCAGGGCAAGGCTGAGAAACCCCTGTACATCAGAGAAAAAGACGAAATAGGCTTCCCCAAGTGACAGTCAGTCTGCTCAGGGGACAGCTATCACCAGAGCTCTACGACAGCCACTACCACGGAGGCCGCCAGGCCCGTTCAGACCACAGGATCTGACACATCTGATACCGAGGACGAGGTCTGAAATCTCATCCTTGTGATGTACCCAAGAGCCCGTCATCAGCTGGGGGAAAGAGAGGCAGAATGCCTGTACTGTGAGACAACAGTCACATGCAGCCAGCTGCGGTGAGGGAAGTGTCCAGGCAGGGGTGACTAATATCTGTGCGCTGGGGAGACGACACGCAGAGAAGCAGATCTCACCCGAGCAAGCATTAATCACAGCCAGTTTTCTGTGAAGAACCAGAACCGAAAGCATCTGAAGAAACCAGACACTTCACAAGGAGCAGCACGCGGCAGGGGCAGGACCTGCTTCGAGTTTTTAGCGCCTTAAATCCACCACCAGAGCCAGCCCTTCCTCTGGGGCCCAAAACGTGGGCTCACCTCGTCGATGGAGGACTCCTCTATGAGACGGGGTGCGTCTGCAGACAGGAGCCCGTGAGTGGCCATCACGAAGATCTTGTAGGCTCCGCGCTCTTTCAGAATCTCTGCGGCGGCTACAAAGCTCTCCACGTCATCGATGATGTCATCCTGAGAAGAAACAGAAATAGCATCAAAGCCAGAAGCTAACCGCACCTGCAGGGCAGGAGGGGATCTGCAAGGTACTGTGGCTTTGGCCACGCACAAAGAAAAAAAAATCCCTGCCTATCTCAGCTCTGTTGAGATGCGAGAACATCCCTATGCAAACCCTAGGGCTGTGCACGCCGTTTCCCTTATTTACAGCTCCTTTTTATTAGGGCACAACACAAACAGTGTCTTGGAAAGAAACGAGGCTCCGCACACGCATGCAAAGCAGAGATCATCTGCAGAAAGGAATTCTTCCCTGGTGGTAGGAGCTGCGTGTTGGTCATTACGCAGCAGCATGGCACAGCAAGCATGGGAAGCTCAGCCCGGTTTTGTTTGTTTTAAACACTTTAGGAGATTTCTCTACATATCCTAGATTCACTGAGTATTTGTAGATACCTAGTATTTGTAGATTCAAGTGGACAAAGTTTTCAGGTTTTACAAGGCTAAAGTATGAAGGGTTTCCAACAGAAAGCTGAAATAATCAAGAACTAAAGAAAAATGGCAAAATAAAAAAAAGAACTGATGAAAACCAAAACTGAAGAAAATGGCAACAATCGTGTTCCCTCCCTACACCAGGGGTCCCTCTGGGATAAAGCAGCTCAACGAAAGAAGCTGGTAGGAGGCCCCCCCGCCCACTCCTCTCCATCACACTCATACCACGATGATGGCAATTCTTCCTCCAACATCTCCGACCACAGTTATCGGCGGTTTCTCCTTGGCCATCATCACTAAAGAAGAAACAAAACCAGATCAGTTAGCTGTGAGTCAAACCGCAACTGTCCCACCGTGCAAGGGGCCCACTCCTTTACCGAGCCTCGCGCTGGTGCACGGACACAGCCGTGTGCCTTACATCATCCTGATAACCCACCTCAGCAGGTAAGTGCTGTTTTAACCATCCTCCTCCTCCTCAAATGAACAGCACTGCTGCCTAAAGATGAAACTCGGTTTCTGCGGGGAGCAAGCACTGATCTCAGAGACTTGTGAACCTCAGCTTCTAACAGATGCTTGTGCAGGGCGCACTCCGAAGCCCTACCTCCTTTATGGGGAACCTCAGCGACTTCTTGCCTCTGTGCTCCAAAACAGGACTCGAGGAAAGGGGTCTCTCACGACTGGGAACAACAAAGGGGATTCCCTGAATAACCCCTCTCAAAGGCACACGGTTTGCAGCGTGCGTTTTTTCACTGGCTGGGCTCACTGATTTTTTGAAGGATTTCACTCAGACTGCAGCTCGCGCGCTTACTCTTGGATCCCCAAACGTGCAGTCTTCCAGAGGGCACGAGCACCTTAACACCACCTGCACAGGCAAAGAGAACTCGCAACGTTTTGCTGAATATTTTAAAGCACGTTAATGGAAAGAGCAGGAGAAAACCCAGCTCAAACTCAGTTCTACAACCACAGCGCAACCAGCAAGTGGAAGCAAAAGTATATACGGATGATCTGTGCCATCTGGCACGTGGTAAAGAGATGTACCAAGAAATAAGGATCCACTCCTTCCTGGCTCTACCTTTGCACTGACAGGGCTCATGCAAAAACACCATACAAAAAACCCCAGCAGGGAGAGCACGTGGAGGTGGGTACGGGAGTTTCGTTACGTGATAATCTGGGCCGACCTAACCACTGAAGCAAAGAGGAACACCAACATTTTGTAACTCTTACCCAGCACACCCGCACCCCCGGCTTTTACGCTATCCACAGGGAGTGCAAAGTGTCCTCCTGAGGCACTTTGTATCCCCCCTCCTCTTTGTAACTCACCCTGCCAGCATCCTGCCCACAACAGCTTCTCAGATAGAGAGTTTTAGACACCTAGATAGCCAGGTATTTCTCCTGTGAGACAACCTGCTTCCACGTAATACTTTACACTTGAGCAGCATGAAAAAACACAAGGCGCTGCCCATCAAAAAGCCTGTCTGAGCATTGATCTCAGCCCTCCCGGGTCAAGAGTCCTACCTGAAACTCCCCGTCCTGCACAGCAGGCTGAGCCAGTACTATTCCCACAGCTCACCAGCACCCGGGAACGCTCGCAGCCCAAGCACCGCTGCGTGAGTCAGGCTGAGGGATGCGATGAAAGCAATTACGGGGACCACAGCTCCGAAGATTCATGTGCAGCGCTGTTCCTCACACACGAAACGTACCCTAAGCTCACCAAAACTGTATAAAAGGTGACCAATAAGTTCTGCTTTGTCCAAAAGAACGTTACTCGTTGCTAGGCTTTGCTGTTAAAAATAAAAAAGCGATCACAGCTATCTTGGACGTCAGAGTTAATTGCTCTTTGGAGCACGCGTTCCTCAGCCTCCCTTGCATTGTTGTTTTTGAGGCTCTTATCAAATGCAAAGTCCTGTCTAAATCCTGAAGGAAAACAGCCTTATGAGAAGGAAGAGTACTTGTCATAAAGCAGGATTAAGCTTCAGAAGAGATAAGCAGACCATAAATTTCAATTACAGGCTCTACCTACCTGCTTTGGTTAGCTATTAGTTTATTAAGCTAGTTGGGACAGTAACAAAACTCCTGGTGGGAGCTATGAAGTATCGAAAGGATTAGGTCTGGCTGCTATCCGTGTGCATCCGCAGACGAGTACCACTTCTGTTTACAACAGCCAGGCTAGGGAAGACTCTGAGCAATGGTGAACAGATCCCAGGGAGCTGAAATTCAGCACCATTTTACTGAAAACCACATGAAGTTTCAGCAAATCTGTATCTTCCCATTCCATAAAGGAAGCAAACACATTCCTTATGAGGCTCAGAGGCTAACATTAGCAGTGCTTTTAACATCTTTTGTCTGCTTTTAAACGCTGTACTTCAAGTTTGCTTTATTTTTAAAGTACGGTAGGCAACGTGTCGACCTACCCGGATCCTACAGAGATGTTCTCCCTTTTCCTTGTTCAATTTTCTCTGCAAAGAAAAGAAAAAAATTGCAAGCCAGAGATCCACCCACAACCACATCAAATCGCAAGAGAACTTTGATCGCTCCAGCACGATGAGGGTGTACGCAAGGGTTACTGCAGCCACTTTTTTTTTCTTCCAAATCTTTGGAGGTTTCTATATGTGCACGTCAGAACTGCTGCGAGAAGGTGGCTCGGAAAATGATTCAAAATAATAACGAACATCCTCCTCCCAGACACAAAACCTCTATTTGTATGTAGAAAAAGAAGAAGGCGACAGAAGTAAGCCACAGCTGCGCCTCTGCCAGACATAGCCCCTTTGATTATTACAAGTTTAGGTCAAAAAGTGTTGCTGCTTTTTTTTCCTGGAAAGTCAGGAAGGATGCTGGTTGTATCTGTAGCTTTTTGAATATAAAAAGACAACTATTTCTATAAAGCATGAATATCAAAGAACACGGGGGTGGTGGGGAGATCAGCCAAACGCCCTGACCTGCGCCTTCCTTCTGATGTAATACACGCCCAAGTGCCACGCATTACAGGTGAGATGATCGCCGGCATGAACAAACAGCATTCCCGGGTGCTTAAACCTGCTGCTTCAATTAAGTGGTCAAAAACAGGTTAAGGAATGCTAAAATTAAAGTAAAATAATGCTGCCTTTACAACAGAGCCTAGGAACAAAAGGCTGCTCAAGAACTGCTGCAGAGAGATCTGGAAGGGTTGATAACATCGCCGGGCCCCAGCCTAAACATAGAAGAGATAAGGGGGCAGGGAAACAGCAACAGACCTAAGGTCACTCCAGTTTTTCCACCCAACTCTCCTCCTTCGTGGCAGTTTGCTGGGCTCTGGGTTTGAAGCAGACCATTACCTACAAGTACAAAGTAGGGAACGTCAAAGCCACTGCAACGGCTTGTTGAACAGACGGTGCTCCACGCCTTTTCTCTAGGAGGGGAAACATGCAAAGCTTCCACGTGCACTTGTTAAAGCACAGCCCCAAGCTTCGAGACACAGAGCACAGAAAGAAAATGTCTCCAAGGCTCCAACTCCTGATTTTTGGGTGACACAAGCTGTTGCTGCCCCTTTTAGCACAGCACTTTAAGGAGTGCAGCTGGAAGCACCTCCGGCACGTTGCTGTTACGGCTCCACATGCCACCTGACCGGAGCATCACACCAGCCCACAGACTCCGGACCATAAATAAGCCGTTACGCTGCGTAACACTTGGTAACTAAAGGCACGTGTTCCTTACCTGAACAGGGAGGACAGGGGCATGCCAGGATGCAGGAGCCTGGCCAATTCACTCAGAAACCCGCAAAGAATCACAAAAAGCATTAAATAATTGCTGTAGGGCTCTGGGACTGCTCCCAGAGCTGCTCCCTTGGGGACCCCAAACTGCGGAGTCTTGAGAGGAAGGACGCTCCACATCGATCTGCTTGCAGCCCAGAGCAGGATGCTCCACTGTTAGTCTCAGTCGCTTCCCCCAGGAGGACTCCCGCTTCCTACCTGGGTTTATGATATCTGAGCCAGGAGGTTGGGTGTTTTAACAGCCAGATTTTTTTTTTTCTGGCCAGTTTTGGTGTAAGGAAGCAGACAGCTGTGGCTTAGGAGCGCGTGCCCTACCTTCCACAAACACAAGACGAGCACAGAGTAAAACAGGGCTCAGCTCCATCGCCGAACTTTATGATGCTGGGATTGCGGGTGCTGGTACACAAGGCAGGAAGAGCTGATCAAAGGTTTTGTTTGATGCGCCACTTGAGGTGGGAAGACACCTTCCAGATGACTGCATCAGATAGGAAGGGAGGCGTAACCGAGGGGGTAAGCACAGACTCACAGCATCGCCATCCTCAACCCTGCTGCGTTTTCACCTCTGCTGGACAGAGAGCAGACGCCTGGCAGAGAATGCAGCACAGGCAGGACGCACTGGAAGCTTACAGGCTGCTTTCAGACAGGTATTACCCCAGTACCCTGCAGCTCCAGTACCAGAGCCCAGCACTCACTCAAAACCAGGTATCTACTAAGATTATAAAACTGGAATCATAAAACTGGAGAGAAAAAAAAAAAGCAGCTTTCTGCTGAAAGTTTTGGATAAGCTCGCACCATAACCCACCCCACATCTCCCCCGACAGACAGCTACCGAGCTGCAGCTTGCTTGTTCTAGACGTGCCGTAGGCGTGCGGGAATGTAAGGTCATTAGTCAAGGGCTGAGTTTCTGCAGGAGATGAATAAAGTGGTGGTACACAGCAAACTAGTTCGTGTTTGGGTAGCTGAGGACTGAAAACATTTTTCCACTGAAACCATAACGAAACGGGGCAAGGGCAAATTTCTGTACGAGCTCCCATTTACGGGGCTGTCCAGCAGCACAAGCTCCCACAGCTGAGATTCCTTCAAGTGACACGACTGGAAATAAAGCTACAGTTCCATCGAGGCCCTGACAGCAGCCAGATGTGACATCCTGGAGGACAGGATCCTCTGCAGGGTAGGACAGGAAGCGAAAGGCCGAGAGTAACCGTGCACATCCCTGTTTTGTTGCAAGCGCACGAAAAACTCCGCTGTCAGGAAGGAGACAGCCACGATGAAGTTCCAAACTTCACTGCGAAACCCCACCCCCAAGGCCCAGGAGGAGTTTCACCAGCATCACAAGCCTGGTTTAACTGATTTCATTAGTGAGCAATGCCTGGGTTAATGCAAAATGCCTGCAGTCTTACTCGCCTTCCCCCTCCCTGACTTGGCCACAAACTGGTTGGATGTTCTTAAACTTCAAAAGGGGAGCTGCTTATCAGCAGCCCTAGCCACAGCCCGTAATTATGCATGGCTGTGCAATGGATGGCTCTATCGCAGGCAGCAGCATGCTGCAATTCCCACCAGCGGTTCTCAGCTACCTTCGCTGCACCCATCGTTTTTGTCCTACCACCATCTACCTAGAAAGCTAAAATCCTCCCAAATAAGAGCTGGATTTCGACTGTTTGATCGCTGCTGTTGCGAGAACACAAGCAATCCTACGGGATCCTAAGGGGACCGTTTTTCCCAGAATAAAAGGTTTCCTCCTATTTACTTCGCCTTTGCTTTCAAGACGGCAGCTTATCAGCTGGTGGCAACAGCACAGGAAGAAGCTCAACAATGGTCCCAGAGCCTATTCACAGTAGCCACACAAGCACCAAGGCTGTGCCAAAACAGCCCCACGGCTAGTGCAACGCGACCACCTGGCTCTCAAGGTGGAGAAAGCTTCCAGCAGCAACAATGGCTGCACGAGGGGAAAGCAAAGGCCAGCTCATCTCCTCAAGCTGCGGACAGCAGTCTGTCTCTGGCTGTTCCCTTGCTAGTCCCACTTTTGCATTTCTTTTCTGGTTTCAGTGAGTTCTGCACTGTAAAACCCCACCCCTAGCACAGGTTTGCCTGACACTGCTGAGTGGGTGAAGCAAAGGGGAGCAAAACTGATGCTCTGCACAGCCAGAAAGAGTTTAACAAGGACCTCCCCAGACCTCCTCCTCCATCAACCTTTCCACGAGGAAAATCCGACTGCCCTAGGGCTGGTTATCCCTGCAGAGCCCCACCGATAGCCATTTCCCACTTGTCTTTTTTGCTCAGAGATAAGCAGAGAAGCTTAATCTTACACGGCAGCTCCAGACCAGGATGCACGGTTGCATTTTTGACCATCGGAGGGGAGTGGCGTCCGTCGTCCATGTCCTGCTCTGTGCACTGAGCCTCTCCGTGGATCACTGCTAGTCCCAGCCGCAGCCTCTCAGCGTAAGACTGAGCCCTGCAGGACAACCACAGCATGTCAGGAAGAGGTTGGCTTGATGCAGCTTCACAGCCCAGTGAAGCACGACTCCCCCACATCCAGCAAGCAAAGGCTGTGCAGGATTTCCCCAGGAAAGAACTTCACTGAAAAGCACTTTTGATCCCCAGTACCCCAAAGCCCACTCCGCCACCTGGCCCCACCACAGGGATCTCCCGGCGCTCCTCTGCGTGCTAAATGTTCCCTGAGATGGTCAGGCCCTGCTGAAACTCACGCAGCCAGCCTGACCCCAGGTGAACCACCTGGGTTTGCAGCAGCAGCAGGAAACTCCTGAGTTTACTCCCGTGGGGCTGGGACTGCAAAATGCAGCTGCCCATCTGCGCCACTGCAGATGCCCATCTGATTTCCAGCCACAAACGCCTTATGAACCAGATTGCTGATGCAAACCCTCCCTTACTTTTCCCCAGTGTATTCCCCAGCAGCCCAGACATTTTCCAAGTTATTTTTAAACCAGATAATAATAATAATAATAAAAAAAATCTATTTACCTTTTAGCTGCATCAGGAGATTTGGCTACAATAACTGCGTTTCTGTAATCCGGAATCTGGATACGATAAAAAACCGTTTAAGTAGAGACCTTCTTGAGAGTGCATTTCTGATTTGATACGTGGCTGAAGAACTGCACCCACTCACTCTCCCCAGCCCAAATCTTCCTTCTGGGGTACAACTACTGCAAGGCAACTGCACCCCTTTTCAACACTGGTATTTGCATATTCTGCCCCAAATGCCACACAAATAGGGTTAGCACTGGCAATAGTGCAGGTGGTGCAATCTTTTCACAGGTCCCACTTCGCACAGGGCTGCAGTTCACTGCTGGCATCCACAAGCTACGGGCTTACCTCCAGTGCTAACTGCAGCTGTGTCTGAGACACGGGGCACAGTGCAGGGAAGGAAAGGGGTCTGCTTAGAGACAGACCCTGGGGCCAAAGGGGTCAGCCCCGGCTCTACAACGCGGAGCCCCCAGTGCCTGTGCAGAGCAGGCCTTAGCCTTACGCTCAAAATGGTCAAAAGCTGGGAAGAGTTCACTGTGTTTAACCCACCCACCCCACACGGGCTGGCTGCAGGTCCGAACCCAGGGCCTGGGCTCCCCACGTGCAGCAGCCCTGCTCTCACCACGCAGGCATAAATCAATCTCCTGCATTTGGGAGACAAAACTCCCGTCCCCAGGCCCTCTGCGCTCAGCGTTCCTAAGCAGAGCCCAAGACAAAGTCTATCAATAATTCAGATCAGTCAGACATCCACCGCAGAACAAAGGGTGAGTGGAGACGCTCTAACATGATTTAAAAGGTGATTAGAGGCAGGAGCATAAATAGCATCTCTCAAATAGCACGAGCTCTACAGAGAGCAATGAATTTCAATCGAGGGCTCGAGCTCATCTCCAGCTTATGGTCAAAAATTCAATTTCTATCCAGGTGCAATCATGCAATCTAATTTAATATAGCGTTTTCCCACTTCCTTGTGAAACATCCAAAAGGTATCCCAGAGAAAAAAAAAAGATTCATGAGCAGAACAATTGATCTAGCCTGACAATGCAACCTCTGCGTAAGCAGCACCCCAACACCGCTACTGCGTTAAGCCAAGTTGATATACACAGAAGTAGAGTAACCTCACTTCTTCCTGTATATACTGAATCAAGAAAGGGGATGCTCGCAGGTTGTCTACAGGGAAGCTGAAGAAGCCTTGAATTTCCTTTTGGTGAAGGTCCATAGTGATAATGTGCGTTAACCCTAAGAAAGGAGAAAAAAACGGTTTATTGAGACGATTCCCACAAGGCTGGAGTTTCTGGAACATCTCCGTTTTCCGGACTGTTTCAGTTATTAGATAGACCAGTACGCCATGTGTTAAAACGAGCATAAGCAGGGAAAAAAAAGTTTCAGAGACACGGGAAGACACAGGCATGCGATAAGACACTGCCAGACTAGCAACCGTGACTATTTCAACGCGACACTTCTAGGCCACTTCCCCAGGCATGAGTTAAAGAAATAAAAATAAACTCCCCCAGAGCAGCTCATGGTTTTGGCAGCACGCCTGCGCATCTGACAGGAGAAGAACGGAAGGGCAGGCGCCCTGCAGGACGCTGGCAGCTGCGAGGCAGTGCCCGGGCCGGCCAGGCTGCTCCCTGCGACACTCACCTGCCTTGGCCAGCATGGAAGCCAGCAGCTTGCAGACTATGGAGCCCCTCTTCCTCATTTTGCTCTGTTTGCTGTAGGGGAAGTAAGGGATGACCCCGATGATGTTCCTGGCACAGGAGGTCTTCAGGGCATAAGCCATTATCAGCAGCTCCATTACGGCAGTGTTCACGTCTCTAGAAGGTTTGAAAAATATTCCAAATATTAGGTATTTTTCCAATGCAAATCCTTTTCGTACTATACCCATAACTCTCTCCTCACCAATTTTCCAGGTATATAGCGTTGTGTCTTATGCTAATGCAAGCCAGACCTGTACTGTGATCCTGCAGCTCCTTCCATCGTGCCACAGCACATCATGATCAACTGCTAAATGCGCAGGAAGCGACTCCAGCACTCAAGAGCTGCTGAACAGAATTTGATTTCTTATTCTGACACAAGGGATATGATGACTCCTTCCATCAACGCAGCAAAAAGGGCATTTTTCGCCAGTAATGTTGGAAAAGATGTCACTTCATACAGTATATTCTAAAATAGAACAGTCTTTAGAAGAAGCAGCACCACACGTGCAGCCACCACAACTTCATCCACACTACATTTACTGAACTATATATTATTTTTTTTAAACAACGTAAAGCAACTAACTTTCCCTGTATTAAATACTGTACCCTGCAGCTGTACCAAGTCCCAACAGATCGTTTTGGCAGAGGTCAGCATCTCCATGCTATCTGAGATACCTAGAGGTGGAAGGGACAAGAGCAGTATAAGCCCCACAGAACACTTACTTGGAAAGTAAAACAAAAAAGTGACGTTGGCAGAGCACGTGTAAGCCACAGCTAGGAACGCACAGAAAAATCCATCTGTGATGAGCTGCACCACGACGACTGGTGCGCCCCAGGAGGAGTGTGTTATCTGCATCTGAACTCATTTTGGAAAGGAAAAAGAAGGGCAATTCCTTTCAAATCCTTACAGCCAACACCAGGGCAGGCCCAAACCCCGCATCACTGCCCGCAGCGTCACAAAGCAACTCGAGATCGCTTTGCAAGTGAAGAACGTGCACTTGGGAGCGAGCAGGGCTTGCAGTCCCCGCCCTGAATAAAGCCATCCGTGCTTGTTTCTTTCAGCAGTCGCCCCACATACCACCGCCCCAGGAGGGTCCCCGGCAGGGCCATGCTGAGGGCGGCCCCGCTGCAGAGCCACGGGGTGACAGAGCAGAGGCTGCCCGGGCCATCCTCCCACGCAGAGCAACGGGCAGCACAGAGCACCTCGAAGCCCCGCAGAGCTTTTTGGCAGCTTATATTTTGGGATTATCCTCCAGCCCACCTGGCCTGCCTTCCCCCAAGAGCTCAGAGACACATTTCCCATCCGTGTGCGACGCACCACGTTCCTCTAACCGTTTCTCCATGGCTCTCCCTTCCTTCGGGACCAAACCTTCATTTGCGGCTCTTCATTTGCGAACGCTCCGCGTCTCTTTATTCTCCTGCTGGCTCCGCCGAGCCTCCCGCACAGTGCCGCTCGTACACAAGAAAGCTTTGTCAGCCCCGAAGCACCCAGCCAAGAATTACATAAAACATAACCCCCTGCCACGTAGGGCAGCGAGCTAACAAAGAACCACTTCTTCCCTTTGGTGTTTTAGTCGTGCCAGCGTGGCTGGGAGAGGAGAAGAGGATGCTGCTATCAGTATCGCGTAGAACAAAACAGCCTGGGTTACGTCTATTTGAAGGTCGTCCACGAAATTCAATATTTTCCATCATCCGTCACTTCTCAAATTACTTTAAAAAAAACGTAACAAAACAGAGATCGTGACTGCTGCTGCGAGGGGAGCTCGCCAGCAATCTCGAAAGGTACCCGCAGTCCCCGCGCTGCTGGGGGATGCTGGCGGGGGGAGCGAGGGAGAAACTGCTCGAGGAGGAGGAACGCCCCTCAGCACGCAGCTGGGGGTACACGCTGGACTCTGCAGAGCTCCTGAGGCCTTGCCATCCACCTCCAGCAGCCTGGAGCCCCCCTCGCTGCAGATCCCTGCTCTCAGGGCCGAGCAGATGGCCCAGGTGAAGCTGCCAAGGAACTTCACAGCAGCTACCAGCACCACCACAAGCCTCTCCTTTCACTCTCAGCGTCTCACTACACCGGCAGCTCCTCTGTTTTCCCTACCCTCACTGCCCAGTACCTCCCATTACAGCACGGTGCCTGTTTCGAACAGGCAGCAACCTACAAACGGTCGTGCTCAACCCTGCCGAGCGGCGAGCAGAAGACGAGGATGCGGCGATGCCCTCCCAGCTGCCAGCAGCTCGCAGCTCCTGCTGAGCCAGTAACGCTCTTTGTGGCCCTAACGAACCTTGATCTACTCCCCATGCCCACCACCAGGAATCCGTCCCGCAGCTTTTTGATCCGACAACCCCCGGCACAGGTAGCAGCAACCACACGGTAAGGAGTTCCTGAAACTAAAAGGCTCGCACTGGGAAGTTGTGAAGCACCTCGTAATGGGAAGCGCCGCCCCTTCTGCGTGCTCTGAACTTCACACCTGCTGTTGTTGTTTGTCGCTTCCTTGTTCTCACGGAGCGGCGCCTCTGACATGCCACTTGTCCAAAGGCCTCTCGCAGATCTCCCCACAGCCCTCCCTCTCCCAGTCTCAGCAGTACCAAGACATTCAGTTTTCCCTCATACTCATGCCAGTCCCTACGCCAGCAGCCCTGGCTGACACCTGGCTCTGTAACTTCTTTAGTTCCGCTATATTTTTTGGACAGAGAGCTTGCATCAAATATTCAGGTCTTTCTGTTCCATCTCCATGCATTTAAGATGCAGACTGTGGATTCACACTGCAGCATAACAAGGCTGTTTCCTCTCTCTAATTTTCCAGTAAACTCTAATATTTTATTTGCTTTTTGAACCAGAAACGAGTGTAGAAGTCCTATTTTCAGGTTATCCAATACAGCGGTTGTTTTTTCCTCTCCTGAAAAGGTCCCTGAAACCCTCTGCAAAATGGAGACGTCCTTGAACCTGTCCTCTCAAGCAATGCAGCAAGGCACACCTGCAGCTTAAGAATAAAAGATGACCTGTCTGTACAACAGTGGCACCTCGACTGAAGGAGCTTCAGCATTTTTGCTAAAAGGAGACATTTCTCGACCTGGAGTAATCAGTTCAATTTACAGAAAAACAGGGGAATAAACAAGTTGAGGGCAGGGGAGCTTTTCCCCTCCCAAAAGCATTGTTACTCCCTAATGCTCTGAGTTATCTCACAGAATTCCTCACCCGTCTCCTGTTGACAAAGCTCTCAGTTACAAGTTAGTTCGGAGAACTCTCCCAGCAGGGACAGCAGGATGGCACCGTTCACCTGGAACACAACCCTGCGTCAGCGGGTTCTCAGCTTGCAGAGATTCAGTTGCTCCCTGGGGGAGGAAACCCTGAGAGCATCTCTCTGGAGAGAGAGAAACTCGAGGAAAACGTCTCAGCCTGCAGGAGGAACTCCACAGGTGAGCGAGCTGCTCTCGTAGTCCTCCCGATTCTGCTAACAACAGGCCAAGCATTACACGGAGGGAATGAGCGTGAATTCTCAGTGGGCTGTATTTCTTACGCAAGCTAGGAGAATATTGGTTTCCAGGTTATTTTGCTACCTGCCGGAGCTCCGGTACTTACTAGTTCTCGTGATCTCCAAAATCGCAGCAGAATTTGGCATCTTGGAGAAAGCTGTTAGAACTGGAACACCTTTACTTTTCCTAATTGTGCAAAATGCATCGTATCAATACCCCGTCCCTGAGAACAGCACCTCCCCTGCCTGCTGTTGGTCGTTTTGCAGGTGCCATTTGCATAATTTGCACACAGGCTCCCTCCCGCTATCTTGCATACACTACTTGGTCAGGACTCTGGAACTTCCTCCGTGCTCCGATCTCAGCTTTCCCATCCTAATGCCATCTTCATACACTCTTCACCAGCCAGAGAGAACAAGGCTCCTGGGTCAACAAGTGGTTTTCTGGCATCAGGGTTACTTTCAGCATTTATTTTACCTCTTATTCCAAGGCTAGAATGGCCCAAAGTTAAAAAAAAAAAATGGCCCACTTCGGAAAATGCATAATACCGTTAAGAATTACAAGCACAGAGGAGGGAAGGTCAGGATTTCCACACGAGCTCAGTTTCACACCACTGCAGGGAGAGGGGCAGAGTAATCCAGCCTGTGATGAAAGCAGTAGCTGCCGTTCGCTGCTGGCTCTGCTGCTCGGTAATGGGAAGACAGAGGAAACTGCACGTCCTGAAATGGAAGTGCCGGTCAGAAATCACCGAGCAACTGAGCCTGCAAGGACACCACCACAGCCTGGGGGCCTTTCGCTTCGCCCCATCCATCGGGCTCGCTCTTGCCTCAAATGACACTTGTGCTGTTTGATGGGAAGCTTCTCCGTCGGCTGTGGTGCAAGCGATCCTCTGGGAATTTTACCAGCTTAACGCTACGTTGTGTCCTGAATTAAGTCAAAGCAATGAGAACCCTGGAAAAAGCCATTATCACGCTGGCTAATGGCTAGCAAGCTAACCAGAACGATCTGCTGAACCAGAAATTGAAAGCACATCACAGTTGTAAAATCAAGCCACAAGTCCCTTACCTGGGGATCGTCTGTATAATGAAGATATCCTGTCCCCGGACAGACTCTTTTATTTCAACTCTTGTTTCTGAAGAGGAATGAAAACACAGTCAGTTTTATTCCCAAACGTCAGACTTCCAGCGATAAAACGTGTTTTAACGACAATTTGGCCCAGAGGTCAGGGAAGGCAGCAGGACTTGCTCCTTCACCCTGCGTGCACAGCTGTACGCTAGCCATGAGGAGGAGCCAAGTGGGTTTTTCCAAAGGCCTGCCCTGGGAAGCAAGGAGCTGGCATTGCATTCTGGTGAGTTAGCTGCATTTACAAGGCAAAACTAGGCTCAATGGCTGTTACCTTCCATGTAGAAGGCAATTACTTAACTCCCAACGAGAGATCCTTTCCATTTCTCCTGCTGAGTGCTGAAAGCTGTCAATACCTCATTTATTAGGTAACAGAAAGCCACCCAGAGCAGAACACCCTCCAGTACCTACCAGGAGGTTAACCCAGCTCCTCCACAGCCTGCAGGGGCAGCCCCGTACAGGCTGGGAGCCCAGCACGCCACCTGCAGCAGTGCTCAGAGGAAGAGCTCCCCAGCTTCACTACGAAGGTCGAGGTATCTCAACGCTGACATGAGCTGGAAACCTGAGCCTCCACTGAAAACACTTCCTACAGCCCCTTACTCGAAGGGAACGCCGAGCACCGAAGCAGCTGAGCAAAGCCAAAGGTTTCCCAAGGTGCCCTCCTTGGCTGCTCATTTCCCACAGTCGTGAACCCGAGGGCAGGGATAAGACAAAAGAGAGCAAGATCTACTGAGCTGCAGAACCCAAAGTCTAACCGTCCAGACATCTGCAGCAGCCTTAAGGGACTCTGCTGGAAGGAGGCTGATTTGTTGTGCGGTGATGAGGAACGACTTCAGCCCTCGAAGCAAGCAGCCCGATTTAAAACCAACCCCAGAGGGCAGGGAGCTCTCAGCAGCACGAGCACAACAGACAGCCCGGTCACAGCCGTATGCAATGCCGCGTGGCTGTCCTGGTGCTCCTGGCAGCAGCGCTACCAAAACTCCTCCTGCTGAGCCAGAGCCACTTCCATCACTTACTCTCACCTGAAACTCTCCTGCAAACACAGTAAACAAGACCTTGAAGCAGTAAATGACTTTTTGCCAACCTCCGTTAGCCAATATCCCTGTGTTTCAGCCCAGCACAGGCAACTGAAAATGGGCACCTGCTACATTTAAAGAGATGCAAACAAGCTCCAAGAGGCACAGTCTCCGGCTCAGCCTCGAATCTGCACTCTTCAAAGCAAGACAGGTGTCTGTGAACTGCCTGCGGCGGGGGGAGGACTGGGAGAAGGGAGTAATTTAAATTTTACAAGGCAGACATTTAGAAAGAAGGCCACTACTTTAAGCTCGGAGGGTGGCTTCCTAAGCACAACAGCAGGCGATGTGTTTTGTAGCAGCTAACATCCGAGGTAGGAATCTATTATAGATGAGAGATAGCTGACGGGCAGGCAAACGAGATAACACGGGGGAACGAGGAACACACCTAATTGGTTTGTCTAAGGTCAGGCACAGGAGATCAGCGCTGCCAGGAGCAGCGGCACCATCACAGCTGAATCACTGCACCTACTAGACAGGTTTGACTGTCCAGGTGTCTAAGATCACCCCAAAACAGGTTTGTGAGCAGTAAAGATTCCTCTTACCTCCATTGGTTTCCTGATACACCACGGATTTCCCCAGCTCAGCACCGAGGCGTCTGGAGAGAAAGAAAGGAAGTTAAAAACGGAGACATTGAGCGGTTCACGATCCAAATCCTGCTTGAGGAACGCTGACAGAGCACAAGCGCTGCCCAGCGGGGAGCTGAGCACCGCGGCCGAGCTGCAGGAGGACACGTCTTGCCTGGTGACAACAGCCCGCGGGAGGATTCATCGGGACGGAGCATGTGAGAGCTCACACGCAGCCGTGGGCCCTGCGGCTGGTCGGGACCGTCACGCACCCGTCCCATCGGTACCAGCCACTGAGCAATCCATCCCCTGTGACCAGCACCACCCAAGGAACCGGCACAAACCCCACAGAACTCAGAGGAAGAGGCCACCCCAAAGGCTCACACTTCCTCCTGTCCGGCTGAGACCAGCAAGGGAGCTCACGCCTATCAGAGAGGCGGCACAATCGCATCAAGCCTGATTTTCTCAGGAAAAGCAGCTCGACGTGTTCAAATTGTAACAGCCAAACAGAAACAGGGCTTGGAAGGCACACGACTCCTAACGCCCAGTTCCCAGAGCCTCTCCAAGCTAAGGAGTAGGGCACAGGAACGATCGCACACCCCTCCGCCGACACAGCCACCGCCGCCCCGTCCCATCACTCACCAGCTTTACGGCTGTGCACCCGCTGCAGTGTGCCAGGGCCCGCTGCCGGGCTGCAGGTAGTCCAAACAACCACCGCTTTCAGGATTTACCATACCCCACGTCTCCTGAGACACAGCACAGGACGTCTGTTCTAGCCCAGGCTTCCATCTGAGCAGTACCCATCAGCACAGCCGGACCCGCCGGCCACCAGGCTGGGGTCAGCGCGGGGGCTACGCGACGCTGCCTGCGGCAGAACGAGGCAGCCAGACTCGACTAACAGCAACCGAGCCACTTTTTTTCCCCCTCCTTCAAGTCTTCCTTCTCAAATAACTCAGCTGATTGAAGAGATTTTAATTCCAAAAAGTTCTGATTTTTTTTTCCCAAATTACTCCTTCCTCAAGCATCAATCCTGAAGCATTAATCACGGCAGATTACAGCCTTCTTTTTCATTTTAAAGAAACCTGCTATACAATAAAGACTCGTTTTGGAGAGCATTTCAAAATGCTCTAAAGCGCAGGCTATTCCCCCAGGTGACGCTTCTGTATTTAACAGTCCCGACAAGTACTCCATCAGCAGGCATTCAGAGGCACGCGTGCCCAACGCCAGCACGCTCCCACCCTCCAAAGTGAGCCTGGGGCAGCTGTGACGAGGGACACCCAAACGGACACGGCGTATTTGCTGCAGTGGCTGCAAAGGAGGCATTTGGTGCGCACACACCGCGGTCCTGGCCCTGTCCCGCAGCACGCCTTGCCACGGCTGGAGCTGGGGAGTAAAATCCCAAATCGGGAGCCGCGTGCGGGTGCTTGGCTGCAGCAACCAGCCCGGCTCAGCACCCACAGCAGCGTCACCCGCAGCAGGAAAGCCGCCCGAACCTTGAACATAGCTTTTCCTCTCACCAGCCCCAGTACAAAGGGGTGCTCAGCACCAGCACTGCAGAGGGGCAGGCAGCTGGTCGTGGCCCCCAGGACCTGCAGAGAGGTGAGCTCTGCAGCCCGCACCCGCCAGGCACTGCCCCCTGGGACCCTGCGGTCCTTCTGACAGCGGTCAGGCGTTCGCACGCACGAAGGGGCAGCCCGATGGCTGTTAAGGCACCCAAGTCAAAAGGAGCTTCAGAACCAGGCACAAAACAAAGCGGTGTGTGGGGTGAACATTCAGTGACCCACCTGTTCCTCGAGGACCGCACGGCATGCCCTGCGAGCTGCCTTTGGGGGCACACGTGCCCTGCCTCCGCTGCTGCTGCAGGAGAAAAACCCCGTCACCCAGCCCATGCGTGTGCCCTTAGCCAACTTACATCTCACGGCACGAGGGAAAGCCTCAAAACCAGCCCAGCCGGGCACGGCTCTGCAGGACGCCCCTCGGATGGCGGCAAATGACCGCGGAGGAGTTCTGTGACGCCTGGAGGATGCGGCTGGCAAGGTCCCGGACGTGCACGGGGACAAAACGAGAGCCCGGCTCGGGCAGCACGGCAGCAGCGCGGTTTCCGTGCCGCTGAAACGAGGAATTGGAGCGGCAGGTTTGCTTCCTGACGGGAAGAGCGGCGCTCAACAGCTCAGCGTGTCAACGCGGGGCGCAGATAAGAGCAGAAGAAGTAAGCGGCTGCCAGCCTCGAGGAAGGAGCAGCAGCAGCTGCTCCGGCCGGACAATAAATACCACACACGCTCCTACTGTCGGCTGCACGTAAACGAGAGGGGGGCAGCAACGGGAAGGATAGGAGAGAGAGCTGCCCGCAGAGGTCAGGCACCGACCCTGCCTGCGGTGGTGTACGCCGCTGCGAGGTGCAGGCGGGGCAGAGGCAAGAAAAGCAGCGCTCCGAGGAGCCGAGGTGCTACCCGCGGGCACGGCTCCCCCTAACCCCGCTGCGGAAGGCTCTGCACCAGCCGAGGCTTCAGCCCCCCCGCGGAGGAGCTGTGCTCAAACCCCGATTTAGCCAAGGCTATTAAAAGACCATTAAATGAGGAGGGCTGTTCCCCCAGCTCCTGTTGTAAAGCGGCGAGTGCCACGGGACTCGTGTCCAGAGGAAGATTTACACCGAGGGCAAGGGCAGAGAGCAGCCCGAGCCACCAGCCAGCCTCGGAGCGACCATTTGGAAGAGGCCGCAGAAAAACTTCCACTTCCTATCGCTTCGCCCTTTTTCACCCGCGTTCCCAGCTCTTCTCTTTCCGAATCGCCTCCGTGCGGAAGCTCCCAGTTGCTCATTGCTTTTGGAGGAATTAAACTGACAGCAAGAATTTTGCTTGCATTTGGCTTCAGGACCAAGCACACAGCCACGCAAACGGGGCTGTCAGAATTACTGCATCAAGCTGGCTACAGACGTAGGCAGGGAAAAAAAGGCAGTCATTACAGGTGATTCAGTGCACTCCCACCAGAGAGATCCGGCTTGTTCTGCCAAAAAGAATGCTCCTGGTATCGCAGCTGAATTGGTTCTTCAAGCAAAATGAGCTCCGTCAGCAGAAGTCCTACCACGCAGCACGGTATTTGGCTACAAGGGGACTTCTGCTGGCACTGCGGTGTTTAAGACTGGAAGGCGGTCAGGCTGATTTCACACAGTCTGCAGAAATGTCACTCGGTACCAGCCCCACGCAGGCACCAGAGCACAAGCTCGCTTCTGGAAGCTCCCTTCCCCGCCCCAGAGGGGCGGAAACTCAGCCTGGTGCTGGTTTTGTTTTTAGAAGCAGTCCTCAGAACTGGGATCGGCGCTGACAGCTCCGCACGGAGCAGCCGCTGAGCCCCGTGCAGAGGGCCGGGCACAGCAGGGGTCAGGGTACGGCTGCTCCCGGCTGCTCCCATCGCTTCAGGTTTTCGGTGCCACCTCAGAGCAAGGCTTCACCCTGCTGCCACTCACGGCTCCTAAAAGGCAAAAAGCCCTGCTCCCCTCTGCCCTGCCGTCCTTGCACCAGCTCTGGCACCGACCTGACAGCGTGCAAGAGAAAATTCTCTTTGTGGCTTCAAAAAAACCCTACTGAGAGCAGTTGGTCAGTAAAAATTTACACTGATCTGGAATATCCCTCGCTAGAAACACTGCGCAGGAAAGATGACTGAGCTCTCCACGGTCTCAACACACGCCAGGAGGATACGAAGCTGTGAACAGAAAAGCATTTAAGATCTGCCTTAAATTCACAGTCCAAACGTCAACAGCCCGCAGGTCGCTTGCAGCTCAGTGAGGAAGCGACACACCGCAGGACTTCAGGAAGCGCGAGGTTTTATCCGTCCTCGAAGCGCTGCTCTGAAGGCTGCCAGAAGCTGCGGCACCAGGCTCCTGGGACAAAGGGCAGTCCGGTTTAGAGAGGCGGTTAATCAGAACTCGAGGTGCTAATTCACTTGTGGCACTTCGTTTCAATTCGTTTCAAACTTGAGCAGATCTTCACAAGGTCACAGCCGGCTGGCCCAGACAGCGCAGGGGCGGCTCCGCGGTGTTTCCTCATCTCCCCTTCTGGAGCAACTCGGGACAGAGAAGGGCAACAGAGCAGCTTCCTGACGCGGGGCCGCCTGCTCAGCCCTCGTTATCGCCGTCTGGGCTCCCCCTTACCTCTCTCCCTGCGCCCCCAGGGCTGGGTCCTGGAAGAGCCCCCGCCGCCCGCCTGCCCCTTGCACCCAGCGCCGCTCAGCGCGCACATCGCTTCTTCCAGCCACCACGGGAACCACGCAGCCGGCTGCTGGCAACCGCGGCACGGATTTCCCTCTCCTCTTACCTGTCTGCCCTGGGGAATGCCCTTCCCCTAAGCCTGGCACCAGCCGGCACACAACGCCATCTGCTCAGGCACCTTACAAGCTCCATCAAAGTCCCACGGAAGATCTCAAAGCCCAGCTGGTTGCCACGCTCTCCCTCACCCTTACTTTAGGGCCGTACCCCATCACTCGCCCCCTCCAACCGTTCTATTTTCAGCTGGTTGTTCACTCCCCTTTGTCAGAACCATTTGCTGCAGTTTCACCCCGTTGTATCTGTTTGCTTCCCGCCACGGTGCTGCTGTGTCTGAGATGGAGGAGTCGGTGCCAGCCCTGCTCCCGCAGCACCAGGCAGGAACTCTTCCCAGGAGAGAAGGACAGGGTTTGGAGACGGGACGGCAGCAACACGAGGCTTCTGTGAGCAGACTCCCCGGGGCCCCCCTCTCGTGCTCTGCCACTCGCCTAGCTGACCTGAGGAGGAAGGGTGACGTTACTTTTCCTCCGTCCCACCGAAAGCTCCTTCCTCCAGCTGCAGAAGGCTGCTGCGAGGCCTCCCACCTCTGCCAGAAGCAGGACTTGGTCTTCAGCTGTCCCAGAAAGCGCTGCGCTGGTTTTACTGCTGTGCACAGGGCTCCCTGGGACTAAAGATCAGAATAAAAAGTCTCCGTCTTTTCCTTATTACTCCGCGTTGCTTAGGCTTACAGCAATGCTTTACCCTCAGATCCGTGCTGCACGCCAACTGCACGCCTCGAATATCCCCTGCCCGCAACGACCGTACGACAACAGCAAGTCCTACACAACGCAGAGCTGCGGGAGCAGCGGGGACGCGTTTGCAAGCTTCAGAAATCAGACCTCCTCCAAGCGGAACGCAACGGTTGTACCCCCGTGCCAAACACCGCAGTCAGAGCAGACCGAAACACATCTGTTGGACTCCAGAGATTAAAGGACTTGCTCGACTCCCTCCTCCTTCCCCCAGCAGCACGCAGGGCCCATCACGGATCGGCACTGGCCACAGAAATTATCCTTCTCCCTTGCAAATGCAGCTTGTCATCAGATGCCAAGTGTCCTAATTACAGCAGGAGTTTTCTTTCCATATGTGAAAGAATTAAAAAAAAAATCACAACCAATTCACAAGATAGAAGCGGGCGGAAGGTTCAGACTCCAAGGAGCAGCTCTTATTTAGTTTCACAGACTCTTTGGTTGTCCTAAGTCAGCACCATCTCCCCTCCCCGGCAGGAGCTAACATAAACAAAAGCCCTGGAAACTCCGAATGAGCTGAATCAACCATCCAGTCACTCGTCCTAGAACCAGGCAAGGAGGCCTAATAGGAAATGGCAGAGATCGGAAGCGGGCCAGAACGCCACGCTCGGAGCCTGCATCAAATCAGCTCGGGAAGTTTTGCATTAAACGAAGCAGGAGATGGAACAGCTCTCAGATGGCTCGTTTATGTCATGCTGCCCCTCCCCAGGGTTAAGATTTTAAAAAAGGATAAGCTAGGAGTCCTCAGGTATCGATTTTAACTCGAGAAGGGATCTTCGGAGCCTCATTTTCACCCAGCTGGTAACAGACTGAACGTTCCAAACGGATTCAAGGCTATTTCTGGGGCTCGCTTACCTTTCCTGCGATGGCAGCAGAGCTCAGCCCCTGCGCTCTCCCCAGTCTGCCCCCCTGTGCACCAGCACCGCTAAAATAAGGCACCTTCAGCTCCTGGCTTCCTCTCAGCGCTTCAGCATGAGGACCAGCTCCACCGGCATCACGCCTACAGGCGGAGAGCAACGGAGCCTGGGTGGAGAGGGGCCCCAAGAGGCCCTCCTCCTGATACTGCGTGTGGTCTTCGAGCTCTTTTACTGCTCATACTAAAGGCCATTAAAACCCTTTAGGAAGAACACACGACGTCAGACGCCAGACTCACCCTACAAGACTTCTCCACCTCTACCAAAAGGCACAACTGACCGCCCCAGCAAAGCACGCGCTGGGATGGCACACGGAGGGGAAGCCAGCAGCCACGCGTCCTTAGCCACCTGAAAAAAGAAGGGGTGCATCGTAAAGGTGGTGAAACAGCCTCCGGGCTCCTACGGGAAGTCAGCGCGCAACCACAGCACGAGAGGCTGAAAAACACCACGGAGGTTTTGGGAGACTTTTTACAAACCTGTACTATTCGAGGTCCCAGATTTTATACATCAGCGCAGTTTTGTTGGAGACGTGTAACACTTCCCACGCGAGTGGTCACTGCTCCTGTTTTACGTACGAGAGCTTTGAGTCTCACTTGAAGCAGCAGCTGCACGGCACACCAGTGTGCTCACGCCACCGCTCGAGCATCCAGCGCCCTCACCGACACTAGAGCCAGAGCAAAAAGCCTCCAGTGCCTTAAAAAAAAAAAAGTATACTTATAAAAGGGTGCTTCAGGAAAGACAGCCAGGAGGTCATGCTCTGAATTCTGCTGCTGTTCGTCCTCAGAGCATCCCTGGAAGCCCCGCGGAGGATTACGACCCGCTACGCACAGGTACGACCAGGAGTACCGCTGCTTCCCTCCACCAGGGAGAAATTCCAGACGTTTTTACCACCCGACATGTATCACCTCTTGCCAGAGAAAAGCGAGTACAGACAGCACATCACACAGCTAGCTGTGTGCCGCAGCCTGTGGAAGCCTGCCCTGCGTCTCCTCTCATTACGGCTTTAGAGGAAAGCAAGTGATTTTTAAGACAGAGAGCAGAAAATAAAAGATCGCTGGTTTGCTCTTTCAGGCCTGAGAACTCAGAGCTTGTCCCCTGTCCCCAGGGGACTTCTGTCACAACCCGCGTTGATGTAACAGGACAGGCCTTCCCACGTCCTAGCTGTTTACGCAGACACCGTTCTCAGAGTTGTATCAGTGAAGGAAAAGCGATTTGGAACTGACCAAATATAGTTGAAAACAAAACCAAAAGACCACCCATGAACCAAAAAAGCTTTCCACTCCCAAATACGTGGATTTCCCACAGCCAAAGCAGCCCATCGCTGTTATCCCACACGTGTCCCATCAACACCAGCGATCCCAGACAAACAGCGAAGTCAGCTTCGGGGAGATTACCTGTGCTAAGGGCTGAACGTGCTGTTTGTTAAGCCAGCTGGACGGACAGCAAAGTGTTCTTGCAGTTCAAGGCAGCCCACCTGCTTTTAGCGACGCTTCCAATTTAATTTCCCACCCCTTGGAGCAGGAATGAGCAGGCAGCTGCCTGAGCAGTGCGAGGATGCTGCCTTCCATGGAAGACAGACAAGGGCCCCCAGTTTTGGGAGCAGTGTCACAAAATACGCACGTCCCTGCTTCTTAGGAGTTCGGCTGGGAGCTCCCACTTGTTGCCTGCCCCTGTCTCTGTTCCTGTTTGAACGGAACTAACCCGAAACAAGAGATGAGGTGTCAGTGGGATCTCCACGCACCGAGCGCCACATCTCGGGGCCGGCTGTTACCTCTTTCAGCAGGACCCAACGCCTCCACCCCCACCGCCCCGTGGTCAACCTCTGCCTAAAGCAATGCGCTGGAAAAAAAACAGAGGGGAGGAACCACGACATTTCTGTCCCTAAACTAAACTCGTTAGCACACGCTGCCCACCTCTCCTAGCGCACCGAGACGCCAGCAGAACAACAAACCCACCCCAGTCAGTGCAGTGCTGGTGCTGCACCAAGGTCTGCACAAGGATCACCTCTCGGGCTCCGAGCAGCAAAGCAAACAAGCTCGCAAGACCCTGTCCACAAAAAGCAGCAAGGTTTTAAGCATCTCCCCGAACAGCTAAACACCTTCTGATGCCGGTTTAGCCAACTTTCACCTCCTCCTTCCCCAAAGCAGCAGCCGTAGCTGCGTGCCAGCCCTGCTGGCGCCGAAATGGATGTCAGAGGCACCGCGCAGCCGGCGTGTTTTCTTCACCAGGCCTAAAAAAAAGGGCCGAGAGGGCTCAGCCAGCACCGAGGCTCGGACGGACGGGGCTGCTGGAGGCTCTCCACACCAAACCTCCGGCGCAGGGGCGTCCGCGGCGTGGCTCAGCAGGGGAAGGCGGACACGGGAAGGTGCTGGAAGCCTCCTGAGCCTTCACCCTGCGCGCACGGCCGGGCTGCGGGGACGAAGGCTCTCGAGGGACTTACTCCGTGATGCGCTTGGCCAGCTCGGTGCAGGCGGCCGTGGAGTTGGCCGAGAAGACCCGGTAGCCGCTTCTGGCCGCGTTCATCGCCAGCGCGTCATGCAGCCCCCTGGGAGCCCGAAAGTGAGAAAAAACAGATTTGTAAGGCAGCAACAGCTTCCGTGGCATCCTTTTCTTCCTCCCCGCCGCTATCGCCGCCCCCTGAGGGGTGGGGAGCAGCAGGAGGAGGAGGAGGAGGAGGAAGGTCTCACCCAGGGCTGCGCAGGGATGTGTCCGCCCAGAACCCGGCCGCGGTGAGCCCCCAGCCCCCGGGGCACCCCAAAAACGGGCTGGGGGCAGCCGGGGGGGGGATAAGGGGGGGTGGAAAAGGGGTGAGGGGGACGTGGGGGGGTCCCTCTTCGGGCTGGAGTCCTCCCGTCAGCGCCGCGGCCCATAGAGGCGGGCGGCTAGAGCGGCGCCCCGCCCGGCCGCCATTTTCTGCCGCGGGGGGGGGGGGGAGCGCCCCCGCCGCCATCTTAGGTGAGGGCACGGCTCTCCTGCCCCTGCTGCGGGGCGAGAGGCGGCCGCTGCCGCCGGTACCTGAGGAGGAGGAGGCGTGAGGACGGCGCAGTCTCCCCCGCCGGCCTCCCGTCGCTTCCCGAGCGCGGCTGCGGCGCTCCGCGGCCGCCTCTCCTCTGCGGAAGGGGGCGAGGCAAGGCCCGGGCACGGCGGTGGCTTCGCTGCCCGTGCCCAAGATGGCTGCCGCCCCGGCGGAAGCGGCGCGGGGGCGCTCTGGGCTCCGCTCTATGGCAGGCGGGAAGGGGCGGGGCCCCGAGTCCTCCAAGGTGCCTTGGGGTCCTGGGGGTGGGGGCACAGGGGGAGGTGGGTAAAAAAAAGAAATAATTAATAACGATTAATAAATTATCACAGAATCACAGAATTGTAGGGGCTGGAAGGGACCTCAAGAGGTCGTCGGGTCCAACCCCCTGCCAAAGCAGGTTCCCTAGAGAAAAAATATTTTCTCTATAATTTTTTAGTTTTTTTTTTAAATAAATAATAATTATTAATTACAATTATAACAGTGATAATGATAATAAAATAATAACAATAATGGAAAGTGACAGGCGGAAGGAAGAAGAAAGAAGAAATGATGATGATGATAATAATGATGATGATAAGAGGAGGGAAAAAGAAAGTAAAACATAAAGATAAAAATAACGAAAATAATAACAAAATAAAAATAATAAAGATGACGATGATGATAGGAGGAAGGAAAAAGAAGAAAATATAATAATGAAAATAATCATAAAAATACCCGTGTTTTCTGCCCCAGCCGCAGCCCTCGGAGCTGCCCGCAATGACATCCTGTCCGTGGTGGGGACCGCCGATGGCGTCCGTGTCCCCTCAGGACAGCCCCCTGATTTCAGGGCCAGAGCACGGTGACACCAAAAGAAAGTCACCGACACCAAAACCACCACCCCCAGCCTGCAGAGGGCTTCCCCGCCGCCTGCGGGAGGTGCAGGTGCTGGCGGCCCCGTGGCTGGCTTAGGGTGGCCCCATGCAATGTCCCGGTTCCAGCACCTCACCCACAGGCAGTGGGAGTCCTGAGGGGACCCCTATGGGGTCACCCGCTGCCTCCCCACGTCCCCTCCACCCCCTGCGGGGCCTTCAGCCGTGCTTCGTCCCCGTGAGGGTCGCTCCAGCCCGATTCCTCCATTCCCCTCTCGCTCCCTCACCACAAGCGGCCTCCGCAGGCCCGCGGCTGCCCCGAGCCCTTCTGTGCCCCCCCATCCCCTCACCCTGCATGGGGACATGAATTTAGTGACCCCACAAGGCTGCCCCAGGAGTGACGGTCATCTGCTGGTGGCTGTAGGACACGCTGTGGCTGTTGGCGCACGTGGTTGGCTTTGCCCTGCGAAAGGAAGCAGCTGGGGAATTATTTATGGGATCTGGGGAGCTGGCTGCACCCTCCAGCTGCCGGGGGAGCGGGGACCCCCCAAAGGATGGGGACAAGGCTCGGGTAGCCCCGTGGGGGTGCCCAGATCCGGACCCCACAGGTCCCCAGCACCATCCTCGTGTGCCTGCTACCTGTCCCTTTTCCCCAGCCCGCCGCTCCGTGAGGGCCTGATCCTGCCCACGCCGTCACCTCATGAGCCTGTGGCTGTGCCTGCGCCAACCCTGCCTGATGGCCAACACGTCCTGCTGCAAAACTACCCCGATCCTGCCCTTTTTCAGCCCAGATTTCCCTCCGGTGCCGCACACTTTGCCCTGCTGGCAAAGGCCCCGCAGCCCTGGGGACGTGGTGGGGACGCGCCACCGCTGTCCCCTCGGGGTGCCCAGGCAGAGGTCGGCGCTGTTATCTCCCGACAAACAACCTTCCTCCTGGAACAGGCAGCGATTGCCTCGGGGCTGAAGGTTACGGCTGCTTTTAGGGCCGGGCAGAGGAGCAGCAAGCAGCAGCGCCGTGTACCCGGGGAATATTTCCCACCCGAGCCCCCGGCGGGTCCCCAGGCAGCAGAAGGCCCCCGCAGTGCTGCTCGGAGCGAGGCCTCGCAGCGCTTTTATTATTTCGTTTCATATTTCATTAACAACCCGGCGGGACTGGGGGGGTAGGATTGGTGCTGCCTTCGAGCGGGTTTAGCTCCTTACGAAGGGTTTCCCCGGCCTCATGGGCTGGGATTTGGCTGGGAGGGGGCTTTAGTAATGCTGGGGGGCCGTGCGTTCATACACCATGGGGTAAAGCCCAGCAGGATTTTTATTTTTTTTTACCATCAGAAAGCTTAATTTGTTGAATTTCAGAGCATGGGGGCAGCTTCGTGACCCTGCTGGTTCCCCCGTTGCTCGCCCCCGGTCCCCCCCTCTCGCCCACCGTGGCTGGGTGCTGGGGGGGACGCGGTGCCCCCGTGGGTGCCGCTGTCCCCAGACACCACGCGTGGCGGGGGGGGCCCGGCGCGGCGCCTGCGGCACCCAGGTGGTTCTCATTGCAGTCTCTGAGTCACCTCCCAAATATGCCTCCACTCACCCCGCCGCAGGAAACCGCTACCGGGAAGTGGTGCAAAAAGCTGGGCCATTTTCAGGAAAGAAAACGGGGGAAAAAAACTGGGAGAAACAGGGGACGTGGAGAAGGGGTGCTTGGCCCCCAGACCTCCGGCACCGGGTTCGGCATCAGGCTGGCTCCCGGGCCGAGCGCAGGGCCTGAGGTTCCTCAGACCAGGAATGTTTCCCCGTGGAGCGGTGACCTCAGGAATATTTCTGCGTAAATCATCGGCTGGGAGGAATGAGCTCAGCTCGCCGGCCTCGCCAAGGGCTTCGTGGCGAGCCCCGTGTTCCTGGGCCGTGCCGGAGCCCAGCTGTGATTTAGGAGCTGCCAAAATCCCCAGGGGCTGAGAAACCTCCGGGTGAAGCTCTGGTCCCCACGTGAAGCCGGGCTGGGCTCTGTGGGTCACAGGGACGCTGCTGTAGGGCCTCAAGGACTTGCCAGAGTCCCACAGCAAACCAGTGGCAGACCCAAAACCTGCATCCTAAACCCCAAACCTACAGCTTGTGGGACATGAGCCCCGTGGCTGTCCCCCAGGAGATGCCCTCATCCTTCCCATCCCCGCAGCCCCCCGAGGAGATGCTGGTGCTGCCGGGGGGGAGCAGTGTGACCTCTCCCCGTGTGCAGGGGGGCTGCGAGGGGCCGAGCGGCAGCCCCCAGGCTGGGCCTGTCCCCAGCAGGGTTCATCTCCTGCAGGCGCAGGCTGGAAAGTTCCCACTGCTGCAGTCGGTGCCTGTCCCCCTGCCAAACCCTGCAGCCCGCCGGCCCCGACGCAGCGCTATTTCTGGCTCCACCTTGAGCCGCGGACCTCGAGCAGCGGGAAGGATGCTCTGAGAGCCCGATCCTGAGCGCACGGCCCCGGGGGGCTGGCGGCAGCCGCAGCGGAGCAGTGAGGGTGCAGGCATCGGGAGAAGCTGCCTGCCTGGGAGCCAGCCGCTGCAGCACAGCTGTGTCCCCCGCACAGCTCCTTTAGGGCTGCCAGGAGCCGCCGTGTGGGCAGCTGGAGCCCGAAACCTGGGCCTTGCCCCAGCACGGAGAGCCCTGGGTCAGCGCTGGAGCTGGGAGGTACCGGCTGGGGCGCTCGGGAAGCTGGGCACCTTGCCGCGTTCTCCCCCCGGGATGTGTTCCCTCGGGGAAGAGCGGCTGGCTCCAGCAGCTGGATCCGGGAGCTTGAGGAGCCCGGGGACAGGACAGAGCACAGAGGGTGTTTAATTGCCGTGTCTAATCCTCGGATTCTTGCACAACTCCGGGCAGCTCTGGTCTGCCTCTCCTGCCTCGGTTTCCCCGAACCATCCATCCCTTTTTGCAGCGATCCCACGGTGAGGAGCTCCGGGTGTCCGAGCCTTCTCCCCCAGCTGGTATCTGAGCGGCAGGGGATGGCGTGTGGGAAAAATGTGCACAGGGATGGGGACAAACCCCTTGAATGGCCACCTCCGCCGTACTGTCACACCGCTCGTGGATGCTAGGTGGCCTGGGCTGCACCTTCCCCTGCTTTGCAGTGACAAATGGGTGGCGTTTGTCACCAGCTGTCCCCACCAGCCCGTCCCAGAGGTGCCTTCGTGCCATGTCCCCATGCCGTGTCCCTGTGCCACCCTCACATGCGCCTGGGTGGGAATGGAGCCGGTCAGGATAAACCCAACCGCCGAGCATCCTTCCCTCTTCTGCCTGTGCAAGGCAGCTCGTTAAGGCTCCTGTAATTAGGGTAGCCCCAAATGACTGTTTATCAGCACCAGGCAGTGACGGAGGCGATCCCGCTTCCGCATCAAACGCCGTGACAGGGGGCAAACGAGCAGCGTCTGCGTGGGACCGGGAGGAATTGGCCGGTGGCTGCAGAGCGCAAAGGTGCAGGGCGTGGGGTGAGATCTGATCTGCTGCTCCCCCCCCGATGGCACGTGGACAGGACGAGGACGAGGACAAGGACGAGGACAAGGACAGCACAGCAGCACGGAGACCTGCATGGGGCTGGCGCTGGGTGCCGGGCTGTGGAGCAGGCATCGGGCGAGGGTGGCACAGCACCGGGATGGGTGCATGCAAAGCCCCCGTAGACCAGCACCCAAACAAGAAAGCTCCTCCCAGGCGTCCCCTGCCCACATGTCCCTGCTCGCCCCCCCCGCCCGCTGTCCCTCCCCTTGGGAAGCCCCACACCGACCCTCCTGGCTGCAGCACCCCCGGGTGCAGCACCTCATGCTAAAGCTGCTCTCATCCCCTTTCCCCCCACAGCTCACCCTAGCATCCAAATCTTATTTAAAGCACTTTCGGGGGGGGGTGGTGAGGGGGTCCCCGTGGCCCGGAGCCACAGACGGATGTAACGCAGCGTGGCCAGAGCCCGACCCGGCCCCGTCACCCCGCGGCACCTGCCGGGAGCCATCCAGCAGCTGCTCTCATTTCCTCCCACCGTCCCGTGCCTTCCTGGGCGGAAATGCAGAGCGCCTTAGTCACCGGCGAGGCGGCGAGGCGAGGGGCAGGTCGGCAGCCCGTGCTCCCCGGCGGGCGGCCATTTCCTCCCCCGGGCACCTTGCCGAGGCTCTGGCCGGCGGCGTGGCCACGCTGGCCCCTCGCTGGCCCCAAATCTCAGCCGGCATCGGCCGCGGGTGCTTGGGTTCCCCAGCCAGAAGCATCGGCCGGCCGATCTCTGGGGCTGGGTTTTGCCCCACCTCTGTCTTTAACCGCCTCTCGGAGCCCGTAGCGCCAGAGAAGTCCTCCTGGGAAGCGCGGTGCGCCAAGTCCTGCCGCCTCTCCTCTGTTTTTAGGGCACCCCGAGACAGCCAGGCTCACACAACCGCGTATCTGCCCGGCAGGCCGTCCCCTGCCTGAAACTTCTGGCGGGTTTCAGGGTGTTTAAATGGGCACAGCGGGCTCGCAGGGAGCGAAGCTGCTGTCAGAGTGAAGAGCAATGCCTCCCCGAGCTGCGAGCTCAAGGTTATGGGGGTCTGTGGCTGTCCGGCATCACAGGGCACGTAAAACCCACATGGGTGCTGCCACGAAGGGTCGAGGGCACCTCTCCTCCTGCCTCGCCGCTCGCACGGTGCTGGCCTGAGCGCTGATCGCCCACCGAGCTGCCCAGGGGCACAGCGCCCAGGGGCTCAGAGCCTCAGGATGGCAAAGGGCCAGCGGGAGAGAGTGCACGGCGAGCAGGCGGTGGGCAGGATGCGGCCCCTCCGTCCTCCTCCCTGCTCTGCCTGCGCTCCTCCAGGCTCCTCCGCTCCTCTCACCCTGCGGGGGGACTGGGTGCGGGGCTGGGGGTGGGTGCGGGGCTGGGGCTGGATGTGGGGCTGGGGGTGGATGTGGGGCTGGGGGTGGATGGATGTGGGGCTGGGGGTGGATGCGGGGCTGGGGGTGGATGTGGGGCTGGGGATGGATGGATGTGGGGCTGGGGGTGGATGCGGGGCTGGGGATGGATGCGGGGCTGGGGATGGATGCGGGGCTGGGGGTGGATGCGGGGCTGGGGGTGGATGCGGGGCTGGGGGTGGATGCGGGGCTGGGGGTGGATGCGGGGCTGGGGGTGGATGCGGGGCTGGGGGTGGATGCGGGGCTGGGGATGGATGCGGGGCTGGGGATGGATGCGGGGCTGGGGGTGGATGTGGGGCTGGGGGTGGATGGATGTGGGGCTGGGGGTGGATGGATGTGGGGCTGGGGATGGATGTGGGGCTGGGGATGGATGGATGTGGGGCTGGGGGTGGATGCGGGGCTGCCGAAGGATACCGGTGGTCTCTGCTCGGCCCAGCACGGGGGGCTCGGGGGCACGATGGCCACGAGGCACACCAACCGATCCCGGCACAGCCCCCCTCGGCCTTTCTGCGTGCGTGCGGGTGCCGGCACCCCTCCGACCGCGCAGCCCAAGCACCAAACCCCCCCCGGGGCCCCTCAGCACCGCGGGACAGACCGTGCTCCCCCAGCACCCCGCGCACAGACCGACCCCCCCGCCCCCCCCCCAAAAAAAACCCCCATGAAGACGGGGCCCCGCGGTGCGCGCCCTCCCCCCGCAAACCACCCCCCCGAAAAAAAAAAAAAAAAAAAGAGAGAATAAAAGAAAAGAGCTGGGGGAGAGCGAGGCGGCGCCGCCTCGGCTCACCCCCGGGGAAGGGGGGGGTTAACGTGGGCCGGGCCGGGCCGGGCGGCCCCGCCTGCCGCTGCCGGGCGGGTGTCGGCAGCGAGCGGCGCTGCCCCGGTGCGCTCCGATGGCCGCCGGCCGCCGGCCCCCCCCGCAGCCCGGCGGCGGCGGAGGAGGAAGAGGAGGAGGAGGAGGAGGAGGAGGAGGAGGAGGAGGAGGAGGAAGAGGCGGCTGCAGCGGGGGCGAGGACGCGGTGCTGCGGGGCCGCTTCTCGCCGGGGCCGGCCCCCGGGGCGGCCGCCTGGGCGCTGGCGCTGACGGAGCGGGAGCTGCAGGTGCTGCGCCCCGACGGCACCGGCGCCGCGCTGCCCCTGGCCGACTGCGTGGGCTCCGCGGCCTTCCCCTCCTCCTCCTCCTCCTCCTCCTCGTCCGCCGCCTGCTTCTCGGTGGTGTGTTATCCCTTCCGAAAAGGCCGCTGGGGCTCCCCCGCCCGCCAGCGCCTGCAGAGGACTTTCCGAGTCGCCCACGGCCCCGACGCCGAGGGGAACCTCCGCATCGCCCAGGCCTGGAGCCGGCGGATCCGGGAGCTCTCGGTGCCCGCCGTGCCCGCGCGGGATGGTGAGTGCCGGCCGGGGGATCGGGGGGGCTGTGGGGGTGTGGGGGGCCGGGGTCCCCAAGCTTTCCCCGGTGCGGTGGTGGGGCCGTAGCCCCCCGCCCCATCCCCCCGGCGCAGCCTTCGGGGCACCGGCAGTGATTTTGGGGTGCTGCCCCCCCCCCCTTCCCTCCATCCCCACCCCACCCCCGTTTGCCTCTCCCCGTGCCCGGCCCCGCACCGAGCGTCCCCCGTACGCCGGCAGGCCGGACCCCCCGTGCTGGCTGTGGATTTGGGGGCTGGGGGGGGATTATTGGGGTTTGGGGCTGGGGGCGGCCCCCCCTCCACCCGGGCACCCCCCTCGGGTGCGTGGTGTGGGACCGGTGGCCAGGAGGGGGCTGGAGGGGCTTAGGAGGGGGGGTCTGGCCCCAAAGGGTCAAGGCAGGCACCTGGGTGCCCCCCTGCGTATAGGGGACAGGGACATCAACGCACAGCCCCAGTGCCGGGGGTGGCCGCAGCCCCCGGGGGTTCTGCGGGGCCAGGCGTGGGTTTTCCCCCCACTTTTCCCCTTAAATTGAAGGGGCAGCCGGGACGCGGTCCCACCACAGCCCCCTCGCACGTCTCCTGCTCCTCTCGCGTGGCTTTTTGAGTAGCAAACCTTTCAAAATAACATTAATGAGGAAAAAGCCACCGCTGCCGACAAAGGGAGGATGGGGAACCTTCACTGTCCCTGGCGGGTCCCATCCGTCACCGGGGAGTGGGGAAAAACCTCTGGGGCCAGCGGGGTCCCGGGGGGGTGCGGGTCTGTCCCTCTCTGGAAGGGGCAAGGCTGGCTCGGGGGTTTTCTCCCCCTCCTTCTGCAGGCCGGCACGCGTTAGAACATCTGAGCGGAGATTCGATTATATGCGCTACTTCATTTATTTAGCTGTCCAGTCGCACTGATCAGACTTGGAAATTAAGAGGCATGCGGTTAGAGGGATCCTGTCACATCGCATTTAGCCCAGCTCTCCCCGCCCGGGTTGGAAAATGCAGCTTTTTCACATGACCTGCAGCTACAAAACAACTTTCTGCTACTCTTAGTAAATAAGAAGGGAAAAAAAAAATAATCTGGCGGAAAGGGGCGAGGGTGAAACCGGTTCCCCGGCCGGATTGCCAGCCCGAACTCCGCAGCTGCGAGTCTCCAAAGGGTTTTAAACCCCTCGCCCTTGGAGCAGGCGGCGTGATTGTGCTCGGGCACGGGCGGCTCACGGCACGGCAGGGGCCTCGGGGGAGCCCGGGGAAGGAGGACGGCGGAAGGTGGTGCGGGATTTTGCAGTTATTTTATAGCTGAGGGCCAGCAGGATTTACGAACCTCCTTCCCCAAGTTTGGGCCGGAGCTACAAACGCCGCTCGCCACACCCTGCGCCCGCACGCACCGGCATGGCGCAGCCGGCGGCGTGTGCAGGACAGATAAGGCCGCACCGGGAAAGCTTCGGGCCAGGGTGCGAGAAGCAATCGGGGCACCCCGGCCCTTTCGGGAGGGGGACGGGGAGAAGCCAAACCCTCCCTGCAGCCCCCCGGCTGCGGCATCCTCGGGGGTAAAAGCCCCGCGGAGAGCTGCAGCTGGCGGAAGGTTTCTCCGCCTGACTTCGCCCCAAGGATAAAAACAACCGAAAAAAAATCCCCCAGTGCTTAATAACCACAAATCTGGGGGAAACGAGCGCCGCCGTGCCCTGCTGCTGGCGGGGCAGGAGCAAACCGCCCCGGGTTTGTGGGGTTGGTGTCACGATGGAGGAATCCAGCTCCTGGCCACAACAGGAGGCTGCCGGCAGCATGGCCGTGGTGTCATGGCACGTTGGCACAAGCACTGATTTTGGGGGACCCCCCCCCGTATTGTGTTTGTTCATCCCCTCGCCGTGCACGGCCACCTGGGTGACCTGGGGAGCCGGACAGCCCAACCCTGTCCTCCGGCAAGCCTGGGAAGTTCGTCCCTGGTGCACCAAAACCGGACATTGCAGAGGGATGTGGCAACGCGGCCGAGCTGCTGGGGCTGCCCGCATGTCTCCAGCTGTCAGCGGAGCCATGGAGAGGGCACGTGGCTCGCGGGCGATGCGGTCGGAGCTGTGCCCCTTCCTCCTGCTGACTCGGCCCCCGTCCTGCTCGCCCACGAGCCGGGGGAGCAGCCGGGCTGTGCTGTTCCGGGCAGCGCTGAGATGCTGCGGCCGGCGTTGCGCAAGGGGAAGGGATGCTGCCGAAATCCGCCGCGCCCGCCAGGGTGGAGGGGGGGAAGAGGAGAGGAAAAAAAGAGGAGAGAAAAGTCCCCACGGCCTGGCTCGGAGCACAAAGCCCTGGGCTGTGTTTACCAAGAGAGGACCGAGTGCTGTTCATGAGCACAGAGGCTCTCAGGGGGCCGGCGGGGCCAAGACCTCGCTGCCCATCGCTCCTGGTGTGTGCTGGGGTGAGCTCAGCTCGCAGCGCTCTGCTGCCAGCCCCGAGGCCCATTCGGTCCCATCCTGCCTGGTGCTAGCTGATAAGGAGCTGCGGAGGGCGAGGGACAGCTGGCGGGGCCGGCACCGGACCCAGCTCACGGACGGACGGACAGAGGCGTGCAGATGGACAGACAGACAGGCGCCTGCTGGAGGCTGGTGGAGACCGGAGCCGTCCCGGAGCAGCGCAGCCTCCCCGGCGGGGTCAGGGCTCACCAGCTCAGTCCCTGCGGGCAGAAAACCAAGGAGACAGCACCAAAACCAGCGTGGGAGCTCGCTCTGCTCCCCGGGGCTGCGACAGGCACGGGGCTGGGGCTGCCGAGCCCTGCTAGCCATCGGGGAGGCCCCGGCGTGGCCGTGACCTCGGCGAGGCCAGGTGCCAGCAGGGAGGCGGCGCACGCGGTGGCCTCCCTCGGCCTGGCCTCCCCTGCTGCGGTCGGCAGGAGGTTTATCTGTACAACGATGCCTGGATAAACACGAAATCGCCCCGCGTGCGCAGGCGAGGAGGAGGACGGGCGGCGATCCCCGCGTGCTGGCCGCCCTTTGCCCCGGGTCCATCGCCGCGCTCTGCGGCCGCTCCCAGCTCCGAGCAAGGGGCTTCCCGGCCCGGGGCAGTGCTGGGAAACGGCGGCTGGCGGCTTTCGTGACTCAACGCCGCTGACGGAGCAGAGCTCGGTGCTTTGTCAGCAGGCAAAACCTCAGCGCGGTCCCGTGGGGCCCCTACACCGCCAGCTGCGGGGGCCTGGGGTTGGAGCGGGGGGGGGACCCCAAACCTGGGGTCACGCTGCAGGCTGGGAGGGGTTTAGAGGGAATGCAGGAGTGCCAGGCACGTCGTAGGAGCTCCCCATGTGGGATCGCTGCCTTTATAACACAGGCTTGCTGGTGCCACTCCTGGCTCTGCTGGGGACGAGGGCTCATTTTTTTTTAGGAACCTGTGCCAGGGACACCGGGCTAGGGACAGCAAGCGCAGACCGGGGAGCCCTGAGCTCACCGGGGAGCCCCAGAGCAGAAATGCTGCAGGGTATTCATGGACCGTGCCCATGCCAGGTCCCCCTCGTCCCTGCTGCAAGGAGCCCTCGAGCTGCGCGGCGCTGACCGGCTGCCATCGAGGCGCAGCAGCGCTCGGAGCCCCGCGGCCACCCCAGGCTCTTCCCCGCTCCTCCCAAGGAGCGCAGCTGCAGCGTGGCCGGGGCTCGATGAGCCAGGGGGCACGGGGACCGCAGGGTCTGGGCAGCGACCGCCCCTGTCAGGCCTGTAATTACAGCCCGGCCGGGGGCATCGCGCGTGAAACCAGAGCCCGGTGGGGAGCAGGGGGAAGAGAAGCGTCCGTCTGTCGGCACAGGTGTCAGTCCTGGCCCCGCTCCAGCTTGGAGGGATGTGGGGAATCAGGACCTCAACCCTCCCAGCCCTCACCCCCGTCACCATCCTTGGCTCGCTGTGCAGGAACATGGGGGACCTGGGGGGTCCCCAGAGCTCCCCAGCTCTCCCAGTGGGGACCCCCCAGTCCGCGCCCAACACTCCCCTTCCTGCGGGGCTGCAGCAAACGCTGCCCTGGCTCACAGGGCACCCCCTGGCCTCGGCTCTGAGCCCCTTTTTCCCCACCAGGTGCCAGCTACGGGGTCCTGCCCCGGCCCTGCCATGCCCTGGTGCTGCTGAACCCGCAGAGCGGCGCCGGCCGCGCGCTCGATGACTTCCACGCGGTGGTGCAGCCCATGCTGGCCGACGCCGACATCACGCCCTCCATCTTCATCACCGGTGAGTCCCCGAGTGCCCCTGCCCTGTCCCCTCGCCGTGACCCCCTCCGACCCGGGGACCTACCTGGGACGGGCTCCTATACGGGTTGGATTCAGGCAAGGTGTCACCAGTGAAGGGTGTGAGGGGCCTGCCCCACATCCTGCACCCCCACGGGGACAGCGGGGCTGGGATCGCGGTCCCGGGGGTGGCAGCAGGCAGGGCAGAGGCACGGAGGACGGCGCTCAGCTCTCGCTGCTTTCCCCTGCAGAGAGACCCCACCACGCGCAGGAGAAGATGCGGGACGAGGACCTGTCGCAGTGGGACACGCTGGTGGTGATGTCCGGGGACGGGCTGCTCCACGAGGTGAGAGGGGCAGCGCCCGGCAGCTTCCCCCGGCCAGGATGGGGCACGAAGCTGGGAGGAGAGGGGTGCTGGGGGCAGGAGCCGAGTTTGGAGACCTGTAGACAAAAAGAAACAGCAAAGAGAGAAAACCCAGCTCAGAGCCAGCAGGGCAGGCACAGCCTCCATCCTGCCCTTGGCCGGGGGCACTGCGGGGGCAGCGGGGTCCTGGCACGGCCCCGGGTACGACGAGCTCCCTCCCTCCGTCCCTGCAGGTGGTGAACGGGCTGATGGAGCGGCCGGACTGGGAGGAGGCGATGAAGAAGCCGCTGTGCATCCTGCCGGGGGGCTCCGGGAACGCCCTGGCTGCCTCCATCAACTACTATGCAGGGTGAGCGGGGGCGTTGGGACGGGGACACCCACCTGGGTACCCCCCTGCGGCGCAGCCGGTCCCTGCCAGCATCAGGTTGCACCCCTGCATTTCCAGCTCCCCCCACGCCCTGTCTCTCCTCCAGGCTCTGAATCTGGCCCAACTTCACCCAAAAGAGCCGGGGGCTGAGCTGAGCCCCCGGGGTGCAGCTGGCTGTGCCGTATGGCAGCAGCTGTAGGTGCAAAGCCGTGCACCCCAGGAAACACCCAGGGTGGGAGCGGGGTTGTCCTGGGCAGCCCCACATCGGTCCCCAAATTCAGGAGCTGGTTTATGCTGCCCCTTCCTAGCGGCTTCACCCAGCCGGGATGCATCCCAGCACCAAGACAGCACCACTGCCCCCAAAGGGGGCCGCACGTAGGTGCTGGGACGGCAGGAGGAGCCCCCAAACTCACCCTCTCCGTCCCTCGCAGCAACGACCACGTGGCCAAGAAGAAGCTGCTGACGAACTGCACCTTCATCCTCTGCAAGGGGCTGCACACGCAGATGGACCTGGTGTCGCTGAGCACGGCCTCGGGCAAGCGCTTCTTCTCCTTCCTGGGCTTCGGCTGGGGCTTCATCGCCGACGTGGACATCGACAGCGAGAAGTACCGCCGGCTGGGCAACGCGCGCTTCACGCTGGGCACCCTGCAGTGCCTGGCCCGGCTGCGCGTCTACCAGGGCCGCCTCTCCTACCTGCCCGCGGGCCCCGAGCACGGCGGCGCCCCCCCGGCCCCCAGGGACCCCCCGGCGCCCGGCGCCGACGGCCAGGCGCTGCCGGAGGGGGGCACGGAGGGGGCTCTGCCCGCCGACTCGCTGCTGGTGCCGCTGGGCCAGCCGGTGCCGGCGAGCTGGGCGGTGGTCCCCGAGGAGGAGTTCGTCTGCGTCTACGCCATTTACCAGTCCCACCTGGGCACCAACCTGCTGATGGCGCCGGCGGCGCGGCTGGACGACGGCTGCATCCACCTCTTCTACGTGCGGGCGGGCATCAGCCGCGTGGCGCTGCTGAAGGTCTTCCTGGCCATGGGCAGGGGCACGCACCTGGACCTGGGCTGCCCCCACCTGCACCACGTCCCCGTCCGCGCCTTCCGCCTGGAGCCGCGGGGCAGCGCCGGCGTCATGACGGTGGACGGCGAGGCGCTGGCCTGCGAGCCCGTGCAGGGCCAGGTCCACGGCCGCCTCTGCCGCATCGTCAGCGGCTCCTGAGCGGCCGCAGCGCTGAGCCGCGGGCACGGCCGAGCCTTCCTCCCACTCAGGAACCACCTCCTCCTCCTCTAGCAATAGCTCTCCGGGGCCGCGGGCACCTCGCTTAGCTTTACTCTCTTGGGGACGGACCCAAAAACGAGCCCCGAGCCCCACCAGGTACTTGGCACCGGCGAGACGCCCGCGTTTCGCCCCGGTACGAGCGGTACGAGGGGTGCGAGGCCCCGGCCCCGGGGCGGCTGCGCCGGCACAGCCCCGTCCCCCCCCCCCCGGCTCGGAGGCACACGGTGGCACCGCTCGTGTCCCTGCCACGGAGCCAGCCTGACCCGGGGCGGTCAGGACCAATATCTAACATGAAAAAAAAAAAATCAAAAAATTTTTTTTAAAAAAACCAATGTTTCTACCCAAAGCTTCCTGTAGAAGCAGAGTTTATTCTTGTGAGAAATGCAATAAATACCTAGCATTTGCAAAAAAAAACCCCAACAACAACAAATAATAATAATAATAATAATAAAAGAAGGCCCTGGGATTTAAATCTGAGCACACGGCTGTCCCAAGGGGCTGAGGCCCTTTACTCCCTGGAACCTTGGGGTCAGGATCAGTGCAGAGCCACGCACCGAGCGCTGCTCACACAGAGCGGGGCGGGCGGTGGCTGCAGCTTCCTGGGGTGCGTCTGTGCCCCACGTCCCAAGGAGATCACTGAATCCTGAGAGCCGAGCCCTGCGCAGGGATGTTTTTGGGACGTCTTGGGAACGGCTCGGTGCCTACGAGCGAGGGAGGCATTCGGGGGAGCCGGGCGGTTTTGGCTCTCTGCCGCAGCCGGGGCCCTGCGGGGAGCTCTGGTCTCCACCTTCCCGGACAGCCCTCACTCGGGGCCCTTCCCGGGGCTTGGCGCAGGGATTACTCAGCCTTTTTGGTATAAAACTGCAGTAATTAAAGCTCATTTACTGCGCCGGAGTACAAAGGAGGAGGGTAAACAGCAGGGGCTGTTGGCATTTATTCATCAGCGAACCCTGCCAGTGGGATTGCAGGGCCGGGAGAAGAGCGCGATTGTTCCCAGCCCTGCTCTGAGGGGCCGGGGTGTCCCGGGTCCAGCTGGGAGCCACGACCCGAAATACAGCAACTTCCCCCGTGGGGGGGCAAAAAAAAAGAGAAAAATGGGGGGGTGAGGCTTTGCTGGCCTCTAACCGTGTCCAGCCCCGGCCTCTGCCCAGGCAGGGGATGTGCGTGGGGCTTCGAGCTGCCTCCGAGCGCAAGGGGTCTGGGGGCTGAAGGGGTCCCTGGGTCCTGTAGGGTTGGGTGGTGGCAGCGGGGTGGTTGGGGGGATCTCCCAGGGGCTCAGGTCCCACGTTCTGCTGCACAAAGAACCTCCCTTTCTTTCTCGACCCAAGCTCTCCCACAGGCTGCCAGCCAGCAGCTGAGGGCCCTTCCAGAGGAGCCCCCGCGGCTCCCCCTGCCCAGAGGAAGGGCAGCAGCTGCCAGCCGACCCTCAAATCAAAGGTAAATTCTTGGTTTTACACAACTCCAGCAAAGCCACGAGCCTCAGAACACCGCCATCGCTGCCCGCCCCGGTGCCCTGCACCTCCTCACCCACCAGCGAGGGCTCAGCGCCCACCCCCAGCACCCGTGGGTGTCCCTGCGGGGGCGATGCAGCCCAGCACACGCTTACCTTGGTGCTGAGAATGGGGCCACGAAGGCTTGGGGTCCCCAGGGGCTGCGCTGCGCCCAGATCTGGACCTGGCTGCACCAGGAGTGGCCCAAGAGCGCTGGGAATAAAAATCCAGGCAGGCATCCCATGAAACAAGGTTCTGGGGGGGTGTTTGTGACGGTACGGGGGCACTCTGGGCACCCCGGTTCCGGGCAGTGGGGTCCCCTCCGGCCCCAGCACGTGGGAGGGGAGGCGAGGGCCAGGGGAAAAAAATAAAGAGACAAGGAGTCAGAGCTACTCACAGAGGCAAAATTTAATGGCAAGTCATCTTCCCTCCTTTATTACACCTTGGTTAGCCAAACGAAAAAAAAAAAAAAATCTGCAGGTAAAAAAAGTTTTAATGGTCACACAGCACTTTATACATATATCATAAGCAACCAAGCATCCACATCTGCACGTGAACGACACACCTCTAAGCATGGCCTCAATAGTCAGGTCGTGGGTTTTTTTTTCTTTTCATTTAAATACTGTACAGAATCAAGGCTACAAACTGATTTTGTAATGCTTCTTCCCCAACCCCAGCACTTAAAACAGTTACAGGCTGTTCTTATTTGTACATCACACAGTCGTGTAGCCAGTTTTAAGGCTAACAATATGCATCATGCTTTGGCTTTTTTTGTGTTTTTACTTTTTTTTTTCTTTAAGGTTTTAGCCTTTTAAATTTTGTTACCCTTAAATATTACATACATACACAAAAAAATTACATAGCTGCAGTGTGCTCACCACCAACCTCGTCACCCAGGAGCTTCACATTATCAAAAGCTTAGAAAACCTGTAAACCTCCGCGCACGCCTCGGGGTGGGACGCCGGCTACGGAGAGCGATGCGAGGGGCAGCGGGGAGCAGCGTCCCCTTCCAGCAGGCCAGCACGCACCTTCCCCGGTGGGAAGCCCCAGGAACCTGTGCAAAAGCTCTTGGTTACGATCGGAGGCCAACGAGGAGGCTCCCTGGGCACAGGGGAGGACCTGGGGCGCGAATCCTGGCCACCCCCGTGCTGGCACCGACCCCTGCCCACCGCTTCCCCATGAGATGAGCTGCAGGGAGTGAAGGGAGGGTGGAGCAAGAAATTGCAGAGCTCCTCTGCCTCTCCACCCCAGCCACGTCTGGCCCTACAGGGTTTTCTCTCTCTCTGCCCTGCTGTTTCCAACAAAGAGTGGCCAGAGCTCCCTCCTGGCCCTGGATGGAGCGGGGTCAGGACAGCCACAGCGCGGCAAGGGGAACGGGGGGCGAGGGGAGTCGGTGCCTGCAGGTCACCAACTGCAACTTTGCCTGGTGAGCAAGAGGTTTAATCGTGGAACAAGCCTCTCCGGCTGCCTCCCCTGCCCTGAAACACAGCCTCACCCTCCTGCCCCAGTCGGCCCTTCGTGTTTTGGAGACGCCCCTCCTCACTCCCAAAGGGATTCATTCGCTCAGCACCAGAAAGCAGCCCTGAGGTACGCCTGCACTTCAGGCTGCCCTGCCCGGGGCTCAGAGCAGCTCCCCGGGCCCTGCAGACCCCCTGGCAGACCCCCTGCCTGCCGGGCCCCCAGGGCTGCCGGCACCGGAGCAGGGCGCAGGCGACCCACCTGCAAGAGCGGTGTTCGCAGCCAAGCCCCGCTTCCTTCTGGAGCTCCGGGACAGGCCCTGGAAAACCCTGGCAGGGGATGTGACAAAGAGAGGGCTTGGTGCAGCCAGCCTGCGCCTCCAGGCAGGCTCCGGGGCACGACGGGGGCAGGAGGCTGCAGGCCGCTGGGTTCCGACCCTGGGGTTTCAAGTAGCAGGAAGCACTGCGCAAAGGTGCCGAGACCGGGCTGCTCTTCGGGGTTTCTAAACGAGGCCAGATCCTGGCCAGGGTGGAGGGAAGGGGACGCAGTCACGTTGAGCTCGAGTAAGGGAAGGATTTGTCTCTGTCCTGAACGCCCAGCCTGACTCCCTCCCGGGGAAGCGGCGCCCAGCTGGAAGGACACGCTGTGCTCCGCAGGGATGCTGGGGGTTCTCCAACGCCGTGGCATTGGGCAAACGCAGCAGGGCTAGAGTGCGACCTGCTGAGCTCCAGAAGTGAAAAAATAAAGGCGTGCACACCCAGAAAGAGGCTTCAGCAAGGTGCCTCGGCCAGGACACCGTGGCTCTGGCAAGCCCCCGCCTCAAAGTGCTGAAGGTCAGCAGCTCAGGAGCTGCTGCTGCTGCAGCGCGGCTGCTTCCTAGGAAGCACCGCGGTGGAGATGAAGGGGGTATGTGCTGTACCCACACTGCTACCAGCCTCGGCACATCCAGGCCATCGCAGGAAACAGCTGGCCAGGTGAGGAGCTGATAACAGCCCACACCAGTGCCTGCCGTGCTCGTTACTGGGTGAGTAACGGCGCAGGAACCGTCCCCAACTGCTGCTGCAACGGGGCCTCGCCGCGACGCGCCAGCTCCTTCCCTTCGGGTGACCCTGCCTCAAACAGCTCCCGAACACCCACCTGCAGCCCAGGGATGGAGAAGCAGCAGTCGTGCCAGGCTCACCAGCCAGACGAGCTGCCAGAGATCTGCAACGGGCCCCAAGATCGCTCGCTACCACCTCCCCACGTGGGGCTGAGGACCGGGGCACGCGCAGCGCCGCGCGGCAGCCGGGCTGGCTGGAACAAAAGATTCAGATACCTAAGCAAGTAACGAGGGCAGAACCCCGGATCCCGTTACTTCTAGAAGACAGGCATGCACGGTAGGGAAGGGGAAGTCTGCCTTACTCTGGAGAATAAAGAGTGTGGGTGGCTGGATCCGATTCCAGAAGAACGACCAGAAGCCCCGGGAGCAGATGGAGACCCCGCAGCACCCCCAGGGCAGCACGGGGACTGGCGCTGAGCGCTGCTCTGCCTCTCAAGTCCTGATCAGAAGAACCTCGTAGCTACTGGTGAACAACTAAGACTAGAGCAACTCTGTATGGTGTAGACAACTCCAATGCAAACACAATCCAATGTCTAAGTACATCCAAGCTTGGGTCGGCTTCAGAAAACCCATGGTAATGCAGAGGAAAAATGAGAGAGTGGGAGGGCATCGCCCCTCGCTTCCAGACTACAGCAATCCCTTCTCCTGGCCTGAACCCCAACAGCACGGACCGCTGGGCGTAGCGCTGGGTGGGAAGAGTCTTTGGGTGGAAAGGTGCCCCAAGATGAAAGTGCAGAGGGAACGTGGCTGCAAGACTGCTTCTGTGCAGGTCTCAAATCTTACCATTGCAGGGTCAAACTCGTAAGAGGAGCACGTACATGGGACAGGGGGAAGGAAGGAGGGCTGGGGGCAAATTCATGCTTAGACAACCTTTCCTCGGAGGAGCAAATCAGGCCTACCACCTTCTTTGGAACAAACCAAGCTGAGGAAGAAAAGCTGGAAGGAGAAGCCAGTTTACTGGTAACAGCGTTTGCCAATTTCCTTTCTGCTGCTTTCCCTTCTCCCCTGCACCTGCCTGTCCCTAACCTGATGGTTTATTTGTCCTCTGTCCACTCCGGGATATTGGCCCCTGCTAAGGCAGCCCGGTACTGCTGCAAGACACCACGGATGCTCTTAATGAACCCCTTGGACAAAGGGAAGAGGGGGAACCCAATATCGGGGTAACCGCTCTTCTCCGGAAGGAAACTCCTGTAGCTCTTTCTCCTTTTCTTTGGTTTCACGCTAGGCTGCGAGGCAGAGTCCTGGGCAGCCTTCCCCTCGTCCGTTCGGTCTCTGGCCAGGTCTGACCCCCTGGCTTGGCCCGTGCTCTCCGAGTCTGAGTACTGTTGGAGATCACCGGCGTTGGGCGTCGAGGTCGTGAACTCCGAGTCGTCCAGCTCCTCCTTCCCGTCGAGCGCCGAGTCAGAAAGCTCGGCTGCTGCCCCCTGCTCCGCCGAGCTGCCGTACTCCCCCGGCGATCCCGCACTGTCTCCGGGGCTCTCGGCCAGGGTGCCGCAGGCGGAGAGGAGGGAGGCAGAATCCGCCCCGTTGGCCTGTTCGTGACTCCTCTCCACCAGCTCGTTCGTCTCCAGCCAGGACTCGATGCGGGACACCAGGCGCCAGCCGTTGCAGCGAAAATGCTCGCGGATTTCGTGCTCAAAGACTTCCACCGGCCGGCGCAGCAGCTGCATCATGGACTGCACCACGCGGATCAGGGTCATCTCGTTGTAGCAGCGACTGTTCTCGTAGCCCTCCTGAAGGCCCCGGTCGCTGTCAAAGCCTGCCTCATTGTAATAGGGCTCGTTCACTAAGATAAGACCTGCCAAAAGAAAGGGAGACCAGCGGGTTAAAGAAGGAACTTCACCGTGAATCACTGCCCGCAGCCCATGCTGCTGGGCCCTGATTTCTGCCAACACATTTGAGGGTCACAGGAGCGCCTCGCCGAGAGGCCAAGCCAGCTTCAGCTCCAGCCACGCTGATGCAAAGCCGGCAGCAGGGGGAAGGACTGCAGGAGATGTGTTGCAGGGAAGCTGTGCTTTGGCTTCAGGCAGGTAGCAGAGGCCAGGCTGGACAAACAAATCTGCAAGATGCATTGGACCAATATGACAAAAGAGAAGCAATTGTGTTTGTGAATGGCTCTGTGGCCTTTTGCTAGGGCGGTGAGGACTCCAGACACCACCAAGAGCAGCATTCAAGAGCGTTGGCTGGCAAAAAGAGGTTTCCACTGGTGTAATGCAGACGGCGTGCAACAACAGAGGAGGTCAAGAGGGTGGAAGGAGAAGGATTTCACAGCAACTTTCCCTCTCCTAGCAAATCTACTGCCAAAAAACCATAATGCAAACACCCCAAACATTTTTAAAATATTTTCTCTTCCTTCTCTTAAAGAGAAAGAAATCCAGTCTTTGGTAACAGGCTTTGTTTGATCTGACCGTCCTATCCAGTACAGTCCCACCAGGGCAGCACTGAGACAGCACATGAAGTGACGAGTCACCGACACCGAGCTTTCTCTGCTTGCTTCTGGCCTCGTCTAATTACGTGCATGGAGCAATGGCACCAACGCTGCCAGGCTGCTGGCACCCTGCCACGGGCTGCATTATTGCCGGTGGAGGTGAGATCATGAGTCTCTCAAAGACCAGGCAGCAGGAGGGAGAGAGGAGATCTTTCACTAGCACCAGGTTGCTCCCGTAAAACGTTCGGTATTTCACCTTCTAAATTTGGATCCTCAGCTCTGTAAATGAGACAAGGCTTTTATCATGGCGCTGTCCCCCCACAGGAGGATACAAACAGACTGAGACTTCAGGAGCCGCCCGTGGACCCGAGGCAGCAGCCCTTGTTCTGTGTCAAAGGTTTCTCAAGTCACATTCCTGGGCTCCCTGCATAGAAAGTTGGCCTTGAGGAGATTTGATTTAGTCTGTCTGCTCTCAAACTAGATATTATAGGGCAAAGCTCTGTAACAGGAAGCCCTGGGGCTTTTCTAGACACACCCCTGATTATTCTGCTTTAGAAGGAGTGTAAACACCAGCATCATGTGCAAAAATATGCCCAAAGTAGGATGGGTGGGTGACTCAGTGGGGATAAAAACAGTCCTGCAAACTGAGCCCGGTTTAGCAGCAGCTTCAATTAGCTTTGGGAACTGACTGAGAACAAAATGGTTCACCTTTGTCAGCTCCGACTAACAAGCAGAACAGCTCTGTGGTTAGCTGCTGCAGCGAGAAGGAGGGAACGCATTGTCTCAGAGACCTGGGACACAGCCAAAACCCAAGGCGTGAGGACAGCTCGCACCTGCCTGGACTGCTGAACTGGAGAGATAAGGACGCCGCTTTGTCCAGCAAGGTGAGAGCAAAAGGCAGCAGAAGCCCAGCTGGGGTGGCACATCCCAATTGCGTGTGCCCCCTGCCCCCTGCAAGCCCGCATCCCCTCTCCCCCCGCCTCTTCCTGTCCCGCAGGTTCCGCAGGAGCACTTACCTTGGATGGAGATGAGTACTTGAAGGAGGCTGGATTTACTGGTCCACCTTTCCGTCCCCTGAAATACACAGACAAACACATCAAAGGGCCGAAGCGCCACCGGTTTGCTCCGTGCTAATTGCTGGCTGAAGGTCGTGTGGCTTCCAGCAGGAACAAGGCTTGTCTGACTTGACACGATGTGCCAGCGTGCCTGCTGGGCCAACCCCTCTCTGTTATTTTTGCCAGCCCAGCACCACCCCGTATCAGGCCAGTTCTGCCTGGAATGGTGGAAACCTACACACCAGACACCACTTCCAGCCCCCCGCAGCTGCCCTATTGATCCCCCTGCCGAAACCACACCATTTTGGTGGCTCTGGTTACACCAAGTCTCCGACAGGGCTTTGTGCCCCACTACGTAATTTGTCCACTGCATGAGGGACAGGGACCGAAGCCACAGGAGAACGAACACACCACATCAGACATCTCTGCTGTACCGCAGCTTGGTCCAGCCGTGACACAGAAACACATGGGATCTGGGCTTCTGCCCTCGTCACTTGCTGGTCTGACTACAGGCTTCTCGTTAAGCAAAGACACGCAAGGACCAAACAGTCCCAGCAGAAGCCCGGCTCTGCCAGCTGCCTGCTCCGGATACCTCAAACCTAAAACCTGAGCCACCACCAGGCCAGTCACCCAGGACTGGCGGCCTGGTGGGAAGTGGTTTGTTCCAACAGTGGCCTGGCACAACCGCTGCTACCTGCAGCAGTTGGAAGAAAGTGGTGGGCGGAAGAAAGCGTTACCTTGCCAATCCACGTCCCCAGGAGGCTGACGCACACTTTGCCGTTGTCGTAGAGGTTGGGATTCAGCCTCCCGCTGCACTGCGAGAGGTAGCGAAAGAGAGGCGGGACAGCAGGGTAGATGTTGGGGAGCTGGATGTCGAAGAGGAAGAGGCCATCTTCGTAGGGCGTGCGCGTGGGTCCTTTGATAAGTGCTGAGAAGAGATCCTGCGGAGAGAGGGGATTGAGCCACGCGGCGCTGCGCAAAGCCCGCTTGGCACAGAGGTACTGGCACAGCGATTAACTCAGCCCTCGCTGGGGAATTGCAGGAGTTCTCAACCACCACATCTCGGGGCACCTTCCCCCTACAAGCTGCACTTCTATCGTGGCCTTACTGTGCCTCTGGGTCTGAAGCAGGGCTTGAGAGGGTGCCCAGCAATCCCCACCGGTTGCACCCTCCCTCCTCTGGCTCCGTGGGACAGGCACCCCCGTGGGCAAAGCACCCGAAGCAGGTTTCCTGCCGTGAGAAATCCGGGGTTGTTTGCCACCCCGACTCAGGGAATGCAAAAGCAGTTATTTACAGTAATTACAGCCGTACTTCACAGGCTGCACACATTCCTGCACCTCTAACGCAAGGGATTAAGGCTAAGCAGGGAATTCCAGAGACCGCGAGCTGGACTTTGAGCCCAGCTCCAACACACAGGCACTGCAGAGCAAACACTTGCCATTCGATCCTCGAAGGTTTTAACCATGATGCCGTCCGGCAGGGAGGTGGCCAGGAGAGCCATTTCTTTCCGCACAGTGCTAAAGAACTTCTTTGCTTCTGGGGGCTGGAACTCCATTTTCTTGAAGGCATGGCTGTCTGTGGGGCAAGGAGAAAGGGATTAAAGCCTTGAAACTGCCAGCGGCTCCTTCTGAAGGCAAATCTACTCATGTATCAAACCTGTCATTCAGCAGAGAGGAAATGGGGGGTAGCAGCAGCAAGAGAAGCTTCAGAAGTATCTCGCTGAAGAACCCCAGCTCTCGCCAGTGAAGACAAGAAACCCTAGAGCTTTTCAAAAATAACCCAGCTCCTGCATCAGCCCGGGGCAATTTAACTTGCGTTGGTGCAGAGCCAAGAGGCAGCTAGAGATTATTTGACTTTTCCCACACCGTACAGCAGCCACAACCTGCACCTCCTGTTCTTTGGGTCCCACAAAGGGCCCTGTCACACAGCTGGGACAATGAGGCATCAAAGCGATGACCTCCTGTCTGCGAAACCTGAGTGCAGCTCCCTGGTTTTATTTATACATACCTCCGGAACAGGTTGGCCACCTCCCCTTCTCAGGTCTGGCCGGCTTGCCGAGCACACCTTGGGCTCTGCTGTCACCAGTGTTCCGCACGGCCAGATGCTCTTTTTTATTTTTGGCTGATTAATGTGAACAAGGACACTCACCCAACCGAGGTCACCCAGCACAAGAACACCAGCTGTTCCTGCTCTGCCTCTAAACCATTCCACCCCTGCAAAAAAAATCCTGAACAAACCCCGTAGCTTTGAAGCGACTGATCCCCACAGCCCTCCAAAGTCAGTTTCCAACGTGGGAAAAAAGGGAAGCCCCGTTTCTACGGCTTGAGAAGCAGTGTCAGAGCCTAGAGATGCCACCAAAACCCCAGGTTCACGTCCCAGAACAGACTGTGCTACTGAAGTTGTCTCAATTTCTCCTCCCCAGTTAATAAGCTGTGAGAAAGATCACGGAGGATACCCGATCCAAGAGGCCTAGAAGCAAATGTTTTGGAGAAGGAGAAACGTTGCAGGACAGCAACAAAGGACAGAGCCTCCCACAGCGGCCTGCCCCGACACGCTCACCTGGAGCATACTCCAGCACGGAGAAGACTTCTCCCTTAGCGCTGGTGAAGGTGACTCCAGGCTTGCCCCCGCTCTGCTGGCAGAGCACCGGTGTCTCACTGGGCCACTCCGACCTCACCGGTGTCTGCGCCTCGGCTTTTTCTTCTTTCTTCTCCGTCTCCACCATGGCTTCCATCTTCTCCTCCTCTGCAATGGCCACGTTATCCAAGGTCTTCTTCAGATTTTCCTGCAGCTTTTTAATATCGTCCAAGAACTTCTTCTCCCGGGTGGGTTTTTCCAGCTCCACAGTCGGGGAGGTGGGAGAACCAGTCAGCAGCTGCTCCACAGTCATATTTTTCAGGCTCTCCAGGATCTTGATGGCTTCCTTTAGTTCCCGGAAGCTCTTTGGGGCTCCGTCCTTGCCGGCTTTCTCCGCAGCAAGATCTGCGACCGCCATAGCCACAGCTCCCTGGACTTGTTCCTCTACTTTCTTCACCTCCTCTACCACCGGCTCCTCGGGCTCTAACTCCTCAATTTTTGGGTGGTCGTCTTCCATGAGGCCGTTGTCTGTCTCCCAGCTGTCGCTTTCATCCTCCCACTCCGAGGATGCCCCGCTGGTGCTGCCGTCAACAGAGTCATAGTCTGACTCCTCGATTTCCGACTCAATGTTGTATAAGTGCTAAAAGGAGAGCACAGTTAGAGAAGACACCCGAGCACTTCGGCTGAAGCACACGCAGAGTTTGAATCATTTCTAAATGCAGGCATACCAGTTCTCACCACGGACAGGGAGCTGCTGGATAGAATTTTTCTGGTTGTTTCAACCTCTTCCACCTATACGGGGCGGATTGTGTTTGATCCCAATAGCGTGCTCGTGGATAACCCGCGCAGACCATGAATCAGCATTGCCCCATCCTCCACTTTTCAAAGTAGGGCACTGGGGGAAAACTAGGGCAGGTCTAGATAGGATGCAGCCAGCTCAGTGGCTGGGATACAGCCGACCAAGGAGAGCACGCCAGGGCCAGGGAGCTACCCAAATGCCCCAGGGTTTCTGAACACACGGCTATTTCAGAAGGCACTGGGTATTATGTGTGGAGCTCGTGTTTCTAAGGCCTGCCTCTGTACCAGAAACCCTGCTGGCACAGAACCCTGATTTTGGCTGCCTCGACGCTGTCCTTCCACAGAGACAATGCTGGAACCAGGAAAACATTCACAAACCAGATTTCTTCTCCTGTGGCACACACTTCTTGCCACCAGAGCTCTGCTGTGTTGCTTTAGCCATTGTATGTCACTTCTGCTTAAAATTCAGCTGGGACAATAAAGCCCAAACAGCTGCTGAATAAGCCCTTACATAAAATGTTCTCCTCCCTTTCGCAGCTGAAAGCTGAGCCCATCCCCACTCCGTCTACCCTCATCTCTTGTAATCGTGCTTTTGCACATGCTGCATCCCCCGCGAGGTCCCCTTGCAGAGGCTTACAGACAACTCCAGCTCCAGGTTCCATCACAGAAGCAAGGCAGCAGGAACAACTTTGCTCCTGACACTTGAGTGACGGCCCCAAATCCTCTCATTCTTGCAAGATGTGAGCCTAGAGGCTAAAGATATGAGCCTAGAGACTACAGCACGTGGACACTCAGTCCTCTTGTCAAAGCCCCGAGCTGAACAAGCGCTGTTCAGCCAGTCCCGTGCCACCCAGAGACGGGCAGCTAGCAGGGGTCAGCTGGGTTCAACGCGAGTTGACTGCAGGCAGGAGAAGCCATCAAAAGTCACTGCCCTCAAAGCTAATCCAAACCTGAGCTGGAAAAGTTAATTAGCCAGTTATGCCATCCTTATTTTTAGAGCTGAGAAAAAGCACCCAGCCAGCTCGTCTCTGAGCACACGGATTGATAAATCACCGCTTTACCAGCAGATAATTCACGCTGCTGACATTTCCCCAGCTCCTGCAATTACGCAGACGAGCAGAACCGAAGGGACTGGCGTGACACAGCAGGAGCTGCGGCGGAGCCCGAGCTCCGCAGCGTGAGAGCAGCCCTTTGTGGGGCACGCATCAGACCTCCGATTGTGCCTGTGATCCGAGCGCATGTGACATCAGGGGGAAGGGAGACAGCAGCCTGCTTTGTGGCGCTCCAGCCCACTGCCATAGTGCGGGCATTGACTATTCTGCTGTAATTAATGCAGAGCTGCTTGCTTTAAAAAGAGATCTTGATCAAGCAGATGCACCTCTCTAGCAGAGGCAAGGGTGTTCGCTGCCACGCTGATGGAGATGGGAGCTTACAGAAGCAGGGCTGCTCTTATCTTTAGGGTGTCTGCGCTAATTTGAAGCAACAAGGGGTAGAGCCATGGGACGGAACTGTATGTAGTCGTGAATACGGTTACAAGACAGTACGACAAAAACCTTAAAATAGAACAATGCAGAAGACAAATGCATGGGGTTAAGTGGAATAGCAGCATGGTTCTATCTCTGTTTTAAAGCTTGCACTCAGCTCCTTCCCCTCCCTGCCTTGGGAGGAGATTTGGGTCTGATTCCTAGGTTAGCTAAGGTCACAACTTGGGGCTCTCATCCAGCTTCTGGGGGAACTTCTTAAACCAAACAGAACACTACAGTGCCATTTCACAAGCGAGACAGAAGCAGCAATAGTTTTTCAGCAGTTGGGCAACACGGTTAACCTGGGCTCAAGTCAAAACCGGTGATCACTTCGCTCTGCAACCCCCGTCTGCAAAGCAGCAGGTGCTGGAGGAAGGCTGTGGTCAGAGCTGTGAGCACGCGGCGCGGAAGGAACCAGCAGTCTGCCTGTACTTTCCTGGCAGCATAAGGCTCTCTAGATTGAGAAGTAGTGCTGACCAATTAGCTGCTCAGTCCTCCTAAAAAAAGGCAACAATTTTTGTGCACTAACAGAGGTGTGAAGCCACCCTTTCATATGGGAAGGCAACAACAAATAGAGCAAGGTTCCCTTACAGAGTGAACCTCTTTGCATCTGGCATTTAAAACTCGTCACTCAGCTAAGAATTACAGAGATATCACAAGCTAGGCACGGGACCTCACCTGAGGCAGAATGATAGTCTTGGAGTTATCAGCCCACACCACTTCCACCTTGCTGCTGACATCCACGCGAGCCACCTGTCCGACCGAAGGCTGTGGACACAAGAGCAGTTCGTCAGCCTCTTTTCTTTCCCAGGCTGTTCAGTGCAGAGCAGGAAGCTCTGGAGAAACAGCTGTGCCCCACGCTGGAGACCTCCAAACCTGCACCCTCCTAAAAAACGCTTGCAGCTTAGCCAGAGAGCCGGCTGCAGCAGAAGTGACAGGAGTCCTGAGGTCCCACGGAGAGGGGGAGAAGAATCCTATGTGTAGGGTTTCCATGAGAAAACCCGTAACACTACCACGGAGATGTGGAAGACTCCTCCCCATGGCAGAGGACCCCCAAAAGGCTGGTCTGGCAGCAGAATTCCAGAATTTTCACCAGGATCAGAGCTGTGGCCGTCCCAAGGGGCAGCAACCAGGGGTATCTGCCAGAAAGAGACCTGGCAGTCCCCTGGAGCAGGCTGCCCTCTAGTGGGTCGCAGCAGCCACCCAGCAGGAAGGGCTCACAGCGGCCCTCGCAGGGTGCAGGAACAGACCTGCCGCATGCAGCTGGCACAGAGGGTGCATGTTAAGCGGCATCTTGCACTGGAAGGTTATCTGGGTCAGCCGAGCATGCATGGATATGTTTCACGCTGCTGAAACCAGAACTGCAAGAGGAGCCATCCTACACCCTTTAACCCTTTTCTAGGGCAAACAATGTCTCAACAGGTGGAGGTCTTCCAGGCAAAATAAGGAAGCCTCTTTCCTAGCAAACAGCATATTCATAGAGTCACTTAGGTGGGAAAAGACCTCTAAGATCATCAAGTCCAACTGTTATTTTCTACAAAATAAATTGCTTCCCTTTCCTTCCCAGGAGATGAATCCACTCAATGATCAAAATTAACACGTACTTGATAAAACAGACAAAAATCAGAACCCCAATCTTCTGTGGCCAAATTAAATTGGTTGCATGACAAATGCGCCTCTACTCTTGGCTCAGGAATCCACGGAATATTCTCATATTACAGGTTACTCAAATCCTAAGCAATCCTTAAGCCTGATTAAAAACCATAAGGCAAATCTTTGATTCTTGTCTCAACATGTGTTCTGGCTTTGTTACAGTCTCTGTCACCACGGTCAAAGGATTTCAAGGTTACATCTCCACCAGACCTGGAGATGTGATATGGTACTCGTGACAGCAGAGGATACTATAATATAAAACTAGCAAGCTAGGGAGTTTAGGATGCCCAGGATGTGGGCATGTGGGGTCATAGCTCTCCCACTGACTCTTTCAAGCGTCCCCAGACTAGTACCTGGTGACAACATGGTCACGTAAGTGTGCTGAGAACCCACCTCATCTTCCTTAGCTGTGGCTCCGTCCGAGTTGCCGATGCGAATCACAATGTCAGTAGTGCGGAAGCGAAAGTCTGGATGGTCAGCAATGTCATACACGCTCACGTCCTCCTCCTCCCCGATCAGCTGTGTTGCAGACAGAAGGCAAACATGTCAGCCCCAGGATGCTGCACCGATCCTCCCAGCACTCTTTCAACACCTAGAGTACTCCTCATCACATCTCGTCCATTTTCGGTTCTCTAACAGACTGCAGGAAGGAACTGCTGCGGTTGGTTAGACTCGTCATCCCATCCTGTAGTGCACCAGCCAAGGAACAATAATGAAAGGAAACTGATGCTCTCCCTCTCATCTCTTCAGGTTCCCTCACCTTCGCTTTGGGTTCCACGCCACTGAGATGGCGAGACATGCAAGAATGTTTAACTCCCTTCTGAACGCCCAGATTTCTCACAGCAGTTTAGCGGGGCCCAAAGGACTGCATTTACTTTAGAAACAATCGAACTGGAAATATCTGGCAAAGAGCTTATCAATTGATGGGAAACATCTTTCCTTTTGTTTCTCCTGGAGAAATGCTAGGAGCTCACAAATAATGAGAAGTAAAGCAGAACACAACCCCAGACGAGACTGATGTTCTGTTTCTAGGCATACAGGGCCCTGCTCAGCTACAACACAGCCCCCGTCCTAAGGCAGAAGGCCCTGCACTGGATTTGAGAGGGGAGACTCGAACCACACATCTTCCACTAGACTGTTGTCCACAAGAGTCTGTGAAATCGTGTTCCTATAAGCTCCCCAAAAAGCAGGATAACAAGCCATGGATTCTCTATCAACTAGTAAAGACACAGTAGGGAAAAAGTCTTACAGAGAACTCAAGAAACCAACTGCCTGTGACTACAAACATTTCCATCCATACCAGAGCCTGGTATCGATCATGGGATGAGAACTCTTTGCTTGTTCTTTGCTGCCTTGCAGGCATCTAACAAATATGCGGTGTCACCACTTCTGGCTGAAGTCTCCCAGGCCCACGAGCACATGACTGTTCCCATCCTCAAGGACAGACTCCACCGCAGAGCTGACTTCCAGGTTTATCTGTGTGAACCTCGTGCTGTTTTGCGGCTGCTTTCTCTTAGCTAGCCTCAGCAGGCACTGCTGCTGCACTTACCTCCACGTCGTCCCCGCTGGATTTCAGCTTGAACCACTTCACCACGCAGGTACGGCCGATATGGTCACCAGACTGCACGACTCCGTATACGCCGGGGTCCTGGGAGCTCTGAGCTTTTGGTCGCAATGGTAGGGGAAAAAACAGACAAGTTAAGTGAAGGAGCACAGCCTTCACGCACGCCTGAGGCTGTCAGCTCCCCAGCTTCTAGCTGAAACCTTCCGTTTGTGAATGGCATGAGGAAAAACAGTTCTTCCTACACAGTCGAAACCGTGCTCAGCTAAGGAGCTACATTTTAATAGGGCACAGAGTGATGATAAAGCAAGATGATGTTGCATCGGACAGGGTGAACACATTCACTTTGGGACCCCTTTTGAGCTCTATTATAAAGAGAAAACAAGAAAACGAGCCATCCCCTTAGTGCTCTGCCCTCCAAAGCACTTCCACGATGACAGAGTGTCTGCGTTCCTGGACAGGACAGCCAAGAGCTCCCTGGAAGCAGCCCTGGCTGCCAAGCTCATCTGAAACTGCGCCACCCACAACAGTTTTGCTCCTCTGGAAAAATACACAGGACAACAAACATGGAAGGCAGACAGGATGAAGGCATACGTGTGCGTATGTCTGCACCGTGTAGCCTACAGAAAAAAGCTGGGCCTGGACCTGGGCTGTTATCCAGACACCTCTCAGATTTGTGGGGCTGACAAGATCCACCTCTCAGCACACTTAGCAGGGACACAGAGAACTGCAGGGAGCCCAGACTCTGCTGGAGGGCATGCATGACACGGGAAGGCAGATCCCAAACTGGGACAGAAGGACTGGAGCTGATGGGTATCTTCAGTTTCCACAAAACAGGTTTAACCCACGAGACTGGCCAGACAATTACTCATTAAAAATGGGCACGCAAAACCCTTTTTTTTTTTTTTTTTTGACAACCAGCTTTCCATCTTCCCAACCTCTGAGAAAATCTTGTGCTCCCCACCGCTGAGGGTCGACTACAGAAGCCAGCTAAGAGCCGGCTGGCGTGCCATCAATATCTCATAGCCTACAGCTGTAAATCTCCCAGTCATCTCCAACTTGTACTGTGGCCCTCACTAGCATCTCCAGTTGGTTTAGTGAAGAAAAGGAAGGCGAGTAGATGTTGCCTCTGGGTTGCCAAAACACTGAGAAAAAGAGAGGGTCATGACAGGCAGGTCCTTCAAAGAAAGCAGCAGGAGATGAGCTGTTTGTCCCTCCCCTCATTCTGGGACGGAGCTCAGAGCCATTTGCGCTCTCAAGGAGACGGCAGGCCACCCCTGCTCTACAGAAATGCTGAGAACCCTGGTTTCGTTCCTTGGCATTTACTCCTTTCACATCTTGCCTGTCACAGTTCAACCTTGGTATATAATAATGGTTCTCTGCTGACATTCGGGTAAAGTCACCTGAGCCGCTCTGCCCCCTGTAAGGCTCTTGTGCCCACCTCACGTGAGTAGTACTAACAGCTACCGTAAAAAGGGCTAAAATGTACATTAGAAGATCCAGATTGAGAAATACTTTGTAATTAAGAGCATGTTTGCTCCCCGAGAGCATGTCTTTGACACTCAATACCTCTTTTGTCCACCACGAAATCCCCAGGGCAGAACTCATTGTTGTCCAGATGATGGACTGGAATCAGCTCATTGGAGCGAATGTTCGTCTCCACGGTGCCATCCTGCCACATCACGTCAGCCGAAGTCATCGTGGTCACCACTTCCACAGCAACCCTGGGAACGCAAAGCCGAGCAGTTACCAGAGGGAACGTGCACGAAACCCACCCAGAACTCGATGCTGCCGACATCAGGAGTCAAGACGGATCTCGGCACTTTGCAGCACCACAAGGAGAAGCCACCGGGCTGGGAAGGAAGCCCGGTCCCAGGGGAAAGAGCTGCACAGCAGGCTTGGTTTTGACAGGTTCTCAATCACTGCACGTTACACTGCAGATGTTACAACACGCACCAGTCTGTATTGCATGAGGATTTACTTTCCAGGGAGCTGAGCTTATTTCATTGCTAGTGGAATAAATTAACATGACTACTGGCACCCACTTTCCACAGCCAGCTGAGGTAAGACAGTAGCTGGAAATACTTTGAAACTGAAGATCTTCTCCACTGAAACACCTACTGGTATAGCCTGGCAGCTTGGAGGAGCCTAGGACTGGAAAGGAAAAAGAAAGCAGCATCCATCTCAGTCCTTCCAGAAAGGAGAAGAGGCTGAAAACACGGAATGTGGGTAAAGCAAAAGGACATTTTGTTTAAAAGAGAACTCTCCTTCCCGGCTGTTCCAACATACACATGTATTTGTCTGCAGGTCAAAACCAAATCCCAAGCACACAACAAGACCGCATGCTGGTAACTCCACTGTGAAGCATGACAGCTGGAATTTATTCCATGCCGTAGGAGACATGAATATGGTGGAGGGTTCTTTAGAAAAGCCTGTCCAGATAGCCTGCAGCTCCATTCTGCCTGGCTCCACGCAACTTGTCTTTTCAATCCCACGCTGATCTTAAATACAGCCTTTATTTGCCTGGCCAGGCCTTGCAGACACAACACAAGTGCTGCATTTGTGTTGGGTTCAAGTCAAACCATAAAGCGGATACAATAGGCTGTTTTCGCCCACCCCTGTTTTTATGCGTGTCAGCAGCGAAATGTTCTGGAGTGGAAATAATCCGAAATTTCTGGCAGGGCCAGCACCCAACTGCAGAGCTTATCAGGGAAGGAAGTCTGTAGGAGGTCAAGTGTGGTGGGTGACACGCCAAGGGAGGATTCCTTGTCTCATAGAGGATGCACAGCTGAGGATGGGAGAGGGGAAAGGCCAGGGGACACGGTCTGGTCCTGTCTGCAGAGCTGTTTATGCTGCTTCACAACTCATTTTCAACGATCCACCGCTCCTGGGCACTAGTAAAAATCAGGATGCGTCCTCACTAAGAGATAACCAGAGGTGTGCAGGCTGGCCGGGGAGCTGCAGCAGGTCACTAAATGACGGAAAAGCCTCGTGCTGAGCTGGCACCCTGCAGCTGGAGATGCCCACGAGCTGACACACCGGGTCTGGTGAGGGACTGCAGCACGCTCATCGGCTTTGCTTTTCTCTGCAGCGCTTGGCAGCACACCTCCTGGTGGCCTCACCAGCTTCCTCTGAATATTCAAGCAGCGAAGACCACTCATACTGAGCTTCACTCGGAGGGCGGTGAGGCACTGACACAGGCTGCCCAGAGGAGCTGTGGCTGCCCCATCCCTGGCGGTGCCCAAGGCCAGGCTGGATGGGGCTGGGGGCAGCCTGGGCTGGTGGGAGGTGTCCCTGCCCGTGGCAGGGGGTTGGAATGAGAGGAACTTCAAGGTCCCTTCCAACCCAAACCATTCTATGATTCTACGAATACTGCTCTGCTGAGCATTGTGACCTTCAAACAGAGTTTCTCCAAAACCTGCACGGAGTAAAGGAACAGCTCTCCTTGTATACAGGCAAAACTAAAATAAACAAAATGAGAATGAAGCTCAAGGCATTCTCAAACTACTGGATCTCTTAAATCCTGGTAATGTCACTTTTCTGGGAGGATTCTCACATCTCTGCATCAGAAATAAAGTAATGCAGAGTTTTTATACAATTAAGTAGCCCAGGGAAGCTAGCAAGGTAGGCTAGCCAGCTGTCTGGTGCCCGTGCTTCCCCTAAACACAGCTTAAACATGCTCAAATTCAGAAAAAGGGGAAAATGCTGAGATAGGTATTTCTAGAAACGGGCAGAGACATGCAATCCGCCAAGCTACTGAAATCAATTCTTCTGAGGCTCTCAAGAAGTGCATTTTGATCACTAAAAAAACAATTAGAGGCATATTGCTAGCAAAGGTTGCAGATCCCTCTACAAAGCAGGGTAAGGATAAAGCAGAGAGCACTGCAGTACGAACCCCTGCCAGCACAGACCTCCCTGAGCTCTGCGGGCAGCCCTCTATGAAGGCTAGCTGTCCGTTCACACTGTCGTGGTCTGTCCTCAGCCTCTCTGCAGAAGCTGCCAGCGAGGTGGCCAATTAGTGTCACGTTTAAGCTGTGCAATCTTTATACGCCTCCTTCTCTGCGTACAGAGCCTAGCGCAGCGCAGATATTCCGGCGATGCCCCGAGGCACAGCAGAAATAGAGTAGCATCGGTGTCAAATCACGTGGCCCCAGTTTCATCACGGGTTGGACGGAGACCAAGCTGGTTTCACACAGGTCACTGCTCTGTTATCACAAAACGATCACTGCTGGTGACTACCAAGCAGTGTCCTAACACGAGGCACACCATCAGCCTCCACCCAAGCTGAGGAGGTGGTTAACATCTGAGAGCTTTGATAAAGGAGATTTTGGCACTTATACCTGAGTTTGGAAAGCCAGCTCACCTGTCTCCTGGCTTAAACTCTCTTGAAATCTTGGTCTTCTTCTTCTTGTGCTTCCGCTTCAGGTTTTTGATGGAGAGGGGGATGCTCTTCTTGCGGCCGGTGCCGCTGCCGCTCTGGGACGAGGCGGTAGAGCTGGCAGAAGAGGTGACAGAGCTAGTATCATCGGTGTCATCGGCTGCCTCGTCATCAGCATCTTGCTCCATGGACTGAAGCCGGTAGTCAGACGGTGCCTCGTCTTTCAGCAGGTAGGGAGGCTGCTGCTGTCGCGCTGCTGCTCCCCCTTTCTCTTTCCCCGTTTCTTCAGGCTGCTCCTCCTTTCTCTCCCCTGCACTCGGTGCGCTGTTGGAAGAGTCATCCAGCTCACACTTTGATCCAGGCTTAATGTCTTCTGCTTTCTGGTCAGCGGCTGTAGCAGACTCTTTGTCAGGGGCTTCAGTGGTACCCTGAGACTCCGGGGAGCACGACATGATCTTCACTATCTGCTTCTTCAGCAGCCTCCTCACCTACAGAAAGCAGACCTGGGTCAGACAACATGCTTGTACACTCAGCAAGCTACCTAGGAACAGGTGACTTTGTACAGAAGGATACAGCACCCCGTGGGCCTCTGCATATTTCACGACACCGGAGTATTCTGCAAACCAGCAAGTCATGCTGGCGAGAGCACACTGCAGCCATCTCAGCACTGCTCTGCTCAGGAGCAAACACCAGCCAGCTCTTGAGCAGCATCAGACTCGTCCGTAGGAAGGCAGTTTGGCTCTTTCAGGCTATTTTAAGCGAGCTCTGAACTTTTTGTGATGGAAGGTCACAACAGGCTGCAGCAGTTAATCTATGTAACAGGCGCAGCTGTGCGGGGAGGTCACCGTCCACACTGCTGATATCCTGTTATTCTAGGAACACCGCTGCTCTACAGCCAGGGTGTAGGAATCATAGCCTGACTCATTAGGCCTAGGAAGGGAAGGCTTCTTTGTATCACTGTAGCAAGGATTTACCTGAATAGTTCAGCTCCATTAAAAATCTGAGGTTATGTTAATGAAAGCAACATGCGCCCGAGTCCGGGCTGTCAGAGCACAGCTTCACCCCTGCAAGGTGACACCTCTGTGTTCAGTGTCCTATTCATGTTCTCTGGGGGCATTAGCTGCATGCCTCGCCCGGGCAGCGAAATTGCTGCACAAGGTGACTTGGTTGCTGGCAACAACAAGCCATTACTCTTTACAACAACTGCTCCAGGAGCGGCATTTCAGACCACATGACTACCAGGAAGATCTCTGCTTTAAAAGCCGCAGCGATCAGAAATGATTTGAGAAGTCACATCTCCCTCCCTCCACCCCTCAGCTCACCTTTTTGGCAACCGATCCTTCACCCAGGACGCAGTTCCTCTCCGGGCATTCACAGGTGATTTTTGCAGGCTCCACTTTGTCTGGGAACACATAGAGGCACCTCTCCCCGAGCTGCCTTTGGGCATGGTCAAAGCACCCCAGACGCTTTACCCTGGTAGGACGGGAGGAGAGCCATGAGCACAGTGTAAAAGCAGTAACAGAACCTAGCTGCGACCATATCCTCATGCCACTGAGGCTTCTTCTGGGGTGCCAGAAGCTAAAACCGCACCAAATCCTTCCCAGGCACACAATTATAAAGGAGGAGTGGGAAAATCTCACTAGGGACCGGGCGGGGATACAAAGGGTTTGGGTGGGACACCAGTTGCTCCTCTCCCTCTGGTTCCCCCTCCCAGCAACAGCTGCCAAGAGGCATTTGAAGTTGGCATTGTTTTTTGCTGTCTTCGGAGAGCTCCCCTCCTCCAGCCTCCCTCGGAGCTCCAGACAGGACTGTGCTGCATTGTGCTATTACTCATCTGACTTTTCTGTCTGAATTTTGTCCAGCTCATCTTTGCAGCTGCAGCCTGCAGAGGGCACCAGATGCTCCTTCAGCAACAGCTCGTGTCTAGAGCAGGACACTTCATTGCCTGCTGCACACACACACATTTAAAAGGTGAAGCCTGCTTCAGGCACAAATGGAAGGACAAGGGAAGAAGCGAGCAGTTGCTAGACACCACTTTCCTCTATGCACTCGTTGGCTGGAAAGCACTTGGAGAGAACAGCAGGATGCTAGCCCTTGTAGCGGTAACTCAAGGGACTGCTCAACTCATTTGGAAGCTATTCCTTCACCTTTTTGAACCTCTGGAATACAGGCATATAACAAGGCAGAAAAGAACTGCAAACAGCAGCTTTGTGTCTGATCAGCTGCAGGCATGTCACCCCCAGTTTGTGCAGAGATTTCCAACTGCCCTCACCTGGACAGGTTCTCCTGGCTGATCACAGAGGGGGGAGGGCTCACACTGTCAGTACCTCCAGGGCAAAAGCTTTTAGTGATCCAAGTAACTTTTAGTTCTACCACCTGCACCTGCAATGTAAAGGGAGACAAAGACATTTAATTTTTCAGAGGCGTTCCTACAGCAGCGTCTAGGATCTGAAAGCTGCAGCACAGGAAAGCAGCAAACCTGCTTTTGTCACTGAAGATGGCAAAGCGCGTTTCAGTGCACCCAGAGCCACTGCAGCAATCCCATAGCACGGCTCTGGGCAACACTGAGAGCTCCTACAGGTTTTAAACTTTAAGAGAGACATCTGGCTTTGGAAGGGAGCTACAGTATATACAAATCAGCAGCCCAATGTCACAAAGAGACATGCTAATGGACTTGGAGCTGCTCCCTCTTTCAGCACGGAGTCAGCAACATTTCTCCCTTTTTGGACAGCATGCAACATTAAGTTTCAATAGAAGAGGTGCTTCCACTACCCTAACGATCAGCCACACAGGCCTTTAAGTGTACTGGCACAGGATCATCTCACGGGGTGCCAGCAGGGACCCTCGGGAGGAAGAGCCAAACCCTGCTCCAAAGTCCCGTCAGTCCCCAACGAGAAATTTGTCACTGCAGAAGAACAGAGCCCCAGCGCGTTTGCTCTGGGAAGGTTACCATGGCAAGCTGACTCCGCTCCAAAACGCCAGCCAAGGACCCATTCTGTGCAGAAAGTGGCCGTGTGTCAGCTCGTCAATCCTTACCTCTTCCACCACCACTCTGAACTTGCTTTTTGTGCTCAGAACGGGCTTCACACCCGAGAGCCACTGCACACTGGAAAAGACTTTAGAAGGCCCGATGAGGACTTGCCCAGGATAAAAGCCATATGAATCATCAAAAAAGAGACCCTGTAGGGGAAAGGGAGGAAAAAAAAAACATAAAGGGCTTGAGTTTTAAGATTCCAACGTTTCTCTTCCCTCATCCGTGATCAGTAAGACTAATCAGAGAGGAAAAAGTCTCGCTTGCAAGTTGCCCATCTCTTAAAGTTCATTCTCCTCCCGAAATCAACCTAGCAGTTTCTATAGCAACCCACTCGATCACACATTCATACGGGATTATGACTCAGTGTGGGAGAAGCAAAGGTACTTGCAAGAAACAAGAGATACGGATTTCACACAAACGTTCTCAGTAACAAGGCAGCCGAGGTGGGCCCAATCCTGCGGAGGGACACCCCGTCTTTGCCACGCTCCAGTTCGAGCACCTACAGCTTTCCGGCAGCCAGAGGGATCCTGCCTTCACTCCTCTGTTTGTCAAATTAAGTTTGTGAGTATTCCTTCTGTCTTAGGTGGATTAGTCAATGTGACAGCCCTCTGAAAACAAAACAGGACTGTACACAAAACAATGACTTCCCTAGAACGCTTTTCCGCTGATATTTGGAGTGATTTGAAGAGCCAAAGACTCAGAATGTGGGGGCGGACAGAGCAGTTTAGAGTAGAGAGAATACAGAGTACAAAAATGTATGGAGTCTTGTAATTTGTCAGAAAGGATAAGAGCAGTGCGACAAGATCTAAATCAGGCATGTTTCCAACACAGCAATTCTGCGCACAGGATCGACTAACACTGGAGACAACTCACGTCTCAGGTGAAACTGCAAGCCTCTAGAAGACTACGTGCACTTTAAAGGCAGCCTGACTCCAAAAAAGATCTCAAAACCAGGTACCTAAAAGCTGGATGCTGCTACAACATCAAATTAACAAGCACAAAACATGCTGTACAGCCCAAAGCAGCAGAGACTAAAATACTGGAGAACGTCTAGCAACAGACCACACCTTTTCTGTACAGGACAAGAAACCACAGCAGCGCATCCTATTAAAATGATATTCCATTTACTCTGAAGAAACAGGCAAACAGAAATGAAGTTTTAGATCTTTGCTTTGAAGGCTGGGAAGGATAAGGGCTGACTGTAATGTTAGTTTTTAAGAATTACGTCATTCTCTCAGTCGATTCCCAGTAAAGCTGCCGGGAATGCAGCAAGGCCCTGCTGATGCTACTTGGGAGGACAAGCAAGCTATTGTCTGCCTTGGAAGGTAAGGAAATCTAGATTCCACCATCACACAGGGAACCCCACGTTTCAGCTGACAGGCTAGCAAAACCTTCCCCATCACCTGATTTGGAAAATGCCAGTATGACGGCAGGACTCCATTCAGGGAATGCAATGGACTCCAACAGCAACAGACAGTGTTTTACACAATCTAGAACACCTTTTAAACGAGATGCCCTCTTCCAGAAGAAAACGTGAAATTTAAAAGTATTAAATGGAGCAAGGGCCTTTTCAAGCATGTACAGATATAAGGAACAGACAGGGAACTGCCTTGAGACCAGCCAGCTGACTGCATGTTATGCGAGCTGTTTGCAAAGAATGCAGCTGGATATGCACTAATTGTAATACCTCCTCCAAACCTGCTCATTAACATTACCTTTAAGCTACAACCTATTACATTTATTTTCAGAGAAGATCTAGTTAAGTGATTTTCAGCTGTGATGCATCATTTAATTTTTAACGTTAATGAACGACTACAGTTTTGCCTTCCGCCCTCCCTCCTACGCAGAAAGCTGATCAGAAGGACTCTCAGGAGAACCAGAAGCTCACCGAGTCACTGACGTGAGGACAAACGTCATACAGCTTGGCTCCATCTTCTGTACTCATAGAACACCTGGAAAACAGAAGAGACACGGTCACACTTCCAGAGCCATCCACCTCAAAAGCAAACAGCACCAAATTAACAGCTGCTGCCTGAGCAACTCTGCCCATATGCCCAGCAGCATATTGCTGAGCCTTTATGGTCCAGAGCAGAGCTGGCTACGGACAAGCTATAAAAAACACTGCCTGGTATTAAAAGGCTCCATTCAGCAAGTTAAAAAAATAAATTAAGTAATACGCAGGGCACTGGACAAGATTTGTCTGCTGCAAACGTCCCGTTTGTTATTCACACTGCCACTGGAAACTAAAGGCAATTTGGGTATGCTTGCTTCAGTAATAGCTTCATTTCCAGAGTAAGTTCTGGTGGGATTTCAAATGATTCATTAGGAAGAGATTTTGAAAACAGTTACCTCATTTGACACAGCTACGCATGAGCTGGTAACAGACACCAAGCAAGATTTTAAATTCCACCAGTAACTGCAGACAGTACAGAGAGAGAAGTGCAGCTATTTTTCACTCCCAGTTTAACATGTTTTTAAGAGCCTTCCAGTCCGGATTAACCAAAAGCTAAAAATCAAAAACATCACAAAAGCATCCACCAATAATCTGTTATAGCTCTTGCATTGCTCACTTCTCTGAGAAAGATTCAGAGCTGGCTGCAAGCTTTTTAAAACTCATTTATATATTTAAAATTGTCATCATTCAATTTACAAGACAGATGGGTTGTTTCCCAGCTGCATGACCCATGTGCCTTTTGGCCCCCCACTAATTCCCTTGCATCAATAACAAAGTTTGTTGGACAAGACAGGCCTCAGTAACAGTGAACCTAATGAGTTCAGAAGGTTTTAGTTTATAAGTAACTGCCTGACATGCACAAGAAACCAAATTCAAATCATTTTACTAGCTTTGCAGAACCATAAATTAAGGTAATGAGATATTTGTTCCAATGTTCCTGGTTAAATCTCCCTCTAGAGTTACGACTTTCGATTACATCTTCATTAAAAAACAACATTCCTAATGCTGTTGCAAATAACAGTGAAGATAAAGCAAGGCTGACCTTAAGAGCTCAAGTTCCATCTTGAGCTGCTTTTTCAGCTTTAATAAAAAGCACTAGCCTGCAATTTTCCACGTTTTTGCAGATGTTTAAAGGTAAGAAGCTTCCCTCCCTGCATCTCAGTGAAGGTATGCTCTCCTAATGAGGTTTGGAATACGTGATCTGTCTTAACCAGCCATTTTTCCAGGGCAGAAGAGCAGTAATATTAACATATTTTAGTTCTGGAGAACTGATCTGCTGGCAGTGAAAAAAATGACACCTTTCAGATAACACATTTTCCAGAGGGTGATCACTGAACCTTGATAATTGCAGAGAAAGATGTATTCTTACTCTGCATCTGAAGATATAGCAAGCAGACAAATTAACAGTATGTGAATGGGAAGCCCAGCGTGTTTCTAGTTCTCCTAAAACAGATCAGGATCATGAAACTGAAGGGGGAGAGTATTCAACAGAAAGAAGTACCTGGCTCCATTGGAAAGCTTGAGGATGACCTGGTTCTTCAAATCATAGACCTTGCCCAGCCAGCAGTCATAGGCTATGTAGTCACCATACATGAAGGGCTACGAAGAAAACAGAAAACAAACCTTATAAATCGCAGCCCTTGTACTTCGAGCCATCAAGTAAATTCTCACACAACACAGACTGGATAGCAATCCCAAAAGGGGATTAGGGCAGCAACTGCAGACCTCGCTGTAAGCTAGAATTAAGATATACCGAGGAGTTTGCTCGACAGTCAGAACACAGCCTGGATTCTCCATTTAAAAAGCTCTGACTCTGTGGGATTTTTCCTCAGATCTTAAACTTGCTATGTCAAGTGTCCCATTCTGTTCAAAAGCTACTCTGCAAAGGAGGGGCATACTCACTCTTGCCATCAGCTAACTTTAACAACTAATCATTATTTATTTTCATCACTGAGCCTAATATTCAATCCCGGGCAGAGAAGCCTGTATCCCCCTGCCTTTCCACAGGACGTTTCTTGAGAAGGGTCCTGACACTCCTCCTGTTCACTCCCAAATCATTTTTTTCTCAGAGCAACCAGAATGATAAAAACCTATACCACTTAACATCTGAAACCCCCCCCACCCACTCAAGTGAGAGAACCAGGTACGTTGCAGTTTCAGCTTGACTCCTCTTAGCATTTTTATAGCCTGTTTAACAAGTAATGATATTGCAGCTCGAAAGCACTGTGCCAGTACAATGGGGCTGCCCCAATCAGGCACCAATCTCAGCACAGAAGCTCTCACCCAATTTAATCACAACCTAGCCCTCCAAGCCAATTTGATCTCAGCAATGTGATCAGAAACACAGAACAGATGGGGAGAAGAGGAGCTACTGCATCTTCTTGCAGGGAGGATGTTTTCAGTATGCCTAAAATAAAACCAAGCTGCAGATGCATCTTGCACAATATGGCTGCTTCCCTTGCATGCATTGCTTAGAATACAGCAGCACCCCTCTAAACAACAGAGCTCTGGCTCCAGTGTTTATTTTGGCTGCATTCTCACCCAGATATGTTGCAGGTCTTTGCTGTTGACAGGGTAGAGGATGCAGTTGGTTCCTACCAGCTTCACAGCACACTCTATGTTGACATCAATCACAGTCCCACACTGGCTGTCCTGAAATCACAAAAGAGAAAAAGGGGTTATAACCTAGAAAAGGCCCTACATACACACGTACATGCTCTATGCACAGACAGGAGGTGCAGAAACAAGTCTCAGGAGCAGAGTCTGAGTGCCCTCCCCTCAGCACTCAGATCCTTGCTCTGATGAGGGATTTCACGTGATCTTAAAACAACTCCGAGGTTGACATCGCTATTAAAGACCTGTGCCATTTTCTTCCCAGTTAAAATCTGCAATGGCTGCTAACGAAGCAGCCCAGAGACTCTGGTATGTGGTCAAATAAGACAACACTGTCAGGTGATTAGAATTTATTTGTTTTCAAATCTGCCTGGCTGTTTAGTCTACGCAAGCGAGCAGATCTTTGCAATTCCGTAGGACCATCACGCGGATATTGCCCTGAACCAACAAAGGCAGGGTAGATCAACCCCAGAACACAAGAATTCTTTAAAGCAATCTGTGACACCTCATTTAAAGCTTGATTTTGGAGGACTTTATCAATGGCCGTCACTTGCTGCTACGCAAAAAAAAAAATCTGGCACCTTTCAGATTTCAAGGTTTCAAGCCAGATAATTTACAGTTGGTCCAATTATGAGATGGCTGTCATTATCTCCATCACTTCGCTAAAAAAGTTGTATTTATTTTTTTTCTGTCCCCAAGAAAAATACCGCATGCTGTCAAGAGCCTTCTGGGGCTTGCTTGGCAGGGAGCACGCAGTGTGCACGTTGCTTACACATATGGCAGAGGCCTGCAAGGAAGGGCTGCTAACCCAAACACTGTCAAATGCGGCAGCTGCCCTGGCCTGCTGACAGCTGGGACAATCCATACTTTTATTTATTAAAGACCGGAGTCCACTATGAAAGCTGGCTGAGGCAATCCGACAGCAACTCCTGAAGCTGTCCTTATCTGAAACATCAAGGTCACTGCTCCAACAGGACTTGAGCATAACACTTGAAGGGCTTATGCCCCGTGAGAAGTGGATTTGTTTGCTCGGTTTGCTTATAAGCACGCTGTTCTTTTGACCGTATCAAATATTTATTCAAGGCTTTCACCCAGAGCCCTCGGCAGCCCTTTGGGGAGCTCACGAGTTTGCTGGTGCTCATCTCAACACGGGGCCTGGCAGTTCGAGCAAAGACACCCTGCAGATGCATGCAGTCCAGGGTAATTCCTGGACAGATTGCTCTGCCCCCTTGTCCGTCTGCCTCTCCACCTGCCTGCTGCAAGCCCCCTCCTCGCACCGCACTGACCCTGTACCCACAGCTCCCGCGGAGGCGTCGGGGACAGCAGCGTCCCCGCGTGCTGCCCGAGCGGAGCTGTGCCAGGAGGCTGGGAGAGCTGGGCTGGCACAGCTCGAGGCAGCAGGGGTTCGTCCCTTCCAGCTGCCCCACAGATTTCTGCCATTTCTTTCTACAAAGGCTGGGAAGCAAAAGGAAGCCTCTCCCAGACGGAGCTGCGCCGATGGATGCGGCTAAGCCTGACGCAGCTTGCGGCCCGCGAGGCCTGCCAGGAGGAGCCCGGCTGAGCCAGGAGGGCCCAGCAGAGCCAGGAGGAGCCCAGCAGAGCCCTGCTGTTCTCTCTCACCTTCGGAGAGCCCCGAGCAGGCTTTGCCAGGGCTACGCCTGATTCACCACAGCCGCTGCCAGCACGGCTCCAGCCGCAGATGAGCGAGGCCTGCTCACAAGTGGCACCTGCTCAGCTGAAGCTCACGGCTTCCGAAAGCCAAAGCACAACCACTCACCCTGCCTTTCCTCCACCTTAAGCTATTTAAATATGCTCAAATCCATCCTCAGCCCATCCGCTGCAGTTTAGGGTTTGGTTAATTTGTGTTTTAGATTGCTTTGTAGCCAGAGTACAACAAAAAACAAAAACAAAAAAACCAACCCCCTTGTCCTACGCTGAGCATTTCAGGATTTATTTCCTTTATCAGCAGCTCTGAGACGTGGTACAATCCAGCACCTGTGGTTTCTGTGGATCGTCTCGTCTCTGGGCTGAAACCCTGCCTTTCCCCGGAGAGCACCCAAAGGTGCCCTGCAGCACCCCGCAGGCCTGCCCGTACTTGCGGCCGGCCCCGGGGACCTCGCGGTGCTGAGGGAACGCCTGAGCAAGGACAGCTGAGAGCAGTCTGCTCTGCAAGAGTCCCCACAGGCCTTCTGAGGAGGCTGTGTCTGCGGAGAGATTACAGGAATTGGTGCTAAGGAGCAGGCAGCAGAGTTTCTCCCTCCATGCTGCAATGTCCCTGTGCAAATAATGATACCAGCTAAGGACAGATTATGGAGGCCCTGTGCCCTTCACCTACCCCCAACCCACGCTGGGTGCAGATTCCCTTCAAGATTCCCTTCAGGCAGAGCACGAAGCAAGCTGCTGCTCTGGGATTCGAGTCCGTCACCCTGTCTATACCAACTTACGAAGCACCAGGTTTCCCATGGCAAAAACCCTTCTGCCACCAGCGCCAAACAAATGAAACCAGTACCACATCAGTATCCCAGTGCCTCGCACTCACAGCTCCCATTTACTGCAGTTGGATGCTGCCTAGTCACGGGCAGGAGCACGGGGTTTGTTCGGCTCGCTTCCCCTTCCAGTTACTAAAATGCTTGAGCAGGAACAGAGCTCTGTACGTGACTGCTAAGAAAGCAAGGATCAACGCTGCGAGCAGCCTTAGAGGCTACAGGACTGTTGAATCACAGCTCTCCTCTCTCACCTGCCACTGAACCTTTGTTAATATCAGTTTATTTACTCTGCTGTCACATGAAACATTAGCCTGCGACAGGGCAGGCAGCCTTGCAGCGGGGAGGTTCTGCTGAATCACGCCGGGAGGTTACAGCAGCGCTCAGCACTGCGGTCCCCAGGCGAGACGTCGCCAACTTGTCTCGTCTTCCAGGCCAGAGCTCGGCTCCCCGCCGCCCTGCCCAAACACAACCGTCCCGATCTGCCTGTTAGATAAAGGAGGGACCATCTGAAACAAGCCCACGTTTCAATTTCAGTATAAAAAAAATCCCCCTCAATCCCACCAGCAGCACTGGCAAGGGGAGGTGACTGATCTTTGTGGGCACTGCAGGCTTGCTAGCAGAGCCGGTGGATTCCAGCCCCATTCGCACCAAAATTCAGTTTTCTCCCCAAATGTTCTTCCTGCTTCTTCTGGTGCCCACAACAGCATACACCACGGTGGAGATGCTCAGTATTTAAGCAGTGCATGGACAGCAAAACGATTCTTTTCATGACCCCATCTGAGAGAAGGGCAGCTCGGCAAGCACATCCCCCATTTTGTGCCTCCCGTCCTTCTACTCATTCCCTCAATGCTCCCTTCTAATTACGCCACCCTCTTAATCCCTTCCTTTAGAGAGGACAGCAGCGCCCGGCAGCCTTTGAAGCAACAAAATCCAGGTGTCTGACAGATTACAGATCCACTTCTAAATCTTCTCCCCAGGCTAGCGTATCACCTGGAAAAATGAAGTCTGCCACCGTTCCTCATCCATCTGGATTAGACCTGTGGGGGCCCAACCGCATTCAGGGAAAATGATCTCATTTTACGCTTCAGACCCCGAAGCTTTCTTTCCTCACGCTCAACGCTAGACGAGAAGCACACGAATTTGAGTCAGCTCCCTTCTCTTGAGGAACGGAGGATTTCAAGTCCTTCCCGCTCAAGGTTAAAAACAAGCCCGAGGAGAGTGTGGTGAATACAGAATAAGTTCCACATTGTGCATTTGCCAGGCCAACTGGTGCAGGGCAACCATCCCACATCCTGAATTTGGCAGGCTGACACTTGCAAATTTTCTATTTTAAAGACTTTGGTAATTTTTGCAATACATCTGGTGAGTGAAGGTTTTCTTTGGGATGGAAAGGGGTTTATTTTTTCTTTTACCACTGATATTTAAAATATACTTGATGGTAAGGTGAAATGTAAGTCGTCTTCAGATTTGCTATGCTTTTGAATAGAGGGGAGAAAAACTGAGTTATGCACTCACCATTCCATCAATAAAACATGACGTTACCAGCCACTAGTACAAATGGTCAAGTAAATGCCGTTGTTTAAGCATGCAAACAGACAAGAAAGGAGCGTGCACCTGCTGGGACACACCAATGCAGCTACCGATACCCGTGCAGCAAGCTAGAGAAGCCAATTTCTGCTTAGGTGACTACGGAAATCACAAACGAAAGAAGCACATCCACATTTGCCAAGAAGAAAACAACTCACAGTCATTTTAAGCTTTCAGGATAGTACCAAGCATTGGAGAACAGACAATTGAGAGGCAGGACTCGAAACATCCTTCTTTGAGCAAGAAGGATAACCACAGTGCCCAGCTGGGCCAGGGACAGCAGTGTGAACAGCTGATATTTCTATTTGCTAGCAGTTCTTTGTTTTGGAGTGAAACGTTTTCATAAAGCTGCAGTTTTAGTAAGGTATCTTGAAGTCAAATTTCCATTTCAAACAAGAATTCAATTTCTTAAGGAAATGCTTTGTTTCAGCATTTTCCTAATTACCCTTCAAGTTCTTTTCACTCTTTTCTTCTCCTCAGAACATTCCACGCAAAAGGGATGGGCTTACTGTTTTTTCCCTTTAACTGACAAATAAAAGGGCTTTATTTGAAGCACCCAGCCAGGTCAGGGAAGGGACTTCTCCATCCCTGCACCAGGCTGCACGCCATGTGGTGCAACTGCAGCAGGCCGTGGCCAGCTGCCGGCTTCATCACAGCCTCGGTAGCTACGCTGCTGGAAGCAAGTCAAGGGAAGATGCGAGCGTACACATGGCAGGCCATATGGCTCGAGGTTACAGGTTAGGTGTTAGCAGCAGCAAGGAACTGCCAGCCCAGCTAAGCTCCTGAAGAGATCACATCTCATTTGATAATCGATACGCAACAGTGTTCCCAGTATTCCCCACAAAAAGCAAATCCACGCGTCTCTGACAAGCACAAATGCTGTAAAACCAGAACAAAATGACTAGGACTTAAAATAGCATCCGGGAGTAGTAAAGGTAACGATCGCAGGCTGCTGATTAAGAACCAGCTTGCTTTCTGCCAACCTAGCTGTGGCAGATACTTCAGCGTGTCTTGCTCCAGGAGAGTTGGGATTTGCTGCATTTCTTCTGGGAGCAATCAGACAAGATGGTGCTCACTGCAGATTAAGAGGTCTCCCTGAAAATATTTCCTCCTGTTTTTCTACCACGGCACACCAAAAGGCGCACAGGGATCGAGCGACCTGCCTCTGCTCCAGCTTCCCCATCAGGTCAGGGAGAGCAGGTCCACACTCCCCACAGCTCACACTGACTTGATTTAAAACTTAAATGGTGCCAGGTTTAGAGGAGCTGCTTGTCTCATTACCTGACATTCCCAGGCTTGCCTGCTCAGGAGACCTTTGCAGATACGCAGCAGCAGCGAGGCAGCCTTATCAGCATTTCATTTTCAAAGGATGCTGCTAGGTCTATTAAACACACTAAAAATAGAACACACTCAAAGCTTTACCGTTCAGTTCCATTCAGGCAATTTGGCAAGCCTCAGAAATCCATGCAGCAGCGTTCTGGTCAAAGAGGGACAAGGAAAAAAGCACTTACGCTGGAGCTCATGTGTCTGACCACATCTCGAGGGACGACAGAGCGATCTTCAAGCTTCAGCTGAGGGGAAAAAAAAAAAGAAATACTGGATTTAGTGAGCCCAGGTGACGCTAGGTCAGAAATGACATGACAAACACAAACCGTGCCCCATCCCTCTGGACTGGAGAGGCTTTCAGCAGAGGATGCTGAGGCACCTCCACATATGGAGTTAACCTCCTTGGAAAACTTGCAAAATGCCGTCGGCAGACCTGAAACACAGCAGCCAGGTGATCCCTCCCTGATTACAAACACAAAAAGGGGCGCAGACATCCTGACCTAGTGCCCCCTTCCTCATCCTCCGCCGGCATCACACAGCACTTCCCACCCACACCCAGTCTCTGCAGTAGGGGAGACAGGAGACACACGAAGCAGCGCACCACACCACGCTTCTGTGCCTTTTTCTGCATGTTTTTCACCCAAGATGTTCCCTAAATACCCCTGGAAATCCCATTTGGCCTGGAGCATTTTAAGCAAGAAGCACTACGGTGAGGAGACCTAGCCAGCAGGAACGGGCTCTGGTGTCAAACTCATTGCAGCAAGCACTTGCCTAAAAAGAAAAGTCTCTTGCTGCACTCATTAGCCTGCAGGTCCATGCAGGCAACACAAAACATCAGAAACAGCACGGATGAAGCCACAGCACCGCTCGCACCCCGCTTCCTGACACAGCACTTGCTGCGAGGAGCCGGTGCTGGCACCAGGAGAGGCAGCCGGGCCATCGGCGCCTACCCTACACACGCAGAGCTGTGGCACCAGGACCCGTTACTGGTACGGGGAGGCATTGCCTGGTGGATCTGCAGGCGTTTCGGGCCAGTTCACCAAGCCACGTCCTTCCAGCAGAGATCCGTCATCGAACTGCTTCAGAGCGCTGCTTGCGGGCTCTTTCATTACGTGTTATTAACAGGCTCGGAACTACAAAATGCAGTTCCCACCTAACGCACTACAAAAACGCTGTACGAGGGCTAACATCCTAAGCACACCGACAGGGAGGCCACGAGGCTGAAGGGCAGTCCCAGGCTTGCTCAGCCCCCCAGAAATTCAGCTACGGCTTCCTTCTGCTGATCGGGGACAACTTTCAGCTGCATTTCACCGCTCATGAATGTATTTGCAGAGCTCAGCGTGCTGCACCGACGCAAACGCACTAATTACAGCCGGGGCGTTTTGGGAAGCACCACGGGAGCTGAGTGTCAGGGACACACTTTCACATCTTCCTTTGAATTCACCTCGCCGCTGCTGCTGCACACGCCGCTTCTCCTTGATCCCCAGCCCAAAATCCACCGTGCTTCGTCAGCATTTCAGCCTAGCCCACGCCCTGGCCTACAGCCTGCATTACTAAATCAGACATAAATCTATAATCTGAGGACAGGATCCGGAATCGAACCAAAGCACCCGAGTATTTCTTGCCTTCTTGAGAGCGTGTTTCAGTAAGGGAGGAAGGGAGGCAGCCAGCTAGGCTTTTAGACCAGCTGCTGGAGTCAGGACTCCACCGGAGTGGGAAACCTGAAGCCTCCCACAGCCCATTTCCAGACTGGGGAAGTGTTTTCATCGCCTCCCACATCCCACCGGGGTATAGATAGACATCAATTTTTATAACGCTTCCTCAAATGATTCGTTCAGGTACCGCGCAGATAGCCCCTTCGCATCCCGAACCAGGCAGCGACGCTCCCACTGCAGTAGGCACACTTGCAAGGACAGCATTTGGGGCAGTTTAACTTCGGAGTTCTCTTACTGCAAAACCCAAAGCGTACAATGATAGTTTCTTTTATTTCAAGATGTATTAGGGCCATTTGACCGCCACATGCTGGATTAAATTCATGCGTAACCTACCACAGAGCCATACCGCTGTGTTCTGTATTGAACGGTACCCGAAGAACCCAAACTGACAAGCTGACCCTATACAAATATCACCACTGCCTGGTAACTCTGAAAATTGTAAATAGAGCCTTCCCAGTCGCCTGCACCGGAAGGATATAACCACAATCTTTCTTCCAAAAGGCTCCAAACTTTCTCTGCAGGAGCTGCGTTTACCCTTTTCCCCGATGCCTCCAGTTCCAGAGGCAGCACAACCACTTTCGGCTCCACGCGCCAGACCCACCTGCCTCGACGCTAGGATAAGCAAGCCAAGTAGTAGGCAGGATGCCAGCACCAACAACGATACGTAGCAGGTCTGTCAGCACACAAAAGACTGTCAAACCCCAGAAGAAACCCAGCGAGGGAACAGCAGAAGGGCTGTTTATGAACGCAGCCATTCTTCTCGTCTGTTATACCCGGGTGTGCGATCGTCAGCTGGAGGTGAGCCCCCTCACTCGGCAGCCAGGGAGCTCTATAAGCACTTTTAAAATAGGCACTCCGAGCTCAGTTGCTATATTTACCTCCGTGCAAGTCGGTGTTAACATCACTAGAGTTTTATGTTCTCGTCACGTGCCTTGGTAATAGCCCCGGGAACGAGAAATAGCAGATCCCCAGCGCTGCGCTCAGCCGGTCCTGGGCTCCCGCGCGCCAGGCTGGGCTCAACACCCTCCAAAGACCTCAAACACAAGGATGTTCAGAGCGTTACCCCATCACCTTTTTTTTTTTTAATTCACGTTTATCTAGGTTCAACACGACAAACCTAAGACGCCCATCACTGCGCACACATTTCACCCCGGCGAAAAGGGATGCCGGCAGTTCCAGGGTTAACGCACTGGCTGCTGAAGGGAGCAAGCTGAAGGCAGAACAGTTATTATATATTATTATAATTATATTATATGTATTCTATATTATAACCTGGTTATTCCCTCTGCTGCTCAGCACCGAGCTCGGTGGCAGAGCCGCCGCTCAGCCAAAACCACCTCCGCTGCTTCCCCAGGCGCGGCGACGCTCTCACAGACGTACAGCAGGGGTGCTACGGGTCACTTGGGTTTTTTTATTTTGGAACAAGCACCAACCCAACCGTGTTCCCACTCCCAGCTGTCACCTCACCTCCAACAAGCAGCCACGCAGCCATCGCTGCTTTCACCTGAAACTGGGTAGGCTGGGAGGAAGGAAAGAGCATCAGCGCATGAAGCCTTGGTAGCTTAATTGCTTCCAGTCAGTTGGATAATTTCTTACAGCAGCAAACAAATTCATCATCCCCTGAACCAAAGTTTTTTCTTTTTGGTTACTTGCAGCAGCACCTGTGGCAGGAACCTGGCCCCAGCCAACAATTCGGCAGTGAGGTGCAGGCAGCCTGGGGTAAGTCACATCTCGGCTCCTTGGACCTAACCCCTCAACTCCACAAAGCAAACGGGAGACGCGTGGCCCCCTTTCCTCCCCGAAGAGCCACCTCCTGACTGCAGATCAGCACCAGAGCAGTTCATTTCGATGACTGGGACCGGCCAGCGCCACGTCTCGTGGCAGGTAAATCAGCAGCAATTGCTTCTGAAGCTGTTACGGACAAATAACGGGAGATTGCTGTGGGGGCACAGCCGGCCCTGGCTCTGTGTGTCAGAACAAAACCAGTACTGGCAGTGCTCGGGGGTGCCATAAATCCCTCACAGCACTACCTGCACGGTTAAAGGCAGAGCTTAAGCTCACTGATCAGCTGCTCAGGTTTGCCTGTGGCATCACAGGGGACAAAAACACCTCTGCACAGGCTCCGGCTACCAGCATCCACCCCCAAAAATGAACGTTTTATCCAACACAAGGAGCATTGGCACTTAACTTCAGGAGAAACCAAGGGAGAAAATTCCACCTCCAAACAGCGACGCTTCGTTGTGCTACGGCCGTGTTTCGCTCCAGCGTTGTCACACGAGATAATTAGGAACAAACCCTGCCTTGCTCTGCACAGATCAAGACCAGAAGCTGGGGAACAACTTAAACGCAGAAGGGAACGCCAGCTTTAAGACTGGACGCATCCTACACGAAGTCAGTGGCCGTCTGATCCCACGTAGGGCAGCACGCAGCTCACCAGGTGTTTTGCACGGGCGCCCTTACCGGCTTGCAGAGGATTTGATGACTTCCCAGTGGCTCGTGCAGCTTCGGCCAGGCTGGAGAACTCTGCAGGGCCGCCTGGGCACCGGGAAGGACGAGACCTCTCCCCTCTGATCCATCCCTGCCCAGGGCAGACCCTCAGGTCACAGCTCCGTGACCACGCAGATTTGGGAGCCGACGTTTCACCTGGGTGTGCCACAGCAGCGCAGCCGTGCTTCTGCTCAGCCGCCAGCAGGACAGAGCTCACCCTGGCTCAGAAGACGACACCTGGTCCTCGCCAAGAGCAAGTTAAAGCTGCTGAAGTTCCCGGCGGGTCGGTGCTGTCTCACGTTGCTGCAGTGTGAGACCAACGAAGAATAAAACCTGCCCCAAGGCGCTAGTGGGATCCCACAGCCCCTACCTCCACACAGCCGCTGCACAGAACAGCTTCTATTTCTGACGCTTTCCACAGATTTCATCCTCTGTAATAAGAACTCTGGGAACGTGCACATACGGATGGAGGATAAAAAGCAGCAGTCACCGCCCTCTCCTTTGGTGACTGCTTAAAACACACGGAGGAAAGCGCGACCGCTGCAGACGAAGCCTGTGTGTCCAACAGAGCTGCTGGATGACGGGAGGGATGTTCATCCACCCAACGGCTTACCAAGAGCCACAAGGGCACAGGGTGTCATGGAAGGTGGAAATTTGAGTGTAGCAGGGTCCTGGCTGGCAGCAGGCACCAGCAGGGCCGGGAAGCCAGGCTCTGAGCAGCACAGACCTGCTACCAGCAGCCCTTCTCAGCTCCTTCTCCATCCCACGTGTCCCAGCAGTCCTCGGACAGCTTCCCTAACCGCTCCCATGCTCTCCTGCTACGTTTGCAAATGAAAGCATCGCCTGCCATTTTACAAAGCCTGTCTCGTAAAGGGGACAGTAAGCTCTCCCAGCAGGGCTAACAGAAAGAAAGGGTGGTGGGCAAGACACCGCCTTTCGGGTCTGTCGTTGAATGAACTAGCTCTCTGTCCACGTTTGACAGGAGTGTGACTTTAGTTCTGCCCGTACTTCCCTCCTGGCCCCCAGCTCCAGCTGCCAGGGCCCTGCAGTCCCCAGGTCAGCATCGGTTTGGAGGGGACAGCGCCCACGCGCCAGCCCCCAAGTTGTCACGGGAACTTGGAGCATCGACGCTCCACGTAGAAAAAAATATATAAAAAAAAATCAGGTTAGCAGCAAGCCATAGGGAAAGCAGCCTCCTGCCAGAGATGCCCAGAGGCAGCGTGCTCCCTAACCAATTAATTAAGGCTAAGGCCAAGCGTGGCAGGCAGTGCTGGCCGGGGACCGGGATGGATGGCGGGGCAAGGGGCCACCCCACCACCAGCCCCAAGCGGCCCAGCAGCTGCCCCGGCACAGGGCGAATGCGGGATGGGTGCCCGTGGAGCTGGCCGAGGGGCGAGCCACTGAGAGCAGCCATCCCGAGGTAAGCGTCCTCGCCCAGGTCGGCACCCCCTGCTTATTTTAGTTTTTAACCCCCCCGGTCTGACTGCACACCCAAGTCCTCTTCAGCGAAAACAGCAGCGTAGCAGTCACCTTAGCGTGAGCTGGTCTTATTTAAATCCAAAGGAGGTGTCAGAAATCGCAAGTCAACTGTCCGAACACAGCCTGGATGCACGGGGCTGGACGACAAAGGTTCAGGATTTCAAACATCCAGGAGACGTGAAGCCAAGACGTTTGTAAGAGTTTCAGTATCGACGCGCTACCAGCGGCACCGCACGTGACTCTGAGGGAAATACGCTCCACGTCCAAAGCTCACTTCCCTCGAAAGACGTTTCTGCTGCGTTGATCATAACGTGTTGTACAAAAAAAGCAGCGCAGAGGATAAAAAAAAAAAGCCAGAAGAGAGAATCCTGCGGAGCTGGGTTTGCTCTGGGACACTTGCAGCAGCTCACAGCACCGCTCCGGCCAGCTGGAGGCTGGCAGCCACGCAGGGATTGTGAGGGAGGAAGGAGGGAAAGGAGAACGGGGCAGAGGTATGAGAAACGCGACCTTCTGAGAACCAAAACCGCACGACCTCGAAGAGCAGACAAACTCGAAAACAGAGGGTTTGAAAAACAACTCTTGTGGGATGAGGCTGCAGAGCAGCGAGAATAAATCCGCACTGATCCTGTGACAAGCCCTGGCTACTCCTACGTGGCGAGCACGTGTAGCCCTGCCAGGCAGAAGCTCAAAACCTGAGACACGGGAGGTCCTGGGGAGCCCAGCACTGCTTACGGGTGCCCTTCTGGGGCACGATGTGGGTTCCTGAGCAAGGCGGCAGGACACAGCTCCCGACGCCCTGCTATGGAGCGGTGCAAGGTAACGCGTTTAGAGGAGTTCAGAGTTTTAGCCGTTTTGCACTTCAACATCATTTGGCATTTTCAAAACACCACATTGCACTTCACAGCTCACAAAGAGTTACAGGAGTAGGAAAAGTTTAGAGTTACTCAGACGTTGCACCAAGAGGAAAAACGTTCAACGTGCCCTGTGTTAAACTGACTCTCAAAACCCACGAGCAGTTTCCCTCTGTGTTGGTTAAAGGGGGAAGGACAGCAAGCATAAATCTTTTGTTTCCTACATTTGGCAAAAAAAAGTCCAGAAGCTCGTTGGTGAGGCTGTTGCGGGAAGCGCAAAGCCCCGCGCCGACAGTTAACTTCGGCTGCAGAAGACGACGGGGGGAGGCAGGGAGGTGCTCCGCAGAACTGAAATAAATGCTTTAAAGGACTTCTCGGAAGCCAAGAAGAGATCAATACTGCGTCACGCCGCTTGCAGCACTACCTGCAGACGGCCGAGCGGTACCACATCACGGTGCTTTTGTTGGGGAAAGCGATGAGATCCCAGACGGCTGGCTCCTGTCACCGGTCCCTTTTGACGCTGCAGGCGGGGAGGCTTGTTACAGGGGCAGTTTCAAAATCCAGCTGCATCATTAGCTTCTGTATCGTCTGCCCTCGTGGGGAGCCTCCCCGGGGACCCCCAGCTCTCCTAAGACAAACTGACAGCTCTCGGGTTTGTCTTTATGGCACGCTATAGACACAAACCTGAGGCTGTGTCCTGCCGACCCCAGAGCTCTCCGAGCCTTCCCCATCATCACAGCCGCCTGCGAGGCGCTTGCAACGACTTCGCCCCTCTCTGCGTTTCTAACCATCCCACTTTGGTTCCATCTGTCACGTCCCCCCCAATATTTTGGGCCAGTAAAGTTCTCTGGGGGCAGAACCTCTTTCCACCCTCTGTAAGCACAACCCCCCCCACAGCACCCACAGCGACGCGTCCCCACTCCCCCCAAACACCTTCGAGCCTGCTGGCAGTAAGGCTGAAAGACTCTCCTTGCCTTTTCCAACAAGTGGAATTTGGGGGAAAAAACACCAAAAAAACAACCCTGAACGAGTTGTTTGACACAAAGAAAGTTCAATTATAACGTGGGTAAACGCTGTGCTTCAGAGCAGAGGAATTTGGCTTCGGAAATAAATCTCTCTCGCAGCAAAAGGAAATCTTTTACTTGGATTTTCCTTGTCCAAGACCGTCAAATGTTATTTATTATACCAGCAACAAATCTTTCCTGTAGCTCTGCAAACTTACATGACGTTTTGGAAATCACTGCAAGGCAGATTCCCCGGGGCTGGGGAACCCATGGATCTAAAGAGGAAGCTAAAGCCCCCCGGCAGCGATTCGGGGGAGGGCAGACAAGGCGACGGGAGGGTTACTGGGTCGGCTGAAGGGAGAGCAGAAGGGTCTGGAAGCCTCTCGCAGCAGAGGGAGCGAGGCACTGGCAGAGGAGGGCAGGAGCAGCCCGGGGAGCAGGCGAGCAGGGAGCTGCACCAGCCCACCCTGCCCTTTGCTCTGCTCGGGAGGCGAATGCCAGCTGTAGGCAGCAACAGCAGCTCCCAGATTTCCAGCATCTGTAGCCTCCCGTTTTCATCCTACCTGCTTAAAAGCTGAGCACCAGCAATCTCGAAAAGCCCCAGGAAACCCGCCTGCTTGTGAGCCGGGGTTAAACGTCTGGTGAGGGGGTAAAGCAGCAAGACAGCATGTGAAAAAGCTTTACAAAACCTTGGAAGAGATAAGCAAAAATAATCCAGAAAGAGCAAAACGATGCTTAGCGTAAAGATGGGGGAGAGTAAAGTTCAAAAATACACGGCCAGGACTACAACATGTGGAGGGAGAGACCTCGTGAGAGAAGCTGCACTGAACGGCAAGCCCAGCAGTGAGCCACCTGGAGTCATTTGGTTCTTACTAAGATGCCCCCAGGTGCAGGATTTAACCCAAATACAGGGTTTTTCTTCCCAGCAGCAGCCTATGACGGAAGATACGTCCCAGCAGCACAGATCCCCACAGCCCCCCACCCATTTTCTTCCAGGAAAGATGGCTGATGGCGAGCTCCTGCTGCATCTGCCTACGGACAGCGGCGAGCCAGCAGCAGATGGCACTGTTACCTGGAAAACCCACAGGAGACTGCAGCTGGAGACGGGAGATGCCGGCTGGCCGCAGCGAGCAGAGCGGCAGACAGCATTTTGCCTCCACGCCGGCCGTCTCAAAGCCTCCCCTGCAGCACAGGGGGGACCTGGCAATGCCCGGCCGTGGGGCAGCAGCCGGGGGCAGCACAGCCCCGTGCAGCCGCCCCGACCCCGCCGAGAGGTGCCCGGTGCTCAGCCAGGACCCCGGGGGGCGGCACTGGAAGCCTCGGTAAACGCAGCCAGCCAGCCTGCAAGCAATGGTTGTGCTGTTTTTTTTGGCAGTGCCTGAAGAAACCTAAGCGGATCTGAAGAATGAGGTGCATCTGTTCGGTAGAAGAGTCCCCAAAGGGACAGCTCGCCTGGGTGACAGGGAGACAGCCGGAGCCCTCCGGCCACCAGTCTCGACTCCTGGGAGTCCCAGCAGCCTCGGTGATGAAGCCGTGTCCCTCCTTCCGCACGAAAAGAGGGCGTCTGGTGGCTCTTCAGCGTACCTGAACCAATTCCTCAAACCGCCACCCCGGGATGGAGACGGCCGGTATGACACGGTGGGTTTTGGTGGCTGGACTGCTCCGGGGCTGCCATCCGGACAGCATCGGCGCTGCAGGGATCAGTCACTCGCCTCTCCGAGAGGCATCTGGGGCACAACGTCGGGCCTGGGGGAAAGACTGGGGCTGCTGCACCTCCTCGTCCACCCAGGGGGATAAAAAGGATGCTGCAAGGGAAACCACGCGGCTGCTGCGCCTTGCGAGCAGGTCTGCAGGCGTGCCGCACCCTTCTACATCTTTTGGCGTAGGAATAAAGAACATATTTGTCAAAAATATTCCTTAAGCACTGGCTTGTTCCCTCACTTTTCCTGCAAACCGCACGCACAGCTCTGTGTCCTCCTCGCCTCCCCAAAACCGAACCAAGGAGGGCTTTTTTGCAGAGCTGAGAGGCGGCTGGTGGCGGCTCTGCCCAGCGAACCAAGCACCGTGACAGGTCAGCGAGGCCCTGCAGGAGCTCGTCGTTAGCCCACGGCAAAAAACCCACCTTGCAAAAACTGCCAGGGAAACAACGAGAGGGAGAGGCAGCACCAGAAAATCACCGCGCCTGCTTTCCAGCCGGTTAGCTCACACGCTGCTGCTGTGAATACAAACCAGCCACCTAAATTAGCTTCTAATTGTTCACAGCCATTCAGCGCCGGCACAACCTGCAAGCAGCTTTGAGACAACAGACGAGAAGGAGAGAAAGGACGGTTTAAGGCGCCTTAAATTCATACGTTTGTGCTTTGCAGTCGCCAGCAATGCTGCCTGTCTGACCCCCCGCACCCCGGCGTGTGCTCTGCATCCACCAGGGGAAGATGCTTCCACGGGTGTTTCTGCTTTTCCTCTCTCTCCTCTTTTCGCTCTGGGCTGGTTCACAAATTAAACCAGGAACATTTCGGTCTCCCCTCGCCGTTCGCAGTCCCCGCACACACACGCAGGCGGTTTGAGCGCCGCTATTTATAAAGCTGCTTCAAATCCCGGACGCAGCCCGAGCTCCTCGGTGCGATGTCAGCCGTGCGGCACCCCGGCGGAGGAGGCTGCCATGGGACGGGGGGCGTAACGCAGCCCCCTCTTTCCTTTTCCTTTTTTCCCCACCCGTAGCCTCCACTGCCACCTCCCCAGGGTCCCTTCCCCCAGGCGCAGCCGGCGATGCTTCGCAACTGCAGCGATTTTCTCTCCTAGGAGAGGGACGGTGTCGCAGCCTGTTCTCCTTCAGCCCCCAGCACGCCTGTTTTGGTCCACACGAGCAGCCAAACCTAGTCCAGCCTGCAGGTCAAATTACTTCGGGGACCGAACCCTGCCGTATCTTAACACCGAGATTCCCTCACGTTCAGCCGCGTTCAGACACAGGAACGGCCCTGCCGCGAAGCCACAGCCCTCACCCAGGTCTTGGGAACTCCGGCAAATTTAATAAACTTAAGTGGGATTATTTTATCGAGTACAGAATCTCCTGGAGGAGACAAAATAAAGCTGAAAAGCGATGTATAAATAGCTCTCGCTGAAAGCGCAGCAAATGCTGTGTCATGCTCGCTCCCAAGGCAGCGCCGGGCAGCGGGGGCGCGGAGCTCAGCGGTCCCTCGGGGCTCGCCGAGGTCTGTGCCTGCTCTGAAGCACCCCTTTGGAGGGATATTTGGGGCTGAGTAACACGGACTGCAATGCCTCCCTGCTCTGCTACACGTGAGGGCTGCCGCAGGGACAGCAGAGCTGTCCGAGGCCGAGCAGGTTGGTCACAAAGCGCACCGGGAGGTGGGTGAGTTTGTTGGCTGAGCCCGGGGATATGGGATGCTCGGGCTGGAGTTAGGGCTCCACGGGTTGGGATTTAGGGTGCTCGAGGCTGGGGGATGCTCCGCAACGTGGCTCCCAAGGAAAACCGGCACCGCTGCCTCGGTCAGGACACAGCCAGAAGCCGAGGGTCACCTCTCCGGTTCCTCTGAGCACGCCAGCAGGCAGTGATTTAGGAGGTACAACGGCTAACGCCGGCTGCACGCCGCCCCAAGTGCTCTGCGACAGCTTTCTGCTAAATAACAACGCCTTCTGAACCAGCTGTATATAAACACGGGGAAGTCAGATATTAAAAAAAAAAATAAAGCTAAGCCTTTAAGAGCAGCTCAGAGTCTGGAATACCACGGAGAGCCCACCCCGAATTCGGGGGCAGCGTGAGCGCCCCGTGCAGGCGTTCATCCGTGACAAACAGCAGGGCCACTCCCCCAGCTCCCGCTGCAGACCGGCGCGCGTGAATGCCACCGGGACAATGCAGCACAATTGCATCACTGCCCGAAAAAACCTCAGCTGCATTTTCTATTCACTGGAAGAGTTTCGGTTACCCCTCCCTCACACAGCCGCTGCAGAAGGAAGGGGCGGCCCCCGCCCAACCCGCACGCCGGGCTCCAGGGGCTCCGGGTTGGTGACCGAGGTTTTGCAGCCCCTGCGCCGTTCCGTGCCTTTTTGTTCAAGAAGGGAATTCGCCACTCGCAGAATGGCCGGGGGGAGACCCAAACGCCTCCAGCCAGAGCGAGTGTAACTCGCCACCTCCCTGCCATGCCGCTTGTGCGGCCTGTAGTGCGAAGGCAAACCACCTTCAATTCCTGCAATAACCAAGGAAATCTCACACGGAGCGGTGACAGCAATGACGTGACAGGGACTGAGGTGTAAGGGCCCTTCCGAGCCCGATTTAATACTCCTGGGACAAGGCACCGCTCTATCGTCCCCGCGCAGCTAAGGCTGGCGGGCTGACATTTTCTTCCTTACCCCCCAGCCAGAACACGGAGCTTTCAGCTTCATATTAAAACCTGTCAATGCAGGCATCGACGTGACTATCGTCGTTTTGCCTTGAGTGTCTTCTAGGGTGACTCTTAAACCACTTACCACGAGCTACCCAACACAGCACCTACCCAGCAGAACACCCACCACCTGCACGGAAACCTCTCCTACGTTGTTCTGCAAGCAGCCGTTCGGTTATTCGGTGCCACGCTGGAGGTGACAATTCAAGATTATCCACCAGGGAACCTTCTTTAGTCCCCCCCCCATCCCTCTCCTGGCAAACGAGCAGCCAAAAAGCACAGGGGTACGTGCACACAAGTCACAGCCCCCGGCGTAAGGCAGCACCGAGCAACGGCACAGGGGTCACAGAGCGATGTGAACACACAGCAATGGCAGAGAAGCAATAAAGCCAGATATTCTGATTTTTTAATATAAAATACAAAGTTCTCATTCTAAACCTGCTGAAGTTAAATTAAGTAGCCCCCCATACAAGGATTTTGGTTACTATCTTATACTCGAATTAATCCCTGCCAGCCGGGCATCCTCCGGACACTGGACAGACAACGGTAAACTCCTCGCAGGACCACAACTTTCTTAAGAAGGAGGGCAGCGCTGAGGAGCTTTATTTATTTCAGAGACCCACGGCTTTGCTGCGCCCCTCACCTCTGCGTACAGCTCAGCAGGCTGCTCCTGGCAGCTTTTGTAAGAAGTTTTCGTGGAATTTGAACGCTTCAGGGCCACGTCTCTGCTCCCCTCCCAGCCTAACGTCCCGCGCAGCGGGCAGTAAGCTCGCCTGCGGGATGCTGCAGCGCAGATGTGCTTGGAGAGGGCGCTACAACGGCATTTTGGGACCTCACCTCTGAGGAACACCGTGCACTCACACAGCCGGCTGTTCCCTCCCATCCTTCCCACCCCTCCTTCGGACTCGTGGCGCGGGACGAGCCGAGGTCCTTCACCTGAAGCATCCCCCTGCCCCCGCGGCCTCTCCCGGGGGACGTGGGCAGCTCTGCCCTTACGGGCACAAGCGCTCGCTCCAGGCAGCAGGAGCGCAAAGCAGCAAGAGCCCGTTTGCCTGGAGTCAGCAGATCTGCCTCCAGACAGACACAGCCAGTCGGCGAGAGGGTTTTTTTTTTTCCCCCCTTCTTTAAAGAAGCGCTGGCTTCTCGGAGCAGGAAGGCAGCGGCTTCCTAGCGCAGACGCGGCACTCAGCCCGGTGCTGTACCTGTGCTAACAGCACCCCGGGACTATCTCCGCCCAGAGGAAGAAAACGCTAAAGAGGAACGATGCAGCTGATCGCTTACACAGCCACCGATCCCTGTCCCTGCAGCGGCACGACTCCGGGAGGATGCTGCGTACCCCTGGATGCCTTCGCGGCTATACCCTGCACAAACCCAGCCTGGAGAGCAAGCAATCGATAACCACGTCTGCAAAACACATTTTACCTTCTTAAACCGGGTCCGTTAGCCTTGACGGGGAGCCCCATATTTCCTGGAACCGCAATTTGCTTGATGCCTGCTTCCTACTGACTTTTTTTTTTTATGGGGATCTATCGCTATGCACATACACAGCAGGGAAGCGAGCGCTCTGCTGTACCGCCAGACCCTGTCAGGAGCCGCGCACAGAACACGTCCCTCACTTTAACGACTTCAGCTATAACAGAGGGATTTCAGCCCATCACGGCCCCGGTGAAACATTGAGCCATAAACGCAGTTCGAGGAGGTTTGCAAACACTCCAGGAAAACACGAGGTGATTTAGGAAGCTGCGCTCCCCGAGGGCCGGGGAGGTGCTCCGCGTCCTCCTCCTCTCGGCACAACGGAGGCTGGCTGAGATCTGCCAAAAAGCCACGGTGAGGAGGGTCCTAGGAGCCCCCGAAAGACGCACAAAGCTGCAGGCGTGCCACCGTGGAGAGCAGCAGGTTACAGAGTCACCAAAAAGCCACGTGGAGGCACGGTGGTACGCAGAACCGCCAAGGTGCTGAGCCGTAGCCACGCTCTGGGATGGGTCATGGGGGGCTGAGAAGCCTCAGGCTGCATTATACGGGCGGTCATCCTTAATTAGAGATATAAACTGCATTCCCCCTCAAAGCTGCCCCGTTAATTATGGCTGGGTACTTGTCGGGCTCCTGGAGAGGGTGCCTAACTTACAGCAGCAGCCCAAACCGAGCCGGGATGCTCCCACGCTCCCAACGGTGATTTTTACTTGCAAAGACTGCCCAGCTGCACGCAGGAGCTGTTCCATCAGCCACTGCCACGCACCTAGCGCTGGGGTGGGACACGGAGCTGTGAAGAAATCAGGGGCATCATTAAAAAGCGGGCAGTGATAAGCCAAGAACACAGCGCTTCATTTGAATACACGCTCTGCATACAAGCTCAAGATACAAAGCGCGTTGAGCATACAGAAGAGGCAGTAAGAAGGATAATTTTTTGCTGTGAGCACGAAATGACGCCTTGCTCTTGCTATAAACTCAAAAAAACCAACCAGAAAGCACCTGATGCAGCAGAATCCCGTAGTGAAAGGTCCTCAGCATCTGCATAATACCTGCCAGCCATCGGCTCGCTGCTCACATGCCTGTGTCGGCTTTGTCAGATGTTTTTCAGCACTCCTCTCACCAGGGGTGCGCCAGGAGATCTCCAGCACGTTACGCCGCACACCTTCCCAACGGATTTACTCACTGAACACAAAGCAGCGCCAGCTTCCAGCCCGCTTAATTCACCTGGCCAGGTTCATTTCTCATTCCCCCGGAGCTACGTGCCCGGCGCAGGCAGCCGACGGTCCCTTCACCCCCCCAGGGACTCAGCAGCGCCTCGCGCCTCCTCCTCTCCCCTCTCCTTGGGCACCGAGGGCTGGGAGCACAGACTGGGACAGATGCGGCCAGCAGGCGGGAGGATGTACGAGTCGGGGTGCCAGCCCTACAGCCCCAACAACCACGCGCCGTGGCATTTAGGAGGGCTGACGCTGCTGCCTAATTAGGTTTGCTTAATGAGTCATATTAAAGAGCGTATATGTACGAACAGGTTTTCCATTAGCGCGAGGACCTCTCCGGATTATCTAGGTGAAACGCTGCCATTACAATCAAGCCTTTTTTCATTTTACGTCGCTAACTCTGACCTACATTCCTCGGCTGGAGGGAGGCCCAGCTCCAGAGGGAACGTGCCCGTTTCATCGGTTCCAGCATTTTGTCGGCGTTCAGCAGGGATGGACGCGGTAGCCTCGCGTCTCCTCAGATAAAAAAAACGTACAGAAGCTCCAGGAGGGAGGGTAAAAAAGGCACCAGGTCCAAAGAGGGGCTGCCCGAGGCGAGCAGCGTCTGCAGCGCGCTGGGATCGGTGCGCACCGAGGCCCCGAGGAGCCCCAACGGGTGCTTCAGCGCCTCTGCCGTGCGAGGCGGTGCTCCTGGAAAGCTGCAGTCAGGTTTGGGGAGGAAGAGGAAAAGAGAAGTCGTCGGGGAGGTCAGCAACGTGAGTTCTTGTCTCCGCAGGAAATGCGCCGTCAGTACAGGCACTGTACGGGCGAGCAGGCTCACCAGCGGGGCTGAGACACAACAGGGAGCGGCGACCCCCACACAAGAACCACCACTTACCCTTCTGTCCTGGAAGCTGCTCCTGTGTTGCCACCAGTCACTTCCAGCTACCCCCGAGACGCAGCCTCTCCCCTCTACTAACACAGGGCCAGCAAGAAAATATCCCTAAAACTCACCCCTGGGGCCAAAAACCCCACGCAACACAAAGGAACCACAGAAAGGTCGATGGAGGAGGAATTTAGGCAGAGCGCTCCCATTCCCGAGGGCTCTAACCCGGGCTGCTCCCAGCGCAGGGTGCCCTGTGGGGACGGCAGCTCCTTCCCCGGGCGCCAGCCAGGGAGAAGAGCTGGGGAAAAAAAAACAAGAGCGAAAGGCCAACACCCCCTGCGCTGCCACGGCCTTGGGAAAACACTCATCTGATTAACGCTTTCTCCCTATCAGGGTTTCAGGTTCAGTCTTTTACAATCCCGGACAACATCAGAGATTCAAATTTTTCCGTTATTATTATTTTTTTTTTAACGAAAAGCTACCACAACGTTCTTCTGCCCTCTCCACCACCGGCAGCAATGAAGACCCCAGGTAACTCCGGATGCTCTTCGTTTTGTCGTGGCACGACGCAGAACGGGATACACCCAACACCGCGAAGTCCAACGGCACTGACAGCAGTGAAAATACCTCCGGCTTCGCTACGCCGAGCACTTGAGATCAGGAGGTGCACGGAGCGCGTGTACCACGAAACGGCAAGGATTAGGATGCACAAATAGGTCTGAGATTTACAGAGATAGGAGTTCATCGGGGGCGTGGTAAGAGAGCCACAAGTGGAAAAAAAAACACATGATTTTTCCTTTTGTTCACAGCAATCCGAACAGAAAAAAAAAAAAAACTACGGAGAGATCAGGATTAGAGATCCCTCCAAGTGGAAGGAAACAACACGCCCTCTATTTTCTGCCAGGGTGAACCCCTTCCTTCCAGCAGTGCAGCTCCGCTGCTGAAACCGGGGGTGCTGGCACAAGGGTTTTGCTGCACCACGCCTGCAGCGAGGCAGCAGGACAGGCCCTGTGCATTTACTCCAGGAGGCAACCGTGCCTCTTATGTTTGAGAAACCCAAAGTTGGACTGGGAATTAAACAAAGATTCCTGGCTGTGATGTGAAACATCTTCAGCTGAGGGCCCCTTGTGCCTGCTGGGGCAGAGCAGCCGCTGCCCACCAGGCTGGGAAGCAGGCTGGGAATTCAGCTCTGCCTGCGGCGAGCAGAGCAAGTCGCTGTCGCCCTGAGCAAGCCGCCGGGAAGGGAGAGGCGCCCACCGCCACCCGCTCCTACCCCGAAACGTTCTCCAACAGGCACCTCCTGGACCACCCCCTGGCAGGCAGCGGGCTGCAGCCGCAGCGCTGCCCTCCCACAGCAGCGAGCGCCCTGCTGCCACACGCACCAGTGACAGCCACAAACTGGTCCCGAGCCGTCCCCAGAACCCCCCCGGGTGTTCTCCAAGGCACGCGCGTGTTCCTCCCTCGGGGCTGCCGCACGCCTGCAGGACGCGGAGGCAGCTCACGGCCACCCAGCGCCTGCCCCCACCGTACCCCCCTGCCTCGCTGCAGCACCGGCACCCCCCAGGTCCTGGCGCAGCTCAGCACCACATCTCCCTCCCAGCCTTTCCATCCCGTGTGCCGGCTTCGGGGGAATGCAACGAAGGCACCGGGCTCGAAAAAAAGCGAGCTGTCCTCTACCAGAGCACGACAGCCCTGGCACGGAAGCGAGGGACGGAGAGGGGAGGGCTGCTCGCCTCCCTGCCTCCCCTCGCAGACCTGCCGCTTCCCCTGCCGCTTCGGAGCCGTTTGTTTTCACACGGCAGCCAGACAAACACGACCTGGGAGCACAGGGCCCGAACTAAGCAATTCTGGAGGCCGAGCGGCTGGAGGAGGCAGGACAGGAGGATTTTGCAGAGGGTTCAGCTCACACGGCCATCAGTCTCTGAACAACAGAACAAATTTCACTGAAAATCCCTCCAGAAGAGGCTGCGCAGCCTGGTGTGGGGCATCCTCGGCGGCCACTGCACGCACCAACCACGCCGCAAACCGCTCTAATCTCTTTAATTCTGCGTTTGCATATTCAAACAAGATAAGGCCGCTGTTCACAATCACTGAAAGATACGAAGAGCTGAACATTTACCTGGTGAGCAGAGGAGTGTAACTCCAGATTTTTAGGAAAACTTAAGCCGACATCTGTATTTAACCTGAAAGGCAGCAAGAAGGGCAGCCCCTTCTGCACACCTGGCCAGCAGGGACACAAACTGGCCAGTTCTTGGGAGGAACACAGCCACACACCCAACCTCTGTGCTGGTGGACGGCTTGTGCTGAAGTACTGCAATAATCACCAAACTGGGAGCTGAATCGCAACCAACCATCTCAAATCTGCGTTTTCAGTCCCCGAAGAACCCAAACGCCACCTTCCTAGGCAAAACAATTTTAAGGCAACTCCAGGTCTTACCGCCCTGCTGCCTGTGCCCTCAGCAGGCAGCCCCAACGACACTCTTACCTGCTTTATGTCCCTTACGGAAAAAACATACATGTTGCTGCAGCCCCCGAGTTCTTCCTAGCTCTCAGGTTATCGACAGGCTCGGCTGAGATGGTAACAGGAAAAAGGACATTAGAAGAAGTCCTCTACGCAGCAGGGTGGTGCATGCTGTCCATCCGTGCTTGACCCTCCTGCCTCGGCCGCGTTCCAGAACCTTCCCTTACACAAGTCCGTTGTCACCACTGTTACCTCACGCCCAGGTGTCAGCTCTAAGCCTCCTCGACAAGCGGGACAACGCAGAGGACGGCTCGTAAGCATTTTCAGAAATGCAACAGGCGTTGGAAATTCAGAGATTTGTACCCCCACCTTACTAGCTCGCCTAATAACGCAGTAAGGGGACTGCCAGGAGGCACAGGTAAAACCTCCATCCAGCCACTGAAGCCTCTAAGCACCTCAGTGACAAAGCATTAAAGCGCTGAAGTGCCGTGCACCTCTGAACAGGAACAGACCAACGATCAGAAGTTGCCTGAAAATTCAAAGCCTACGACTGAGAAGTCCCAGATCCGGTTCACCTAGCTGGTTCTTCCCGAGCAGATTCAATACGATGCTGACGAAGGTTCACAAGAAGCTGCTTCTCTCAGGATGAGCTGAGCCCATCTCAGAAATAAATCATGATAAAAGTCAAATCTGCAGTTGGGTCTTACTTCGCCTCTACCACACGCACCGCAAGGTTCAGGTAACGCTCCCAGGCTGAACGGATCCCAGCAAGCTGCAGCTCTCCTTTCGCAGGAGCCTCGGCAGCAGGCGCGCGATGGGGAATATCTCAGCGAGCTCTGTCAGACTACAATTATCAAAGGAGAATTGTGAAGGATACTCGAGCACTGCACCAAAACCCATATTGCTAGATGTTATTACCACCAGGCTGGCCACTCGAACAGCACTCCTTTTCATAATTATGAAAAAAAAAAAAACAGACCTTTGCGATGTGCACAAAAGGGAACTGAAAAAGCGGTTTCCTGAAAACAAGTCACTTAGGTGGGGGAGTGGGATGGGATAAAAACAACGCACACCTCTCAGCATGAGATTTTAACAACGTTTTTGTGAATGGAGCACTAACACGATTCAGGAAGATATCAGTGTTTTAAAATGCCCCCAAAGAGAAGCTCGGAGCTGCCTTACCTTTACAGCATCTCGTGGCGGACACAGGTGCCCAGTTTTCAGTACACCCACCCAAGCAAGACAATGCCCCAGCTCTAAGCTGTATGCATTCAACACGTCGCTCAGATTTCACCCAGGTGGCATCTCGGCAGCCCCTGCCCCCTGCCCAAACAGCCACTTACAGCCAGGCAGGTGTCGAGAGGGGGAATTTCACCCGTTGCCGAGGGCTGGGGTCAGACCGCAGGCTGCACGCTGTCATTCCTGATTAAAAGCTCTTCCTTTTCCTGGTCTCTAAGGTAGATTTGCCACTTGGCTAAATCACAGCCCAGCTGAACGTGACAGGTGCCTCCTATTCTCGCGAGCCTAAAACAAACTCAGAGCCAGCGTTTAGGCGAGGCTAAGCCAGGAGCAGCAGCACCAGCCCTGCACGCAGCGCTGCCAGCCTTGCAGCGTTCCTCCTGGGGCCTGAGTTTCACGTGGGAACATCATAAACATGCTTTGTTTTGCTCTTCCTCAGAACGCAGATAATCCCAGCTACTTCGCTTCAAATTCCCTAAAGCAACTGGGTGAAAAAAAAACAACAAAAAAAAACCTTCTAGCTTAAATTAGTGGGAAAAGCTAAAACCCAAGCTCAATGTCACCCCGCAGTTCAGATGCAACACTGCCAGGCTAGCAGGTCATACGTAACTGAGCATTTTGAGAACATCCAGGGATTTTTTTTGATAAAACTGGAAAAAAAAGGGGGCAAGCAGGTGCCCTGCCAGTTGGTGGCAAAGCATCGGACGGGTCTGCTGCTGTCAAAGCAGGGAGAGAACTGCAATTTTAAGTCTTTTCTCCCATGCTCAGTGGTACACACAGGCTGGACGAGGATGCTCTGAACTTGGTTCCGCGTCTACTTCTTGATCTTTTGTTTTAAGGCTTCATTCAAGCACTGGCAGCACTGCAGGCCACAGGCAGGCACCCTGTGCAGAACTGGTCCGGGGCTAAGTTAGCAGCGCTGAGAACAAACGGCATCCCACAAAGACTTCGTGGGCTGCTCTCCCCGGCAAGCAGCACGGGCTCTGCAGCTGCTGGAGCACTCAGCTCGCCGCCACCATCACAGCAAGGGGATGCTTTCAGATCCCAAAGAGACGCAGACACGGGTTGCAGGGCAGGGTCCTGAGACGGTCTGCAAATGCTTCTAGAAAATGCCTTACCAGCCCAAACGGGACGAGGTGGTCAGCAAGATGCGAGTTTGGATAGTAACCGAGCTTGTTCCCCCCTGCCCCACGCTTACCTTAGCTTATAGGAGCAGTGACAGCATGAGACAGGGACCTGTCCTACAGGCACCACGTTTAACAGGCATCTTTTCAGTCCCTTGAGGGTTTCTCATCACGGCGCTCCTGACAGCGAACACTTATCAACGCCAGCTCAGAAGAGATTAAGGAAAACTCAAATTAAGCTTCCCCAAGAGGAAGTTAAGGTTCACGACAGAGTCGCCATGGGCAGGAACAGACATACAACACCGCCTACAAGAGGCAGGCTGGCTGATGAGACCAGTTTACCCCACAGACTACGGCCCAGGAGGGTAAATACAGCTTGTCAAACCCCCCACCAGCAGTTCCCAACCATCTCCACAAACGCTAAGAAAAAGATTGCTTTTGAGTACTCACTTTGCAGCAAGAATGCCAGCTCTGGGAGTTGTGACAAGAGCATTTTCCCTACAAAACTGGCTGGCTCGCATGGTTGCACATATGCTAATCAGAAGGACTACCCTGATCTGAGAAAAAACAAGCTGCACGGGGCAAAACCAAAAGAAGCAAAAGCAACACCGACACTCGTGGCACAGTCGCTGTAGGACATAATTCAGCTCTCAATTATTTTCATCATCATGCAAGAGCAAATAGATTTTAAAGGGTAACCAATATCAACAGACGACAGTCTGGTACTAAATCACATTACTGAGCACAGAAATAAACATAAAAATACACAGAAAAAATACCTAGCCACAGCACGATTAAGAGGAAGCCAGGAACTTAGCCTGGATTTCTTCCAAAGCTCCAAGTGTCAACACTGGGAGAAAAAAAAAAGTAGGCTCCTACAATTAAAGATTTTATATCTGCATTATGGCAACCACATCACTTACAATAGCTGTGATACTCAGTTCCTGTAAATTATTCATCCTCCTCTAAGAGGCCTAACAAAACAAGAAATATGAGAGCTGATCACATAATACTCTAGTGAAATACAGAGAGTGCTCGATGTGGAAAGTGTTAAGTTTTTATCTGACACGTGGTCTTAGATAAAAGCAGCCTCTGGAAAGAAACTCTAATGCCACCCAAGGAGGGTCCTTGAGGCTGATCGAGGCAGCCGGGGACAATTCTGAGCAAGAAAGCCCTGGACAAGTGAACAAGGGCTGCAGGGTGAGCAGGGAAAGAGCCCCTCTTGCAAAGTAGTGAGACAGTGAGGGTGAGAAGGAGACAATGAGCGTGCCTCACCACCGAACAGCACGTTTATAAAGACAAGAAGCTACTTAGGAGCCAGGTTTGCCTTCTGTAAGAAGGGATGGCTGCAAACTGCTTGCACATTTCTGGCAGAAATTAAAAATCCCATCCAGATTTGGGACAGCTTCCTAATTGCAGAAACCAAAGCAGCCCGGTAACTCTTTTTATGGCAGACCTTCAGACACAACCGGGCTGCTGCAGCCCACGACAGCAGGGCTCGGGCTGCCCTCGCCAGCGCCCACATAATCACAGGGAGCGCTTGTTTGGCACGAGTTTTGTTACAGGAAAGTCACCCTGCACTTAGCACTTTGCTTTGTCATTGCAGGGCAGGTTCAGCCTGTGCACCAAACGAGCCATTTCTCTGCCGTGTACCAGCAAAATCCCCAGTGCTGCACACAACTAAATAGAGGAAGTTTCTAGCCTGAGAGTCAAAAGGGCAAACAAGCCAGCTCAGCCACACTGCTCAGATGTTCTGGGTGAAAAGGCAGTCACTGAGTCAATAGCACTTTTATATAAAAAACTGACACTAAGATATGGAGTGTGAGACCTCAAAACACTGGCACATTAAGATAAAAGCATCAACTAATGTAGCAAGAAGACATTTTGGGCTTTTTTTTTTTTAATTATTATTTATTTTTAATCTAGGAACCCAGGTATCGGGTTCTGGCATTTCCTCCAGTGTCACTTTCGCTGCTGTATAATTCTGCACGGTGCTCTCCTTCCCTATATTTCAGGAATATACAGCATCTATCAACTTGCTTCATCCTGTGAATTTTGTTCCAGTTCAGAAAGCTTCCACAGCGAGAATAATTCGGGTCTATGTTCATCAATCACATGCCGCATTAAATACACTTCAAGGAAGGAACATTACATACTACTACACCTCATTAGGAAGAGCTTCCCAAGCTCCTTGGAACATACCCGAACACTGCTCAGCCTCCCTCTTACAGGAAGCAAATGAATCATCCACATCTGCAGACTCTAAAAAACAACAAAACCCAAAGATTTCCAGGAAGGACAGAGATTCCTCCCTTTCCTCTCCCCAGCTCCTCTTTTCTTCTTTAACCTGAAGACTGCAGACAACTCGCTGAGATTGTACTTCAGCATGGGAAGCCAAAGCAGTTTCTATAACCTGGACCCCGCAGGCTTCCTGTGGCACAAGGACAGAAATTGCTCAAGTTAAGGACAAAACAATAAATATGAAGAGCTTGTTCACTTACAGCCAGTTACACAACCACGTAGTAACTCTAAATTTAGAAAATGTGGCTAGTTTGTCTCAAGACTAACGCTGTTTCAAGGAACTTGGACTCAGATGCTGAACAGAAGCACGAATACTTCTTGCAGCAGCCATGAGAATTATTCACTTGGATTGGACGCGTAACCTACCTTCCAAGGAAAAAAAACATCTTTCATCTTCAAAAGCAGCCCGAAGAGCAAAGCCAAGGGACAATTCCAGCGCAGGGCCCTCCTGGAAATCTGATCACTTCTGAGCAGAAATATCCTGCTGTACACTCACCTCCAATTCTGAAAAGCCAGTTTCTGGGGGGAGCAGCCCTGCAGCGAGCAGGGCAGCTCCCGAAATGCCTGGCTCCTCTCAAGCAGCAGGTATGGCAGGAGGAGCTGGGGTAGGGTAACTGTGGAGTAAAGCTGGAGGAAGCAGAGCATGAAGCTACTCAACCTACAGAGCTACTCAAGCTCCAGTTGTGTTCCAGCGTAGCTGTTGCCACCAATTTTACCAAGGACTATGATCTAGGACAGTATTTACTGCCTACATATCTTTCTAACTCGGCCTTCCAAAATTCTCCCAGCTTACAAGATTCATACCCAAATTAACTCTAAAAATACTAGGTTACTCACCAGTTTACTCATGCGAGGGAACAAATCAATCTGAGTCCCTCAGTACCAAGAGATCCGGTATGCCATCTATTTTCCAAGCCCCCTTTTTACCCAAACACAGAATAACCAATGTGTTACGGTTCGGGTGAGGGTAATTTATCTGTACGGAAGTCCCCAGCTATAACTGCACGGAAGAATGTCAAACATTTTTCCACCATCCAGACAGCTCACCATCTCCAGCCCTGCTCAGAAAGGGTCAAACAGAGAAAAGAGGGAGCACAGCACCAAGAAAACACAGCTGGTGGCCTTGCACTACTTCGGGCTATCTTGCCCACGGGCACCTGCCCCAGGCACAGCTGAAGAGGCACTGCCACATCAGCGCCCGAAAACGCTTTGAAGATGAAAGTCCTACTTACTTGCTAAGTATCCTTATCAGTAGAGAAGCAGTGCTGTTTCTTAAAACAAAAATGATTCATATGCAAAATTCCTTTATTCGTGAAGAAGTTACATCCTTTCAAAAGTAGGTAAAAAAAAAATAAATGAGCTGTGATGGAACTAATTCCAGCTCTGCCGGTATTACTGTATTTCACTTCAAGCAGAAGGCTCGATGTCCGCTGACATGAAAATGCCACCAGTCAGTCCAGCAGGAGGGATGCACGAGGAAGTCCCAGCTTTGGGCTAGGAAGCACAGTTAGAAGCCTTAAGCTCCGCATCCTTTCAGATTAAATAGCCCTTTTGCCTGCCAGCCTCCACACCTCTCCCTGGGCAGAACAGCTCCGCAGGCAGCTGCAGGGACGTGCCTCCTAAGCCGTGCTTGGCGCCTGCTGAATCCCGCACCGCTGCTGCGATTTTATGCTGCAAAATGAACGCTGCTTAATGGAGCGAGGGCACGGCTACCTAGCTTCCCTTCGACTCCACACACTGTAACCAGAGGCTCCCAAGTGATACCGCAAGCACGAGCCCAACAGACTCTTTCCTTGTTTCAAATTAACTCCCACCCCTAAAAAAAAACAACAACACAAAAGTGAGTCCCCAAAAGACAGTGCTCTGGACACCACTTCCACAGCCCTCCAGCTGCTCTCTTGGCGAGATTTAGACCAGCGGGTGAGCAGAGACATGGTGCACCAAAATCTTAAAGATCTCCCCCAAAACCTGAACCAAACCGCACCACAACCCCTCCACGTCACGAGGCTTCTCTGGAGCAACTCAAACCTGAACGGAGACGGACGAACAAGGCACATAGCCAACATACAGGTACCCAAATCCGCACACATATCACCAAACTCATTTCTGCTCCCTTACACCATGCTCTGGAGGTTTTGGCCCGGAAAGGTTTCGATTTCCACTTGGGCCTCCTCCCGAGGCTTCCTGCTGGAACAGGGCACCCAGCAGCTACCAGCCCGTAATTCTGCTTGCCCCGCACCCAGGCAGACGCACGAGGGAGGCAGGAACGACCCTAAAACATCCAGGGTAGATCAAGAAATAGGAGTCGCATGAACCCAGGCTACGATGAGGCAGCCGGGGCCTGCGGGGTGCCCCTCAGGCCCCCCTGAGAGCACCACAGCTGATCTGCAAGCACCCCCAAACGCCAAGCCCCCGTTTTTTGTAGTGTTTGATGTTTCACCCCCTACCTTTCCACCTCTCACACGGTCTACCTGTCCCTTCCCAAAAAGCACGTAACATCCAGAAATCAAAAAGCCTACCGAAACCCGAGGGTACAGCCGCCACCCAGTCAGCCCAAGGACTTTGCTGGGAGGAGAAACTGGCTTTTGCTGAAGTACAGTAACTTTACAAATTTTGGTTTCAGACACAAACACACGCACATTTAGCAGCCTAACAGCAAATGGAAAAAAGCCCAAAAGTTACCATGAAGTGTCCCAGAACAAAAAATAATCTGTAGGAAGATGACATTCTCCTATTTTACCACAGGCCTGAAGGCCCCAGGAGGGGACACAGCAGCGGTACAAGGCAGTGCTGAGCTGAGCTATGTGTCAAGTGCTCCAGAGCACAACATAAGAGGAAAGAAACCCAAGTCACCTCTCTGTTCTCGGCCTTAAAGCAAGTGCAAAAATTTCAGGCCGAAGGATCGGTTTCTAGGCTTGCACTGACCCATTTGGGCAAAACCCCAGCACAGGGTGGGAGGAGAGTAGAAAGGTAGGAGGGGAGTGGAAACAACGAGGCAGGTTCTTCCTGGGCAGCATTTAAGAAGGTGTCATCACCTTCAGAGCCTTTGAAATCCCACAAGTAATTAAGGCTCTGAGCCTCACAAATGCTGGTGATTTCCCCGCACCAACACAGACGCTGAACATGAAAAATTGTGGCTTGCTCTGAAGAGAGAACTGAGGACAGCTGGCAGAAGCAAGGCCTTGCCCCAAAAAGCACCTGTCAGAGCTTCTGCCATTTAACTTCTGAGAAGAATCTTTGCCAAAAAAGTAACTTTACATAATTGTTTAAAGCCTAAAACAGAAGCCCGTTTTGGAGCTGCACAGCACAAGCGAAGGAGAAACTTTATGAGAAAGTCGCAGCAAAATGCCTCACTTACACAGGTATTTCAAAGCCTGTCATGGGCTTTGATTGATTCCTTCCAAAGCTTTTAGCGCACATTAGTTTGTTTACTAGTCCTAAGAGCATTACTAATTTAGCTGCCTTCCCCCCCCCCTTTTAGCTACACCAGCACATCGCAAGCGAGTGCACCTTGGAAGAGGGAGCGAGCCACAAAACTGCTTGCTCAGTGAGGTTTTGTCCATTTTAAAAATAACACTCCTGACTGGGTTTGGAACAAGTATAATTAATTGCTCAGCCCAGGTGGCCACTCATACTCCCAAACTGTCAATTCACCTCGCACACGGTACACAAAATCTCTCTTTGTACAGTAACAGGGTGTAACATCTAGTACTCCGGAGGTTTCCACACCACGCGGTCTACAGGAGGCCATTTCTGTAGTAAAATATTTATGATGATCCCCAAGTCCATATTGCAAGCGTCCAACAAATCAAAGTAAAGCAAGAATCAACTCAAGGGTACGTAACCTTGCAAAGAGTGCTCGCGGGGCGGAAATGATACCCACTGAAGTGACTGTTTTACACAGAACTACACAAATTCCAGTAAGCTTTTTCTCTCTTCCTTGCCTCTAACGGCCGCGCAGATCAGGTGGTTTCAAAGCACCCCCCTGGGAGACTAACCGAAATGTCAGATGCAAGAAGAGGGTTAGACACAGCTTCCTCGTGCAATAAAAAACATCATTATTAGCTTATGGGCGTTGAATTTGCACAGTTCTGCACTGTGACCAGCATTTGCTCCTGAGAAGCAGCCGTACCCAGGCCATCCCTCTTCACCTGCTGGAATTTAAATACTCTGCATCGCAGCACTTTAGACAGTGAAGGCACTGGCCAGGTCTGAAGATGGAATATTTTTAAGGCTGTTTTCATCCCTCAGTCTCAAGCAGGTAGCACACAGTCACTGGCGAGGACTGATGCCTGAAGAGCCCATGCTTGCGGGCTGGGAGCCCAGCAGTGAGGGCTGGCAGTGGCTGCAAGGGATGGACAGGAGAAAATACAGACCTCCAGTAAACAGAAATATTTCCCTCTGCTGTTGTATAAACACACTGAAATCACAACTTGCAAGTTTAGGTCATAATGACTATATGACAGGATTCAGACAGCAAATAAAATATTCATGAAAATATTGAAATTACGCAGGAATAATGTCTTCAGAAAGCTCTCCTGCGAGCTTACATTCATGGCTCAATATTTGAGGTCAAGAAGTTATGGCAGTGAAGGGTGGGAAGGAACGGGAGGGCTGTGTGGGATGAAGGAGAGCTGAGTTCACAGAAACTCGCGGAGATAACATCAGCCAACTTCCAGCTAACAAGCTGAGCAGCCACTGGGCTGTGCCTGAGGAGCCCTGATAGCATGAATCCGTTCCCAAAGCAAAGCCGAATGGTGTAAGAGAGCCGTCCGAACCAAGGGGGATTCTGGACCTTACAAAACAAGAGGCTAAAAACTTCCCGAGGAGTTTCCCCTCGTCCTGGGTCCCTACATGCTGCCTCCCTGTAAACCCACAAGCACTGCGAGCAATACAGCATCACGCCAAGACGCCAGCGCAAGCATTCGTTCCCCGAGGCAGACGGAGGAGCACAAGGCAGGAATTCAGCAGGCCGGCCGGCTGAAGGCCTCTAGATAAGGTGCTGAAACACAACACCTGCACTTTCCACTTCCCCCGTCCGCAGAAGGCGGCTATCAGCCTCGCACAAGCGCCGCGGCGATTAAAGGCGGTGGAAAACTCTGAGGCTTCCAGGTGAGAGGCAGGAGGAGGAAGGGCAGCAGCGTTTCAAAGCACCTTGCGAGCCCCACTAATACCTAACAAAATCGAGAATTTTTGTGAACTTCCCAAAGGCAGCTCAAGCATGCAGCAGGGATACCAACCTACAGCCGAGAAACCCTGAAATTAAAATTCAGCTGTGGCTAATTCCCTGCCAATTTGTTAGGGCAAGCACCAAGCGCTTGCACCCGTGAGCAATACCTTCAGGATTTCTGCACCAAGCCTTCCAACGGCAGCGTGAGGACAAGCAGGGCGGTTCCAGCAGGTCGGAGGAACCGCTGGTTGCATGACAGCACCGGGGTCCAACAAGACACGGTTGGCAAACCTGTCTGCAAAGGGAAGCTTCCTCCTTCCAGGGCTGTGTTTGACATTATTTGGCAGCAATTCCTTCCCGGTGTTCTCAATTGGGAACGCGCTCATGGGAGGCACAAAAGGAGCGCAGACACCAAGGATAAAAAACCCTGGCTCTTCTTTTATTCGCATGAATGCCACGATACCGGTGATGACTATCAAGCCAGGAATGAGCTCAAATAAACTACTAATTCTTCTGGAAGAGCTGGTGGGCCTTCGTACCAAATGCTAGCTCTATTTCAAGAGAAAGTTTCTATTACTTATTAACATCGGTAATTGTGTGCTTGTGGTCAAGTGGCAGCCTGCCTACCGCTTCCAACAGGAAAGAACAAAAGTAAGCATTGAACTTCTAGAAGCAACAGTAAAAATCATTAGTTTACATATTCCCTGGCTGGAAAAAAAATAAAAAACACACCTAACCCCCAACTTTAAAGAGAACACGGGGAAGCTCTCCGATTGTAACCCAGCTTGGGTACAGAACTGCTGCTGTTGACCTTTGCACTAGGAGCAGAAGGTGCTGTTTGGCTCTCCTCGAAATCTGCAGCGACTTTATTTCCCCCCTTCGGCAGGTACAACACGTGCTCTGACCGACACACGTGGCAGGGTTCGTGGATCTCCACGTGCTCGAGAGCTGACAGAGGCACCCAGCCCTCGGCACACGCCAACCGGGCACACGAGAGCACGCGATGGGCCAGCACGGGCCCTGGATGCAGGATTTACCTTTATCCTCTGCCCACCGCAGGGAACTAAATGGGACCTTGCAAGAGAACCGCAACGAGCACCCTCCCAAAGCCATCATGTAGCTGCTTCGGGACTGGTTACCACTTCCAAAGCCGTCAAATAACTCACAGGCAGAGATGCTAGAGAGTCAGAGCCCCGGCCAAGAGACGTAGCTGCAGGTGAGGGCTGGCACCGGCGCCCAGAAGCCAGCAAGCCTCAGCCCCACGGCACCCACGCGGTGCCCGAGGTTTGTTCCAAGGGGTTCCCAACGGCACCAGATTTGGGTTCAGTAAGCCCAAACTGCAGCGCAGGCTGCACAAAATGCCTCTCAGTCCTGGTGGGCAGCTTTTCAAATGGGAAAATCGATGCGGTAAGCGCACCTGAATGCCTCAAGCTCTCAGGAAACTTCTCCCCGGGGCCCAGTGCCTGCGCGGTGAAGATGCCGACCCCGGAGAAGGACCAGGAAAAGGGAAGAAAAAGGAAAACCCTTTATTTATGTAACTGTCTTTGAATTCTGGTCATCCCCTGCCTGTTTTTTTCTAACGCTGGGCACTCAGTACCCTGTGCAAAGTCAGAATTAACAGATCTGAATACAGGAATCCAGGAACAATTCCTAAATCTGGGTTGATTCACCTAAACCGAGGCGGCCTTACTTAGATGCTGAAAAACACGCTCAACTTCGGACTGATTTTTGCTGCAACAGCATACAAAGACTTATTTAAGGCTGCAGTGATTGAATCGTGGTTTCTTTAGAGAAAGAGGGTGTTTTTTTTTCCTTAAAGGTAGAAACATACGGTGTGCAAACATCCTCCCTTAATGCCCGTTTTCATTTTTCTTATCTCCAACTGGTCACGTGCCCAATGACACTATCCCCTAAATATAGCTCATCCTGCCAGCACTCGCAATCCCACCGCTCTCTGCAGGACCACAACACACCTTCCTTCCCCGCTTCCTCCCTCCGCATCACCTCGACACCTCACCGTGACGATTTCGGGGTGGCAAAGCCGCCGGCACGCCGGGACCCTCGGGCTCCCGGTGCCCCCCCGGTGTGGCAGCCCCCCGGGCGAGGGCAGCGCCGGCCTTCTGCTGTGCTCAGCGCAACGCCCATGGCTCGCCGGCCCCTTTGTGCTGTATCGCAGTGCCCCCTCTCCCTCTTTTGTCTCCGTGCCGCCAGGCAGCCTGCTGGAAGCCCCCCGGCCAGCCTCACCCCGGGCACTGCGCCCATCCCGGCCTCCCTCGCGCCCCGCGGAGGCGAGCGGGAGGTCGTGGGACGGCGGTGGGCTCACCAACGGTGCCCAAGGCTCGCACGGACGAGGGCACGTCCCGTACCACGAGCCGCCCGCCGTCGGCTTGCCGGGCCGCCCGTTTCGCTGCTGGCTGCCCTAATAGAGGCCGCGGTGCCGCCGTCCTCCGGTGCCACCGTCCTCGACGCGGAGGCCACGTCGCCGGCAGCGCTCCGCGAGCTCGGTGCCACCGAGAATCGCCCCGGTGGGCAGGCTCGGGAAGCCCCGAGACGAGGCCTCCAGTGGGGAAGGCTGAATCCCAAAGGGTTTGAGGCCCTCGGGTGGCGGAGGACGAGCCGCCCTCAGCCTCCGGGAGGCCGCGGGCCAACCTTGGCCGCTCGGATGGCGGCGGGCGGCCTCCGCCGACCCCTCGGGGTGGTGACGGTGACGGTGGCGGGGGGATAACCACGGCAAACCCGCAGCCTCCCGCTCCTCAGAGGGAAGGACGGAGGCTCCGGGGCGAGGCCGGGCGGCGGCCTCGCGAGGCCCGGGCCTCCGTGGCGGAGGGTTTGGGGGGTGGTGGGGGGGCACGAGGCCGGTCGGTGCGGCCCCGCCGCCGGTTACCTTGGTCTCCTTGACGTGCTGCTTGATGCCCTCCGGGTACCACTGCACCCGCACGTAGCCCCGCCGCAGCGGGGAGGCCCGGCCTTCCTCCGTGCCTCCCGCCCCGGGGCCGCCCGATTCGGAGCCACCGGAGCTGGCGGCTCCTCCGCCGCCGCCTCCACCTCCTCCTCCTCCGCCGCCCCGGCCTCCTCCGCCGCCTCCTCCTCCTCCTCCTCCTCCTCCCCCCGCCGCCTCCTCTTCCTCCGAGTCCGAATCCTCGCCGTGGATCAGGCGCACCAGGCCGAAGCGCACCGAGCCCCGGTACCGGCCCGACACCAGGTCGTGCGAGAAGAGGAGGCGCTGCGAACCGCCCGGCGGGGGCGCCGCGGGGGGGACCGACGGGACCGGGACCGGGACCCCCGGGGACGCGGCGGGGACCGGCGGCGGCGGGATCGGGCCCCCCGGTGCGGGCGGTGCGGGCAGCTCCGCCATGGCGCCGGGCAGAGCGGGAGAAGCGCGCGGCCGGCGGCGGCGGAGGCTGGGGGAGGGGAGGGGAGGGGCGGGCCGGGGCGGGGCGCGCGCGCGGGTAACGGCGGGGGGCGGGGCTTAGCGCGGCGATAAGCCCCGCCCCCTTCCCGCCGCCGCCGCCCCGCCGGGCGGTTACGTCACGGCACGGCCTCAGGGCACGCCCATTGGTGGCGTACGGCCACGCCCCCTTGGATGGCCACGCCCATCGCGGGGAGGGAGGGGGGAGGGGGAGGAGGAGGGGGAGGGGGGAGGAGGGAGGACGGGGGGCAGTGGGCTCCATGGGGAATGGCCTCGGGTTGTGGCGGGGAGGGAGCGAGGAGCCATTTCTGCTCGGAGAGAGCGGTCAGGGCGTCGGGACGGGTTGCCCGGGGAGGTGGTGGAGGCACCGTCCCTGGGGGTGTTCAAGGAGGGGTTGGACGTGGTGCCCGGGGACATGGTGGGTGGCGGTGGCGGGAGGGGGACGGCAGGACCGGATGGTCCTGGAGGGTTCTTCCAGCCCTGGTGGTGCCGGGATTCGGTGAGAGGAGGAGGCCTGGCCAAGGCTGGAAGAGAACCCAGGCCTCAGCAGAGGAGAGGTGGAGGCTGAGGTGGCCTCCGTTCCTGGGGCACTCGGACGGGCACTGCAGTGCAGACAGAGGGCTCTGAGCTGTACGGTGAAGCGATACCAAGCCCCAGCAGGCACATCCCAGGCCGCAGCTTCTGCTCAGGCCTCCCAGGTGAGGCCCAGGTCTGCAGGAGAGGCCGGCACCCACCCACCCGCACGGGGCGAGCACGCCGTGCCCACGTCAGCCAGGAGCAGCGCAGCACTTGGGGAGCAAGTGAACCCCAGGCCGTGCCCCAACACCCTGCGCTTGTGCAGCCCCCGAGAGAGATCAGGGAAAGAAACCAAAAATGCCGCCACAGGAATTTAGGGGAAACTGCCCAGAACATGCAGAGGTTGCACAGGATAAGGGCCTGTCCCACAGAGACCACTCTACGTGATACCCGTGGGGCTGAGTGCTGCTCTCGGTGTTCTCCGGTTCACAGCAAGGCACAGTATTCCTCTTTATGGCTCCTGAAAGTCCTCATTAGGGCGTGCAAATGAGCCGCAGACTTGGCTTCATTGACTCGAATGTTTTTTCCCTCCTCTATCCATGGGGGGTTTTGAAATAAATGGTTCTTGAGAGGGTCTCGCTACTGGGTGTCGTGGTGATGTGGCTCCCCGCTGGAGCATTTCTCAGCACCGACCCCAGGGACAGGGAGCAGAACAGAGCTAAAAGGGAACACCAGGTGAGGAAACGGCAGCACACCCCTGGGGAAAGACAGGTTAAATAGCTCTCAGTCCCACACGGGTGTACAGCTGGTTACACAGATGTGCTTCTGGGACCACAGATCTCCATCCACATCCAAGACAGGGCAGTGACCTCTGCAAAGCGAAGGAATAGGGGGGTACAAAGTCAGGGCTCAGGATTTCACGCTCTGCATGGCCCCACCACTGCTGTGCTGCTGGGGGGAGCACAGCACAGCTCCCAGCCCCCTTCCCTCTGTGCCTGGCCCTCTGGGAACAGGATCAGGCCTTCGGGAGGGGAGAAGGTGCCCTCTGACTCCGCTTGAGCCAGCGCTGTGTTCTCCTTACGGCTCCGTGGAAGGTTTCAAAGCCCAGCTCTGTCCAGCCGCGGTGGTGATGCTTAGCATCATCCCCTTAAAGCACATCGCAACAGCTCCTAATAAAATATAGATACGGGTAATGGGCACAAACTTGTGTGTGGATGGAAACTGTCCCTCTTCAGAGCAATTACGTGCTGAAGAAGAGCAGTGGGGTTTCAGGGAGCCACAAATAGCCACGCAAACAATCACATTACACAACCAGCCAGGCTCGCAGCGGGGGGATTTTAATGGGGACGAGTCAGGGCTGGTTGCTCGTTAGCAGGAGTTGAGCCGGGTGTGCTTCTGCACTCTGATCTCAGCTGGGGCTCTGATGAGCTTTCCTGGGGAAGTGGCGCAGAAGAAGGACTCATCTCTTTCGTGGAATCACAGAATATCCTGAAGAGGAAGGGACCCACGAGGATCATCAAGTCCCCCTCCTGGCTCCACACAGGACCACCCAAAAACCAAACCATGTGTCTGAGAGTGTTGTCAAAATGCTCCTTCACCTCTGGCAGGCTCGGTGCCGTGACCACGTCCCTGGGCAGCCTGTCCCAGTGCCCGACCACCTCTGGGTGCAGAACCTTTCCCTAACCCCCAGCCTGACCCTCCCCTGTCCCAGCTCCATGCCGTTCCCTCGGGTCCTGTCGCTGTCCCCAGAGAGCAGAGCTCAGCGCCTGCCCCTCCGCTCCCCTCGTGAGGGAGCTGCAGGCCGCCATGAGGCCTCCCCTCGGCCTCTTTTCCAGGCTGAACAAACCAAGGGCCCTCAGCCTCTCCTCACACATCTTCCCCTCAGCCCCTTCCCCATCTTTGTTGTGTGGAAGCTCCCTTTGCCATCTTTGTTGCCCTCCTTTGGGTGCTCCTTAATAGTTTACGTCCTTCTGACACTGCGGTGCCCCAAACCTCACACAGTGCTTGAAGTGAGGTCCTCAGCCAGCCGGACCACGTTGTAAAAAAAAAAAAAAAAATAAAGAACACACAAAACCAAGAAACATTTTGGGGGCGTTTCAGGAAAGGTTGGACGTGGTGCTTAGGGACGTGGTTCAGTGGGTGACATCGGTGGTAGGGGGATGGTTGGACCAGATGATCTTGGAGGGCTTTTCCAACCCTAACGATTCTAGGATTCTAGGATTTTACAGCCGTGACCTTTGAGGTGAATCTCACCGTTTCAGCCGCTGGCCTGACCCTCGGGGCCCAGGGCCCAGCCCCGGCCCGCCCCGGGCCCGGCTGAGGCGAGCGGGGCTCTGCTGCCACCGCGCGGCCGCTGCCGGGGCCCGGCCGCGGGGCTCCCTCCGGGAGAGGCTTCGCCCTCGGCCCGCTGGGGGTTTGCGGTGGAAATCCCGGCCTGCAGGGCTCCACAGAGGGCTCTGGGCCGGCGTCACCGCCTTCCCGTGGTTTTTGTTTTCCTTTTCTGCGCCCCCGAGGCGGCTCGGAGAGGTGCTGCGGGGCTGAGCTGGGGGGACGCCAAACGGCTCCCGGTGCTCCCACAGGGACGGGCTTGGGGCATACCGCCGCTCTGCAGGCTCAGCCACGTCAGGGGACAGACGTAGAAAAAGAAAGCAGGAAGAAATTCTGTACTAGGAGGGCGGCGAGGCGCTGAACAGGCTGCCCAGAGGAGCTGGGGGTGCACTGGGGGTGCCCTGGAGGTGCCGTGGTGAGCCCAGCAATCTTATTGAAGCTGGGTGGGCAAGGGAAAGCCCTGCCCTTGAGAGAGGAGCCCTTAGGGGTGAGCAGGGAAGTGCCCTGTGTCCCCATGTTGCTTACGGTTACCCTGCCCTCCCCTCCTTGCTCGTGCTGCCCTGCTCAGGCACCTCTGGCGCTCCCCACCCCAGCTGCAAATGGCCTCTGAGTGGCTTCACCTTGCTTACCTACATCTTTATGCACGCACAATCCTCCTCCCCTCCCTCCTCTCATCCTCTTTGCTGAGACCAAGACCTTGCAAGCCCCGTGACGGGGCTGGTCCGGGCCCAGCCTTGCTGTGGGATGCAGGGTTTGGCTTCCCCATAGTGGCAGCCGGAGCCCATCCATCTCCACGGGGTCACCCCGGCTCCCGCTAGCAGCATGCTGAGCCAAGGGCAGCAGAGCTCCTGCAGAGCTGTGGGAGGCAGGGTGACCCAGTAACATCACCCAGCTGCCGCGTCCCAAAGGCAGAGCTGGATCTAAAATGCCTGGAGGTCTGGGACGGGAGGGAAGGAGCTGCTGGAGCCCTTCCCACCTGCCCAGCCCTCTCCTCCCGGAGCAGCCCGCTCTGAACTCAGTCCTCCTTCGTCATGGGGATTGTGTTACGAGTGTCCATGACCTAGTTACAAACTACTGCAGCCCAGCAGAGAGAAGGAAAGGAGGCTAATCACTGCCAAGTGCCTGTGCTCTAGGGAGGGGATAAGAAAGGTCCCGGCTGGGTCTCCCACCCCTGCTTTAGGCTGAAGTTGCCCTGGCCAAGCAGCCTTGGGTGAAACCTTCCCCTCTCTGTCTGCACTCTTTCCTCAGAGTCCCATGTAGAGGAGCAGCAAGGAGATCTCCCAGCCCTGCAAAGGCATGTGTTGCTCAGGTGCAGGTCAGAGCCGGAGCTCAAAGCCTGCTTCCCCTGGGATCAGAGAGATCCCAAATCCTTTGACATGCAGCATCCCTTCCCTAGCTTCCTGCGACTGCAGAGGGAAGCGCTCTGCACCTTCGCCAGAGAGGAACCGACTGCACTGATGAGCCAAAAGGAACACGCCAGAGGAAATCCACATATGTGCACATTTGCAGATTAACATTTCAAGGCAGAACCAGCCCTTCTAGGGTCTATTTAGAGCCCGGGGACATGGCCACTGTCCAGAGCAGCCCTGCATTGCTATTTTGAAGGCACATCGGCTCACAATGTGAGCTGCGATGAATACCCTGCTCCAGTGGAGCGGATGGAGGCACCCCGGCTTTGCAGCACCTGCTGGAGATTTCGAACTGCTCTTGACAAGGCGAGAAGGGAGCACTGCGGGGTAAAAGCAGCAGGCAGCCAGCCTGGCAAGTGCTGGGAATACTGAGGAAGCCACAAGAGCTCCATCCTGCCGCAGAGCCTCAGCGATGCCGAGCGCTCGCACGCTGCCGATCTGTGCTGCTGCCTGGGGCAGCTGGTGGGAGGGCAGGGCATGAGTAGGAATAAAACAAGAGCCCGTGGCTGACCCTACAGTGGGGCTGAGCCCTGCTGCTGTCCGTGTCGTGCCGCTTGTGTGCAAGCCAGGAGAAAAGCACGGCCCTTTTTGGGTACACGGCTCCCTTTGGCTAAGCCAGGAGAAGCTGCAAAAATGGGGAAGTGAGCAGCATCTGGCTTGATCATAGCGGCTGAATAGTCACAGGAGTTTGGGATGACGCCACCCAGGGAAGGACCCTGATGCCACCTTCATTCCCTGTGACTGCAAAGCAGCCCCTCGAGGCCAAGAGATGACGAATGCTGCAGCTACCCCAAGCAGCTTAATCCCCGGAGCAGCGGGATGACCCGGTGCTATTTGCAGCGCAGACGAGGGGGCTGAGGAGCCCCGGAGCTGCATTCGTGTCCCTTCCCTGCCAAGCCCTGGCAGAGGGGGGCCGAGCAGAGCCCCAGCTGCCTGTCCCTGTCCCTCGCTGCCCCGAGAGGGCTGCTGACGAGCAGCCTGCTGCAGAGACAGCGGCGACGCTGGGCTCTTTGAAGGAGCTGAGAGCACTGCTAAGTGTCTAAATCTCAGCACGCTGCCGTGGTTCTCCCTTAATGCCGTTTTTGACCGTCTGCAGCTGTAGGAGCAGGGAGGGATGGACCAGGCTGACCCTCCTGCCGTGGTGGGCAGAAAGCAGCATCCCTGCCCGGCTGTTCCAGCCACAGCCCAGCCCCTGTGCTGCGCGGCTGAATCCTGGCTGGGAGTTGCTCTGAAATGCCATTTCTGAACAGCAGAAACACACTGGGGCATCTTTCTGTTTCGATTCCATGAAAAAAAATATCTAAAACGGGGAGGTGAGGGCTGAGCCCCGGGTCACTCTGCCTGTGGCTACAACACACAGCAGCTCCCGAGCTGCCCTGGCAGGGCTTGGGGGCTGCGGGGCCAGCTCCGCCTGGCAGCTCCGCGCTCCTTTCAGAGCCGCGGCTGGTTCCTGATGATAATGATGATGCCGACATTTTTTTTAAATTATTATTTCTGCTGATCTTACCAGCCATTTCCTTTCCAGGAGGTTACGCCTGGGATAATCCCCATTTTATTACACTTGTCCCGGTGGGAACAAATACTACTGGTTTCACCTATCTGGTTCCTTGTGTAGCGATTCCCAGCGAGCTCAGACTGCGGGGCAGAGGTACTCAGTCTTCGGGGGAAGATGCGTGGGGCAAAAGCCCTACCTCTGGCCCCAATCCTACAAGCAACCACATATGCAGAGCCCGCAGTGCCTGGCGTCACTGCTTTCTACTTCCCAGAGCTGAACCCAACCCTTGCAGTGCCCCCGAACACCAGAGGAGCCACACGGGTTTCACGAGGGCAGGATCAGAATCAGGCTCTGCTATAAAAGCCCTGACCACACTTGTTGCTCTGCCAGGGACAGCTCGCAGCCTGCTGGGGGGGCAGAATTTATGGCTGAACCCCAAGAGCTGGCACCACACTTATTAAACACGTGCTCAGGCACAGGCTCTGTGCGTTGTCCGAGCAAGGACACGTCCTCTGGAAGCCAGACAAGCACATCCATGCTCTGCGGGGCTGCCTTCGGACAGGTCTGGGTCAGGCCAGGTGCACTTCTCTCTCCTCCAAGTCCTCTGCTCTCCCTGCCTGCCAGCTCACCCCGAGCACTCAGCGTGGAGCAATCAGCTAAATGCTTTATCCCTCTGCAGGCACTCATGCCAGGGGAGAAGAAAAAAAAAAAACAACAACAAAAAAATCCACCAACAAACCAACACCAACAGCCTGACGGGATCCTTTTGCTGGCCTGTCACCGTAAAGCCTCTCACCTCTCCCCGTCTTTCATCGGGGTTATAAACTCCTTAGCACTTCATCACGTGCTCCATAAATAACAAATATATAAGCAGGGGCTCCGTGCGTGGCAGCAGACGAGGCGGACGAGCCCCTGCAGCCGGATTTCTCCCCTCCCGTGGCTGCGAGGTGTCTCTGCTGGCGGAGGGACATCGCCAGGTCCCCGTCCCACGGCCGGTAAGCCCGGTAAGCCCACGGTTCTGTTGTGTGCCCGTGGTGCTGACAGCCTCGGGGGCAGCTGGCAGCCTGCAGGCACTGCCGCGTGCCAGCCCCGGTGGCTCAGGGTGCGGGGAATTGTCCCGGAGGGAAGGGAGCTGGTACACCGAGCTCGGCTTGCCTGCACAGGGCTTTGGAGGAGGTGAGAGCACGGCTCTCATCGCAGCCCTGCACCGACACCATCTGCTATTAAAGTCTGGGTGTAGCGAGTCTTCTCATCCAAACCCTCCACGTTCGGGGTGGGGGAAGAGTTTCAACTCTTCTGCAAAGAACATTTGGCCAAAAAATCTGGGTGAATGAGTCCTTGCTGCTTCCAAACCATTCAAAAATTGAAGCTCCAACTCCAGGCAGATATTCCTAATATAAGAAAAAGATGCCACCAGGGGGGTGCTGCAGACTTACCTGGTTTTTGTTTGTTTGTTTTGTTTTTTACACGCAAGCACCTCTGCGGGCCATGTGGATGCTTTGGTCCCTGTAGTGCACAAACACAAATAGGGGGGAATTTTACAGAGTGCACTTTCTATGCTGCTACAGCCCCCAATGTATGGGGCTCAGCTCAGGAAGGTCTGGAAAAAGAGTTTCTGGGGCCAGGGAGAGAGGATTTTCCTCTTGTTTCTCACTTACTCTGCGGCTGGGGATCTTCACCTCTGCAGGCCGGACGCTGCCCACATGTAGGTGCCCCCCAGCAACCCCACACAGCCCCGGGCGGGGGTATGGGGCTGGGGGGGCCGGCAGCTCCTCTGCCCTCCCCTCTGATGCACGGCATGCCCTGCGCAGCTTTCTCGGTGTGCGTATTCCCCGCACGCCAGAGACCTTTGCATCTGCAGGGAGCTGAGAAGCCAAGCAAAAAGAAAAAGTTCATTTCCAGGAAAGAAACACCAACACATCAGCCCTCCAGCTATCTGATTTGGGCTGCCAGGAATAAAGCGCCGGAGGGGAAAAAAAACACGAGAGCAAGCCAAAGAGCAGCCTTTTCCCCGCATCACCGACTTCTGCTCCAGGCTGTTGCTGTTGGGGTCCCGAGAAGCTTCCAAAAATACCTGGAGAAGCCTGGTTCCCCTTTCCCGTCCATTTCTAACACAAACTGAGCTCATGCAAGAGATCTTGAACCCCCCAGCTCTGTGGGTAAATGTATCCAGAGAGACTTTCCAGCATTTGCAGGTCCTTACAGCCCCTGCTCCTGCCACGCACGGCCCTGTGTGCCGGCGGAGAGGCCAGCGGGCCGGCTCCAGCAGGCGCCCAGCACCCAGCAGCGGGGATGCAGGGCCCCCTCCTCGCCTGCTGCGGAGCTGCCGGGCTGGGCGAGCCCTGATCCAATTAGCGGGATGAGGAGATCCAGAAGAGTCGACGATAAGCCCTACAACACTACAAAAAAAAAAACCACACCTGCCTCCAGCTCAGCCGCTGCTTTTCCTCCCTCCTGCAGGCGTTTCGCAGCAGCACGAAGCTCTCCCTTCCAGCACCATTTTCAGCTTGTCGCCCCTTGGTGACCAGAACTGGCGCTGGGGATGCTGAATATTTCCCCCGCCAAAGAAAACACCTCTTCCTAACAGACCCAGTCCCTTAGATAACACAGCCCCTGCTAAACCAGCAAAATTCACTGAAACCAAACCCCAGCGAGACCCCACCTCGCCTCCTCCTGCCTAAACCAGGCACCTCCAGCACCCGGCCCTCAGCGCCTCCAAATGGAAAATTCCCAGCTTGCTCCACTCCTGCCCTGCGCACCGCTTGCGCTGGTAATGCTTTTGTTTCTGTAAATCCTATTAGCCGGGGGCAAGCCTATAATTAGCAGGGAAAGCCGGCACCTCTCGAACGCATTCAGAAATGACCTGGCTCCGCGCTGCCTTTGGTGCAAGCGGCTCGAGTATTGGTCAGCTCTGGAGCTGCTCGCGCCGCTCCTGCCCGCGGGCCACACGTGCTCGCTTTCGCTCAGGTTGTGGTCCTCCCTGGATTTATTCACCTGGTTTGACCGTGCACGAAATGCGAGGCAGGTTTAACCACGCAGGACCTGACCCAAGCGAGGGGATTTGGCTGGGGGGTGGTGGATGGGATGGGGCGGCCGGGGCACAGCCGTGGGACTGCAAGGGAGCTTTGGGCACGGCCGGGAGATGGGGAAAAAGCAGGGAGATGATGAGTATCAGCACCCAGCACCTTCACCGAGCCGGGAGGGTGGGTTTGGACTTGCCTCGGGGATATTTCTCACCTGCAGAGCTCTTCTTGGCCATGTGCTCACCTGGTTGCAGCAGCCCTTCGGCCTCCCCAACGTCACTGCAACACCCCCGGGCAACGGCATCTCCCTGCCCCCGAGCAAAGCTCTGCCTGCGGCGTGCAGGACCCAACTCCACGTCCTTTCAGCAAGGGCACCCCGATGGGTGGAGGGGACCCTGCCCAGCCCTTGTGGCTGCTGGTGCTGTGGGCACCAGAGCAGCTGCAAACCCACTTGCCCTGCCCCGACACATCTCAGCCACATTTTCCAGCACGGCCACGACCTAACAGGGGCTAAACCACATCATTTACCCAGTGAGCGAGCCGGGAAGGGGAATAAAACCCCAGCAGCACAGGCTGCCTCCGGCTGCACACACCAAACCTCCGTCCCCCAGCCCGGACCCCCGGTCCCCATCTCGGTCCCCAAGGCTGGAGGTTCGCAGTGGCCACATCTTGTGCCAGCTCCAGGGATGGCAAACCAGCAGCGGGGACACCGTGGGTGGGTATTTCCTGCGTACACCTATACACACGCACATTAGGGTGGCAAGCAGCCTAATCCCGCGCGCGATCAACAGGTATTTTCGGCGGCTAAGAGCTCTGGAGGAGATTGGCTGAGATAAAGGCTGCCGTGACGCCGCCGGGGCCGGAGCTGACGGAGGCTGCCCCAAATAAACGCCGCCGCGCGCCGGGAGGGGAGCAGGATGCCGGTGCTCAGCACGTCGCCTTTCCTCAAGCCCGCTCGCTTGCGGTGCCCCCAAAACTCGCCCGGGCGCCAGCGACGCCACACGCTGCCCGCCAGCGAGTTCCGCTGCCTCAGCCCCGAGGATGCCATCAGCGTGTTCGAGATCGAGAGAGAAGGTAAGGGGCTGCCCGTCCCCCCCCATCCCGTCACAGCCAGCCCCAACGTGGGTGCTCTGCGCGCCCCCGGCCCCTCGCCGTGCTCACCGCCGGCCCCCTTCCAGCCTTCATCTCCGTGTCCGGGGACTGCCCGCTCCACCTGGATGAGATCCGCCACTTCCTGACGCTGTGCCCGGAGCTCTCCCTCGGCTGGTTCGAGGAAGGGCGGCTGGTGGCCTTCATCATCGGCTCCCTCTGGGACCAGGACAGGCTCAGCCAGGTACGAGCTGCCCTGTGCGCGCTGGGGGAGGCGGCACGAGAGCCTGGGGGCCGGGAGCAGGGAACGGGAGGGTGCCCAGCATGGGGAAAATTAAAACTAAAAAGCCTCCGGTGATGGCAGGGGGCAGGTGAGCGGGGATGGCACTGAGCAGGGAGCCAGGGGAGGGGCGTCACCGGCTGTGTGACACTTTTGGGGAAGGGGGGCAATGGTTTTAATTATGCCATTTGGAAGCAGATGGGCCAAATCTGTTGGGGAAGGCAGTTCAGCCCTGTGCTGTGCCGCCGGAAGGTCCTGGAGACCTGGAGGGAGCCCTTGGTGAGCCTGGGGGGGGCTCCCCATGAATTGGGAGCACAGCTTAGAGAGCACACCCCCACATCCCACTCCTACCTTCGCAATCCTCAGCAGCCCCGGCCCCCGGCCCCGCTAACGGCCCCGCTCCCTCCCCGCAGGCGGCGCTGACCCTGCACAAGCCGCGGGGCACGGCGGTGCACATCCACGTGCTGGCCGTGCACCGCACCTTCCGGCAGCAGGGCAAGGGCTCCATCCTGATGTGGCGCTACCTGCAGTACCTGCGGTGCCTGCCCTTCGCCCGGCGCGCCATGCTCATGTGCGAAGACTTCCTGGTGCCCTTCTACGAGAAGTGCGGCTTCAAGGCGCTGGGGCCCTGCCAGGTGACGGTGGGCGCGCTGGCCTTCACCGAGATGCAGCACGCCGTGCGGGGCCATGCCTTCATGCGCAGGAACAGCGGCTGCTGAGCCCCCCCGCTCCAGCCCCAGCCCCACGGGGGGAGGCTGGAGGGAGGCAGAGGGGATAAAAAGCAGCGAGGCCTCTCCGTTTTTCCCCTCACGGATGCACATTTTTCCCCGCTGGCCCCGGTCACGCTCCCTGCCGACACATCTGCCTTTTGGCCAGGGGATGAGCTCGGCCCCGTGTCACCCGTGTGCCACCAACACCCCCCGTAGGGCTGGGGGCCTGAACACCCAGCCCGGCCCCGCTGCACGCGCCAAGCCCGCTGGTCTCCTCTTTAGCTGGGGCTGCCAAGGGGAGCCCATGGGGTTGGCACAGCCCAGGGGCACCGTTGGGGCTGGAAAGGCTGAGACCCTATAAACACACGAGCCCCCAGCCTGGCGCCCCTCTCCCAGCGCCCTCCCGCTCACACCAACCCCATGAGCGAGCCCAGAGGAGGCCAAGCCCTCCCCAAGCACCCCCAGAACAGGCAGGGTCCCCGCAGCCACCCCCGGGGGTGTCCCCCTGCCCATGGCCACCCTGAATTGTGCACCCAAGAGCCTCCCCGCAGGGCCAGTCCTACACACAGACACGTCTCCTTCCCAGGAAAATCCTTCTGCAAATGCCTTGGTCTGTCGTGAAGCAGCGAATAAAGATACGGCGGTGGTTTTCTACGCAGCTTGTGTGTGTTTGTCCCCAGCTCCGAGCGTCACCTCTTGGCACACATGGCTGGGAACCATTCGGCACCTTGTAGGGTGTCTCAGCTCCAAGGCGGGGCAGATCCTCCCCAGGGCATTTGATGGAAGGGGGGATGAAGGTGGGATGCAGGCTTGGGGCAGCTCTGCCCTTCGACAGCATCTGGAGGCTCTGTGGGTCACTTCGCTTCCCCTTTTGCTCAAGGAAGCTGTCCTCAAAACCCTGCCACTGCCCCAGGAGGGATTTGGGGGGATACAGGGAAGAGTCCTCGCCCTGCAGAGCAGGGACAGCCCCCGGCAATCCCACCTCCTCCTCTCCCTACAACGAACATCACCAAACCCCCTAAAAGCGCCAAGGGAGATGAGGCCTCGTGCATCTCATTAAATACAGGTAGAAATTTATTAAGGGGAAAAAAAACCCAGAACAAAACACGGCTTTTAAAAAAGTATCAAAAAGAGACCAACGAGGTGAGGCACCTGCCTTTGGCTGGAGCAGCACCGGAGGGAGAAGGAGCGGGGCTGCGGCCGGCCCGCGGCGGAGCAGGGGTGCAGGCACCACTGGGGGGGCGCGCGGAGCCGAGCCCCCAGCACTCGGGTGCTCGTCCCGCTGGGGAACTGGCTCTGTCCCCGTCCTCCAGCACTGTCACCCACCAGCGCCGAGGCAGCCCGGAGGAGCCACCCAGTTACCCGGGTCCCTACACCTGGAAAGAGGACAGGAGGTGGCACCGGGGACCCGGGGCAGCAGCAGAGGTGTCCCCAGGGGTCCGCGCTCAGCCGAGCCCTGCCCGGGCTTCAGAAGGAGCTGAACAAATCCACCATCCTCCACGAGGAGCCCGCTTGGAGAAGCACGAGCCTCCTTCTGAGGCCCTGGGGGAGGACCAGGCACAAAAGTGGGACAAAAATACTTCAAACCTCAGCTCTGAGCATCGTGGGGCCGAAGCTCCAGGGAGCCCACAGCTGGGGAAACCATCAGGGATGCCCCTTGCAGCTCACTGCTTGCATTCAGAAAAACAACTCCAAAATTAAAAATCCTAAGGCTGACAAGGCAGGAGCTGTTGGGGGGGCCAAATCCCACTGGAACGGGTTAGGAAAGGGCTGGGACGAGCCACAGCGCAGCCGCAGAGACCCCGGGGGGTCCCCAGGCACCCCCGAGACAACAGACGTGGCGAAGAGCCACGGATAAAAAAAAATACGCGCCCCTACAAAAAGGGGGTTGTGTTCACAGTATGAGCGGCACCGCGGGGGGACGCGGGACGGGACTGGGGGCACGGCTCCCACTCGCCCCCATCCTCGCCCCCCAGGTCCCCAGCCCCAGCGGTTACGGCCCGGCCGTGACAGGAGTGCAGCCGGGGCCGGCTCCAGCCCCACGTCCCCGCCGCGCGCCACCGGGGCCGCGTCCCCTCGGCGGGGTCAGTGCAGGACCTGCTCCAGCTCGTACTTCTCGCAGAACTTGCTGGTGAAGGGCAGGCAGGTGAGGTACTCGATCCAGCGCCAGTTCACGGGGTAGACGTAGAGCCAGACCACCAGCGAGGCGAAGAGCCCCACGAAGACCAGCAGGGACACGATGATCATGGCCCGCTTGCGGTACTTGTCCACCGTGCCGAAGGTGATGTAGGGGAGGAAGGCGAAGGAGAGGAGGAGGCCGCTGAGGAAGCCAAAGAGGTGGGCGATGTTGTCGATCCAGGGCAGGAGCCCGCAGATGAAGAGGAAGAGGACGATGCCGGAGAGGTTGAGGAAGGCTTTCCACGGCTTCTCCAGCACTTGCCAGCTCTGGAAGAGCTCCACGAAGAGGCAGGCCAGCAGGCCGAACTGGGACCCGGCCGGACCCACCTGGGGGACGGGGCAGGACGGTCAGGGACGGACACACCACCCGGCCACGTCCCCGTGTCCCCAGGGACCGTTTCCCCTTGCGAGGCGCATCCGTCCCCCTCCCACGCCGCAGCCCCCGGCCCCACCGCGCCGCAGCGGATTTAGGGCGCTCTGCGTGATCCCCTCTAAAGCCCGCAGGCTCCGCTGCCAGCAGATTAGCCATCTGCCCGCCCGCACGCACACCGACACGTGGGGACATGTGGCCCTCGCCAGCCCCACACGTGGGGCAGAGACCCCCCCTCCGTGCTGGGCGCTGCAGGCCCCTCACCGAACCTTCCTCTGGGGCAGGAGTTGATTAAAAACACCTTTTTTATCCCCGGGGAGCTAAATGGGCTCAGGGTGATGCTTCACGTTCGGAATCCCTGGCCGCAAGCAAATTTGCTCAGCGCCCAGCAAGGTCCCAAAGCCCAGGGGCTGGTCCGGGGGGGTTGGTGTTACAACAAGAGCCCCCCCAGCCCAGCAAGCCGCCCTCACCTCCGCGCGGTACGGCAGGAAGATGGCACTGGCCAGGTTGCCCGTGATGCCGCTGAGGATGAAGATGATGGAGATGCGATGCCAGCCCGCCAGCTTCTCCAGGTCCCGCAGCACCGTCATCTGGAAAGTCACCGACACCAGGCAGTGGATGATGCTGGGGGAAGAGGTCCTGCGTTAGACCCCCGCCCCGCCACGGCCCCTGCCCAGCGCTCCCACCCGCTGCCCGGGGACATGGGGCACCCCACAAAGCACCCTCCGGTGCTGCGGTTTGGGGGTGCTCCTCCTCTCGTCCCTCCCAGCCCATCGGCGACCACAGACAGGCCGTGCCGAAGGACGCTGAGGTCCCCGGTCACCCCAGTGCCCCCATCCCAAAGGCACGGGGCTGCCGCTCACCCCGCGTGCAGGAACAGGGACAGCCACAGGCGGTAGAACTGGTCGGGGACCTCCGGGTTGAGGAAGGGCAGGAGGCCGCAGACTTCATCCAGGCAGTGCACCTGGAAGGGCAGGCGGGGTCGGGGGGTGCCAGGAGCCCAGACCCCAGCCCAGCACCGCCGGGGAGCGAAGGACGGGCTGCCGGGAGGCGAGGGCAGCGGTGCCACGTGTCCGGCAGGGAAGGGACCCCAGAGGACAGAGGGCACCCGTGTTGTCCAGGTGCTGGGGAGGGATCACCCGAGCACCTCCAGTGCCCCAGCAGACGCTTTCCTGCCCAGGAGGTCCCTTTACAAGGACAGTGGTGCAATGGCTGCAGCCCTGTGTTTCCCCCTACCCGACGTTAGCAAGCACGGCTGGTAGCCGGGAAAGCCCCTGGACCTGCATCCCCCTGACTCACACCGATCCCTCGAGCCCCGACCCCCCCGCCAGCCCCTCTCACCTGCGAGCAGAGCGTTGCCTCCTCGTGGAAGTAGCCGTGCATGAACTCGCAGTACTCCCGCGTCGTGATCTCGCAGCTGGGCACAGGGCGGGCAGCGGGCTCGCTCGGGGCAGGGCGCGCTCCCCGCTCCGTGCATCCCCCCGGGCATCCCGCAACCACCGTGCATCCCACCCCCAGGGCCCCACGGCCTCCCTCCCCCTTCCTGGCACAGCTCAGAACACCGACGGGGCGCCAAAAGGTGCCTGGAGCCGATCCCAGCCTCGGTGCCCGCAGCTCACCTGCCCTTGGTGCCGATGCAGCAGGGCCGGCCCTTGATCTGGCAGTCCATGTGCGCCAAGCCCGTGTGGTTGGTTTTGGTCTCATAGGTGCAGATCTACGCGCGGGAGGGAGAGGAGCCGAAGTGGGGGGGGCTGCTGAAGGCCTCCTGCAGCCCCCCCATGCCCCGCTGGAGGCTGCGGGCCTCCTGTGGAGGTCCTCTCGTGGAGGTCCCCTCGTGGAGGTCCTCCCGCGGGCTCTTACCGGCCACCTGGTGATGTCGTCCGGCCACACGTGGGGAGGGTTCGAGGCCGGCTCCTCGCACGTCCTGGCGGCGAGAGGAGGACGTGGGGGTCGCTGAGGGTCTCCCCCAGCACCGCCCTGCCCCTGACTTGAAGCCCCCCCAGGCACAAGACCAGCAGAGGCCCCCTCCCCAAGCTTCCTTGAGTCAGCGATGCGTGCTGTGCTGAGCCCGCTGCAGCCACAACACCCCCCAGGTAATTTCTCTGGGTGTCCCCCCGCCACACCGCACGTCCCTGCTCACATCGCCCCAGGGGTGAGCAGGCAGGATGAACCCCAAGACAACAGTGCCCCCCGGGTGGCTTTCAGGCTCACCATTACATTCAGGACAGACCCACCCTAATTTCCCTACCTAACCCCAACTCTCCTACGGTGGCGCAAGAGCCACCAGCCCCCTTGGAGAGGTGACCCCAAGGCATCCAAACTGGAAACCCGGCCCCACGGAGCCCCCGCCACGCACCCCGCACACACCCAGGCCACCACCTCTCCCCAGACACCCCTCGTACCTGGGGTCCTGGTGACACACGGCCCCCGACGTCCTTTTCTCACCCGAGCCCATGGCCGGCGCGTTGGTGCCCGGCCACTTGATGAACGTCGCCAGCGTCTCCTGCGGGGGTGGAGAAGCTCAGGGCGCGGGCACGCAGGCGGGCGCCGCTCTCGCTGCGCACACCCTGACCCCGGCACGCACCGAGCAGTCCTGCGGCAGCGTCTGGATGCAGCCCGAGTTGTCGTTCTGCACGCAGCAGCCGGAGCCGCGCTCCCGGTCCCGCTCGCGCTGGATGAGGCGCTCCACCTGCCGGTCCTTGCGGATGCAGGGCGAGAACTTGGCCCCCAGGTGGATCAGGTCGATCTGGAGGGAGGCGATGCTCCAGGGGGTGCTCCGGGGGATGCTCTAGGGGCTATCCCCGCCTCCCCTGCCAGCAGCTGCCCCGCAGACCCAACCCCAGGACCCCCAGAGGACGGAAGGTGGGCAGGGACCGGGTTTCCCCTGAGCATCCCACCGCGATGCTGCAGCGCCGGGAGCAGGCAGGAGGTGCCCAGAGGGACGGGGGGGGACCAGGGATCGGGCTGGGATCAGGGCTGCCGCCATGTAGCTGGGGCAGAGGAGAAGGGAGCACCCCGAGGACCCCCCCTTGGCTCTGGGATGAGGACAGAGCCTCAGGCTGGGTGAGCACCCAGTCTCCCGGCCATCCTCTTACCGAGCTGGGCCCGATCCAGAAGTTCTCCTGCTGGATGTACTTGACGCTTTCATACACGCCTTTGTTCCTCAGCACCTGCCGAGCAAGGCCAGGGTCACACAGCTGGCTATGGGGGGGACACATCCTGCCCCGGTGCCACCTCCTGCGGGGGCTGAGCCCCGCTTTGTCCCCACGGTCACCGTCACCCCGGGAAGGCTGACTCGGCTGCACCCCTCACCCCTCTGCAGGGTGCTCGAGGTGCCGTGCTGAGCACCAGGCTGGCTCTCCCAGCAGCGAGCCGGGTGACATTTTGGAGCCAGCCGTGCCACTGGGCACCTGGGAGGGGACGGCCCCGGCTGGTAGCTCTTAAACTTACTAACTCTGTCGTCACGTGCTGGGTGAAGCCGATGGGAGCGATGCCGTACGTGCCGATGACCAGCAAGGTGATGAGGATGTGGACAAAGGTGATCCAGTAGGTGAAATAAGGCCTGAGGAGCAAAGGGGACGGGGTCACGGACCCCAAACTGGGATGGCTGGGCACTGGGACGCTGTGGTCACCAGGATGCTGTGGTCACCAGGACGGAGCAGCTTTGGGCACTCGGAGCAGCCCCAAACCCTGCTCTGAGGGGCAGACACGTCCCAGTTCCAGCTGGGGAGCCCCAAGGAGCTGGGGGCCATGTTTCCCCCCCCTCACCGGTGGCTGTCGGTGTTCTCCAGCTGCGACTGCACGATGCTGCTGAGGCTGCGGCGGTACGTCCTGTTCAGCCACTTGCCCACCACCCCCAGCCCGTAGTAGCGCTTCTTGCGGTCGAAGGCGAAGTGCTTCACCTTGGAAGCGATGCGCCTGCCCCTCCGGGGAGCGGTGCCAGCGGAGGATGCAGCGAGCCGGGCACCTTCACGCCTGCGGAGAGGAGAAACCCAGCGTGCCGGCGGCGCAACGCCCCACGGATAACCCATCCTGAGCCGGGAGGGTAAGGGCTAGGGGAATCCCTTGGCCACTGCCCCACAGCAGGGATGGGGGTGACATTGCTCCGACCGTGCCGGGGGATCCCGGTACTCACAGAGGGGGCTGCTCGCCCTCGGGGGACGCCCTGACGTCCTCCCCCACCGAGTGCATGCGCAGGTAGGTGGCCGAGAGAGGCGGCGACTCGAAGACGTCGTCCGGCATGGAGTAGGTCTCGTCGTGCAGGTCCATCTGGAAGGGGCACGTGCGATAGGTGAGAAGCCTCCAACGTGGAGCAAAGCCACCAGCGGGGCTCGACTTGGCTGTGGAGCCCGGAAAAAGGGCGATCCCCACGGACACCCCGCTGACTGCACGTTGCAGGGGCTGGAATGTCCCCACGATGACAGCACCGTGCCCTCCCCGCACCGAGGAGCATCCCCGAGCCCCAGGCTCCCAGCGCTGGGCACGGCAGCCACCGGTGCCCCAAGCTCCCAGGGCAGGGCTCAGCACCGACACCAGGGTCCCTTCCTACCCCAAATACAGCCAGAACCCCGTTTGGGTCTCAGACTGACCCCAAACCCCACTACTAGGACGTGACAGCCATGCTCCCAGCAGCCGGGCGGGTGGCAGCAAGCCGCCGTCCCCACCGGCGCCCTGCCCCACGTTCAGCCCCCCACAAAGGGGCACGGGGAACCCCCAAAATCCGACGGCCGGCGTGGAACTGCGCTTGCCTTACTGAAGAAGGAGGAGTCCAGGGTATCGGCAGCATCCACCACGTCCTCGTCCATGAAGCTGGGGTACACGAAGCTCCTCTTGTTGCTCCTCCGCTTCTGAGCCAGCGGCTCCAGGGCCGAGCGTCCCTGCGGCAGGGGGAGCAAACGGGGGTCAGAAACAGGGAGCCCCCCGGTTCCCGCAGCGCCCAGGGTTTGTCACAGCCGCCCCAAAGCCCGGCAGGTCCCCTTTGGTGTCCCCTGCAGCAAAAGGTCTGCGGTGAAACTCAAAAGCTGCTTTTTTTTGAGGGATGCCACGCAAGACAGTTCCACCCTGGTGGCAGTTTTCACCCAAATTTCTCTTTCTAAGCAGAGTTCTGGTTTAAAAAAAATTAAACAACAAAAAAAGAAACAAAAAAGCACCCTTCCTCCTCAAACCTGCAGCGGGGCACAACAGCAGAGCAAAAAGCCAAGAAACGAAGATGAGAGGGGAGGGAGGGGGTTGACAAACGGGTCGGGAAGAAGGAGGGGATCCCTGCTCCCCAAAACTCACGCGGAGAAGCGCGGCGGCCGCCCTGAAGCTCATGTGGGCGACCGACTCCCTCTTCCTCCGCGGCAGGCGGCCGTAGCCGGAGCGGGCGCTGTTGAAGGAGGCCAAGGACACGACGCCGGGGGTGAGCGGGGGCAGGACGTGGTGGGGCGTATGGGGCCGATCGGTCTCGTCGGGGTGGCGGAAGGGACGGCCCCTGGCCAGCGGGTCCACGATCTGCAGCAGGGAGGGAGGCGTGGGTGCGCGGGGAAGCCGGGCTGGCAGCAGGTCCCCGCGCACCCCCTCTCCCCCCCTCCCCCCGAGCTCTACCTTGGGCATTTTGGCCGGTTTGGGCGACTCGGTGCCTTGGAAGGAGGGCGCCTCCTGGCTGGGCAGCTCCATGTCGCGATAGGCGGCCTTCAGCTTGCCGTACCTCATGCTGCAGTGCTGCAGGCTCCTGCGCTGCCAGTGCTGCCGCTTCCCCTCCCAGTCGCTGCTGACGCCGAACCACTCCGCCGTGCCCCTGGCCGCGCGAGGGACGCGCTCGTCACACCCGGAGGGACCCCCCCCCCAGGTGCCACATTCCCACCCTGCCCTCAGGACGGGGATTTGGGGTCGCGTGGCTCAGCTAGGCACGGAGCAGGGCACGCTATAGACCTGACCACAGCTCCAGCAGGGCGGCTGCTGGTGTCGGGGTGCCCCCGAGGGGGAGCTCCCTTTGGCACCGCAGCAGACACCACACCACCTCTGCACTGCTGCACCCCAAAGCTTTAGGGCAGCTCCTACATAAAACGCCACCAGGACGTTTCCCCAACCCCAAATTTCCCCAAACTATTCTACCGTGGGATTATTCCCAGGCTGAGCCACACGAAACCCCCCGAGGCTTTCCCTCCGGATCCCCCTCCCTGGCACCCGGCCGCCCCCGAGCCCTCACTTGCGGATGCTCTGGGACAGGGAGGTCTGCCGGCGAAAGCCCGGCCGCCGCTCCGAGCTGTCGCATCCCTTCGAGCGGGGCTCCTGCAGGCTCTTGCTCTTGCGGTAGATGGGGGCCTTGGCGGGCTGGGAGGCAGAGCAGAGCGTCAGGAACAGAGCACGGGAGGGCGGCGATGGGTGCCCCCGGGATGGGTGCCCCTGGGATGGGTGCCCCTGGGACGGGCGCCCCCGGAGCTCGCTGCTGCTCACCTCCTTGTGGGCGCCGTCCTCTTCTGCCTCCCTGGGGGGGATGACGATGGAGAGGTTGGGGGGCTTCTTGCTCTGCAGGCGGCTGCTGCCGGAGCGGCTGCCCCCGTTCTTGTCGCTGGAGGACATCTCGGGCAGGCGGCGGGCGGCAGGCTGCGAGGGAGGGAGCGGGGAGTCGGCGAGGGGGGGAGGCATCCACGGCCATACGCCGCGTCCCCTCCTCCCTATCTTCCGCAGGGTAAGTGCATTGTGCTGGAGATGTTGGCAGAGCATTAACCATTAACGGGGCTTTGCCCCCCAGAGGGGAGGGGAATGCTGCAAGTGCTTCCCCTCCTTGCCGGGAAGGATGCGCGTTGCTCTCCTCTGATCTGGGGAGGGACCAGGGCTTTGCACCGCTGGCAGCAGCATTTCGCCCCTTGGTTCCCTTCCCTTTCCAAGGGAGAGACCTGGATACCTTGCCCAAATATTGCAGGAGCCCAAGATTGCTTTTCACATGTGGCAAAGAGACGCAGCAACCCGCTGGCACTCTGCGGGACAGGGGGTGCCCAGCGCTCCCCTGCCGCACGTGCATGCGCACACCAGGCTCTGGGCCAAGGCAGAGCAGATGAAATCCTCCCCGTGCAGGGAGCGGGAGGCTTAGCGGCCAGAAGGTGGCTAAATCTTGGAGCAATCCCCTCCCGAGGGTCCCCACAGCCCGGCTACATCGGGCAGAGCCTCGTGGGTCAGCAGGGAGAGGTAATTCCATCCGAGCACCAGGGAGCCAGTCCCAGATCCTATTAGGGATGATGGGGCTCCCAGCGGGAGGCTCAGCCCCACGGCCTCTCCCCAGCCTCCCCGGCCACGTGCCAGCCCTGAGGGGACCTGTGCAGGTCACGAGCATCGCCTGCCTGGCACAGCCACGGGGCAGAGGGACCTCGGAGAGGCAGGAGAAGAACCTCGCCACCCCGGGGTACCTCTGGCCTGGCCCCTCTCTGCCCAGGACCCCAACCACCAGCCTGGCTGTGCCGCCCCGTAACTTGCTCCGCTCCTGCCGGGCTGCTGCTCCCCACCACCGTGCAAAGCCCGGCCTTAGGAGCGTGGTGTCCCCACGGGACCGGCTCCCTGGGAGGCCGGCACTAGAGGGCAGCCACCAGCCTCCACCGGTGCCAGCCCGGCGCTCCGAACGCGCAGGGCTTAAAATTGGTGCTGGTGTCCCACAGAGCGTGGGGCAGGGCGAGGACGGGGAGGGACGCCAAGGACATGGAGAGGTGTGCGTGCAGTGGGAGTGCTGGATGCCACCCGAAAAGCTGCCCCACTGGCATGTCCCAACCTCATAAGAGTGGCAGGGATCCCACGCAGCGTGTCTGGAGGGCAGCCGGCAGCGGTGGCCTCCTCCTTCCTCCCGCTCTGTCCTTCATGCACGGCAGCCCCAGGGCACGGCCGGGCTCCCGCTCTGCCTGGCGGGAGAGATGCTGCAAGAAAAAACACAGGTGAGAAAGGTCGGGGCTGCAGGAATTGCCGGCGGCAGGAGGGGAAGGGCTGGGTTTGGCTGCTCCTTGCCGGGAGGACGAAGAGCCAAGAGCTGCAGCTTCTGGGGATGGGGCTGTGAAAGCAGCCAGGGAGCAGGAGCGCAAGGACGAAGCCAGGGTAAGGCCAACAGGAGCGTGGGGACGTTCCCTGGGGATCTGCTGGGTGTGAACAGCAGGGCAGGATGCCACGGGACACAGCCACAAACCCACACCACTGCTGGGCTGGGTTTGGGGCGGCCGCAGGACATCAGGGACCCGCTGCAGCCGCTGGCACGGGGCGAGGAAACGCCACCTGCTGCCGCCACGCACCTCGCTCCGCTTGTCGCTGGGCCACCACGCAGGGCAGGAGGGGATTTTTCACCCGCTGCCGCCAGCCAAAGCTCTCAACGAGCGAGATACTCGTGGAAAAAAAAAAACAACAAGGCAAGGAAGAAATGCAAGCGCCTCGCCGAGGTGTTTGATGACTGCTGGGCTGGGAGGGCGCCAGCCAGACGGGTCCAGCCCCAGCAAGCAAAACTTTCCGTCCCTCTGGTGAGCTGCAGGCTCTGTTTGTTTTCCTCCCGGGGCAGCCAGCAATGAGCTCGAGATGCCAGCTGCAGGCAGGGCTGGCTCCGGGCAGCCCGAGGAGCTGGAGCCAGCGCTGGGGACGTGCCAGGGACAGGGACGGGGACCCGGCAGCGGGAGCTGGGTGCGCCCCGGGGCACCGCTGTGGCCACCAGCATCCCTCATCCTCCTCCTGCGGTGTGCGCGCCCAGGGCTGGGCAGCCCTAACCCTCTGGGCACCTGCAGTCCTTGGGGCACTTCTCATGGTGCTGAATTAACCCAAAATTCAGCACTCAGCAGGAGGAGGGGAGCAGCCTCTGATGGCTGAGGTCCCCTCGGCCACCCCGGTACGGTGCCAGGCAGCACCCATGGGTGCGCACAGCACCCGGGGCGCCAGGAGCTTCACCCAGGGCCAGCACAAAGCCTCTGGGACGGGGCTGGGAACACATTTTCCCGTTCCCCACGCGTTTGGCACCCACACCCAGCCTTTCCAGCGCTGGCACAGCCCTCGCCCTGCGCGCTCAGCATGAGAACGGGCGATCCGGTGCCCGTGCCCGGAGCAAGCCTGGCAAGGAGGAGCAGGGCTCCGGCCGCCACCAGCTCAGCCCTTCGCCCTCTTAACCCACAGGACGGGCAGATTTTGGCACTGCCACGATCCTGCCCGCCGCAGGATCATCGCGGTGTCCCCAGGGAGCCCAGCCACGGGTGGACAAGGTGGCCCCCGCTGCGTCTGTCCGCAGCCGGCAGCGGGGACAGGAAAGGGAAGTGAGAGGTGACACGCTGCGCCGGCGTGGGGACAGCTGTGTGCAGCGTGCTGGGGACAGGGGGGGTGACACCGCCGGGGGGGTGACCCACAAGGGGGACGGCACCTGCGAGCACGGCCTGAGCTGTGCTGCGAGCTGGGAGCCGGGTCCTAGGGGCACCTCGGGGTGCGAAGGATCTCCAGGGAGAGGGAAAAACGCCCTGGGGACCCCACATCACCACAGAGCAGCAAGCAGTGGGTGTGGGGGATTTACCCGGAGCAGGATTTAGTCTTCAACCAGGCGAGGCTCGGGGACGGCTCCCAGCCCTGGGCTGAGCCACGAGAGACGCTGACCCAAGGAAACACGCCCAGCGATGGAAAAAGTGACGCAGCTCGTGCATGGCATCAGCACGGGCCGTGCCAGGCGTCTCCGAGCCAGAAACCAACCGGGCAGCAGAGGGACGAGTGGCAGGGCCGGCAGCAACGCGCACAGCCACGCTACGAGACACCGAAGACACCCCTCCGGGGGCAGCCCTGCGAGGGGCCGGCTGTCCATTAGCGAGCGGCGTGCTCGTGAATCATTTATGGGCACGCTCAGGCCATCCATCAACGGCGGGGTCTCGCCGAAAGGCGCTCGCGGTCGTCAGCCTCGAATTTCCACGGGGCCCGAAACTGCAGGCGCCGCTCGGGGAAGTCCCCGGGGCGCGCAGCGGCTGTAGGACCGCGGGGCACCGGGATCACACCGCAACCCCACAGCGTTCAGGGAGGAAGGCAGCAAGGGGATTTCGGTCCGAGCCACCCCACTCGCCGCAGGATGGGCTGCAGCCTCCAGCACCGGGTAAATCATTAACGCCCGGCACGGATCCTGCCGGGGCCGAGCGCGCACGCCGCCACCACCGCAGGCAAATGAGCCAAACCCCACAGCTGAAGCGGAAAGCCGCGGTGCTGGCAGACAGGACTCTGTCGGTTAAGGAAGAGGGACGAAACCCGCTCGGTCCCACGGGACAGACGGACGTGGCGCTGCCCCAGCCGAGGGCTGGTGACTCGCCGGTGCCAAACGCGACACCCGAGGGGTTTCACTCCGAGTCTGACACCAGGACAGCGACGTCTGCGGGGACGTTTGGAGCTGCTGCGGCTGCTCGTGGGCAGCCAGGCGTGCAGCACGAGTGCCCGCAGAGCGCCGCAGGCATGCGCGCTGCCTCCCAGGGGCTTTAATCCCCATCTTCAGCTCGGCTGCCTCTGCCCGGGGGGGCAGCACACCAAGCGAGCCTCCCCCGACCAGCCCAGCTCCCTTTCGGGCTCCTCAAGCAATCCTCACGAACCCAAAACCTCCTCACCCAAGAGCGGCCGTGCGGGGCAGGAGCCCAACAGGTTCCCCGGGCGCACACCTCACGGCGATTGGGAAACCCTCGGCGATTTTCCTCTGCCTTCTCCTAAGCCGGGCAGGAGGTGAAGCAACCCTGGCGCGGTTTGTTCATCCCGGGCGAGTTTCAAGTGCTCGGCACGCCCTGGAAGGAAGCAAAACCACGCAGCCGAGATAGAGCCTGCCAGCCCACGGGGCCGCGCTGCCGGCTGCCGATAACGCTGCGCCAGGCTTCCCTCTCCTCCTGCCACGGGCACGGAGCTCCCTTGGCTCCGGGAGCGAGGGCAGCCCCGCTGCTCACACCGGGTCCCCACCGCGAGGGGCTCACGTTGGGGGGCACGTGTGGTTCGGGGGAATATGGCACCACTAAACACGGGGTTCCCATCCCCATGGTGTGGGTGCACGTCCTGCCCAACCCAGCATCCAGCTAGGGATGCCTTCCCCCGGTGCGGCCCCGCAGGAGGATGGTCCCACAGTCAGGAGCAGCCCTCTCCCCACGCCAGCCCTTCCAGAAGCCAGGTTTCCCCAGCAGCATTCTCGGAAGAAGCTGATATCTGCGCGGAAAGGGAAGGACTCGCCCACGATAACCGGCCGGGAATCTTCCCATCTCCGACAGAGACCTCTCAGCGTCATTCCCTTCCTTCCTGGCTTCCAGCAGATCCACTCAACCTCGCAGCAAAATCACCCAGGGCAGGTGGTGCAGCACAAACCCACTGGGCTTCCTTTAGGGCTGCCACGAAGCCGCCCGGCTCCGGAGATGCTCCGGACAAGCGGCTGGGCGGGCGCTGCTGCAGGACGCGGCACCGAGCCCCCCGAACCCGCTCGCCCTCTCCTCCTCGTGCCCAGGGCCACGTGCCAGTCCAACCCAGGGCAGACTCGCACGTGGAGGCTTTGAGGCACCGCCAACGGCTTCCGAACGACCAAAGGGCAAAAGTCTCCCGCGGGCAGCGCTGGAAGCCGACGCGGCACGAGCCCGGCGAGCAGCGCAGAGGCGTGGGGGCTGCTCCCCAAAGGTTCCTGCAAACCACCCCAAAATCCCAGGGCGTCCTGTGCAGCCCCGAGGTGGGGGCACCCAGAGGCCCCTGAGTGCCACATGTCCCCCTCACGTCTGTCCCCGCCCCGGGGTTTGCTCTTCGTGCGCCCGGCCCCGTCCCAACGCATGGGATTGTGGCAGCCTCGCATCCACCCTGCGCAGGCACCCCGTCAGCACCGCCGCGCTCCCCAAAAGCGAGGATGGCTCTTTTGTAGACCCTGCCCAGATTTCCCAGGCTGCTGGGATGAATTAACCCGGCTCGGTTTTATCTAAGAGCTGCTCGGTTACCTGGAGGTTCGGTTCCTGGGTAGCTTGGCTGAAATCAGGGACTCCCACGCAGGCCGCGGCTCCGGCAGGGCTGGGGACGCCACGGGTTGTTCCTGGGCTCGCTCTCGCTTCCCTGTTCGAAGCGAAATTCTTTGTGTGAGAGGGCAAGGGGCGGACGTTTCCTCCTCTGGTTCTGCAAAACGCCGTGGCTTTGATAGCAGCTCGCAGAGGGAGGGCACAGCCGGCACCAAGAAACTTCCTCAATGCTCTGCTTCACGGTCCTGAGCGCGCCGGACACCCGAGAGCAGCGCCGTGCTGGGCGAAACGCCCCACGGGGGGGTCCTGTGTTTGCTGAGGGTCCCCCCCCAGGCTCAGAGCACCCCAGGGACGCGGCAGCAGGAGGTGATGCTGAGCCACGTGCAGGAACTCAGCTCGTCCTGTGCACAAGATGAGCCACGGGCCCTCGGTGGGGCCCCCAGCACGGCAAAATACGCCCAAGAAAAGCCCCTCGGCCACCAGCTCCCTATCTCCTGGAGCAGGCTGCTTATCGCAGCGCAGCCACCCCGAGGCTCGCGCCGTGTCCCGCCAGCCCCCCCACACCCTTCCCTCCCCCAAAGCCTCAGCAGCTGAACATCAGCTGGTTCCTCAGCCTCATTTCCTTCCCTCCCAAACTCCACGAGGCCAAACCCGCCCAGGAAGGTCGGCGCAAGGCACGCGCGCCCCACGGGAAAGCCCGGCCGGGAACGGTCCATCCCGCCCCGTGCTCATCCCCATCCAAGGCGGCACGAGCATGGCGCGGAGGGCTCGCACACACACCGGTGCTCCCCGCGTGATGCTCTGCCTCCAGCCCAGCATCGAGCCCGGTCCCAGGAGGACGCCCAACACGGCTGGAGGATGCCAAGCCCTCCTCCTGGCCCAGCGTCAAGCCTGGAGTGCTCTTCGCCGGCATCCCCCTGCCCCATCGCCGTGGACACGTGCCAGGAGCACACTCTGCAGCCTCTTGGGTGCCAAGAGTTGCTCTGCTTCCCTCCTCCTCCTCCTTCTCCTCCTCCTCTTCCCAGCACTCTCCCCACCATCCTTCCCTGCCCAGGGATGCTTCGCCCCCAGGGGTGCCCCGGTCCTGGCTCCCCGCTTGCGGAGGTGCTGGGTGCCCGCACCCAAGGGATGCGCAGGAGGCACCCACGAGGCACGGGGACCTGCCCGAGCCGCCCGCCACAGCTCCCACGCGAGGGACGGTCACTCCCAGCCCTCCCCCCCGGCCCCAGCATTCCTGCAGGCCGGCGAATTACGGGGCTCACCGAACCAAATCCCCGGCGCGAGCTGCCGCGTGACGCACGGCGAGCGGAGGCACCTCCGAGCCGACGCAGGCTGCGTGGCAGCGGGCACCGGCCCGCGGGGGCGCCGGCCCCACCTCCCTGCTGCGAGCTGCCCCGGTCAGCTGGACGGATGAGGAATTATTAACTTTAAGTGAAAGGCAATAAAACGACGGACCGCTGGACGCAGGGCCCCGCCGCCCTGGGACGGGATCAAGGAGAGGCGGGTGTCGAGCGCATCGGTGCGCGCCCACGCTCGCCCCTCTCGCCACGGGGGACTCCCACGCCGCACGGCCAAGGAGCTGGTGCACCAGGCACACGGCTCCCAGCAAGTGACCCGGTGTCCCCGGGGTCCCCCGGTGTCCCCGGTGCTGCAGGGAGGCCGCAGTGAGTGCTCGGGCCACCCAGGTCCCACGGCAGCACCCAGCCGCACCGCGCACGGCCCGGACCCGGCCAGGAGCGTTGCAGGGTCCGGCCACGGCAGCCAGCCCGGCGCGGGGCTGCTAACGCTCACCTCGAGAAGGCGGCCGGCAGCGGGTTTTGCAGACCGGGAGGCTTTTTGAGTCGTCTGTGGCATCGCGCAAGTGGGGAAACCGAGGCACTGTGTGAAAACGAGCCTCCTGCTCTCGCCCGCGGCAAAACCCACAGCAAAGCGAGGGCAGACAGGGTCTGGGGGGGCTTCTCGGCTTGCAGGCAGCACGGGTGGGCTTTGGGGTACGCCCCCCCCCAAAAAAAAACCAAGCCCCCAGCATCAGTGCAGAAAGCTGGGGCAGGAGCGGGCAGAGGGAGGGGTCGGCGCCAGCCCCGCTCCCCAGTCCCCAACCAAAAGCCTCGTTAGGAGAGCAGCAGCCGATGAACTGCCTTGGGGTGGTTTGTGTGTGGTTTGTTTTTTTTTTTAAGTGATTATGTGAGAAAAAGGGTAAGAACGCCAAGGTTTTCATGTACACTCGCAAGGAGAGGTGCAGCTTTCAGCACTCACCCGGAGCTGGGGAAACGGCCGTGACCCTGAGCCCCGAACGCTCCCAAAAGAGCCCGGCTGCCGGCCCTTGTTGGTTCCTGGCCCAGCAGGGCCCAGAGGTCATTAAATAAAAAGCTTTTCATAACCAAAGAGTTTCCGAGCCCATCACTTACGGGCTCGTACAGATTTAAGGGAAGTAATCAGGCTGCAGCCTGGGGTAACTCGCTCCCTTCGCACAGGGCCCGCGCTCCCCCCGCTCCCGGTCCCCAAAATCAGCGACCAGCAGCTCCGCGGGGCCGGCAGCGGGCCCCGGGGCCGTCTGTCCGTCCTGCTCCCGCCTGGGATGCAGGTGGAGGCCAGGCCCTGCTTCGATTTAAAAGGTTTGGAGGGTCTTGCGCAGCAAACAGACCGGCCGGCAAAGGCACGCGCGGCCCCCCCGGCCCCGGCGGACGCGTGGCCCCCGCTCCCCCTCCGCTCCTCGCCGTTTCCTTCGGCTGTCAGCGCGGCTCCGAGCCTGCCCGGGAAGCGGCTGCTTTCTGCTGGAGACACCCCGAGGCCAGGATGCGTTTGGGGTCCCCCGAGCACACCACAAATTAAACGGGAGTGACCCCCCCGGGCACAAAAACCCCTACCCCGAGGCCAGCCCCCTCTTTCAATCCATCGCAGCCAAACCCCACAACCGGACCCAGCCTGAGCTCCCCCGACCCTCCCGCTCACCCCAAGGGGCTTTGTCCCCGCAGTGAGCCCCCGCCAGCCCTATAACCCCGTGGGATCTCGGCCCCACGCGGCCCCACCACCGCGCGCCCGCCCCCATTGTTCCCCCGCCACGCGCCCGACGCGCCGAGCGCTCCCACGTGCGCCCGAGAGCGACGCCAGCGCGGTGCCAGGGCACAAAACCCGGGGTGCCACCACCCCCCCGTCCGCCCCCAACGTGGTTTTCTCCCCCTTTTTACCTCTCCCCCAAACGGGGGGTCCCGCAGCACCCCCGCCACCCGTGCCCCGTGGGAGCCGGGGGGTGAGGATGATGAGGACGGGGATGAAGCCGGGTGCTGGGCTCCCGGCCCCGGTGCTGGGCTCCGTGCCGCCGCGATGAGCTCAGCCTGGAAATCCCCGGGAGTGACCGGCGAGAGGTGCGGGTGCCGGTGCCGGGTGCCGGTGCCGGGGGCTGCAGGTTCCCCTTCCCAAAGGGAACCCCCGGGGGACCCCCCCTGTGGGGTCACAGCACCGCGCTGTGCTGGGCTCCGGGCCTGGGGAGGGGGGGCTGGAGGGTGTCACAGGGGGAAAGGGGATGGGGTGCGAGGCTTTGCCCCAAAGCAGCATGGAGTCACCCCAAAACAGCCGTGCCTGGGGTCCCCCCTTGCAGGGTGCGCCCCAGCCCCTCGGTGACCCCGCACAGCCCCCGCGGGGTCGGTTTATTTACAAAGGGCTCGGGGCAGCCCACGGGCACATCGAGAAAACCCCAAAAGCAGCACCGAAACCGAACCCCACAGCCCAGCGGGCGGCACTCCCGACGGGACGGGCTCCAAATCGCCCCAAATCGCCCCAAAACAGCGCCCAGCCCGGTGCCAGCCCTCTCCGGCACCCCCCAGCCCCGGTGCTGCCAGGGGCATGGGTCCGAGCCCCGGAACAACCCCGAAAGCTGCCGCTGCGCCCCGTTAGGGCGGAAAGGGGAACGGGGGCTCCCTGCCCCAACCGGGGCACAACCGGGGGCTGGCACCCACGGCGGGGGGGGGGGGCCGTGGGGTGACCCCCACCCCCCGAGCCGGGCCGGGGGCCGAGACCCAGCCGGGAAGAAGCCGCAGGGGGGGTCCCGAGCCCCCCGGTTTTCCCCCCCCGTCCCCTCCCGGTGCTCACCCCCGGTCCCCCCCCCCCCCGGTGCCCCCCCGCACGCCGGAGCGGGGCGGAGGCGGAAGCCGGCCGGGAACCAAGCGGGGGGGGGGGGGGCTGCCGGGGGGGGGGGTGGGGAAGGGAAGCGAAACACCGCGGGGGCACCGCGACCCCCCCGTGCCCCCCGCCCCCGGTCCCCGCTCACCTCCGCGCCGCCGCCGCCCCGCGCCCGCCGCCGCCGCTCCCGGCCGGCGCCGCCCCCACCTGGAGGGGCGGGGCCAAAGGGGGCGGGGCTAAGGGGGGCGGGGCTAAAGGGGGCGTGGTCTCTGGTGGGCGTGGTCTCGGGGGCGTGGTCTCGGGGGGCGGGGTTCCCCGGCCGGGGTCCGCCCCGCAGAGCGCCCGCTGCTGGTGGCACCCGTGGGTGCTGCTGGTGGCACCCATGGGTGCTGCCCTGTGTCACCCGTGGGTGCCACCAGAGTCACCTGTGGGTGTTCCTGGTGTCACCTCTGGGTGCTGGCCGGTGTCACCCATGGGTGCTCCCAATGTCACCCGTGGGTGCCACCAGTGTCACCTGTGGGTGTTCCTGGTGTCACCTGTGGGTGCTGGCCGGTGTCACCCATGGGTGCCCCCAATGTCACCCGTGGGTGCTCCCAGTGTCATGTGTGGGTGCTGACCAGTGTCACCCATGGGTGTCCCCAATGTCACCCGTGGGTGCCACCAGTGTCACCTGTGGGTGTTCCTGGTGTCACCTGTGGGTGCTGGCCGGTGTCACCCATGGGTGCCACCAATGTCACCCGTGGGTGCTCCCAGTGTCATGTGTGGGTGCTGACCAGTGTCATCCATGGGTGTCCCCAATGTCACCCGTGGGTGCCACCAGTGTCACCTGTGGGTGTTCCTGGTGTCACCTGTGGGTGCTGGCCGGTGTCACCCATGGGTGTCCCCAGTGTCACCCGTGGGTGCTCCCAGTGTCATGTGTGGGTGCTGACCAGTGTCACCCATGGGTGTCTCCAATGTCACCCGTGGGTGCTCCCAGTGTCACCCGTGGGCGCTCCCAGTGTCATGTGTGGGTGCTGCCCGGTGTCACCCGTGGGTGCTGCAGGTGTCACGGGTGGATGTTATGGGTGTCACCCGTGGGTGCTCCCAGTGTCACCCGTGGGTACTTCTGGTGCCACATGTGGGTGCTGCCAGCACCACAAGGGGGTGTTCCCAGTGCCACCCCTGGGTGCTCCCAGTGCCACCCCTGGGTGCTCACTACCCCACCAGCCGCCCACAGAGCCCCTCTGGGTGCTGTTTCCACCCCTGGGTGCTCCCAGTGCCACCCCTGGGTGCTCGCTACCCCACCAGCCGCCCACAGAGCCCCTCTGGGTGCTGTTGCCCCCCCCCCCGGCCACCAGGTGAGCCCCCAGGAGGACAGCACCGAGGGCAGATTTGGGTTTCCAGCCCCTGCAGGGCGAGGGGCTGCGCAGGGCGCGCTGGGGCCACGTGCTGCGGGGCCGGGTTTGGGGTAACGCCAGCGCAGGGCCCAAAGGGGACCCCCAAGGGGGCTGGGCACGGCGTGCCGAGCCCCATCCCCACCAGACCCCATCCCCACCGCGGGGACCCCATGGGGGCACGGCGGGCACGGTGCGGGCAGGCACAGCGGGACGGCACCACGGGTCCGGGCACGTCCCCGTAAATGCGTGACGGATTTATGGGGCTGCAGAGCCGGGCTCTCGGAGGTGCTCCCGGAGGAGTGACCGGCGTGGGAAGGGCTGAATTTGCCGGGGAAATGCCTCTGCTCATCCCGGCCTGGGCAGCGAGTCGCTTTTCTCAGAAACCGGTCTCGCGTTTAGAGTCATCCCACGCCTGATGGTGAGACTGGGTGCTGGGCGTGGGGGCTGAGACCTTCGTGGGTTGGTCTGGCTATGGGGAAACGTTTTGGGTTTTGCCACAAAATCAAAACTCACTTCCCACCTTGCTGCTGGCCAAGGGCAGGCAGCGCTCGGTGGGGCCAGCACCAGCCAGGACCGAGCACGAGCTTTGCGCCTTGCAGTTAAAAATCTGCGTTTTTCCTTTCCATTTACCTCCCCACGGAGGGACACCTCGCGCCGCCCGGCTGCGCCACCGGGGTTGTGCCGAAAGCGTCCCTGGGGCTCGCAGATCAGCTCCAGCCTGGGCGCACGGCATCGGCGTGAGCAGGCAGCGCACTCGCTCTGGGTTCCTCGTGGGAACGTGGGTGGAAAAAGCTTTCGGGTCCTCCCGGCTCCTTCGAAGCTGTGCTGGGAAGCAGGTGGGGAAGGGGGAATCCCCTGCTCTGCCAGCTCCAGGCGTGGAGCCAGGGGTCTGCGCCCTGCCCCGGGGGAGCCCCGTGCTGGCCACCAGGGTCCCAGGAGGAGGACACCCCGCAGGGCCCCCCCCCAGGCCAGCAGAGCGTTGGGCAATAAGGAAGCGAAGCAAATGACCGAAAAAACCCCAAGGGTGCAGCGTCACCCGAGGATGTTGAGTCAGTGTGCCGGGACACCACGCGGCCGGCTGCAAATGCCGGGGCTGGCTTGGCCCCGAGGGGGCCGCGGGGAGGGTGCTGCGCGGTGCTGCGCTCCCGGTGCTGGCTGACCCCGGTCTGGGTGCGCTCGGGCTGGATGGGGACGGTGGGGACGGTGTCAGGGAGGTGACCCCAGCTGTGGAGGGGCTCCGAGGTCTGGCACCAGAGTCACAGAGTCACATTTCAGAGTCACAAAGATGGGTGAAATATCCCATTTTCACAACCCTGTTGTTTCTGCCCCCAAACCCCACGCTCCTGCCCTGGGGCTGCACCCCGAGCTTTCATTTCCCCTACACACCGACCCCTTCCTAAACCACCTCAACCCAGGACTTCCCCCCGCCCCCCGCTGGCTCCCCACCAGCCCCCAGCTGCTCGTGGGACCCCCCGCGGGCACATCCCCGTGTTAAAGCCCTCCTGTCCCCGGTGCCACCAGCAGCCACCGGTGCCACCAGCGTGGCCGTGGCCAGGAGCTGCCCGCAGCCGGTGCCGGGGCCCGCTGCCTGCAGCGCTGCCGTTCCCGGCACGGACGGCAGAGGCCAGGCCATGGCCGCTGCAGGCGCTGCTGGGAGCGGGGTGGGAGCCGCTCCCCGCAGCAGCAGGGGATGCTCAGCCTCTGGCAGTGCTCAGCACCCTCGTGGCACCCGCATCCACCCCACGCGTGTCCCCTGGGTGCCCAGCGCGGTGGCACCGCTGTCCCCGCCGCCCAGCCCACGCTTTCCGTCCCCGTGTTGGGATGTTGGTGTGGGGGCGAAGCCCTCCCCGAGCCGAGCCGTTCCCGCTGGCCTCGTGGTGCTGGTGGTGGTGGTGCCACCCCCCTGTGCTGTCCTCAGAGCTGGTCACGGCATCCTCGCCCCCCCGTCCCCCGCTGCACATTGGGCTGGCACCGTCACCTGCCCGTGCCGTGCTCGGGGGCTGCCCCAGCTCTGCCCCCTTTGGGAATTCAGGGATGTTCCTGGGCACCTCCAGCCCCGGGCAGCTGGGGACCCCCTGCTGCTGCCCCCAGAGGTGCTGGGACCCCCCTGGGTCCTGTCCCTGTCGCATCCCCCCCCCAGCCCATGGGCCTGGGGAAATCCTACTTGTGCCCCCTTCGAGTGCTGTTTCCTCCCTCCCTCGCTCCTCAGCCAGCCTGCAGTGGGGAAGCACTTAGAAATAAAACAATCCCTAACGAAATTAAAGGTTGGCAATCAAAGACGGGCTGCTGGGAGCTCCCCTGCTGGGTTTTCACCTTCTTTTATTGCTTTCCAGGGAAAAAAACTCTGGTATGCCTCTGGGGCGATGCAGCCGGGCAGGACAGGGCAGGGGCTGGGGGCTGCCCGCTCCCTTCGCTGCCTCTCACAGACCATGGGGATTTTCCTCCCCCTGTGAACGATTCCTGGCCAGGTGATAAAGCTGGGGATGTCCTGGCTTGGTGGCGAGGCTGGGACCAGAAGATGCCACCTCTGCCCCATGCCCCCCACGATGGGCACGGGGAGGAGGCAGGATCGGAGCGGGCGAAGCGCAGCGGCGCGGAGGAGGAGGTGACCTTTGCGAAGCAATCCTCCTCGCCTGCTGCTATTTATCCAGCCTTCCCCGCGGCTCCTCCTGCTGAGCCTGGCCTTGCACGTGCTGGCAGCTCCGCTCCGCAGCTCCCCGGAGCCCTCCGTGAGCGTCCAGGTGCCCACAGCCTCCACCTCTGTGCTGGGCTCCGTTCTCCCAGGAACCTCTCCAGCCTCTTTTGGTGGGGGCGAGGGTACAGGAAGGGCTCAGACCGGGCAGGATTCAGCATCCCCCCATGCAGGGTCCCATTTTCCCCCAGGGGAGATGGCAGAGAGCAAGGCTGGAGTGCCACAACAGCTGCTTCCCCAGAGCATCCTCATCAGCACCCCGGTCTCTGCGGGCACCCGGCCTCTCCGTGGGCACCCGATGTCTGGGCACCCGATGTCTCTGGGCACCCAATGTCTCTGGGCACCCGATGTCTCTGGGCACCCCATCTCCATGGGAATTCTCTCTCCTGTAGGAACCCCTGCCTCTGCGGACACCCCGTCCCTGCAGGCACCCCTCTGCCACCCCTGGTCCCACATTGCCTTATGGCATCAGTGGGTTGTCACCCCCCAGCCATCACCATGAGCATCATTTTAAAACTGGGTTCCTGCAGCTGCTGGTCCAGTTCCCAGGCCCCGATTCCTACTTTTTTTCACCCGCTCATCACCAGCACAAGCAGCGCAGGTGTCACCTGGTGTCCCCGCTGGGGACAGTGCCACGAGGGACAGAGGGAAGAAGCGTGCTGGCAGCATCCCGGCACCATCCACGCAGGCAGGGCACGGCCGGGCAGCGAGCAGCGGGCAGCGTCACCATCCCGGGGGGACAGCGGCACCGCTGGGTGTCACACACGGCCCCGCACCTGCTGGGTGGCACCGAGACCTCGGCATATGTACAGGACGACACGCAGACGGAGATAAAATACACTGGTAGAGCGTGGTATAACTGCGTTCATGGCCCAGCCCCAAGCAGCGCGCAGCTCGGTGTTCCCTTGCACCGCCGGTTTTCTTCCTCCTTCGCTCTTCCTCAGATCCCACAAGTCCGTTGTGGTGTGCGGTGACAGCAGCTGCTCACCCTCCTGCTCCGTTTGTCTCCCCCCCAGAAATGTTCTCTTTATTTTGTTCCCCCCTCTCCCCCACAAGTTTAAAGCAAACCCATTTACCCCGTCCGCGCACTGCTGCCCTTTGTGTCTGGCCTATTGTTACCCTTTACCAGGAGAACAATGAAAAGAGAGAAAATATTTGTAGTTACTTATTGGAATATCCAAAAAAAGAAAGTAAATGATTTGCACTATTGCTTGGAAAAACATCCCTAAAAGAAATAAATCCCTGGGCTGTGCTGCCCAAATACAAAAGCGCTCTGACGGGACAGAGCCCCGGGGTTAGTTTATTTCAGGGTCTGTTCGGACCATCAGCCTCAAAACTGATGGAACATGCAAAGAGCATCCGTGAGGTGACTGTTTGAAGCTTTCCCTTAAAGAAAATATACTTGTCAATCTTTTTATTATTATTTATTTATATTATTTATGAGAAGGAGAAGGAGAAGGAGAAGGAGAAGGAGAAGGAGAAGGAGAAGGAGAAGGAGAAGGAGAAGGAGAAGGAGAAGGAGAAGGAGAAGGAGAAGGAGAAGGAGAAGGAGAAGGAGAAGGAGAAGGAGAAGGAGAAGGAGAAGGAGAAGGAGGAGAAGAGAAGGAGAAGGAGGAGGAGGAGGAGGAGGAGGAGGAGGAGGAGGAGGAGGAGGAGGAGGAGGAGGAGGAGGAGGAGAAATAGGAGGAGGAGAAGGAAGCCTCCTGCCCCCCTGCAAGCCCCCCAGCTCTGCTCTCTCTCAGAAGTGCCTGTGAGAAGAGAAACCTGGCTGTGAATTACCCCGGAGGATTTTTCTCTCTCCGATGCGCTTTCCTCCCCCCGGCGCTGTGACTGCATCCCTCGGCTGCCAAAGGCCCGGGAATTAATCTCGGCCCGCGCTGACAGCGTTTACATTGGGCGCAGCTCAGATAAACCATATCAGAGCAGGAGCCGGGCGAGGAAGGAAGGGCCGTGCTCCTGCTTAGTGTCAGCCCCGCGAGGGCGGCTGCGCCCCGGCCCCGCGGCGTCGCTCCAGCACCCAGCGGCCCCATCCGGGCGGCTCCGAACCCCCCCCCCAGGGCTGAGGGTGGCCGTGGGGAGGACTGGAGACAGGGTTCCTCCTGTACTTTACCCCTCTGAAGGCAGTGGAGAATAAGAAGGGGAATTTTGGGGTCAGCAGGAGCACGTGGGTTTGGTCTGCAGCCCTGTGTCCCCCGGGATGGGGACCTGGTGGGTTACGAAGCGTCCCCTGGCACCGGGTTTGGGTGCCCCTGTGCTCCTCAGACCAAGGGCTTCTCCTCGCTGAGAGCTCACAAGGGCTGCTTTTTAATAACTATTTTAATAACTATTTGCACAGCACGGTTCTTGCAGCCTCTCTGCTATCTCCGCCTTGCAGATGTATTCCTGCCCGGCCCTCGCGACGACCTCCGGCTCTCCCCATCACTGTCTGCGGGCAGGAGGTGGGCAGAGGGTGGGGATGTGCCCCCCGGGACCCCGCACGGAGCCCCCATTCCCCGCGGGCAGGGCTGGCTGAGCTCTTCGCAGACCCCACGGCCAGCAGGGACAGGCTGGGAGCACACCCCATGCCACGGCTCAGCGACCCCATTCCCCTCTCCCCCCATTCCCCACCCCATAAAACCCCACCGGGGCAGTTCCTAAAACCTCCGCTCCCTGGGGTAAGGGTTTCCTCCTGGAAAAAAATCATCCCGGGGCGGCTATGCTTGGTTTTGGGGTTTCCCAGGCACAGGGCAGCAGGAGGAGGGCGCAGCCCCAGCACCCAGGTGCCCACGGCAGCCCCCAGCACACCGCCAGCCTCAGCCTCCCGCGGCGCCTCCGCTCTCCTTTGGGTTTGGGTTTGGGTTCGGGTCACGGCGCGATCGTCACAGCCACCCCCGGTGACGGGACCCGGGGGTAAATATTAGTGCGAAGTGAAGGGCTGTGTAAATATTTTCGCTCGGCAAGGTAATGATGAAGCTCCCAGCTCCTTTTCAAGCAGGCGCTGGAAAAAACCAGCCCCGTGTTCCTGGTTTCCAGTCAGCCCCGGCTCTGGCTGGCCTCAGAGCGGCGCGCGGAGGTCCCGGAGCCTCGTGGCCCCACCGCAAGCCCCCCGGAGCCGCCCGGTCCTTTCGCTCCTGGTTTCCAAGCCGACGTTTCCCACCTGGAGCACAGCACCTGCAGGCTTTGCTGACCCTTCCCTTCCGCCTGGAAGCGCACACAGGATGGGGCAGAGACTCCGAGGATGGCTTGTTCATCGTGGGAACAGCACCGAGTGATTTTCCCAAAAAAGAGGCAGCAGGAGGAGATGGATTGAACCCGGTGCTCCCCTGCAGGGGCTGGCCTTTGGCTTCCTTCTCCCTGGCCGTGGCTGAGCTGCCCCCCGGCTTTGTGGCCACGTGTTGCAGGGGGCCAGGAACGGTGTCACTGGGGTCCCATCACCCGTAGGGGAAGAAACAGGCTCCCCTCGCATGGCCACGCCAGACCATGTTGCTCAGGGAACCCAGCCCAAGAGTTATCCTGCTGCCTGCAGGGCCTGGAGAACCTCACTGCTGCCCTGACCCGAGGGGAGAAGGGTGGCACTGGGCTCCCAGAGCACCCACCAGGCTCCCAGAGCCCCTGGGCAGCAGCTATGGCCCTGATCCCCTCCTTTCTCCGTCTCAGACCTCACCGAGACCCTCAGCCTCAGACCGGGACCCTAAACTGGGAGTGCTCCCCTTGGAGCTGGTTGTGGCCAGGCTCTGGGGCTCTGTCACCCCCATGGGATGAGTTTCCCCCCCTGGAAGCCCGTTCCGGTTCTGGTGACCTTTTATTGGCACTAGCAGAGAGAAGCACAATAAAAGGGATCGCCTGGATGGCTTTTCCAAGCCCTGCATCTCGAGGAAATGAGGCTTACGGGACGATAACGTGCATCCGGCTGCCTCCTACCCATCCTCCACCAGCAACATTTGGACAAGCTGGCCACTGTCAACCAAATCTGACGGCGATCTCAAATGCATCACGAGCCTGTTCTGCATGGCAGGGAGCTGGAAAGACCCCAGAGGGAAACTGCACCGTGCTGGGACCCGTCCCACCGCAGCAGGACTCAGACACAGTGCAAGGCACATGAGGAGCCGCGAGGGATGGAGCAAAGACCCTGGCTTCTGCTGCTCGGGGAGCCGTTTGCTATTCCTACAGGCTGGGAACCACCTCCTGGTCCTGGTCCTGGCTGCTGCCTCTCGTGGCAATCACCTCTGGGGGTTTCCCTTCCAACCCTGCCCCACTGCCTCCTGCAGCAGGGATGGAAACAGGGGCCCCTCGGGCACCTCCACCAGCCCTAGATAGAAGGGGGGCGAAGGGCAAATCTCCTCCCTTCGCTGCTGATTTCTGTCCACGAGGCTCCATCGCTGGTCCCCCACTGTGCAGGCACCCACGGGGCAGCCCCCAAGCCCCCGACAGGACGCCTGCAGCCCACCAGCATCGCTACCGCCCTGCGGGAAAGAAACCAGGACGAGCTGGAGGGTTTTGATCGATTTATCCACTGAAGATACAAGTTTCAGTTTAATAACACCATTCTGTCTGGTTACAAACATACTAAAAACCTACAAAAAGGAAAAAAAAAATAAAACAGTTACATCCATCGTACACTAGACGGCATGTATAAAACCAGCACGGAAGCGCCGAGAAACACGTACATGAAGAGCATCCGCAGCAGCATCGGTAACGGTACAGACACAGAGCTACATCAGAGCGCGCCGGCTCACGTCTGTGGGTCACTGGGGGACGGCTTCGGACAAACTAACGATTAGAGACAACTTCAGCTATGGAGAATAGTTAGCGGCGCAGCCCGCTGAACGGGTCAGAGCCACGCGGGCAGCTTTACCCCTCCCGAAGTCGGTCCGCGGTGCGGTGGCGGCGTTCCCGTCCTCGCCTGCCTTCCCGGTGCCGCCGCGGGTGGCCCTGAGCTGTCCTCGCACGGGCACCGGCACACCAGGGCTGAGCTCTGGTGGCCAAATTCTGGTCCCTGCTGGAGTCTCCGGGCAGGTCCCTGGGGAGCGAGGGGTCCCAGCCCCCTGTGCTGGATCGAAGCACAAGGGCAGGGACACGGCCGGGCTCCCCGGCCCTGCAGGGAGGTGATGGAGGGGGCACAAGGTCCTCGGGGGCTCCTTGTCTCTGGTGGAGTCGGAGTCTCTCTAGGTATGGGTGTGAATGGGACGCAGCTATGTGTGCACTAGCTATGGTGGTGAGGGGATGGGGTGGACGGGGTCTGTGTCCCATCCCGAACCCAACGCTCCCGCCGTCCTCGGGCACGGAGCGCCCAGCTCCAGCCGACCAAATGCCGTGCCAAACTAGGGGGGGGACACAAGTTGGGTGTCCCCAAAGGGAGCCAAGAGGAGATGCCTGGGTCCAGGTCCTGCCCTGGGGGTGCTGAATCCCACCCCTCCAGCTCAGCATTCATCCTGCTGACGGGGGCACAAACCTTTCCCACTGGCTCACGGGTCCAAGCCTAGCGCTGAGGCTAAGCCAGCAGCACCAAGCTGCTGTATGAGCGAGGGGCCACATCCTGCCCTAGTGCCAGGGGAGGCAGCTCTGAGCATGGCAGGCTCATGGGGGGCACGGGGGCACACGGGGAGGCGAAGTGCCACCCTTCCCGGGGGACAGGACGGCCACCAGCTGCCAGCTGGCTGTGACACCGAGCAGCTGCGCACGCGTGCGCGCACTGGAGAGCCAAGCCCTGCCCTCCCTTTCCGCTCTTCCCCACCGCATTTTTCATCCCTCTGTCACTCCGGAATGATATTTTTTTCCTTTTTCTGTTCATTTTCATCTCTCCCCAGATGACAATTTTCCCGATTTAAGCCATGTCTGCTTTGCTGAGGGCGGCAGAGCGGGGGCGTTCGCTTTATCTCTGTCTCTTCCCCGAGCGAGCTCTGCCCTGGCCACCTTCCCCACTTCATTTTTACTTCCTACAGAGCTGGTAAAAATAAACATGTTTTGTTTGCATATATTTGAGTGGCTCGCAATTTGGCTGATGGGGTGGATCCTCGAGGGACAGCAGCTGTACACATCTGGATTTGGTTTAGAAAAGTATGTCTGGAAAATAAACAAGCCCGACACACACATGCGTGCACACATGCAGCCATGGGCCAGTTTTTCCAGGCATGGAGGGGGAAAAAAAAAGAATAAACTAAACAGAGGAGGAAAAAAAGAAGAAACCAAACAACGTCCCAAGGTCCTGCAGCTCTGGGGGTGATGTCTGAAGAGCAGGGGGCACCAGTGGGGACAGGGCTAAGCCAGGCTCAGACCCCAAGCCCACCTAACTTCATCCCTAACCTGGGATGGCCACGTTAAGAGACAGTTGTCCAAGCCCCTGGGGACAGGGCTGTCCCCAGCCTGAGCCACCCCTGGGGTCCCAAAGTCTCACCAGGAGCTGGGGGAGACACGAGGGTCCCTGCAGGCACCTGGTCAATGGCTTTGAGGCGTGGGGACCTCACTGCTCCTGGCTGCTCCCCCAAAGCCCAGGTGGATCAGACGTGAACCCGGGGACTTGGTGGCCTCCCCACCATCACCTCCCCTCAAACCACATCCAGCTGGAGCCGATGGAGGGGGGCCCTTGGCACTCGGTAGAGCATCCCCATCCCCAAGCCCAGCCACGGAGCAGACACCCCCATTTCTTTCTAGCTGGAAAAAAAATCTCTGATTTCTGCAGGGCCACAGCTGAGCCCGGTTTTGGTTGAGGGAAGGGAGAGCAGAGGAAAAGGTTTCCACCCGAAAATAAAGTTTCTGCCTGGAGAATATTAACCTCAAAGGTTAACACGTGAACTTTTGTCTAAAGATGAAACATCCCCATACGGCCCGGCGTCCGCAGAGCACGGAGAGTACTGAACTCGGCGAAAACACGCCTGGCTGGCCCCGAGGATTTGGCAGAGGTCGGTGCAACTGCACTTGTGAGAGCCCGGTGATGCACGCACAAAAAAACTTTCAGTCCCAATCCAAGTGATTGCTCTCCGCTCTGTGCTGGAGCAAAGCCTGTGACTGACCAGGTCTTTTCCCATCTGCAAGGGCCTGATCCTGACAGCGGCCAGCTGCGAGCACAGCTGATGGTTGAAAGGTGCCTCCGCAAGTGGTGAGCAGCTGCTTGGATGCTCAGAGCTGAGCCTGAAGGTGCTGGCACCTTTAGGGGTGCACTTTGGTGGGCCGAAATTCAGGGGTGCCTACCGTCAGGGACCCTGCTTCGGGGGCAGTGCCCCTCCTCGCCCCATGCCCACCTTCCTAAAGCTGCTTTCAGGCTGCAGTGTGCCTCCCTGGTTCAGGCAGGCCTTGGGATCCTGCTCTTCGGTGGAAATCCTCCTCTTCCTCCTCCTGGCAGCTTTCTCCCCCCTCCCTCTGCCTCTCTGAGAGGCTGAAGGCTCTCCTGCTGGCTCCCCTCACAACCCAGGACAGGCTGCGAGCCAGGAAGGTGCGGGAGCACAGCCAAGGGGCTCCGCGTCCTCCCCAAATTCCCCTTTGCCTAAAGCCAGTGGATAACAGGACAAACTCCAGGCTGCACGTAACCGAGCCCAGAGGATGCGAGAAAGCCTCCAGAGCTGGTGTTTGCCCCTCTGTGTGGGCTCCCACCCACCCGGAGCTAAACCCTGTTACAGCCAGAGAAGGGAGGAAGGGGAAACCCCCAAAACATCTGTAGGAACAGGCACACAGGGCTGGCAGGCACAGGGGCCCCAGGGACCTCTCCAGATCGTGTCCAGCTTGTTAGGGGAAAGGCCAGGGCATGTCACCATTTAGGCAGCAAAACACCCCAAACACCACAAGCAAAAAGGATTCCCTGTGGGTGTTTAAAAGAAGAGAGGAGCCAGCTGTGGGTGAGCAGAGCAGGGGTTCCTGGCTGCTCACCCACACAAACTTAGATAGGTGACATTGCCTTGAAAGGTAAGGGACAGTTTGGGCAGTACCAGGTGGCAAGGATGCCAAAGCTTCCTAGCTAAATACAATGCTCCAACCCCAAACTCCCATCAGCCGGTCCCCAAGCACCCTATAAAGCTAAAATGTGTGCAGGAGGTAACGGGGCTGCCCCATGGGGAGCCCTCTGCCGGGACGGGGGGGAGCACTGCTGAGCCCACGAGGTCCTCCTGCAGGGACAGATTTCTACCAGGCACTTCATCTGGAGGAGCCCAGTCTCACCAAGAGGGCAGGAGTGTTCATTACATAAAAGCTTTGATTTTAACAGGGCAGGGACCTTCCTTCACCCCCAGGAATCCCCCCCTGCTGCAGCCACTTCATCTTTCCCCTCCCTCAATCCCCAAATTCCCCTTCTCGCCCCACATTCCTGCCGGACAGACAAACGTACACACACGAGCCGCCAGGGCTGTGGGCAGCAGCCAAGGCACAACACGTGCCACCTGAACCCATCCTCACGCACATCCCCGCCATCAGCGTCGACCCCGTGGGAGCTGCAGGGAGGCGGGTGGGCTCATGCGCCCACCCAGAGGCACCCCATCTATCCCTTTTCTCTCTCCCAACGGGGCCAAGCGGCACAGCCATCCGTCCCCTTGCTCCCTGCAGCCCTGGGATGGTCTGCAACAGGCAGCCAAGAGCCGTGGGTGAGGAGCGCAACAAGCACTGGCCTGGGGATGCAGAGGGCACGGGGCAGCCCTGCGAGGCTGCGGGGAGCGGTGCAGGCAAAGCGAAGCGCAGTGGTGGGGAGGGCAGCCAGGGGTCCCAAAAAAGCAAGGAGCTGGGTTTCCCCTGAGGGGCTTTGCATGGAAAGCGAGGGTGGTTTCGCCCACCGGTGAGCTGCGTGTTGCTGCCTTTCGGCACAGCTCGCCCGAGGGACGTGGCGGCAGCAGCGGCGAGCACAGGATTCGGTGATGGACGGGCTGGGATGGGAGGATGGAGCCCACAACCAACGCACCCCCTGCTTCACCCCGACCCACCCGCACCCTTCGTGGTTCTTTTTGGCTTGTCGTTGTGATTTATTGTTGTTTTTTTTTAAACCCTATAGAGATCAAATTATGACTTGGCAGCTCCCGGAGCCGGCCCCACTGGGCTCCCCAGACCGAGCGAAAGATCTTTGAGAAGAGACCAGAGTGGGGTCCTGGCGTGAGCGACCCCCTCCCTGCCCCTCGCCCGTGCCCGCTGTCCCTCACAGGGTGGCGTTGGGGTACGGCGCCCAGCCCACCTCCTTGTATGCCGCCGTGACGTGGGTGTAGATGAGGGTCCGCATCTTGGTCCAGGCGCCGTGCGCCTCCGGGGTGAAGTCGTTGCCGTACGCCTCGGAGATGACCTCCAGCAGGACGCCAGTGAGTTTCTGGGGGGATAAGGGGTTCATGAACTCCACAGGCAGTGCAAAATACTGAAATCAGCTTTTTTTTTCCCCCCCTAAGGAAATCCAGTGCTACGGGTGAGTTCTGAGAAGGACAGCCCTCTGTGGGGTGGGTGCAGGATGTCGGGTCTCAACACCCTGGGATAAGGGACGGGGCAGGTACCCTGCCTGCATGGGACAAGGAACGCTGCTTGTGTTCTCAAGCATCCCCCTTATTTTGGCATCTCTTGTGTTTTAAGTGCCTCCACCTTTAAGTGCCTCAACCATGCTTGATTTCTAGAAAACATGACAAGGGGACAGACATACAGCCACGACCACGCTGGAAGGGGTTGCAGGACACCAGTGGGTGGGGAGAGGTCCTTGAAACCCCAACGCTCCATCAGCATCTGCATTTGGGAACAGTGCTCTGCACAGGACAGCATCTCAGTGGGAAAGCACAGCCACGTGGGGAGCGCCCCACAAACACCCAGCCTCGGGGCGAGGACGAGCAACACCTCCACGCCACCGATCCCCCTCCCCAATTCCGAAAACATCCCCCGAGATATTTCTGCTCCCATCCTTTACCTTAAAGTAGACGGGCTCCACTTTGTGCTTGAGGGCGTGGGCCTTGCCCACCAGGGCCAGGACGGAGGAGACCTTCTCCGGGTCGTTGAGGTTCTCCACCACGGTGTTAATGGCCCCCATGACCCGCTGGGCGTGCTTACGCAGCTGCAAGCTCCTCTCCATCTCCAGCGTGTCGTCCATGTGCTTGAACTGGCTGAAGTACTGCTTGGCCGACGGGAAGTTGACAAAAAACCTTCGGAGAAAGGACGGACACGAAGTGCAGTGAGGAGACGAAGCAGAAAATGGAGAGGTGGAGGCGCTGGGAATGACCCCACCGGGTTTGGGGCAGGCTTCTCATTGAGCTCCCGGGGGAATTCAGCAGGGTAAATCAGGAGGGTAACACCTTGCTCCCAGAGCTCCCCTATCTGCTACGAGGACATCCCAGCTGGATATTCACCGACAAAGCGGAGGCACGGCTGAGTTCTTTATCATCACATCCATACCTTTATCATCATACCCAGAGGCTTCAGCCCAGCCGTGCCAGACGCCGCATCCACTCCCCAGACATCAGAGCACCGCTTCCTGGCTCAGAAAGATGCAAGTTTCCCAAACCCCTCCTTCAGCTCAGCCAGCCTCTCCCTGCCCCAGCCCCGCTGTGAGCCCAGGGGCTTCCTTCCAGCTCCCCAACCCCAAGAGCCTGCCCGGGATGCCCCCAGCCCCAAAGATCTCACCAGAGATCCCCAGCAAGGTCTCAGCCCAGAGTTCCCAGCGCTAAACTCACATCCCTGCCAGGAGCCGCTTCCAGCTGCACAAGGGCAGCCCCCAGGCACCCAGCCTGGCCCCCGAGCACCTGGGGACCCCCCTTTTCTGTGGGATCAATCAACCCCAATGAAACCCAGCTGGGGCAAACAAAGCAGGCAGCTGCCCCCAGGCACCACGCGCCCCTTCCCCACCCATCCCTACCTCCCCCCAGGACCAGGTGGGATCCTCGTCCCCCCTCGCCACTCCACGGGCAGTGGGAATTCGGGGCTCAGGCTCGTTTGCTGCTTTGTTCCCCTGCTCCCTGCCCGTCCCCGCTCCCTCGGCTCGCCGCCGCTTCCCCGGGGCACCTGGGATTCATCAGGCGGCCCCAAAATAGGTTCCGGAGGTGTGAAGAGTGCGCGGCGGAAAGGATGGGGGGAGGAAGGAAGGTGGAAAGGGGGAGACGAGGTGGGAAGGACAGTTGTTCCTCCCTGCTCCGAGGGTTTTCTGTCCTGCCTCCCTCCCGGCATCCCACAGATTTTCCCTCACCGTGCCCCGGCCTTCCCGCAGCCCCCAGCTTTCAGCTCGAGCCAGCACCAAGATCAAGGATGCTCGGCCCCTCTAGGGCAAAGCTTGGGTTTTGGCTGTCCCCGTTCACGGATTTTCCCCTCCTGCTGCCCAGACGTCCTCCCAAGCTCCCCCAAAAGACCCATTTAGGTCCAGCTCACGGGCACGATGCGAGGACCCGGGGAATGGGCTTGGAAACAGTCCTGGCACAAATCACGCTGCAGCCGGCAGGACCCCAGGGGCCGCAGCATCCCCCAGGAAAAAGAGGGGCTGAAAGGAGCCCCCGGGGCCGTGTCCTCCCGCAGCACCAGCGGAGGCTCCGACCTTGCCCACGGCATCGCTGGCACCTCCCTGCCTCCCCCGTGGGCTCCGCTGGCAGCGGGGATGGATCCGACCCCAAAGCCCCGCGAGGAAATGTCTGCGGGGCCAGGCCGAGAGAGGGAGCGAGCCTCTCTTGCTTAATAAACAGAGAAGATTAATGTAACACAAAGGTTAAATATAACCAGAGGGAAGGAGAACAAAAAAAAAAAAAAGAAGAGGAAGAAATAAAATAACTCAAACAATACTGAATTAGAAGAGGTGTTTGTTGTGTTTTTTTCCCCATCTACAGAACATTTTTTGAGTTCAAACATCTCAGGCTCTGGAATTTTGTTGGCTCGTTGTGTGTGTGTGTGTGTTTGGGGCTTTTTTTCTTCACTGGAGTCATTAAAAATATGACATTTACCATTGCATATCACACAAAATGATGATTGATGGAAAGCAGATGCCTGAATACCGATCTCATTAAATTTCTTTTTAAGCGATCCCGTTCTGCGCCCGCTAATTTGTTCCCTGGGAGCTACATCTGGACGGGGCGGACAGGATGTCAGAGCTGCCTTCCTCCCTCTTTTGCCCTTCTAACAACTTTAAGGACGCAGTCCTTCCCGGCGGCAGAGCCGAAGGAAATAATTAAGGTGCAAACCACGCCGTCCCCATGAACCTGGTTTGTGCTCAGACGCGGTGGTGCTGCCTCGCCTCGCCTTTCCCCGTCTCCCTCCCTCTGCCCACCCCTGCAGGGCAAACCGAGCAGGGAGAAAATCTTCAAACCCGGCCGTTTCCTTCCTTGCCTGCGCTCCGAGCTCCAGCTGGAAGCAGGACCCCAGGTGCTTCGTCATCCTCAAACCCTCGGTGCTTCACTTACCTGGCAAACCGCAGGGAAAAATCAGCACCAAGCCCTGAGTCCCCGAGGGGGACTTCGTACAGGAGCGGGGAGCACTTGGAGACTTTTTGTTGGCCTTTCATGGTGCTTTCACGCTCATCCTGCAGTCTATCGGCTTGTTTTTGGGGCCAGGGCTGCCGGGCACTGCGTGTGTTAGCAGAGGAAGGGAGCAAAGGGGCCGGGATGCCCCGATGAAGCCCAGGGAGGTTTGGGGAAAAGGCAGCGACCCCCGGCACGCATCCTGCCTGCTGTGCCCGGCTCGCAGCCCCACGTCCTCGCTGCCTGCCCCATCACATGCGGGAATTCAGCCTCTCAGGCAAACCCTGGGACCGAGGGCGAGGAGAGCACCAGATGAACAAATTAAGAAAAAGCCAGCATGGCTTTCCCACCGCCCTTCAGTTTCCCACATCCCCGTCTCCCAGAGCCTTTATCTCCGGCATCATCCTCAGCTCCTCCACGCACACATCCCAGCCTCTCCTGCTTATGGCAGTGGCACCGCACAGGGACGGCCACATCGGTCCCACCTGCAGGTCCCTGGTCCCCATGGGGTGCTTTGGGGTCCCCCCAGGACCTCCCCATGGCCTTGGGGACGTGGGGATGCCCGTGCAGCCACGTCCCCCCCCGAGCATCCCAAAGAGTGCCGCAGTCCCACAGGACACAGCCATGAACCAAAGGCACCATCGAGCACCCTCCCCTTTTTCTACCTCCTGGGGGGCTGCCATATAAAAAAGCCTTCCTCTTGCCTGCCCTCAGTACCAGAGCAGAGTCCCGTTGGTCTCCGTCCGGCCTTTCCTCCAGAAAAACATCAATTGAGATGGGCCGCGATGATTCACGAGCGTGTGATGTGCTGTGGGACGGGGACATCCCCACCAGGGGGTCAGGCTTGGCTCCGGGCCCCTTCCCGACAAAATATTTCAGGGAGGGATCTGGGCAAGCTGCTTTGCTCCGAAAATTTACCATCCGGCAGCCAGAGAGGGGCTCCTTGCCCCAAGGCACACCTGGACACAGCACAAGTCAGCTTTGGGCATCAGCTGCAGGATTGTGCCTTTAAATGCCATTTGGGGGGCTTCAGCCCGTTTAATTTGGGGGCTTCAACCTATTTAATTTGGGATATTCAACCCGTTTAATTTGGGGGCTTCAACCTATTTAATTTGGGATATTCAACCCATTTAATTTGGGGGATTCAACCCATTTAATTTGGGGGATTCAGCCCATTTAATTTGGGGACTCAACCCATTTAATTTGGGGGCTTCAACCCATTTAATTTGTGGATTCAGCTCATTTAATTTGGGGGCTTCAACCCGTTTAATCAATTCAGCCAGCTGAAAAATACCAGACCGTTTTTTCCACCCAGCAGAGCGATTACTCAAGCTCTTTGGTATTTTCTCCCAATTCTCAGGACGGCGCCAGGCGCCCAAGGAGCGCTTTTCCATTTCAAAGCTCTTTGCAGACCGTCGGGGGCCAGGTGTGTCAGCTCACACAAGCAGCTGCCGAAATCTGGGGGCCTGATTCTGCCTTCTCTGCCCCTCCTACACCCCTGCTTCGTGTCTGAGAGGGGGAGCAGTGACGGAGGGATGGAGAAGGCAAAAAATTTGGAAATGTGGAAAGGTGACGGTGGGCCTGGAGCAGTGACAGGGGAAGGGGAAGGGAGAAACCCCCCCAGGACACGGCACAGCTCTCGCATTCGGTGTGGGTTTGACTAATGGGAACTGTCCCTGGCTTTCATCCCCACGAGCCCGGGGGGATCCATAAAGTTTTGTGGTCCTACATCCGCGACCGCAGAGCGTGTGTGTGGGTGTGGGAGCGGCCGTGTGCGGCCGGCAGGACACGGGGGGCTTTCATGGCTTCCCAGGCTTCGTCAGGGGCTGCGAAGGAGCCGGGACCCCGAGCCCCAGCGGTGCTCAGCCCCCGTCTCGTGTCGGGCACTCGGCTGCTGCGTGGGCGCCGGGGGGCTCTGAGCAGATGCCGGAGCTCTGCGCCCCGGCTCCTCCGCCACGAGGTCCCCAACAGGGAGAGTTTTCCAGAAAGAACCGATTCCTCAATTACGGGTGGGGAAACTGAGGCAGGGCGACATGCCTGGGGGCATGGGGAGGACACACGTGAACGTCAGCTCCGGTCTGTTGGCTGTGCTGGCCGGAGTGACCCAGCCGAAATAAAACCCCAAATGTGCAGGTCGGGGGTCTGGAGCCCCACCCAGCCCCGACCCCAAAACCAGCCCCAGCCCCAGCAAGGGTTAAGGCAGCTGCTGCGAGATGGATCCCAGCAGCGTTACCCGCAGAGGGCCCCGAGCTCCCGAGGAGGAGGAGGAAGACGAGGAGTCTGTGCTTCCTCCGGAGCGAGGCTCCCCCGCCGAGGGAGCCGTCAATTAGCGACAGTTCTAACCGCGCGGCGCACGTTCCCATGGCCCGGTGGCCGCTCAGCCAGAAGTCCCCATTGTTCCTGTTCACGTCCCACCGGACCCCGCGAGCTCAGGACCCCGCTGTGCCGCTGGAAGGGACCCATCTGCCGCAGCCACCGGGGCTGGGAGCCCGCCGGGTGTGACCCCGTGCCTCAGTTTCCCCAGCTGCCAAGCGGAGGCTGGGAGGATAAAAGTGGAAATGCTGGGACGGGGAGGAGGGAGCTGCGCTGAGATGTGCCGTAGGTTCCCTGCGGGACCCCCCACCCTCACCCCGTGTCTGGGTTTTGGGTGGGCATCACTGCACATGGGGGTCGTGCCGGGGAGGGACCCACGGCCGTGCAGCCTCTGCCCCTCTCCCCAAGCCACCTTCTGGCACTCCCATTTCTGCCTGAAAGCGCAGACCCCACCTGAGGCATCCCAGAGATGCCCCGGTGAGGGAGCAGGGCTGGGATCACCAGGGCAGGTAGCACGGCCGTGGTAAGGCTCCCAGCGAACCCCAGTTCATCCCAGGTGCCAGCTCTGTCCTACCCCGCTGGCATTTGGGGACGCCCCTCAGCGCGGTGCCACAGCTCTCCCTGGGGACAAGAAACCCGGAGCAGAAACTTGTGCTGGGAGAGTTTCCGTCAGGATCAGAGCTCGGCCACGTGGTCCTCGCTGCCGCACCTCGCTGTCCTCGTCCCCAGCCCTGCTCCGAGCTTGTCACAGGGCTGTGGGGACACCGCCAGCGAGGAGCCGCCCTGGGCACGTCCCCACGAGGGATTTTTGCAGGGCGAGGAGCTGGCCACGCACAGCTGCTGGCCAAATCCTGCCCACCTCCTTCCGACACTGGCACTGCCGTCCTGGCTGCTGCCCGGGGCTCTGCCCTTCTGTGAGGAGCGGGGAAATGGCAGCAGCAGGGACCCCCACGCCCCATTATCCGCTCTCCCCCACCTCCTCTCCCCCTGCCATGTGCTGAAGCTCACGGGAACGGGAAAAGGGGCACGGAAAAAGGGAATTTAGCATCCCCCAGACCTCTGCCACGTGCAGGCTTCATGCCAGGCCCTGGGGGTTTGGTTCCCCAGGCTCTGTGCTGCTTGTGGGGAAAGCTGCGGGTAAGATTTAGGTGCTGAACCTACAAAGTGGCGGATGGAAACCCCACTGTGCCCTGCGGCTCCCGTGGGCTCGGCACACCAGCTCTCAGCCCCTGGAAAACTTTTGGGTGGTTGTTAATAAAAGTGCATGCACACGAGGGGCTCTCCACGCACAGAGCCCCACTGTGGGGGCACAGGGGGAGGTCACAGCCCCGTCCCCTCTCTGGGGTGCACGGGGCCGGGTGCTGGCAGCGGGAGCCTGCCCGGGGAGATCCCTGCTTTGCTGCTCCCCCGGTGGGTGGTGGGTGCTGGAGGTCTGTGGCTCCGGGGAGCCCCTCTGCTGCCTGCCAACAGGTCAGTGCAGGCAGCTCGCCTGCGCCTCTGCCCGTCCTCCTCTCCCCTTTTAAATAAGATAAAGGCTTGATGCTCAGCGCCACCAACACCGCGAGCGCTCAGCATCCCTGCAGCCCCGCGGGATTCACCTCGGCGCCTTCCCCAGACACGGGTCGCACCCCAAACAGCCTGTCAGGGACAAGAAACCCCTCCTGCCCCTATTTCCCCCCACGGAGCCTCTTCCCCTTTTTGCTTTCGGCGCAGCCCAGGGGCTTTCCACTTGCCCATCTCTCTGCCACTCTGCCCCACACTCGTGCGGGATGCTCCGTGCCGTGGGGCGATGCTCCGAGCCATCGGGCGATGCTCCAAGCCATGGGGGATGCTCCGAGCCATCAGACGGTGCCCCACACCTCGGGCAATGCCCCGTGCCCTGCTCCTGGTCCTTCTCGGTCCCTGCCCCCCTGGTCCTGCTGCCCCCCCCCGATCTGTGCCCTCCGCACCCCCTCCCGCAGCCAACTTCGGCGCTCTCCTTCCCGCCGACGCTGCCGCCGGAGGGACAGATGGTGCCCTCGGAGACACCTGCTTGGGTTTTGTCTTGGCTCCCAACTTGCATTATTTCACCCGCCAGCCTGGTACGTACCAAAGCCATCCGCACGGATTTATTTGGGGGGGGGGGGAACAAAACAAAATACCCACAACAAAACCAACCCAGCCCCGGCGAGCCGAGCCCGGCGCCGCTCTCCCTCCTCCGCGCTCCCCCACCTCCGCGCGCAGGCTAAGGTGACCTTTCCGAGGGAAGCAGCTTCCCACAAAGTCCCCGCGGAGAGGCTCCCCCGCTCCCCCCGCCGCCGCCCCCCGGCTCGAACGTGTGGAAATCAGAGGAGTGCTGTGAAACCGTCCCTGCGCCGAGCCAAGCGATGCACCGAGCAAGCTCCCCACTCGCTGTCATTCATCGCATTCCAGTTCTATATATTGTTCTGCCTCTTTCTTAGCTATAAAGGGATTCGCTTGGATCCGCTTCTTTTTATTGCTATTTATTTTTTTTTTAAATACCTGATGAGCACGGAGACCCCAACGTCCTCGCAGTTTGCGTATACTCTGCTCCATGTCTCCTGAATCACCTTCTTTTCCGCCTCCGAGATCTCTTCACTTCTTTCCCACCTCTCAATCTCCATTTCTCCCTGGACTTTCTCCATGGGAAGCAGCCGGCACGATCCTCCGGGAAGCCAGGAGGAGGCTCGGGGAGATGCGTGTGAGTGTGCGCGGGGATCTCCTGCGAGAAGAGAGAAGGTGTCTGCTCGGCGGCCGCGCGGGCGCTGGCGGCTCTGCCGGCTGTGCGAGCGCAGCGTGCGCTGCCTGCCTGCCTGGCTGCGTGATTTTAGAGAATATCCCCGAGGTCGGGTGCCTGCGGTTAGACCTCAGGTCTCCCCGTGCTGCCCATGGCCGTGGCGAGCCTCAGCTCAGCCTGGGTGCGTGCGGCTGACTGATGGGAAACTGCCGAAAAGTAAAATATTCAAAGGCATTGCAAGACCAGCCTCTTCCCCAATGTGTGAACGTGAGCTCACTTTCTCCCTCTCTCCTCCTCTCTCCCACTCCTCCCTCCTGCTCTCTCTGTCTCTTTTTTTTTTTTTTTCTGAGAGGCAGAGAGGAGGAAGAGGCTCTGGGCAGCATCAGGACGGTGCGCTGGGGGGGGGGGGGGGGCTGGAAGTTTTTTGTGATTTTTTTTTTTTCCTTGTAAACAGTGCAGAGGAAATTCCAGATCCGAAGCGTGCCGTTAAACTTATCCCAGCAGCTGGCTCAGCTGAGCTCTGCCTCTCCTCTTGCCCCGGCGCTACCTTCGAGCAAGCGCTCGTGTTTTGGGCGATAAATCCTCGGAGCCGCGAGCAGCCTCGCCCGTGGCGCTCCTCTGCCACCCAAGGGAGCCGGCGCCCGTCCCGCGGGGTTTGCTAATGGAAAGGATTTGCTCTCCCTTCTTGTGCCAGGACTGAATGGCAAAGGGAGCCAGACTTAAGGCAGTGGGGAAATAAATGAGGGGGTTAGTGCTGCTGGCAGGGACGGGGAACACGGGGACACCTCCGCGCCAGGCTCCCCGCTGCCCCTGCGTGCGTCTTTGGGTTGTTTTTACCCAAATGCCATTTTCTGCTCCCTGCAAATCGGGCATATCAACCCTGCGGGGCAGGGAGAAGGAAACTACCGAGACTTGTAATAACCACCGGTCCCCCAGAGGGGGATCGGAGACAGGAGAAAACAGCCGGCGAGGGAGCCTGGGCTTGTCCATTGCGCTCCTGCACCCGCCTGCATGCAAGAGGAGCAGCGGCTGGACAGACAGAAGCACAGACAGACACACAGACAGGCAGACACACAGACAGGCAGGCAGAGGGTGCAGCTCTGAAGGGGCTGGAGCTCTGTTCCTGCAGACCTGCGGAGGCTTTTCGCTCTATTTCTCCTCCAAACCAGCCTCAGCCCCCACCCTGATACCAGCAGCGAGACCGTCGACTTCAGCAAATCCTCTCCTGCAGATGTAAAGGGAGCAGGCGGAGGGGATGCTGCTGCCACCGCCCCCCTGCAGGCCCCCCCCCAATACACCAGGACCCCCCCGACACCAGCCCAGAGCCGAGCCCCCCAGCCTGCCAACCCAGCGGCACAGCCGGCCCTCGCCACCGGGGTCAGGATGATCCACGTCACCAGCACCACCACCAGCACCATCGGGTGCTCCCCAGGCAGCTTAAAGTTTGGGTTTGCCTCCTGCTCGTTAGCCACCAGGATTAGGGCCGACGAGCCTGGGCTCAGGCGTTGAGCACGATGTCCCCAGGTGGCCGCCCGCAGCGCAGGAGCCGCTGCCACCTCCAGGGAACGTGCCCGTGCCGCTCGCCCTCCCCGGGGAGGAGGCACGGCGCCGAGATCCTGCTTCGCCACAGCACCAGGCTGCAATGCAGCGCCTGCGGGCTCAGGAACAGCTCGGATTCGGGCAAATATGAAAGCTCAGGCCACGATCCGGGTGGAGAACCGGTGGAAAAAAAAAAAAGGGCTCTTCTCCTCGGAGCTCTCCTACCTGGTGCTTTGGCCAACCCTGTGGCATCAGCTTTGCCTGCTTTCTGGCACCTGGGGTCAAAGCTTTTGGGTTGAGAGGCCCAAAGCTGTATTAGGAATGAGTGAGGAGTCCCCAGGCCCTCCCAAGAGGGTTCCTGCCCCCTGTCCGGGGACATCACACCCGGCTCTGCCACATGCACGGCTCCTTCCCAAGGAGGAAGGCGCTTTGCAGGCACAAGGGGGTGGCTGTGCTGCAGCAGGGATGCTCCATGCCAGCCAGCTGCCTACGAACCCCAGACAGATCCCAATCACCCTCAGCTTCTGCTTCTCACCTCAGACATGAATTAGGGGCACGAGTACAGCCACACATCGTCACACAGCAGCATCCCATTTCCATCTTTTCCCCAGGTACTGCTCCCAGGGAGCTCGGGGTTAGGAAGCGAGTTGTTCCAGAAGAAAGAGGCTGCGTTGGCACCTCTGCTGCAAAATCCCAGCCAGTCAGCGTCGCCTGGTACCGCCCCAATGTTCTACAAACCCCACAGGGACTCAGGTGTCCTGTCAGTCCCGTTGGTGCCAGATGCACCATGGAGGGAGGTGGCAGTCCCAAGGACTGGGGTAGCACTGGCTGGGTGCCCACGGTCCCTGCCCACCTCCTCGGGCAGGGCACCCCAGGGTGCTGGGGCTTGGGGACAGGGACAGGGGACTTGGTCCCCACGGAGGAGGCTGATATGGGATCAGCGTGGGTGACCCCACCCTCTGCTTTCACCCTAAAATGGATGGGGATTGGGATGGGGATGGGGATGGGACTGGGGATGGGATTGGGGATGGGATTGGAGATGAGGATGGGGATGGGGATGGGATGGGGATGGGGATGGAGATTGGGATGGGGATGGGGATGGGGATGGGTTTCCTGGCCCTCTGCACCCCTGCTCCTGGAGTGCTGTGCTTGTGCGTGGTCCGTGGCCACCTGCCGACGGCTTCTCCCGCTCCCCTGCCCTCCCACATCGCCTCTCCTCCTCCTCCCCGTGCGCTGGGTGCAATGAGAAATGTACTTGGCTCCCGATCCTAGAGTGGGAGGTGAAGGCAAAAAACGCGACTTCAGCTCCACAGCGCGTGGGATGTGGCTGATGGCAGATCTCCACCCTTGACTCCTTGCTGAGGCTGAGGTGGGAGCCCCACATCCAAGCCCTGGCCAGCTTTGGACCCTCTGGGCTGAGCCCACCGTCCCCTTGCATGGGGACAGCCGTGGCATTGGGTTACTGGAGTAAGGCGTGTGGCTTCTGGTGTCCCCGTGAGCAGGTCTGCAGCGTCGTGCCCTCGGACCTTCTCACAAGCAGAATTCTGAAGCCACGTGCCTTGGATCCCCCATGGGAGCACAAGGGGAAGGAGCTGCTGGGCTGCCCAGGTCACAGCCCTGGCGCTGGTGTGGAGCTCTGTGGCCGAGGACCACTGCTACAGACCCCCCCTGGACATCGACCTGGCCAGAAGAGGAGCAGCCCTGGGATTTGAAGAGAAATACAGCCGAGTGCACATGTGTGGCACAGCCCAAAGCATTTAGAAGGAGCGCCCTGGCTCCTGGCAATTTTCCCTGGGCGCAGGACAGGTCGGAGGGCACAAGGTGCTGCTACGGCTCATCTCATTTTTGCTCCCATCACCATGGCTGAGAGCTACTGCGGGTTGTGCATGCGTGCTCCATCCTCCCCAGCAGCCTCCTCTCCCCCCGGGGTCTGCACTCTCACCCCCAGACGCTGGAGGTGTCCCCCCCCAGCACCACCGACGCCAAGCCCCCGTTGCCAGAAGGGCATTGCCCTCACCCAGCCCTGCTGCCAGCTGTGAAGTCCTGGCCTGCAAAGGAATAAGGAGACTTTAGGAAAGGGCTTTGCAGTGCCTGCTACAGCCAGCCTCGCTGGGAGGGGAGGATTTAGCTTAAAGCCTGTGCAAATGCTCTGTACTTATTGCAGGTTTCCTTCCCCTGGCTTCTCGGATCCCAGGAGACCCGCACAAAGCTGGAGCTCCAGCTCTGGCTTTCAGCTGTGCCGGGGGGGATGTGTGGGGGCACAGCCAGGGTGAGGGCCAACAGGACCCCCCCAGTCCAGCTGGGGCTGCACCACTGCCTGCATCCCCACCCCGTGGGGCTGGGACCCCTGGATTTAATCACGCCTCCATCACCCACATCCCCAGCACGCTGCCATGCTATTCACTCCTGAGCACCAGAAGCGCAGTGAGACCCCGCTCTGGGGCTTGTCCCCATCCCCGTGTCCCCACACAGCTGGGAAAAGCTGTCCCGGAGAGGTGGCGGTGCAGGGAGGTGCTGTCCCCCTGCCTGTGTCCCCCTGCCCCGTCCCCTCGCCGGCTCCTGTCCCGGGAAGTGAAACCCAAGCTGTTTGTGCGGCGCAAAGCCCGGGGCAGACATTCCTCCCCAGACTGAAACCAGACCTCCCGCGACGCTGCCGACGCTGGTGGGGAAGGCGTACGGACAAGGACAGAGCGGGATCTCCTTCCGAAACAGATTTAGGCTCTTAGGTTTCCCGAGTGGATCGACGTCTGAGTGCTGCGGCTTCGTGCGGAGACGGGGGGCTGAAGCGATCCCCGAGGGGATCCTGCCCCAAGCCCCCCAAGGAGACCCCAGCCCCTGGCTGCTCCCTGACCCCCCAGCCCAGCCCTCCCGGCACCACAGGGTGGGGATATCTGCCCTGGGGGGGTCCCGGAGGGGCAGGGATGTGGCTGGGGTGGAAAACGCTGCCGAGGCTCCGGCACAGGGAGTGCGGGATGAAGACGCACAGACACGGCCGGCAGCAGCTGCGGGCACAGGGGAGGAAGGTGGGTGAGATGGGGATGTCCCATCTTGTGTCACCCCCTCTTCCCCCCCCCCAAAAAAATATCCCTACCAACCCACAAAACCTGAAAAACAAGCATTGGGAAATCCAGGGGGGGGAAAAAGGGAAGTGGGGAGGTCAGCGGGGCCTGGCACGGGTCTCAGATGGCGAGCGGGGCCAGAAGCTGCTGAGGCAGCCCATGGTGAGTGCTTCTCCCCCGGGACCAACCTGGTCCCATCCCAGGAGCTGCTGCAACACGCCCCCCCCCCCCCCAACCCTTGCCACCGAGATTTTCGGGAACTGAAACTCTGTGATGCAAGCTGCGGGGATGAAGCAAGAGGCGCTCGGGTAGGAAGCGGTGAGTGTGCACCACGGTGCACCGCGGGGTAAGGTTTACTCCTCGCCACCCTGGTGCCGAAGGGCTTCGAGCCCACAGCAGTCAGATATCGAGCTCTCCGTGGGCTCCCAGCAGGATTTGGCCGCCCCGTGCCCGAGCACCAGCACCCCTGTCACAGCCCGACGCGTCAGCAGTAAGCGAGGCTGACAGGGCTATTGGAAAACAAGTCGGCACTTCCAAACAGATTCTCTTTGCTGCTCTTTTCCTTCCTGAAGCCGGCCTGGCTGTGGCAGGGGTTGCTCAGGAAAGCCAGCAAGCTAATATATTCATGTCATCTTGCATTTGGTGCCAGGACATGAAGTAAACACTGTCAGGGACCTCGCTCAGGTTCAAAGCCGAGCCCTGTTTCTTATTCCGATCACATTATCCATGCTCCCCGTACAGATTCATTGATTCATATCTTAAAAAGAAAAGCCTTCAAAACCCATTAAGTCTGCCTTACCATTCCAGCCCTGCTCTCAAGGGCTAGGGCAAGAAGCATTAACTAATCTGCTCACATTACTTTGCCTTTGAACCGAGCATCTCGCGGTGTCAATCAAATGTGTTTGGAAGTGATACGCTCCGGCGCAGGGCAGGCTCGGCCGGCGAGTTCACTGCATGTCAAATAAGCAGAGGAACCAGCACCTGGGTGCTGGGTGGGTGAATCCATCCGGCTGGGCTCCCCCCAGCTCCTCCACCCAGCCCCTTGGGGTGCTGGGGGTCAGCACGGCCCCGGCTCAGCCCTGACCCCATGTCCCCGCAGCCTGCCCGGTGCCAGGCACGGGCCAGCCCGTGGTGTCCCCCTGCGGTTGGGTGCGGAGGTGGGAAGGGTGGAAATGGGTCCCCAAAGGAGACTTTGCCTTGGCCCTGCCACAGGCTGAGCTTTCTCAGGACCTCCGATGGCGTCTGGGGCACGAGGGCGGGGACCTCGCGGTGTCACCCGGCCAGGGGCGAGGGGCTTTCACGCAGCGACGTCCTCCCAGGGATTACGAAAGCTGCGCTGCCTCTTGCCAGGGAAGGGAAGGTCCTTTCAGTCTCTTGGGCTCTGGCTCAGCCAGCAGCCGCTGTTTATTTGGCTTCGAGGAGCTCGCAGCATACCCCAACGTGCTCCTGGGAGCCCCGAGCGCTCCAGCGTGGCTGCCCAGGGCATCGGGCTTGGCTTCCCAGTGCCTTGCGTAAGGGAGCCCCATGCCCCTTCATCTGGGGAGGAACTATTCCCTCTCCTTTCGTTCTGGCTGGAGGGGATGCTTGGGGTGCTCCTGGCACAGGCTCCTGAAGGCTTCCCATCCCTCCAGAGCCAGCAGGGAGGCCGGATCCATCCTCTCCGCCCTCATCCGACCCCCACGTTCAGGTCCTGGAACTGTTTACTGGACAGGCTTGGAGGGATCTGGCTCTACTGATGTTTCAAGTGCTGTTGATGGCTGTTGTTTTTAAGGTTTGGAGCAGTCCAAGAGGATGTTGCCATCGAGCAGGGATTAATCACAGCCGCCCCAGGCTCCTGCGGTGGCTGGGCTCGCAGAGCATCTCTGGGGATGCAGAGCCAGGCTTCCCAGAAAGCTCGCTATCGCTTTCTATTTCAGACCCCACCAGCTGATGAACCAGGGCCAGTCTAGGTTGTTTGGGTTTGACCCCGATTTCAAAATCCTTTTGCGTGGGGAATCAGTTTTCCGGCTGGAAAACGGGAACAGGGATCTGGGGAGGGAGCGTGGGGCCAGCTCCGTGCCGGGGGAGAGGTGTGCGTGCCGCCGAGAGCGGGGAGGAGGAGGCAAAGCCGGCCTGGGCGAGGGGAGGATGCAGACAAGGTCTCGGGATCAGCTGGCTGAGACGTATCCATGGGGAATTACACGCAGGTCTGAGCCTGTCAGATTACCCGAGCTGGGAAGGGGGGAGCGGGATGAGGCAGGAGCCAGAGGGAAAGGGAGAGAGGAGGAGTGGGCAGAAAGTGGGCAGGGAGGGGAGGGAGGCACAGGGGAAAGGGGGGTGCAGAAGGGAGCCCCCAAAGATGGGTGCCCCGGTGGGCTGGTGAGGGCAAGGAGGAGAGGGGGGAAAAATGGGATGGAGGGGATGGAAAGAGGCTCGGTGCACCAGGAGCCCCCCAGAGCCCACCTGGCCGAGGGCTGGGGTGGGTGGCCAGCCAGGGCGCGAGCACAGCATGCCACAAGCAATTAAGCGCTAAGGTCAGAGGAGAGCGTCCTCATTTGCTGCCTGTTAATTACTTCTGATCCTGCTCTAATTCCTCCTAAAACCAGCCCCAAGGAGAGCCTTCAGGTGGCCGCTGGGGAGAGGCGCCCGCCAGTCGGGGCGGCCGCGGGAGCCGGGCACTGCCGCCAGCCCCCGGGGGCGAGCGGGGGCCCTCGGGGAGGGCAGCGAGGGGCGGCCGCGCCGCGCGGTGATGGAGGCAGCGCCATGTGCACCACCGTCCTGCTCATCGGCACGCTGGTCGTGATGCTGCGCCGCCGCTTCTTCAACAAAGTCGAACCGTACGTCCTCTCCCTCCCCCGTCCCCTCGGGGACCCCCTGTGCGGGGACAGGATAGCAAAGGGTGGCCCTGGGGTGGAGGGTCCCGCTGCCCGGCCCCGCCCTGGGGAGGTTTGGTTTCCTTCTGGCTCCAGTGCTCTGGGTGGCACCAGGCAATGCGCCCCTGTGCTGGGCGTTACGGGATTTGTTGTCCTCTCCTCCTATTTGGCCAGCAAGGAAGAAATGCAGGATCAGTCCTGTCCCTTTGTGGGGCAAAGGGATGGGACTGAGCTCCTGCGATGCTTTTACAGGCGCTGATCAAGGCGCTGGTGGTTCCCAAACGGCAGCAGCCCAGCACCATGCTGCTCACCCTGGCAAGCTGCGGTTTGCCTGGGGAGGAAACAACAAAGTGCTCTTGGGCATGGGGATGTGACCAGGGACACCCCAGCAGCGCCGAGCCCCCAACCTCCACCTGCTGCAAACTCGCCACAGGGACGTCCTGCTCCATCCCTGGGGTGCCAGGAGGTTTGGCTGAGGGTCTTGGTACTGAGGAGGCTTGGGGGCTGTGTGCACACACACACACACACACACCCCGGCGTGGAGGTGCCAGCCGGCAGCAGATGGGAAGGGACCTGCTGCAGTCCCGCAGCAAGGCAAGGACAAAGCCGTGCCCGGAACACGGGGTGGGCTCTGCGCGTCCCCGCCGCGACACGGGCACGGTGCCGGCGGCTGCGGCTACCTGCGGCTCCCCACGGCCCTCGGGAGGGAGCTTTGCTCCCGTTCAGGGCTCTCCGCCCTCTCCACCGCCAGGCTCAGCTCGAGGTTTCCGCTGTAGACGCGCAAATCTATTTACCAGCGGAGACTGGAGACATCTGAAAGTGGGGAGGTCAAATTGGCACTTAATGAGCCAATTAAGTCGGGGCAAGGAGAAGCAGGACTCGAGGCAGGGAAGGCATCTCCTGCCCTGTGTGCCCTCCAGCCCTCCCTGTGCTACCTGCACCACCGGCTGAGTTAAAGGCTTTTTGGTGCCTGAGCAAACACGCTCTTGCTGCAGGCGTGGGGCTGTCAGGGGGGCACCAGGGGGTGTTGGAGGCACCTCCAGCCCTAGTGTGAGCCCTGCCCCGGGGCAGCATGCCTGGTGCTGGCAGCTCAAGGCTGTGCACAGCATAAGGGCTCCCCGGCATGGCACAGGGCCCCGAACAGCACAAGGGAAGGACTCACAGGTAGACGGCTAGGAGAAGCTTCCTCCAATCCCCGCTGCAGCTCTCAGACTGGTGTCTGGGCCAGACACAGACACCAGCCGCTAGAGAAGCTGTGTGCTGCTGGGTTACTTCTTTTGGAGATTAATTGCTCTCATCACTGGAGACCACCGGCGATTAAAACTTAAAAGAGCAGCAGTCACATCCCAGTGAGTCCTGCAGCGGGTCTGTGGCAGAGAACAAACCTGTTCCTGCAGGGGAAGGTAACAGGTTTTCTACTCGCTCTATTTTGGTCATCCATCTACCCACCTCGCTCTGCGCTGGCATAAATCACTGCAGCTCCGCTGACAGGTTTATGCCAGGAGAGAATTCATCTCCAGCCTCTCGTCGTCTGAAAAATAGAAGTGACAGGAGGAAGAGAAAGAAGTGCTGCCCATCAGGGACCGTGGAGAAATGTTACGGGCAAGCAGGGCAGAAGGGAGCAAGGCTTTGGACGGGCACGGTGGAGGGCAGGCAGTGTCCTCCGGTGTCCTCCAGTTCTGATGCAGCTGGATGTCGGTGAGTGAAAGGACCAGGCTCAGGCCAGGCGGCCACCGGGGTCCCCATACAGCAGTAAGGCTGGGATTTCCACCACATGTGCCTTGCTCTGGATGACCCCTGGATTAAAGATCTCTCTGAAAACCAGCACAGAGCGAGGAAGAAGACAGGAGCGCACACGTTGCGTGGGATAAAGCTGTCGCGGCGCAGGAACGTCCCTCCGGCTCTGACGTTCCCGTGCGCCAAGCAGGGCGTGCGTCCTGGGCAAAGGACACAAATGAACAGCACAGGCAAGAAGAGATTATGTAAAATCCCCTGCTCATTGACCTCCTTCACGTCCCGTCTTCTATTTATAAGCCTTGGGGCTGCCAGGGACAGCGCGGGGTGTCCTTGGCCCATGCTGGCAGGGCTGGGGTGCTCAGCCACGGGGCTGGGTGCTCAGGTTGGTCCCCAGAGCTGGCTCCCACCGTCTTGAAAAAAAAGGCTTGAAGGGTCTCCTGTAACAGCCCGATGGCTGGAAGTGATGTGCTCACCTGGACTAACCTCCCCACAGAGGGATAGAGAGGTCCAGGGGGGCTCCTTGGGCTCCAGCCCTCGGGTTTGCTCATCGAGCAGTGATTTCTTCGCTGGTTTGTGGGATATTCGGCGAGGAAGTCCTGGGCTGGTTATGGATGTCTGCTCTGTTTGCTTTTCCCAAGGTCTTCCCCTCCGGTCCCTGCTGGGGTACGCTGGGCAGGGGCTGCTCCTGGAGATGAGAGGCTTGGGGGGATGGAGACGCTGCTGGCCCACAGCTTGGTCTCGGTGCTGGTTCATGGTGCACAGGGTGGTGAGCACCCAAGGCAGCACGGGAGCACCCGAAGGAGCCTGCAGGGAAGAGGCAGGAGTGCGAGGGGAGACGTCCTCCAGGCAGGGGTCGTGCGGAGGGAGCAGAATGGGGGCTCCGTGGTGCAGGGCTGGGCCAAGGCAGAGTGAAGGAAGCACTTCGGGGAAGTGAAACGTGGCTTTGCCCTTACTGCTGCTTTCTCAGCCCCCCTCAGCAGGGCAGACACAAGTTCCCCAGACCCAGGAGGGTTGTTTTCCTAGGAGAGGGTCCGCACTTCACGGGGACAGGGAGCGTTAGGTGCCTGCACCAACCTCTCCCCCCATGAGGACACCTTGATCGCTCCCCACGGCCCAAGGCAAGAACAGACCCTCTGCACCTTGGGCTGAAGAAAACAGAGCCGGTAGCTTGGCATCATCTGGATTCCACCTCCCAGCTCCATCCCCTCTGGGAAGCAGGACGTGACCTCCTCGTTTCCAGCGCCAGGCACGGCTGGCAGCCAGCAGCAGCGGCGCATGGCTCCGCATCTCCGGGCTGGAGCAATCAGCGCGCAGCAGGCATGCACAGACAAGTGTCAGCTGAATTTCTGTGCGACTTTAAATACATTAGCAAGGCCACAAGTACAGCTCCAAAGTGCTGCAGGCACAGCCAGGCTGATAAATAACCCCCAAACCGACCAGCGGGGAAATAACCCACCTCCTTCCGTGGGAGACAAGGCAAGAGCCGGTTTTAACACTGCTTCCCTCCTAATATCTATAAAGCAAGAGAGCAGATCTGCTCCCTGCCTCGCTGTGCTTTAATCCAGTACCACAAGGGTCAATTCTGTGCCACTTCTGCGGAGTCATTATACCGCCTGTTATATAAATGTCTGGGCATGCACAAAAGGCAGTGCTGATACAGTGGCTCCGACACCAACTCTCTCCAACACCTGCTTTTCAGCTGGAGAGAGAGCTGAGCACAAGAACATCTCGAGAGCTGTCACACAGAAAGCGGCTGTCTTTCAAGCTGAATGGAGGTCTAAATAGCTCTCACTTCTCCTTTAGAATCTCATTTCTAAATGCAATTAATACTGGCACATGCATAATGAGAGACTGACGAGCGAATACAGACTCCGGCAACAAAGAAGCCAGCCCCAAGTGCTATGTAAATATTACAAATCCTCACTAGAAGCTGACCCGGGGAAGACAGCTTTCTGATGATTAAACCCAAGTGACAATGCGACTGGATTCCTACATCTGTCACAATACTACCTGCTGATACATAATGAGCTACTCTAAAAGAACCAGCTCTCGCTGCTCTTCAATGCAGATAAAATGTCTATTTGCAGAATGTAATTAATCTCTTCTTCAAAATCAGGAACCTTAGTGTCCTTGGTAACAACATGCCAGTGACTCAGAGGGAGTCTCAGGCTTTTTCGTCTGGTTTTTGAGCGAGATGTTGGAAGTGACCCCAAATTCTCGTGCTGGAAAGGAGCTACGTGCTGGAAGCGGAGAACCAGCCGGGTACCCGCGGGCAGGGATGGGTTTCACCCCCTGCTCCGGGCTCTGCAGGGTCCCTCCGGTGGCTCCAGGCGATTCCTGGGCACGGCTCAGCCACGTTCGCTGAGAGGAGATGCCAACACTTGGTCCCCGAGCAGCCACGCACTAATTCCGCTTCGCCGCCAGCTGCTGAACGATTGCACCGATTGCCATCAGGTGCAGCTCGGGCAGGGAAGGATACCAGGAGCAGGGCAGGGCGAGAACCACAGCATCAAACCTCTCTCCCCTTTGGCTCCCACGGGCAGCAAGCACCGTGCACGCACGTGTGGTTGTTCCCCAGACAGCTTCCGACCCCGCTGCCTCATTTCAGCCTGGTGGGGCAGGGGATGGAGCTTCAAAGGCTCAGCCGAGATGCGGAGCCTTGGCATCGGCACGGGGAAGTGCTGCCGGCAGAGCCCCTGCTCCCTTCCCATGTGCTTGGGCACTGCTGGCTCCTCTGGCCACCCCGCTCCGGGCTGGTGCCGTGGGCACCCAGAAGTCAAAGTCCTGCCACCCAAAAGCACCCCAGGGCCGTGGCAGCTGCCTGTGAACGGCACCAGGAAGGAACCACTGCTGGGCTTCACGCACTGACCCAGTTTGGGATGGGCCATAGTAAAGGGATGTCTGGGTGGGAAGAGGGAATGATGGAGGACTTGCATGATTCCTTTAATTTCCTGGCAAAAAGGGAAAAAAAAAATATTTGTTGGCTAAACTCAGCATATTTGCAGCAATACCTCGTGGGACTTCAGCTGAGGTGCCTGGCCACCCTACAAGGGATGCTTAACCTTGCCCTCTGCCTGTTGCTTTGCAGAGCCAGGGGAAAAACGGGTAAAATGTGGGGTTTTCCTGCTATTGAAGGCTCAGCTCCTTGGGTGCAAAGCCGTCCTTTCTTGCAGTGAGTTAGCATTTAGAAAGGCAGACGAGCACAGAGCAAGGTGCTGGAGCACTCTGCCTGCAGGCTGCTGGGGGGGCTGCAGCAGCCCCCCAGCCCCGTCTCACCCCTTCTCCTCCATCCCCAGGCACCCCGAGGGAGAGGAAGAGACCAGGAGGGAGGCTGGCTCTGACCCTGGCACCACGTAGCACCGCTCCGGAGTAAAACCAGGTGGGACGTAGCAGTTACATGGGAGCGAAGCAGCTTTGGGGAAATTGGGGGAAGGAAGTGCTAGCTTGGGGGAAAAAAAAATGGGTTTTGCCTTTCTGCCCTGCCACACGGCTCATGGACTCTACCTGCTTTTTGATGGTGGTTTCTTTGTGTTTCCCCAAGGATTTACAGGTCTCATTGCCTGTCGGTGAGGCTGTGAAGGCTCTGGAAAAGCGGCTCTTCCTGGGGGGAGGAAATGAGAGAGGTGCTCGGAGCCTGAATTGGCCAGATCAGAAGGGAAAAGCACATTTTTCCGGCACTCCCACTAGCAGCCCAGGTCCCAGGTGAGGGCACATCCAGCCTCTCCTCCCCAGCCTCCTGCCTACTGCCCTGACGTGGGGACATCTCTTAGGGACAGAGCCCACGGGGCTCCAGCTGGGGTGGGCACGGGGCGTGTGGGGGCTGCCGCAGCCTCATATCCTGCACCACAACCCCAGGGTGTGAGGGAGGGCTGCAGGCTCTCCGTCTGCAGATCCCAGTAATCTCAGCCCTGCAAGGACAACTTTGGTGTTGAGGGTGAGGATTCCTTGGCCTGGACAGGGGCGGGGACATATTTCCTAACGCCCCCCCTAGCCTGCAAAGCACTGACCAAATGCCCACGGGCAGCTCGTGGGATCGCCCTGCCCTGCCTTCCCTCTGAAGTTCCCTTATAACCCTGCCCACAGCAGCTCCCAGCCAGCCACTAACCATTCCTCCTCCTCCTCCTGCAGCCTCCCAGCCTTGGCACACGCCGACACCTTCCCCAAAACCCCGCTCCGCACCGACACCTTCCCCAAAACCCCGCTCCGCACCGCACCGGCAGCCACAGCACCGACAAAGCCCCAGTGCCTCGGCTCCCCTCCTGCAGCTGAAGGGGATCCGGGGCTAAATGCTGGCAGAGGAGATAAATTCACCCGTTTTGCAGGGGGGACATGGGGGGGCAGCCAGCAGCCCCCTGGCGATGCCCCCTGGGAGCCGCGCCGCAGCCCGCGGGCACGGGGCGATGGCACGTCCTGCTCCCGGTGGCGGGGCTCGCGCGGCCCCCGCAGCTCTCCCATCTATACAAATTCGTTAATAAAAGATCAGTTTGCAGACGCAGCTTGCTGTAGATGACAGCATTAGAGGCGCATCTGCTTCTGCTAAGCACCAGTCTCGTGCTGGGTTTATTTGGTCCATTTGCGGCAGGGAAGAGTTGCTTTCGGCATTCAGAGCTGTCTCGTGTCTGGGAGAGGTGGGGGGGGCGGAGGAAAGATATATTTTCGGCTCTATTTAGCCACAAAAATTTGGTTTCGGAATAAAGAAAAATATTCCTGTTTGCTGCCAAACCGAGGCAGGCGATCTCCGTGCAAGCCTCCATTTGTTTGAGAACTCGGTGTCCTGTTGGAAAAATAAATGTTCTGATGGGAAAAGCCTATCGGCACGTATCGATCAGTCTTTGGGACCGGTGGACTTGCAAACATCAGCTCCAACCTAGCTGAAAAAGCAATAACCAAAGCTTTTGCTGATAGACACGAGGAAGGCGGAGACGGGTCTCTGCGCTTTTGGCGGGCGAAGCGGTTACACAGCAGAATCCCTGCCGCGGGCACAGCTGCACCGGCCTCACCGCAGCTAACACGAATGCTCAGTGCCAAATACGCGGCTTTTCCACCCAGAACAGGCTGTCTGGGAGAGCTGACCACCGTTGGTGGCCACAGGCAGGATGCGGTGAGGGGGAGAGGAAAGCTCCTGATGTGTGGTGGTGAGAAACCAGCCCGGGACGCGCCTCCTGCCCGCGGCGCTCCCGGGTGCCCTCCCTGCCACCAAGGCAAAGCCAACCCTACAAGAGCCCCAGGGGCTTGGCTCTCCGCAGCGACAAGTTCACAAATGCCTCCAGAGGTTTCCTAATAGATTTTTTTTTCCCCTGAAGCTTTCTAATTAACAAACCTCAACTCACTTTCAACATTTTTTTTTTTTTCCGTAAAGGAATTATAATGTGCAGGAAGAATAAAAGTGGTGTTTTACCTGGAGCTGCCTTCATTCTATAGCAGATTAAAAGCAAGACGGAGAGTCAATAATGCCAGGAGCAGGGGGGGTCAGGGGACGGTGGATAAAAGGCACACGAACCGAAGGCAGCGCAGAAGAGACGGGGGCTGGAGAAACAAAAGCTTGCCTGGATTGGAGCCTCAAAAGCAGAATCAGCTCCTCGGATGAGATAAATCACCTGGGCTCCCTTGACATGCTGGTATTGCTGCAGCACGGCTTTTGTGTATTGATTTAAGGGAAAATAAAGGTCAGGGGCTGAGCTGCCGGAGGCGTCGGGGCTGAGCCTGTTCGGCTCTGGGCGGCCGGCGGCGAGCAACAAGCAGGAACCGCGTTCAGGCAAGGTCAGGAGCAGGATGGGGACGAGCCCCAAAAGAAACGCACGTGCACTGGCGATGCAACAGCCCCAAAACCTCGGATCAGAGCCCGCTGGAGCCCGTTTGCAGGGTTAGGCCAGGCACAGCCATCCCGGGCTTAGGGAAAATCCAGATTTCAGCACGGACTTTACCATCAGCGACTCCGACCTTTCCTCCCATCTGGCCGCGTACACACAAAATGAGAAAAAAAAAAACAACAGAAAGGACAACGAGGGGCCAAATGGGAGGGACGCAGACAGCGGGAGGCAGCCTGCAAATGGCACGGGGCTGCGGGGAGCGGGGTCACTGCTCTGCCAACCCGGCGCGCTGGCTACACGGCGGGGTTGGAGATCTGGGGGATAAAGGTCTCCTGAGCTCTGTAGCGGGGCCAGCTCTCCGCCTGGGGACCTCCGAGAGGGTGGATTTCGTGAGAAATGCTCTTTATTTATACTCAAGGAGTTGCAGCCAGCGGCTGAGCTAAGCGGGGTGAGCCCGATGGGGCTGCTGGCCGCTGCGAGGTGTCCGCTGCCCGCGCTGAGATGCGTGAGGGTCCCAGGAGGTCCTCAGGGGGTGGGAATTCGCTCGCCCTCCTCCACTGCGTCGCCCCACAGCTTTAGGACAAAGGCAGGAGCAGCAGTGCCAGCCCTCGCGGGGCCACCGTCAGCTCTCCGCGGGGCCAGGAGGCTGCGGGGACGCGGTCCTGCCACCATGGCCCCTCCGAGGAGGGGAGGAAGGAAGGGTTGTGACATCTCTGCCTCCCGAAAATACGCTTTGGGAAAAACCAAACGGGAAATGAAAGCGCGAGCGGGCTGGGCACAGCTGGGGCCGCTGGAGGTGGTGTGGGACCGGCGGTCCCACGCAGGCTCACGGCGAGCGAAGCTTCGGGGCCGTGCTGGGCTCGGCTCCCCGGGGCTTATCTGACCGTCTGCTTTCATCGTTTGTCCGTGAGAAGGGAAAGGGACCACACAGCAGCAGAAAGGCCTGGAAATCTGTGAGGGAGAGCGTTCCCAGCTCCCTTCCCTCTCCCGTCACCCCTGTATGCGATTGGCTACGGGGGACGTATGGCTCTGTATAGGCTCCAACCCTGTGAGATAACGCCTCGCAATTAAATTCCTAATTACAGCCAGCAAAAGCACTTTCCCAGCTCCGGCCCTCCTGCCTCAGTCACACACGTGGTCGAACTGATGGAGCAAGTGAGCCGGGGCCCCACCTCGCCAGGTCCGTCTGCTCCATCCCCTCCACATCAAACACTGCTCCCTGCCCTCTGCTCCAAGACATCCTGAAGGTTTCCTGCATCCAAAAAGTTGCCATTTTCTTGGGGAATTTAGAAAAAAAAAAAAAAAAAGGAAAAAAGAAAAGCAAAGCTACAATAGAAATGGGGGGAGGAAATTGCTTCAAGCTTCTTAACTATCTCATGGAACAAAAATGCTGCTTAGGGCTGTTCAGGGAAAGAGAGGGTCAAATGTCCCTCATTAACACTGATTTACTAAGAGGGCTGGGAAGCGGGAGGGGGACACAGTCCAGCTGCCTGGCTCCGTGCACCGGCCTGGGATCCAGGACCCGTGACGGGGCGGTGGGTTTTCCAGCAGAGGGTGGAAACCCGCGGACCTCACCTGCTCTGACGTGGTGGCAGGGCTCCCTGGGCTGCCAGCAGAAGCGTGGAAAACTGGTGATTTTGTGAAAAGAGCAGAACTGGAGTCCTCGGTGGGAAGCTGGCGCTGGGTCAGGGCAGCAGCCGGCCCCGGGCAGCTGGAGCCTGGCGAAGGGGAAAGGGAGAAGGCTGGCCCAGATTTGAGGGTGTAAACCAGCAGGGTTCCTCTCCAGAGAGAGCTCAATTACATTGATTTACACTTGCTGCGGATTTGGTCCATTCAACCCAATTAAAACTCCAGAGGAAGTGCAGAGAGGCAGGATGTAATTACCCGCGCTGGAATCCCAGCTCGGAACAGGAGGCAGAGCTGTCCGGATCAAATTAATCCCTGGTGCAACTCTGCCGAAGTTACACCAGGGCTATAATTGGCCTGAAACATTTTAACTATCTCATTTAATGTTATTCATGCTCTGCTGGAGATGAGAATGTTTATCCTAAATGAGAGACTCTAATGCTCCATAGCAATAATAGAGTGTGAGGCTTATGCGGTTTCTCATTTACGAGGATGCTGGGGAGGCCAGATTGTCACAGAAGATGCGGCAGATCTGGACTCCCCAAAACTTTAACCATTTCCAGGGCTCCTGCGCTGGCTGCTCTTCCCGTCCTCCCTCCTCCAGCACCCATCTCTTGGAGATGCTGGGGGCTGGAGTAGGGAAGAAGAGGGAATGGAAAGCACTGAGACAGGCCCTCCCAGATGAAAGCTCCGATAAATCAGCAGAAATGACATTTCCTTGCAACAGCCTCAATTCCCCGGTGATCGTGGAAGAGGGGATTTCCACTGCCGGGGGCCTGTCCCCGAGCCTCTGCCGGGAAGCAGCCCCCAGGTCCCCGCGGGGGGATTGGGGTCAGCGGTGCCGGACGGACACCCCCATGGACACTGCTCCCTGCTGCCGTCCCCGGGGCATCCTCCGGCACGAGGACGGGATGATTCCCGGAAAGCAAAGGCTGCAGCCCTCCTTCCCCCCGTGCTCTGGCCATGGGCTCCTTGCCACGGCCGTGGTTTAGCCCCGCGTCCTCCCGCATGCCCCGCGTCCTCCCGGAGCCAGCCTGGCAGGTACCGCTCGCTGCGGGCAGCGCTGAGCTGTCGGAGGCTTTGCTATGATCCGTCATTAAACCCTATTTCCACTCCCCAGGCTGCTGTTAAGACAGATCCCTGGTCGTTCTCTCTGCTCCTTTGCCAGTGCAAACCACAGGAAAGGCAGACTGCTTGTTCCAAAGACGTTTTTAATGCCCTGTGGCTTAGCAGAGGCTCGAGCGTTACAATTCATTCTGGCTCCTCTGTGTTCCTCAGAGGGCATCAGCTCCTTCTCTCGATACTTCCTCGCTCTTTATAGAAATTACCCTAGTTTTAATTTCCAGGGCTTCCAGACTGTTTTTAACAATGCTGAGCTTTCAAGTTGCTTCCTCCAAACTTTCTCCAGCCATGCTTTCCCAGACCCTAAATAGCTTCGATTATTCCCAGATGTTTCTCATTCGCTAACCCTGGAGCAGTACTGTGCAACCGCTTGTAAAGACAACTGGTAGCAAGCAACCTGGGTTCTCTGTCCTGCTTCACCAATTTCTTCCCAAGCAGAGCAGCGATGGGATTTGTCACGGGGATGCAACGCCTCTGGCACCAGGTTATCGTTCTAGAGAGAACTGGCCTGGAGGTGGCTGAAATCCTAAGAAAACCCTCCAAAAGCGCAGGTCATCCTCTCCCCCCCGGTTTCTCCTTGACGCCTGTGCTGAGATCTCGAAGCAGGATGGTGCTGTGGGGCCAGAGGCCCAGAGGGAAGCCCACGAGCAGGCACCACGAGCCCAAAGGACCTCATTCCAGCCAGGCTGGACTCGAGCCGCGACCACGCCACGCGGCCAAAGGCACGACTGCAGCCCTGCTCTGCCTGGCCAAGTTTTGCTTGGCCCAGGAGGACGCAGGCAGGAGCGAGTGCGGGGAGTAAGGAGCTTCACCCGGCTGGCGGAGCTCCCGACAAACCCCTGAGGCCCCCCCGACCCCGGCAGTCCTGCAGTCTCACGCTTCACGCGCTGCTAAACGCCCACAAAACATCCCCATTCCCACCAGCAGAGAGCCAGGGCGTAGCCGAGCTGGCGGAAGATGACGTTCTTCTTATCCACCATAAATCTTCCCACAATCACCCCGAGTACCCTGTATTTCTTGGTCCCTCCACCCATCCTGGATCCTTCCCCTTCCCTTTCTCAACTCCGCAGACCCCAGGGTCACCGGGACGGGTGTGAGCGCACCACGCAGCATCCCCCTCCTGCACGTGGAGGAGCAGGGCATGGAGCAACCAGGAGGAGAAAAACAAGAAGGGAGAAGGTCTTCCCGCAGCTAAGCCCACGTACAGCCAGGCCGACCCTGCCCCAAGGCAGAGGGGGCTGGCACCCCGCAGCACCCACCCCACCGCAGCATGGTGCTGAGCCACCGGGGCCGTGCCTCGGAGGAGGAGCAGAGCACCGAGCTGCGAGTGAGGAGTGTCGGTGCTTGGAAAGCGCAACCAATTTGCTGTTAGTACAGTTCATGCCTCTCCGCCAGTGCCCAGAATAACAAATCCCCTTCCACCGGCCGAGCCTGAATTGCTGGAGGAAGCTGCCGAGAAACTTAATTGATTAGCTGGGTGCGTGCGCAGAAAAACATCGCCCGGCATCAAGGAAGTCACTGTGCTGACAGCTACTGCAGGCACTGGGGGGAGATGGGAGAGAGACCAGCTGCAGGTTTTTAAATCACACAGCCCCTTCTTTTAGCCTGGGAACAAGGCGAAGCCTGTTTCCGTGGGGTGACCGGTTCTGCAGTGGCGTCGAGGGGCTGGAGCATCGGGGCAGCGCGCTGGGGCTGGCCGGGCACGGTGCGCTCCTCAGCCCGGCAGGGATGAAGGCTTGGGGGTCCCTGCACGCCTCACTGGTCCCTTGGGCATCAGCAGGAGATGCCCTGAGAGCATCCTCAGCATCCTGCGGTCCTGCAGCCATCTCCTCCCACGGCCAGGCTGCCAGATTCACGCCCCTCGCTGTGTCCTGCCCTGCAGGAGCGCAGCCCGTGGCTGTCACGGCGCAGGATCGCTTCCCCTGGCAGAAGCAAACAAGCAGCCAAAGGCCTGCCGGGGCTGCGAACCTGCCTGTCACGTTCCCTGACAGCCCCGAAACCTTTGGCTGCCTGTGTTCTTCCCCAACTGTCAGCGCCCGTCACAGCCCGTGTTTAAGCCTCCCGTCCGGAAAGCTTCCCCGAGCCCTCCGCAAAAGGGGCAGAGGGGGCACGCGCCGTGCCCCGAGAGGTTGGGCACCGTCACAGGCACAAGAACCGACACTGCCGGGGCTCTGCAGCTCCCTCGCTCCCCGCAGCGAGCACAGGCAGACCCAAACATGAGCCAGCTCTAACTCCTGGCTCCCTCCGATCGCTCGTCCCCGGCTTTTTGGCCAGGGAAAGCCGGAGGGAAGGGCAAGGGCTCAGCCCTCCCGCGCGCTCTCTGCTGCGCAGCGCTGTTCTCCTGCCCCCCTGCTTCCCCTGCTGCTGCTATTTGACCTGAGCAGCCCCGAGGAATTTTAGTCACGGTGCATTCCTAGCGCAGCATCTGTTTTCTAGAGCAAAACGGGAACAGCTGCCAAGAAACAAATCTTCCCCCGACGCCTGGCACTTCTCATGGGTGGAACGAAACTTCTTGAAACCCCGGGAGAAAAACCGCCAGAGCTCAGCTGCAGCGAAAGCCATCCCCTGCAGGGAGGGGGCGCAGACAGAGAGTAATGAACTCCGTGACAGCAGCCATACGGCACCGCTCCGAAAGCCTCGAGTGGAAGAGGAGCTAAAGAAAGATCCCTTCTTCCCTTGCTGAAGGCAGCGCTGCAGGGAAGAGTGCACTTTGGCTGACCCCCCCCCTGCCCCCGCATCCACATCCAGCATCCTGCTACCTGCCCGGGCCTGCTGCGCCTATTGTCACCAGGCAGAGATGGTGGCAAAAGGGGACGTGCCGAACATACACACGGCTTGTTGTGAAAGGGCTTTTGAGGTTCGTCAGGGCTCGGCGAGGGCTGTCCCCCAGGGCTGTGAGAAAAGCAGGTCCTGTTGGGTCCAGCGAGGAAGGATGCACGCAGGGGTGGCACGGGCTGAGCAGGGTCCTGGACTGCAGGTGGAGCTATCCATGTTCCTGGGACAACAGGGCTTACAAATATACATAACCCCCTTCCCCAAGGGGATAATATCCCCCCAGGTACGTGGGACGGAGCCTGCAACAGCCTCTGTCGTGCCCACGGGTCGCTTCCCAGATTGCTGTGGCTCAGCAGGCTCTCAGGGAGGGTAAAGGCTGGTGCAGACGGAGCCTCCGAGTGCTGGGGGAAGGAGCAGAGCAGCGCAGGGAGCTGACGCCTCAGGCACAGCTCTGGCTCTGCTTCAGGGAACAGGGAGGGGGGCAGGCAGCCCTTCCTCCACCGGGGCTGCAGGAGGCAGCCTGCCGACAGCACGGAGGCAACGCGCTGCTCCTCGTTCGCCCTGCTCAGGACCGAGGTCTGAATCGTGTGCGCACCCACCGCAGTCAGCGCTCAACGGCCTCAGCCCGGACTGACGGCACCAGGGCTGATGGGCGATCAGCTCCACCTTCCCCGTGCATCGTTTTAGCACGGCGTGGTCAAAACAGACCCGCTGAGGGAGCTGCCGGCCAGAATCTCACACCACCGCAGCGCCTCACCCGAGCAGGGGCATCGCACCTTTCCTCCTGCCGCGAGGCTTTTCAGGCACGAAGCCTGTAGGGTTCACTGCTAGGACAGCCGTAGCGCTGAGCCGGGAAGCCCGAGGCAGTGACACCAGGTTGACTGCAGTTTGGATGCACTCAGGTTTTGCCGCGAAGGTAACGCGGAGTTCACACCACGTCGCAGCCTCGGCCACCGGGTCCCAGGGGGCTGCCGCGAGCGCTGCAGCGGCTGGAGCTGCCGGCTGCAGGCACATCGTGGCAGCTCTTCAGCAAGCTGAATACGGGCAAAATAAAAATAAAATAAAAGTCCGATCCTTGACAAAGCGAGGGTTCATTTGTCATTCATCCAGGATCTCAGGTCAGGTCCGCAGAGCGAGCCGGCCCCACGAGAGCAGACTGCAGCTTCTCCTTCCGCCTCTTGGCTGGGCCAGGCCGTTCTGTTACAACGACGCGCGAGAAGTCCACTGCCGCAAACACCATCTGCTGACGAGGAGGAAGGTTTCACGCTGTGTCGGTCTCTTTTATCTTGGTGTAGGTTCTGCACAGAGCTGGCTGGAGTTGGAAAGGTGAAGGAGACCCCAGCAATAGCTTTTGCTGGTGCTGGTGGGACGGGAGCAGGCTCCGGGGAGGCAGGAGTGCCCGCCAGCAGGGCTTATTCTTCTATGTCCCCCCAACCAGGTTGCAGCCTTTTTCCCAGCCCCTAAACTCTTCCCCTGGGAAAAGCCCCTTTCCCTGGGATCCCCTTGGGGGTGATGTCCCAAAGAGCAGGACAGATGCTCCAGGGCTCGGGATCTGGAGCATCAGATCCACCCAGAGGCTGGAGGGCAGCCCCTGCTCCCCGGCAAGCCCTCGATACCCAGGGCTCCAGGTCCCCAAGACCCCCTCAGCCTGGAGCCAAGCCCGCATGCAGCTCTGGCCCCTCAGCAGTAAGGAGCTGAATTCAAACATACTCCATTGCCAGCTGTGCGTTCAGACAGCAATCATCTAGGGTTTCTGCTGCGCTAACGCTCCAGGTGCCGGCGGTGCTGCTGATGCAGACAAGGAAGGAGAGGAAACGGGGTGGGAACTGGGAGCCCCCCCATACCCATAGGTGCTCGGGGGAGCTCCTGCCCCACTCCCATGTGGGCGAGACACCCCGTCAGCCAGCCGACGCTCAGCACCTCCACTGAGCTCCCCAGCTCCTGCCAGAGTCTGGCCACCGTGAATTTTAGGTCTGGGAAAGGGAAAACCTCGCAGGGAGCACTCAGCCCCTGACCCCAAGCGGAGATGCCCTGGCTGTGAACCGGGATCCTACAGCACGAGGTGCTGGCCAAGCCCCGACATCAAAGGCAGCGCCAGTGCCAAACTGCAGCCTCTTGGAGGAAGAGGTTAGGGAAGTAATAATGAATTTGGAGCCTCCCAAAGCGTGTTGGCAGCTGGATCCTCTGGGTGAATAAAGCCCTGCCAAAAATTAAGGGTTGTTTCTGCAAAGCTCAAACAGCAAACTTGTTTGTCTTTCCTCCTTCCCCTCCCAATCCTGATGTTGTTTTAAACATTTACAGAGAACTTTATACTGTTTAAATAATGATTGGGGAGTGGGGTATGTGTGCGTGCGTGTTGTTTCCACTTTTTTGCCAGCTGCACTAAGTCAGCAGCACTGCACACACAGCTTCTGGTAAATCAGGTGCTGCAGTTTGAGAAGTCAGCCCTGCCTTGTTTGCTTTCCCCCCCCTGCGAACCTGGGTCATGTCCCACCAGGGGAAGGGGACACCCTGAGAGCAGCCAGCCTCAGCCACTCCTCTGCGTGTCCGTGTCGGAGTGCCAGCAAGTGCAGCCCCCCGTTTGCTGCATAAAGGGGTGCGCATCCAGCCCCCCACACACGCACAGCCCCCAGGCAGCGCTCCCCAAGACACAGGCTACGCGCAGCGATGCTTTCTGCCCCTAACACTTTGGGGAGAAGGTGGAGGAGGATTTTGCGGTGCCTGAGCTCTGCCATCCCCGAGCACAGGAGCTAGGGAAGATCAGCCATCTCCCGTGGCGCGCGTTCGCCCGCCCACCGCCTTCAGCAGCGAGGCTGCTCGAGATGACAGCTGGGGGGAGAAAGGAGAGCGCTGGAGATGTGCAGGAGGAGAGACGGCTGAAGACACACCAACCTTTACGCAACAGCAAGAGCGCGAGGTCAATGGCAAAGCCGCGGCACACGTGGTGGTAGTTACCGCAGGAAGAAAGGCTTGTGAATCTCTTTTTTGGGCAGGCCTCCAAGAATTTTGGGGGCTGCGTTGGGCTGATGGAGCTTTACTCGCAACCTGGCAGGAGCTGGGGGGGGAAGGGAGCGAGGAAGGCTGTTGAGAAGAGCTAGAGGTTTCTGCAGGATGTTTGGACTGTGCAAGAGCACGGAGACGCGAGTATGAGACATGCTGGGGAAGCAGGATGTGGGATAGAGAAAATGTTTACACAGTCAACCGTGGGCTAATCCATGGGAGGCTTTAAAGACCATAAAAGCCATCTGTAAGTGGATAGAGCACATTCTGTAGGAAAGCCGTGGTTTGAAACAATGCTACCCTCGTTCTTTGATCTGTCCTGAAGAGAGCAGGCTCGAGAGCCTAAAAAGGAGGGGAGGATTTGTAGATCCGTAAGTTCTGCTGGCACAGGCAGGGTGGGTAAGGAGGACTGCTCAGGATCTCTTCCCATACAAGAAGCTGGGGCTGTTCAAACAAAAGTAACAAGAGCCAGGTAGAGGAGAAAAAAAAGGAGGCTCCCTCCTACAGCATGGGCAAATCCCCCCCACAGGAGGGAACAGATGTTACGGGTCCACAGGGGCACTGGACGTGTTCATGGAAAAGAGTTGTTGAAATCTCCGTTCAAGAGAAAAATCCACTAGTGGATGCAAAGAACCGACACCTGGAAACAGCACACTGTGCTGGATGGCCCTTGGTCTGATCAGGGCTCACTCCAGGAGATGTGATCTGGGGATTGCCCTCAGGAGATGCTCTTACAGCAGGAGGAACGATCACAGCTCTTGGACCAACCACCCTCTGCAGTCTAGAGAGACCTCAGTTTGCCACCTTGGGCACGGTCAGCTTTAGGCATTCAGCCTGCTTCCCCTGCGCAAGGGCAAGGAAAATGACCTAAAGGGACCTGAAATAATGTGATCCTTCATCATTTAAGCACATTCATTCCCATTAAGCAATGAAACTAGCAGAGATGCTATTCCTAGAAGTACCTCTAAACAATTACCTCCTTCGTTTGGTGTGAACAATGGGAAGCAAGTGGTGAGCCAGATGCAATGTATGCAGCTCTCCATTTCCAGCCTCCAGAAGGAAGAAGTGTCGGTGATTCGTGGTGTTCTCCAACACCACCGCTCGACCTTGGTGCAGCTTATGCTGATTACGTGCAAGAATATGTCTGTTCGCTCTGTGCGTGCCTAGCATACTTCCTCTATCTAAGCATGATAGGTGAAATATTGCTTATATGACAGTGCAGTTTGCATTGACTGAATCAACGGCTGCTTGGCTGAGTAATCCAGGCAAACAAACACTGCTTGTGATAAAAGACGACCTGAGAGTTTCCTCATCAGTATTGCCTAGATATTTTTTTATACCATTTCACTCCCTTTGTGCTTACCATGCCTTTAATCTTCTAGGCTGACGCAGAAAATAGAGAGGATCCAGCTCTTTGCTCAAAGCAAGGTCAACTCCTGGCAACTGCTTATCTAGCTTGGCCTTAAAGGTCTTCAGCGGTGGAAGCCTTGCTCCTGGTTTCACTCACGTTACAGCGTGGAAGTTTTTCCTACCATTTTCGAGTGCCTTTGTGTAGCTGTACACAGCTGGGTATGCTCTGAGGATAGACGCTTTAAACAAACATCTTCATCGATGAAGGAGCTGGATTCCTCCTGCTGCTGTTTCAACAAGACATACGTCTGGCCCCAGAACAACGTGCAATCAGAACAACGTGCTGCGTGCTCTCTGTTCCGATCCCAGGAACGAAGCTGTGAGCACAGCCTGGGCAGCTTTGACCAGGTGGTCACTGTCTATCTGGGACATCAGATCTGAAGCTAAACGGTCAGTTGATCACCTTGTCTCCATCCCCCGATATGATCTTAAGCTCTATTCCCCACCACAGTTGAGGACAGCACATTGGGACCAAGTTTGCCGCGACGTGCCCAAAACTCAGTTGAGGAAAGGGGCAAGAAATGGGAAGAACAGTGGAGGGAAGCTGGGAAGGAAACCATGCCTAAGCTGAGGGGCTGGCATTGCCATTTCTTTGGCCGTTCAGCACCATCAAGAGAAGAACGGGGAACCTCTTCTGTTCTCCACCTGCAGGAATCCACACTGTGGCCCTGCCTGCAGATACCCACGCTCCCAGACGGGCCACCCCTTCACTTGACAGATATTCCATAAAGATAAAGCCCTTGTTATTCAGCACAAAGCTCAGCCTTTAGATAGGCCCCAGTTACAGCAGAGCATTTCTGAGGCCGCTAGAGTTCTGTTTAAGCATACAGGACAGGCTGTAGAGGAATGGGTTTGAGCATGCATTTAACATTAAACGGAGGCTTAAGGGCTTTGCTACTGGGGGAAGGGAAGGATGTTTTGTTTGCAGCATGCCCTGTCCTGTGTGGGAAGATGTTGCTCCTGTCTGCTACCGAGCTCCAAAGAGCCTTTCTTGCATTGCTTGGGACTGATCTGAAGCAGCAGGATTTGGGATCTCATGGCAGGCTTTTCTTAACACTACAGATCCTTCTCCCTTACAAGCCTGGCACCTGAAATACCAGCAAGCACTCTCCAGCCGAACCCCAGGGAACCGTTTTGTGCCCTGCTGTGCACGCAGCGGAGACAAGCATCAATCTGGTTACCCCCCGCACCTCGGCTTCTCCTCGCGCTTTGCAGTTCAAGCCACACAGGGGGCTGATGCAGTTAGCCATGGGGGACTCGCTTCTTAATGCGTTCAAATACCCCGCTTGCTTCCCCCGGCCATATGTCGAAGATGATAACCTCAGCAGGGCGTCTCTGAGCCTGACGCTTTGTTCCTCCAGGCTTTGTGGAACCCTGTCTGCAGGGTGGGACTGGGGCTGCTGCAAGGAGGGGGGGGAGAACTGAGCTGCTATCAGTTAAGTGTGGAGAGTTGTTCCCCAGGCAGACTCACAGGCAGCCAAGAGGGGAAAAGGGTGGGAAATTGGGAGGAGACCTCATCCTTCAATTAAAGCGTGGGATCAAAGCCCAGCTGAAGTTGGAGGGGTTCTGTCATTGATTTCTGTTTAGTTTTCTTTCTTCCTTTCCCTTCTCGGTCACATATTCTGCCCATTTTCCTGTTCTCTGATCTGGGGATAACCAAATACCCTACAGCAGCGCTCGAACTTCTTTGCGGAGAGTAACGCTGTGGCTTTGCAAGATAGATACTGAAAAACCTCCAGAAAGCAGAAGGGTAAGGCCTTAATCTAGTGTAGGACTGACTGGAGGAAGTGATCCACTCCAGATGATCTGGTGGGAAGAAGCTGGAAGCAGCCCCAGAATGATCACATGTAGAAGATCCCCATGCCCTTTTAATAGCTTTCTTTACTTGCTCAACAAAAATAGAAGTCCTTTCAAAGGCCGGAGGAAGAAAACACCGTAACTAATGGAGATCAGCCACAGGAAATCCATCAAAATTATGTCCAAATTGCCTTTGGGAGAAGCTTGGCAACTGCCTGAGGAAGCAGAACGTATTCAGCCAGAACCACCCAGAGCAGACTGCTCGCATCCCTGGGAAGGCTCAGAGCCCTCGGGGGAGCCACCACCATCTTCTGCTGACCTCTGGGAGGCTTCGCCTTGCACTGCAGCTCCTGGGCGAAGCTCGCACGACGAAGATGTGTGTAGCAGGGACGCCCTCTAAAGGGAAGATCAGGGAAAACCTGATCGAGTCACGCAGGCAAAGTTGGAAAGATTTAAGAATAAGGGCACGGGAGAGGCAATGACCACCTCTCCTCATCCAGGGTCTTTGTTCTGCTTCTCAAACACGGTTGGAAATATGATTTATGCATTACAATCACGAATAAATCCAGCCAAACTACTGCACACTTAGCTAACGCCATTCACCTGAGCTTTTAGTTGAGTCAGTTCATTACTCGACACCTGGCTGAGCTCATCCATTTATAAGAATAAGCAACAATTACTCCGTGGTGTGAGCAGCTTCCACCCCAAAATTAAGATGGATTAAGACAGTTCTGTCCTTCCAGGATCCAAACACTGCACGAGGCAGGATTTTAGTTGTTTTATTTTAAAACTTGATGTCCCTTGGGGATTTAAAAGGCTAAAGATAGTTTGAGTTTTACGTATCTGCTTCTCTGGAAGGCTAAAAGCAGGCAGGCAGGTTGCCAGACATCTTCGTAGACTGCAGTGGCAGAGGCCATTGCAACAAAGGCAGTGTTAATTACTTCCATTCTCTATCATCGCCTGCCCTCTTGCTCTCCCTTCCCCCCAGGTCAAGCACCCTGCAGCAGGCTATTGCAGGACACAAGGGCTCCGGAGCCAGCTCCCACCAGGGCAGGACATGGGACTTGCTGTGAGCAGCTCCCTTTGTGGTCCTGTGTTCCCCGCCAGGGCAGCCCACGGGGATTTTCACAGCTAGTGGAGGGCACAGGAGGCTGGGAAGACCTTGTAGTTAGCTACCTACACTGGAAGAAGCTTATTTTAACAGCACACTGGTGTCTCTTTGCAAACTTCTTGCCTCTCTGTACAGAAGTGCTTCTTACAACCTATTGACTTCGTAAGAAAGACTTTTAGGAAGCAACGTGGGCCATTCTGAAAAGCAAAGAACTTATCAGCCAGTTAAATCCACGCTCTGGAAAAAATCAGGTACTAAAATAGGAACAAGGCCAGGAAGACCCAGGCACTAGAAATAAACACGATGCCATGCTGCCTTTCCCTGGGAACTCAACTGCCTTGACCGGAGAGGGGCCTCACGGTGCAGGCGGCGGCTCGCAGCCATCCCCAGCCGTCGGAGGGGATCCAGGAGCAGAGACTGAGCTCCTGGGCAATGCGGCTCTTTAGGACAACGCTGGGTGTTGTCTTCACAGACTCAGCAGCCCCGGCGGCCAGATCAGACAGATCAGTTAGTCACAAAGCCAGCGTAGGAAGCTTACTCTGCCAGAGAACCAGGCACCTTTATGTTCAGAGAACACGTCTTTGATTCAAACACCCCCAGGAACTGGATCCCCCACTTTAGGATCAACACCTGTTATACATCACACTTTCATCCATACTCAGATTTGTCTGCTTTCAGACTCAGATTTGTCTGATTTCCAATAACGGAGCTTTTCTCCACAAGGGTGCATAAAGCTTTGGGGCAAGAAAGTGGATATTGCTGATCCGCAGCTTTCCTGCCCGGTTCTGCTTACAGTTCATTACCGCTCATAAGCTAAACAGGATCGTGTAGATTTCGCGGCAGCTTTTAACAGCAAAAGCTAATCATAGTACACACTGCAAGCACCACGTATTCGAAGCACAGCATACATTTACTAACTAATCTCTGACTAATCCCCAACTTCCAGCTAATTAGTCTTTTTGAAGTGTGCCCCTTCCTGCATGAGCTAATGCTTGTTCAGTCCTTTGAAGCATTTAGCGTGCTAACTACAATCACATGCGCCTCCCTAGTAAGCAGCACACATGAAGAACCAATAAAAGCAATTAGTGAGAAGCATGGAAATGCAAAGATCTCCATGCAAGGAGCCTGGGGCCCAGCTCTGAGTGATTCGTGGAAGAACTCTACAACTCAAAGCAAATGAGTTATGAAGTAGGTATGTGGTTTATTTCAGCGCCAGGCGCATGTGGGATAGCTCCCAAAGGCATGCGCACCCCAACACGGCAACTTGCCTTGGTTATATGCAGTAAACATGTGCATTAAGTTTCCCAATATACCTATACATATGCATAACCTCTCCCTGCTTCATATTAAAATTAGTTCCAAGAAGTCACTTCTATGAACTCCTTTTGTCTGCACTTGCACAGTGCCTTCTGGTGGTGGTCGCCGGGGGTCGTGGGGATGAAGGCGGATAACTCTTCTTCATCACCACTAGTTGACCCCCTGCCTTTGTACAGGCTCAGCTGCTCCTTGGCTCTCGTCCAAACCACAAGGTTGGTCTCTCTCAGCTGGTTTTTGAGACAGTCTCCCCATTTTTGTCAGGAAACATCCTCTGTAAGGGGCCCCAAGACTCCTCGTTTCTGTTAATTTGCACAGTAGTAAGCAAAGACACTCGGCAACATCTATTTTTAATGCGATTAAGCAAGCCCCCATTCTTCCATTCCTGGCTTTAATAATAACGATTGTTTTATTTAGAAATCATTAATGCAATTAAGCAAGCCCCCACTCTTCTACCCCTGGTTTCACGAGTGTTTCTGCAGTGCCACCTCAGCCACCCGCTGCCCCACTATGCTCCATGAGAGGCTGCAAAAGCAGCCTCTGGAGAGCCAGGCCTTGCCCCAGTGCTACTTTATGCTCCTTTATGTCTTTATTTCTTTATTTTTCTCTTATTAGACACCGCCTGGGGCACGCCGGCCCTGAGGGGACCTCGCCTCAGGCCCGCCCCGGCCGCAGCGTGGAACAGGTCCCGCCATGAGGCCTGGGGCCCCCCTCAGCCCCGGCCTCGCCCTGGGGGCCGGGACTACACTTCCCAGGAGACCCCGCGCTTCCCCCCCACCCCCCTCTCGCGAGACTTGGCAGGCGCGCGCGGGCCGCTCTCCCTTTCCCCGCGACGACATGGCGGCCGCGCAGGGTTCGGTGAGTCGGGCGCGCCGCCATCGCCGGCCATCCGCGGTTATGGCGGCTCCGAGGGGCTCGGGGACAGCACGGGCAGAAGCGGGAGGCGCTTGCGCGCCGTCATGGCTGCCCGTGGCCGTGCGGGGAGGCCTCCACGTCTTGTGGGGGTGTCAGATCGCGTCTCCCCCCCTCCCCCCCATGTTGGGTCCGGCTTGTTATGGCGGCCGGCTGAAGGGGAGGCAGGGCCGGGCCCTGTCCGGCCTTGTGCCCCTCACGGGGACCTGGCCGGCCCCAAGGTGCCGGGCTTCACCGTGTCCGGCTGCCCTCCGGCCCTCCCCGAGCCGGGGCTGCTCCCTAGGAATTTAATACAGGTATTTAATGTAGCAGCGGGCATGGCTCAGCATTGCTGTCAATACAGGCTTCAAACAGCGAAGCTCGGCGGTCAGAGGCAGCGTTCCCCATCGCTGAACCGCCCAGCAATGCGAAATGGAGCGTGTTGTGCCCGCCAGGTGTCGTTGGCACCCGGGTAAGGAGCTGGGAGCAGGCTGAGCTAACAGAGTGGCTCCGGGTGGTCTGGTCTGCAGCTGAGCTAGTGATGATAAGGTTATCCCTGTCTGAAATTAAGTTTTCCCCTGTGGAATCATGATTCTGAGGCTCAGCATTAAAGACAAAAAGGTAAAAGAATGGTCTGGTACGTGGATTAACGCTCTGTATCCCTCCACTCTTTCAGGTGGCAGCATGTTGTCGAGCAAGCATAAAAATGCACCTTGCACTCACCTTTCGGGGAAGCTGATTCTTTCACTCAGTTGGCAGCAGACCTGCACCATCAGCACATCGGTGAGAAACATCAGCATTTAGTTCATCCTGCTCGAGTTTTCTCCTGTTGTTGGGCTGTGGACATAAGACTTGTTCTGCTGTGACAGATGATAGCCTTCTCAGGCTGCTGGGAGGAGGTATAAAAGCCTAATGGCTTGATTAGTGTAATTAAGCCAATCAGGGCTGTGGCTTTGTTGCAGCTGCCACCTGAGTGTGCAGCTCTTTGCTACCATGGAGCTCAGGCTGAAAGGCAGCACGCAGTGAATGGGAATTTTAATGTTGTTGGTGCCCTGTGGAGCACCTGGTTGGCAATATTGTCAAAGATGAGCGAGAGTAGAAGGGGTCAGAAATAAGAGGGATTGAATGGCAGCCCATTATGGAGACACTTGACACAGCTCATCTCCTAAGTGTGTTTGTCAAAGGAGTAGACCTAGTGAAAGGATAATTGGTCTCTGTGCTTACCCGGAGGTGTACTGGGATAGTTTTGTGCTTGCATTGGGTGGCTGGGAGTAGGGAGGTGCAGCTCACATACACCAGAAGGTCAGCCTAGAAGGGGGACACTGAAGAACCTTTCCTAGAAGGGATGTGTCTGATGGACATATGCTTGAATGCATTTCTCAAGATAAATCCGTAGGTAATTCACATCCCAGATGAGTGCATTATTCCTCTCTGCAAGGAGAGTTGCATTAAGATCCTGTACGGTGAGGAGAAGTAGCGCTGTCTGCTTGAAACATCTTAAAAGGGTCTAAACCATTGAAGTCTCAAAGCTAGTGTTTTTGTCTAAGTGAGGATTTAAATAGCACCCATCTCCCAAATTTTCTTATCTCTTGAGTGAAACGGCTCATTGGCAAATCTGCTCCTGTGTGAGGGACGGGTTTCTGCTGTGCTAAGTTGGAGGCAAAAATTGGCTCTCAGAAAGGAAACCTTCGATTCTTGCTTTGTGACTTGGTGCTGTTTTTGTAAGAGATGGAGAGGAAACAAGGGGAGGATGAACTTCACTTGAAGGATCACTGCTAAATGTTTAACGCAACTTATATTTAGGAGGAAAACATCCTGTAGACTCCTGGGTTGTATCTTCCCCCAAGGACAGCTTTGGCAAGAAGGCAGCTGTGAAGTCAGACGTCGAACTGGTAAGAGAATCCTTGAGTAGTGCATACTGCTCATCTTACACTTCACACGCCAAATCCGTAGGCAGCATGACTCATCCGCTGACCAGAACACCTAATTCTTGAACGCTTCCCAGGAAGAACACAGGTCATAGACGTGCCCGCGTCTGGGCGTCTCCACTGTTTCATTCCGTAGAACTTGAGTTTATGTAGCCAAGGACGGGGGAGAAACTGAGCCGGTGATGTGTTGTTATCCCTGTCTGACAGCTCATCTGTGAGGGAAAAACTGTCCACTGAGGCTCACGTATTCCCCCTCAGCAGTTCTCCTACGTCTTGCAAAGGCTGAAGTGACACAGATGACCCTGGGAAGGCAAAAGCAGCATCTGTCTGCTTTCCTCCCGCCCTTGTGATGCGCGAGCACAGCACAAAAACTTTTCCATGTGCCCATCTGTCCTTCCAGCAGCCTGCCTGTAGGAGCCCAGATGCGGCAAGGTTGTGCAGGGAGTGTAATAAACACAGGCTGCTCTTGTCAGAGCACAGTTTAATTCTAGATCTGTGAATAGCTTTTAAGCCGCTTGGGCAAACAGTAAGGCACATTTAGAGGGCAGATACGAAACGCGTTTTTATCTGACGCGATGTACAGTCACTGAATACACACACTGTAACAGTACTTTATCTCCAGGTGGCTGACAGCTGCATTCTGCTGAACAGTTCCATGCTTTATTTAACAGAACTCGTATTTGTTTGCAGATCTATAATGTTCGGTGACGGGCTGAACTGGCAGACTTGACAACAGTGCACTGCCTTAGTCCTTAAGTAAAGGTTAGTATACAAAGCGGGAGGGAACGTTACTACAACCCGGCAGAGTGGTTGCTTTGCAAATATAGTTACCTTCCAAACTAGTCACTGGGAAGAGCCTGTGGGGCTTTGGGCTTCCACAGAACAAGGGGAAAAAAGGTGAAGAGACAGCGCGATGATAAAGGGGAAAAGTAAAAGCTATCCAGTGTTTGGTGAATAGAGAGGGGCAGGAATTAGTTTACAGCAGACGTGCTTAAGGCAGTGACGGCATTGTTTTGCGGTGTCTCCCGACACCAGGAGGAGGATTTTCCTGGAACAGGCCTCACAAATGATGGCACTTCACTTGAGGTGATATAAAACGGGTACCTGGGCATAACTGCAGGTACCTTCATCTCTGCTCAGTGGCTGTTAAAACTACATCACTGCTAAGTTCCCAGTAAGACCAGAGAGGATTCAGGTGCTAGCGCTGGGTTTGGGGGAGAAGCACAGTTTTAGAACCCTGAAGCCTTAGCTACAGGGAGGCTAGCTGTGTTAGGAAGAGCAGGATCACATTCGGCATGCAGGCTTCTGCCAACTGGATGCAGAATAAAGGCTGAGCTGTCACTCGTAAGAGTACTTTCCGGTCTTCTGAGATGTATACTCTTGATTAAATAATGCCAATCAGTGGAATTTTTTTAATCTGACAGTTGCTTCTGCTCTGACACTGTCTTTTCTACTAGGACCTGCTCTACAGCTGGCTGGAGGAAGGAGTGGTTCCCTGCAGTCTTCTGTTCCAGAATAAAAGAAAGTATTGAAACTGTCTTGAGAGCTGGTGTTTTTTTTTTGTTTTTTTTTTTTTGTTTGTTTTTTTTTTGTTTGTTTGTTTGTTTGTTTGTTTTTGTTTTTTGTTTCTTTTTGTAATGGGTATCTACTTAAACAGAAATGATTTTGAGCAGGTAGAAAGGACTTCAGGGTGAAATGCTTTCTGAAATCATAGAAACTGTGAGCTTACCCTTCATAGCAGTGCCTGCTTCTGCCCAATACCTGACACAGTCTTCTGACTTGGATGTCTTGTGCAGGCAAATGCTGAAAGTTGAAGAAATTCGTGGTAACTGTGACAAAACTGTGGCTAAGCTAGGACTGGTGAAAGACGCGGTTCTTGTTGTCTGCTTAGAAGCTCAAAGAGAAGTGAGAGGCAGTAGTACAACAATCAGGTTCCTCGATAAGGTCATAAAACGGGGGAGGGATGTTTAACTGCAGGGCTAGCTGTGGACAGAGGAACTTCCCTTTTTGGGATAAGAAAGGTGTGTGAGTGCAGTAGGTCCTGGTTTGCGCGCACAGCTCTACCCCTGGAAGCTGGCTGGGAGCCCTGGCAGGATGCTCGGCTATGACAGCATTCATCTTTTTTAAAACATTCCTTTTTGCCATGTGCGTCAGTGCCACCCATCGCTGTGTTTACAGCCACATGGGTTGTGCTCGTGCTTGGCCAGAGCTAGTCTGAGGAGGTTTTGGTGGTACATTATTTAGGCAATATGAGAATCAGGCTTGTTCTTGTCGTGGAAGGGGTTCTGCTGAGTGCTTGCATTCAAGAACAGGCCTAACAGGCTGCCTGGGTACCATTGTGAAGTGATTGACGTGAACAAAGGTTAATTTGAGACTCACAAGCTGGGCTCCACACTGGAGATTAGCCTGTCAGCCCGTTTCAGATGTAATCTTCGTTAACGCTCACTCTTAACTAGCTGAATGCAGCCTGCCATCACAAAGGGAGATGGAGCTTGAGGGGGTGCAGGGTTCCCTGGCTAACAGCCAGGCTATCTCTTGCCATCTCTGCAAGAAGTTGCTCCTTCAGCTGCTGTAAAGCAAATAGCATCAAAGGTGGGGAAGGGCCGCGCTCGGAAGAGTGCCCAGCGATCCGCTCCAACGCAGCCGCCGCCCAGCTGGGGAAGTTGTGTCAGGGCCCTGCTGGGGCACCAGGAGTTTAACCCCGCTCAGCCTTTGGGCCGTTCCCAAGTTGAAGCCTCACTGTTTCACAGGCTACAGCCCCTCTGCTACAGGACATGGGATGTCTTAGCTGACCCCCCCCCATTCACCACATCAGGCACAGAAGAAAGTTACAAAAATTTCCTGTAATTATACAAAGTGGGAAAGTTTCAGGTCACACCGCTCCCTCCGCTGTGTGACATCAACCCTCCAGCCACCCCTGTCCTCAGGAGCCTGCACAGCATGTCTTCCACAGCAGCATTAGTTCACCCGGGATGGCTGAAGGGCTCAAGACCCTTCACCCTGCTCTTAAGATTTATTTTTTTTTCCTTTTTAAATAGCTTAGCCTTGCCCCAGAAGTGCCCTAACTCACCTGGCACAGCTCTTCAGACACGTGGAGGACCACGCACCAGCCCCGTGCAAAACAACCAGCACCGCACACGTGGGCTGCAGGCCAGCTCCGGGCTGCTCAAAGGCCAGCTGCACGTCTGATGTCCCAGCTGAGCTGCAGTAACCCTGCTCTTAGCTGACGGATTTTGAGACTCCGTTGTATTGACCAACACCACAACTTAGTGAAAGGGAAAAAAAGAAAGCTGCTGACACCACGCATTGTACGTTTTGTCACAAGGGAGAGCAGCCAAGACTCGGCCCAGAGCTGTCTGAAGTTCAGGCGTTAAACAATCCGGGAGAGGAGGTGTCCGAACACAGCACCATTCTTTAATTCAGACCATTTCGTCTCCAGGCCAAGGATTCCTCCCACTTGTCCTGCCCCGGTGCCAAGCGTTTGGGCTGGGGCGTGATGGCAGAGTGAAGGGCGTTTTCCAGCTGGAAACTTTGAACACAGAAGTCTGTAAATCTCCAGAAAACGCAAAAAAAAAGAGGGGGAAAAAAAAAAAAAAGGTGGTCGGATGTACACTTCGTCAGCATCCTCTTCCAGCATCCCCTTGCCCCAGCTGCAGACAAGCACCGTCTTTCCCAGGGCCTGCTGCTGCCCCAGGGACACCTTGGTGGCACGGGGAGGTGACGGCCACGCTCAGCAGCACTTTTCGGTGCCCCAAAGTCCACGCTCGGTCTCACGGAGCCACGAACGAGTTGCTGGAGATCCCTGAGGGATCACGGCCTTTCCCGTCAGCACCACCACCACGGCTCTGCTGCCGGCGTGCCGTGCGGCGGGCCTGCACCTCGGGCTGGCCTGCTGGGTCGGGAGAGCCCTCCGGGGACAGACGGGGCCCTCGGGAAGGAGGAGCCCCCTTCCACGCTGCGCTGGGAGCCCTCGGGGTCACCCCGTGGGCCGGTGCCCGGCCTCACCGCTGGTACAGCTCCATGATGCCCGCCTGGTGCAAGCTCCTCCACAGCTCTGCTTCCAGCAGCATGTCGTGGTTGGCGTAGAACACCAGGGGTTTCTTCTCCACCTCGTAGTAGTGGTCCGAGAACTGCTCGTAGTTGGCCGTGATGAACCCATAGGCGCTGACCTGCGACGGGACGGGTGGACAGAGGGCGGTGATCGCCTCGGGGGGTCCAAGCCCGGCCCAAAGGGGACCCCCAGGTGCCGGGGGAAGGTGGCCTCGCGGCTTCTTACCTGGTCGCAGGTGTGCAGCGCCGTCAGGAGCATGAGCGCGCCGGTGCTGGGCATGTAGAGGTGGCCGTACTGCATGTTGAGCAGCTCCGACCTCAGGAACCTGCCGGAGCAGACGTGGTGCTGGAGGGGGGGCACGCGGCCGGCACAGCACCACGGCCCTGCTGCCAAACAGCAACGCCCGGCGCCAACACATGACACACACCCGGCACCTCCGGCCCTGATAAGGCAGGGGCACCGAGCGACAAGCACCCGCAAATTCACCGCGTGTGGATTCTCGGGTGTCTGCTACTAAGGTTCAACTTGTTCTCTGCAACCTGCTAACACGCGCCTCCTCGCTGTTTTAAGTTGTCCCAACCCTGGCACTGGTTTGCGTGAAACGTAGGGGAAAAAAAAAACCCTTTGGACCCTATCTCTGCTTCTTTAGACTAGTTTAAAATTGGATAGTGCGTTTTGGGAAGTGGAGGGTCAGGTGAATGCAGCAGGGCTGTACAAATCTCCCCGCCAGGAGGAAACGTGCGTGGCACTGCAAGGAATGAGAATGGCAGCGGGGAATTTCCCTGCCTTGTCTGCAGAGAGCAGGACAGAGGCGGCTCCAGCACCGGTGGAGGACCAGGGCTGGAACCAGGCTGGAACCAGGGCTGGAGCCCAGTTTTGGCACCGGGCAGCTGCGGGGCCACGCTGCACAAAGCGGGGCCAGGAGGCGGGTGGGCAGAGCCATGCACCTCCAGGTGCCAGAGGGGCGCTGAGCCAGGGGTTTGCATCGGGCTCATCCTCACCTGGCTGTGAGGTAGTGTAAGAAATCCGGGTGCAGCAGCTTGAACTTCTCTGCGGACGCCTCCGGTCCAAAATATTTCCGTGGCCTGCAGCAGGGAGAGGAGAATTGGTGCCACTTGGGATTTATCCCAGCAGGGACAAAGGCGGGGGCAGCGCGCGCTCCCTCGGGTGCGCTCACCCAAGGGTACTCACTCGTCACCCTTGTCCGAGCCCTCGGGGACCGGGCTGCCCTGGATGGCCGACCTCAGCATGATGTAGTCCCGCACGTCCGAGGGGATGAAGATGTACTTCAGGTCCTGCAGCGGGGACACAGACACGGTGCCTGGGGGGTTTTGGGGGCACAGCCCTCTTGCGGGGTGAGGACTGAGGCTCCTGAGACTTGGACAAGGTTTGGGGCAAGGCGTATCCTAGCCTCAGGGGACAATCTGGGGTCAGCCACCCACCCCCTGATGTGCCCTTGGGGGTCCCACCTCAGCCTGGGGTATCTGGGTGAAGCCGTACTCCTCGTAGGCAATGAGCGAGTTCTTCATGGTGTTCACCGTGAACCCGTAGAAGGAGATCTTGGTCCCGACGTCCTCCTCGAAGCCCCTGATCACGGCACCGTTGAGCCTGCGGGAGCAGCGCGGGGCCGTGTCCAGGGCTGGGACCTCCCCAGCACCCGCAGCCCCCCCAATCCTGCCCGGCCCCACCTGAACACCAGGTCGTGCGCGTCGATCGCCTCGCCCTGCCGTGAGCCGTTGAGGATGCCGCCGTTGCCCACCACGGCGCAGCGCACGCAGCCCCCCGGGAAGCGGCGCCGGTCGAAGAGGTGCCTGTTGGCCGAGGCGTTGAGGAGCCGGAGGGTGCTGCTGACGGCTGCGTCGGGGCAGGATGGGGCCAGCCAGGGGGAAAGGGAAAGGTTTGCATCAGCGCAGCTGCAAGTAAGCGTGTCTACACCTCGAACCAGCGTGCTGCAGCGTGCGCAGGCAGCTTTGCACCACAGCACGTTGGTGAGCAGCGTGCAAAAAAAAGCTCATGGCATCCTCGTGCACAGGAGGGTCTGCAGGTGGGGTGGACAAACACCAGCTGGGAAATTGCTCGGTACCCCCAGAAAGCCAAATGCGCCCAGGTTACAGCCCCCCCCTGTTACTAATCCTGCTCCAAGCAGTGGCTGCCGGGTGCCGTGCAAGGCACGGGGACACATCCGGACATCTCCAGCCCCGGTCCCACGGGTGCTGATGCCAGCACCGCTCATTTCCCGTCCTGACAATGCCTCCTTGCAGCTTCCCCTGGTTCACCCCCCCGCCGTCCCCAGCACTTCCCAGCCCAGGGCCTGAAGCTGGCGGCTGCCAGCAAGAGCAGGGAGTAGGTTTGGGGTTGGAAGGGGAACAATCTCCTCTGGCAACAATGGAGCGGGTTGTCCGAGGTCCTCCGGGCCCCAGTTAATAATCATGCACACACTGAGGCTTTTATTTGGGGAAAATGTCACAAGATGCTGCGAGTGGCATTTGCAAAGCCATCCCCTCCACCCTGCTCCCGGGGAGGTGGAGTGGGAAGAGACCAAAGTCCCCGGTCCCCATTCTCCTGGGGTCCCCAGTCCCCTCGAGCCACCCCATACCCCAGATGCCAGCACCCCGGCCCGGTCGGTGCCATACCTGCGTGGGACAAGCCTTGCCAGCCGTAGGGGACGTGTCGCTCCTTCAGCCTGTTCCAGGTCTCGGGGCTGAAGTGCTGGTCCCACATCAGCACTGGGGTGGCAAACTGGAAGAGCTCCCCAAATGTGGGGTGCGCCTTGGCTGCCTCCACCACCGAGCGGGGGCACGGGCTGGGCTGGGGGCGAGAGGAGCACGGTTCGGACTCCAGGCTGGAGCCCCTTTTCCCCCCAGCATCTCCACCCATTGGGGACAAGCCCAGGGACAGAACCGCTCCTCATCCGTCATGTTTTCTGCTGGGCGACCTGGGCATGGGTGCCTCATGCCTGGGTCCCCCCAGCACCCAGCTCCCCAGGGCATAGAGGATCAGGGCTCACAGAGACACCAGGGGAGCGCACACCGTGACAGATGCAGCATCTTCTAGGCCTTTACCCTGGCAAAGCACAGCCCAGGTCCCAGCTCCTTGGGAGCTTGGGACTTTTTTCACAAGTCTCCAGCCCAGGTGCCACTCGGCTGGGGGATTTGGAAGCTCACGCTTCCTGCGACCACACCAGGGCAGCCCAGGGAGACCCATGTGCATGGATGGACAGGTTGCTCCTCCCCACACAAAAAAACCCCCATGCTGCTTTCAGCTGAATTGCTCCTCGGTTTCCCCACCCAGACAGAAAGCCCACAAAGGAGAAAGCACCAGGAACACACCACATTTTGCAAATTATTACCTGCCTTCTGTTGTGTTTGGGCTCCTCTGGCTGCGAGGAAGGTTTGAAGGACTCCCTGCTAGGAAAAGGGAAACAGAGCAGTCAGAACCTGTCCTTTGGGGCCTGGGGAGCCCCGCAGGGCTCTCCCAGCCTGTTCTGGGTTCCCCACGCACCCCTTTTCCCCCACGTTACCTCTCCAAGCTGCCTCGGAGGGCCCTGTGGCTGCCGGCTGGGCGCGAGGTCCCCGACGGAGCCAGGAGCAGCGGCTCCGGCTGCAGCAGGCTGGAAGGGGACACCGGGATGAGGGGAGGTGGCACCGAGCCCCGCATCCCGACACCCCCCCTCCACGAGAGGCACGGTGCCGTGCAGTAAAAGCGATGGGAACCGGGGATGTGGAGGGTCCCCGGGGTGCGTGGGGCTGGTTGGGATGTGCCTTGATCCCCCCATCAGTGATGGGGATGGTCAGCGCCCTTCAGCACCCCATGTCTGGGGACACGAAACACCAAGCCCCAAATGAAGCAGGGCCAGAAGCTGCCAAGCTGCTACGTCTCCAGGAAAACCCTTCCCTGGGGGGATCAGGAAAAAAAACAGCAACAATTTCTTTGGCTTCTCTTTCCTTTCCTGAAGCTGGGTGCTCACTAACTGGGGTCCCCTCCAGTTTTCCAAGCAAGCACAGCAAGGAAGAGGGGGAAAAAGCCCTGCTCCCGTGAGCGGGAGGAACTGTGCCTGCATCTCCATCACCAACCGGTGGGAGACAGAGGCAGGGAGCTCCCCACCCCGAGCATCTCGGGGGGCCCAGAGCCCCAGGGGTGCCCCCGGGGGGGGTCTCATGGCCCGGCAGGGTCCCAGCCCGGCAGCAGGAGGTGGGAGCCCACCGGCGGGGAACAGGCTCCCATTCATCCCCGCACAGAAGGGCCCTTCAGAGCACCCCGGCGCCAGCCCCAGCCTGGGCAGCAGGTGCTCCCGGCAAAGCAGGGTATTGTGGAGCAGACAAGGGCCCCTTGTTACGGGATCTGTGCTCGGGGACAGGTAGAGGCAGGTGGGGAGCGGAGCTCTGCCTCCCCCCGCGCAGCGAGCGTTGGGTTTCCTCCCACCCACCTCCGCTGTCCTCTGCCACGGGGACGCCTCCTCCCCATGGGTGCCAGCCCTGTCCCGGAGCTGATCCGGACCCGTTTGCCACCAGGACACTGCTCAGTGCTGGGTATGGCGTTCCCTGGGGGATAGCCCAGCTCCTCGGGCTCCATCCCACCAGCTTTGGGTGGGGCTGGCTCAGGACTGGAGACGCCGAGGACAAAGGGGTCCCCGTTTCACACAGGCTGAGCATGAGCAGCCCCGGCATGGCCATGCTGGGGCAGGAGGGGCTGCAGGTGCTGCCCCCAGCCCCACAATCCCTACAGCTGCTCCCATCAAGGCCACCCCAGCCCGAAGCAGCAGGCACCATGCTGGGGCTGCCCCACGCACACGGAGCAGCTGGTGCCTCGCTGCATTTTGCACGCAGGAGTGCTGGCACCGAGCTGGGAGAGGGGTCGGCTGCTGCTGCCCCGTGGGGAGGAGAGGGGGAACCCCGGGGGCAGAGCGAGGAGGGCTGAGCTGTCCCGGTAAGGCTGCAGAGCTGCAGGTTTCCGCGAGGCATTCCCGCTGCTCGCACAGCGGCTAAACGCACCCAGCCTGCCCAGACCTGCTCGTTGCTTCTGCTGGGAACCGAGGGGCTGCGCACGGCGAGATGCCGGCTGGGGAGGGCTTGTGGAGAGGCAGTGAAGAGGCAGGACCTCGGAGCAGGGACTCGCAGTGGCACCAGGGGCTGCTCTGCTGGCCCATCCCTGCCAGCTGCAGGCGGCACACACCGCTCCGAGCACAGCTCAGCCCCGCAGTGAGCTGGAAGTCTCAAGAAACAAGAAAACTATTTGCCTGCCGGGTCAGCCCAGCAGTGCCAAACCCTGGAGGCATCTCACACGTAGCTGAGCCTCCAGCCCCGGGCATCTCCTCCATCTGGCACCACAGGAGATGCTCAGCCCCAGCCCCAGCCCCTCCCCAAAGGACCTCCTTGGTGTTGCCACCACCCGAACCCGAAGTCCAGAACCAAGTCCTGCAGAGCTCTGGGTCCTGAAGCACGGCGCACAAAGCCCCCAGCTCGGCCACCTGCCCCTTTCTGCCACCACGGCCACACAGCCCACCAACGAGCCCCCAGGGCAGATACCTTCAGGCACAGCACCCAGGCTCCTGCCTCCCAAAAAGCTGCACGCAAACAGCCTGTCCCTGCCCCACATCTTCCCCAGTCCTTCCCCATCAGGCTCACGAGCCCCAGCTGCACCTCGCTGCCTCCCCAGCTCCTTCTCATCCCCTCCCTGCCATGTCCTGGTGCCTTTGTGGTGGGCACAGCACCAGGCACAGCCCCGGGCTCTTGGTGCTTGCTACTTTTTGCGCTCCGAGGGGTGTTACAGGAGCATCTGGGGCAGCACAGGCTGCTAAAACCCGCTCCTGCTCAGGCTGGCGATCGCTTGATGCTCCCCAGGAGATGGCTCCCACCTCCCTTCAGTGGCCAAACTTGGTGCCAGGCGTCTGCGGATCCTGTCCCAGGCCCTGTGCCGAGCACATGACGCCAACCCACGCGGCGCTCCCGTCCCGCCCGCCGGTGCCGGTGCCATCCCCGAGGCGCGGTGGCGGCTCTCTGTGCCGTGGCCGCTGCCCAAGCCCGGCCGAGCCCGGTGCCTTGACGTCACTCGCCAGGATGTGGCGAAGCCTCGGTGGCTCCGTGCCCTGCGATGCTTGGTTGACTCAGAAGATGACCCCCCCCCAGGGACCGACTGATGCACAATGGGGCTCCCGGGAAAGGAGTGGCCCGCGGCCGCCTGGGCACACTGGCCACGGCAGAGGATTGAGCCAAGCCTGGGTGTGTTCTCTCCCTGCGGTAAAGCTGCCGAATATGACGCCTCTGGTCCGTGCCCACCCTCCGTTTCCGGAAGATAAATATGTGCACAAGTGTTTGAGAGCACACACTCGAGCGCTATCTTAACCAAATACTCCTGGGTCCCCGCGGGGCTGTTTGAAGGAGCCGCAGCAGCACCGCGAACGTGTCCTCCGGGAGCGTGGGCTGCGTCCTGCTGCAAAGGGCCGGGCTCGGTGCATCGTCCCCTGGCACAGAGCCACGGCAGGATGGTGCCCGGCTCTTCTGCTGGAATTAAAGCCATGAGAGGTCCCAGCAGAAATATGGAGGGGTTTGGAGAAATGTCCGGGCAGGGCTGCAGGACGGGCTGGCAGCCCGCAGCACAGCTGCCTCGCCGCAGGGACAGGAGCATTTTGCCCATCTCCCTGGGGCCCCCACCGCTGCCACCGGCCTTGCACCAAACCAGAGAGGGTCAGGGCACTGCCACACATGCCCCCCATCGGGTGGGTTGGTGCTTGCAGCAGCCAGCACCGCCCAGGGGGGTCAGCTGCCTCCCGACCCCTTTTGTCTCCCCCTAAAGCTGGAGCAGAAGGAGGCACCCACCATGTCCCCAAAATGGGAGCACTGCTGGCCTTCCCCTCCTGCCCCAACAGGAGGAAAAGCACAAATCCTGCACCACGGCTGTGCTTTAGCAGTGAGAAGCACTGCACGCACAGACTTCACTTCCAGATTCAGCCCTGCATCAGCCGCCGGGCAGCGCTGGTTGCTCCGGGCTTAGGCTTTAACCCAACTTTTATGGACGAGCAGGGATTCGGGGTTGGTGTGCTTGTAGATGTGGGGAACTGAGGCAAACGGGACCTGCTCTGCTGTGGCTGTGGCTTTAGCGTTTGGCTTGAAGCCGAAGGGAAGAAAAAAAAAAAAAGAAGAAGAAAAACTCCTGGAAGTGTTTTGGAGCCTGTGGAGCTCCCAGGCACATTGCTGCGGGCTCCCGGAGGGGCTGAGCCAGAGGAGCCGGGGCTGGGGACGCAGCTGTGCAGGGAGCAGCTCAGCACCACAGTCGTGACTGCCCCAGCACCATGCTGCATGGTTTGGCCCCACTGCCACCAGGATCCCCAGTCACCCGGAGCCAGCTCCTGCCATGGGGATGCTCCTGCAGGGAGCAGAACCCCGCGCCGGGCAGGACAGAGGGCGCAGGCAGAGCTCCGTGCTCCCAGCGGGGCAAGAAGCAGCGTGGGGACCCCAGGGCAGCCCACCCAGCGGCACCCCAGCAGCTTCCAGTGTAACCCTGGCAGGTTGCGAGCAGGACCAGCCCCGGTCCCCGCAGCATCCTCCCCTCCCTCCCGAGCTCTGAGAGCACCCGCGAGCACCCAGCGCGGAGGCGAAGGACGCCTGTAACACTCTGCTGGTGTGTTACCCACTGCTCGGGGCAGAGGAGGGTGCCTGCTCCTGCTGGCCAAATGCTCTGCGGGCAGCCCCAGGGCTCCCCAGCACCCAGCCCAGCACCAGGGAGACTCTGGCTGAGGCTCAGGCAGGGTGGAGGCTGCAGGCAAAGACCGAAGGGAAAGCGAAGGGGGAGATGCCCACCGCTGGAGTTTGGGACTTGCTGGAGTTTGCGAGCAGCCCCGCAGGAGCTGAGCAGGCTGCAGGCAGCCCTGCCCCGTCCCTGCGGCTGGGGAGGGTCAGCGCTGCAGCGTGGGGCCGGACCCCCCCGGGGAAATGAGCCGGCTGCAGCCCGGTCTGCCCGGCTGCTGGAGGTGGTTTGGTCCTGCTGGGTGCTGAGCACCCTCAGCAGTCCCTGCACCTTTGGCTCCTTGGCACCGCGATGGGCTGAGCCCACGCGGGGACCCCTGCAGCCCCCCCTCACCCCGGGGTCCCTCCCTGGGCACCCCTGGGTGCTGCTGGTGGCCGTGGGCACCTCGGGGAGGCAGAGCCTGCTGTGATCTCTCCTCAACCCAGCAAAGAAACTGGGGCACAGCCGGGGTAACCTGCGCCAAGGGGCCTGCCCCAGCACCCCAAATCCCCCTCCCCAGCACCTCGCGCTGGCTTCGCACATCACCATTACCTGGCTATGATCCTCTGGCCGGCGGGCAGCTCCACCGTGGCGTAGTAGTGCCCGTAGAGGACGAGGGAGGATGAAAAAGCCGCCAGCAGCAAGAGGCAGAGACGTTTCCAGTGCGGGGACCCCATCCCAGCGCTTGAGCGGCGCGGGCGAAGGCGACCCGCGAGCCCTGTGTGGAGCTGATCCCCCCGTGGAGCTGAGCCCCAGCTGCCCCCGCTGCCCACCCAGAGGGGTAGAGGCTCGGGCTGGCTCCCTCCTGGCCCCGCTGCACCTCGGAGCGCTCCTCGGATGTCCCTGGGGAGCGGTGGGAGGGAGAGCGCGAGCGGAGGGAGGAGGCACCGGGCTGACTGGTTCGGGCTTGCTGAGAAAAAACGCACTTTTGAGCTGCTTTTGCTCCGAGCCGGGGATTAAACATTTACTCAGACCAACGGAGAAATGAGCTTTTTTTTTTTTTTGCCTCCCTTTCGTGCCACCCACTTACAGCTCACAAAGCAGAGCTTCCCCCCCCTTTTTCCCATTTTTCGTAACTTTCTCCTTCGCCTCCAGCCCCGCACTCCCATGCAGCCCACGCCAGCGCCCGGGGACCCTGCGGGGCTGGGGTTGTTGTGGCAGATCAGAAAACCTAGGCTCCAGCCCCCGGTACCCAATACAGCTCCGCAGCACGTACGTGCAGGGATCCACAGAAACTCCCCGCCACAGGAGCAAATTTGGGGTGAAACGGGGAAAAAGGCAAAACTGCCTGAGCACTGGCGGGGCTGCCCAAGGGGGGTTGCTGCCGGGACCCGCAGGCTTTAGCAGAGGAACAAATTATTCCCCACCACGTAATTTCATGGCAACCAACACGAATTCATAAATTTGTGCTGAATTCGAGTTTGGGCTGGTGAGGGGAGGGCAGGAGGGAAACCCGAACGAAGCATTTTGGTGTTTTCCGAAGGAAAGCGCTTCTGTTTCGTTCCTGAAAGAGCAGTTCGAGCTAGGTTTAACTAAAATCATTGAAAGAAAGAAAACAAACCTGAAAACTAAAGGAAATACCCAAATGTTTTCACACTGGGGGAAGGGATTCAGCTGGGAAAACAGGCATTTTAAGTGAGCTGCAGTGACTGGGGGGGGGGAGGGAGGGGAATTTTTCGGAAGCCACCAGCCTCGGGGAGCAGCAGCAACGAGCCCTGCTCCATCCAGCCCCGCGGCTCCCCAGAAACCCACGACGCGGCCCCCCCAGCACCTGCAGCCCCCTCCCCAACCGGTGCATTTTCCCCAGCACTTCTCAGCCCCCCCAGATCCAGGCCCCCCACCTCCATTCCCACCCACACAGCCACGCTTCCAGCAATGCTGCTGGTTCAAAGATAAATGCAAAAATCCCTTCAAACTACCCTGCTTCAGTCTCTTTTCGGCTTTTTTTTTTTTTTCCTTCCTACAAATCCCCTCCTAGCCAAAAGTCAGCTTTAGGGCCACGATTAGCATCAGACCAATAAATGGGAGGAATGAGACCCCAAGGGATGCAGCACAGGGCGGGCACGGAGCGGCGGGGGGGGGGGTCCCCTGCAGGAAGGGGTCTTCAGCTGCACCACACCGGGGGGTGACCCTCTGCTGAGGCCGGCAGGGAAAGCACGGCTGTCCCAAAACCCCAGCCAGGGGGATGCACCTCTGCGGGCCCCCCAGCTGCCAGCCCTGGTCCCCAGGGGGATTCCAGCCCCCAGAACGGGAGGGCACCGCACCGGCCCCATTGCCCTCCATGCGTCGAGGGGGATTCTCTCCTCATGACCCCGTGCTTCATCTCATGTGTTCTTGGCTCTTCGTTAATCATGGCTAATTATTACCAACTGCTCGAGTAAGTCATGGGGGAGCTAGCACGGCCCCGGAGGTGCAAAGCTCCCCCATGAGTGGCCTGGGGAAATTCTGGGATTTGGCACGTGGGGACATTTGTGGCCCCAAAATGCAGACCTCAGTGAGCGGCAGCGTTGGTGCCTTTGCCCCATGGGGTGGAGGAACTGCTTTCCTGCCCAGCTCTGTTTCCATGACACATGGGGTGATACATTTAGTGGTTTTTTTTGTTGTTGTTGTTTTTTTTCTTTCATTAGGGGATGAAAATGAGATGCAGTTCTTCATCTGCTCTACTTGTTTCATGCTACAATATGTTTTGGCCCATGCCCCAAAATTAAGTAGCGCCTATTTCGAAGTTGAATAAGTGTGAAAACCTTTTAGGGTGATAGTTGCCAAATAAAGATTAGGAAAAGAACACAAAAGAAATTACAATGACAGTCAGTGTGTATCATTTTTAGCCTGGGCTTTTCATCCCAGTAATTACTCTTGGAAACAAAACCTGAGCCATCCACATCGCTAGAGAGAGCAGGGGGAAAATGAGAATGATCCGCACCGTTTGGCTGTTGGTGGAGGAAAGCCCTGGGGTCTTTGCCACAACGAACTGTCCAGCTGGGAGAAAGTGATCTCCAAAAATCTGCTGGAGGATTCATACCTCCCAGTTTGTCCAGCACAGGTCAAAGATATGTTCAACAATGTGCCAAAAAATCTGTTCCTGGGAAATTTCCCTGAAATTCAAAGCATGGACCTTAGAAATGCGTTGCACCGTCAGCCCCGCCAGGGAACGCGGGGCCATATGGCTGCTTGCGGGGACGAGGTGGTTGCATAACCACGAACCGGTCAGCAGATGTCTCGGGAGGCTGACGCACGGCCCCTTCCCGGCGGGGTGGGAGCCCGGCTTGGCCAAAACTCCCTGTGCCAGGTCCCCGCAGAGCCAGGCTCAGGCGAAACGCCCGCCTCTGTGGCACCCCGGGTGCTCCCTGCCGGTCCCAATGGGGTTTTGGGGGAGAAGTGACTGCGCGGAGGGTGCGTGGGCACGTGGAGCACGGTGCAGCTACAGGACTGGGGATGCTCAGGGCTGTGCTCATCACCAATCTGTGGAGACTGTGGCTCTGAGAAATGGGCCCTGTCTTTTTGCCTTTTACCCCAAAAGGCTGTCCGAGGAATGGGGGAGTCCTTCCCCAGGGCGCAGCCCCACATGGATAGTATGGAAAGAGTGGGATGCCGCTTGAGGGGAGACCGAGCCGATGGGGCCCATCCTTGTGGCAAAACCATCAGGATCCAGCCCACTGGGCAAACACACCCTTTAGTCCCCTCCTACTCCCTACAAAAGCAGGAATATCGCGGGGACAAGCCACAGACAGGGTGGCAGGCTGGACAGCACTGTGGCTCGTGGTGACTTGTGCCAGTAGCTGCTGCCATGCTGCCGGGCTCGGCCCCGCTCTTATCGTGGAGCCTCCTGTGCACGGCGGAGCTGCCGGTCAGCCCCGGACCATTGACCAGGACGGAGATAAGGCGAACACACAGTCCGAAGGTCTCTGCAGGGCATGAGGCAACCGCTGAGGCTCTTGGTTATGGCCTGGAGGGGCTCAGAGCTGGAAAACACCTCTGAGAAATTGGGGTGGCGCAACCCAAACCGCTCTCTTGCCAGCTCCAGGCTGGGCAGGGCAGGCCTGGATTGATCCTGCCCCGTTCTCTGCGGGCCAAACAGCCCCAAGGTTTGCTCAAACAGGGGATCGTGTTTGCCACATGGCCAAGGGGTCTGGCCAGGCCCTGTCCTGTAAGGACACAGCTGGGGACAGGGGACACAGTCTCTGAGTGTGCAATGCTGCTGGCCCCTTGGCTGCCTGCGTGGTCCCTGCCTGCCATGGCTGCGAACACGGCAAGGGAGGGATGGAGGGAGCCTGGTGTGTTCCCAGGACCCAGCACCTGGGATTTGCTGCCTGAGGGTCCGAACAGGCAGGGAAAACCCCACAGCGCCCAGCCTGGCAGAGGAAACCCTTGGAACCAGGGCCTGCTGCGTCCCCAGGAGCTGTTTGCCCGCGGGGCCCTGCTCCAACACCCACCTGGAGGTCAGGGCTCGCTGGAAGGGAACAGCCCGGAGGTCATCTGGTACTTTTGTGCAGAACAAAGCCACGGGCTGCTCCTTTATCTTGGTCGCCCTCCCCTGTTATCAATAGTTTTTCTTGTCTGACTGCATTTCCCTGCTGCCACATCCCTGACGCAGGAGGGAACGCAGGGCCGCGAGGTGAGCAGGGTGCAGACCTCGCCGCTGCGCACTCAGGGCCTGCCCCAAAATCCTCTCTCTGCTTGGATAACATAAATAAATGTAAAAGCCATCCTGAAAGTCACCACCACAGGGGTGTTTGTGCTGCCAGGGAGCGCCCGTTCCATGCTGGGAAGATGGGTGCGGGTGTCCAGCGGTGTCCAGCTCACCTCGCTGCTGGGGATTTCTTGCTTGGGAACAGAGGGACGGGAGTGACAATGTTGATGTCACGCATGGCACACGCAGCAGTGCTGGGGGAGAGAGGTGTGGGGTGGTCGGCACGGCCCAGGAACCCCGAACTGCCTCCTCCGGCCCGGCCCCGGCCCGGCAGTGACGTGCCCTCAAGCACTCGGTCGGCCACGGCTCCTGCTTCTGCTGGGGACAGGCGAGGCGTCACACCGCAAAAAGGGCAGCGAGGAAACCAAACAAACGATTCGAGGCCCCGCCAGGAATGTGGCACTGCGAGTGAGAGGATTTGTCTCTCGCAGCCCCGCTGGCAGCATCCAGAGGCTGTGTTAACTCCTGGGGAGCCCGGGGAGGAGCAGGGCATGGCGGTACTTACACCTTGCGGTTCTCCCCAGTGGCTTCCCAAAAAACAGGGCAGATGCTACAGAAACTTCTGGGTGCACTGATGCCCAGCTGTGTATTTCTTACTTACATCAGAGGCTCGACATCCTGCTTTAAATCCTACAGACTCTGGAGCTCCTGGCTGGCAGAGGCGAGCAGGTGCTGCCACCGGCTGGCACCGGGTGCTGTATCTGCACCCCAGGAGGAGCAGTGGGTGCTGTGCTCGTACCCGAGGAGGAGCACCAGGTGCTGTGTCCGCACCCGAGGAGGTGCTGCCACGTTGGCTCATCTCCCGGGACCTCATCCTGCTGCCGGTGCCTCCGCTCACGCTGCCTCCAGCACCGTGCCACGTTGCACAAGCCGAGGCCGCACCTTGGCACATCCTTCGCAGCTGGGTGGCACTCGAAGCCACCAAATCACTTCTGCACATGTCCCCGGGTACCTGAAGGAGCTCCAGGCCATAACCCCAGGGGCAGGCGGGCGTTACAAAGCTTGGGACGCCCGGGGACAGCAGCCTGGCACAGCACGGGCAGCTGCAGGGCGCTTGGCCACCGGACCTGGACATCTCGGACACAGCAGGGTGCTGGTGGGTCCCTGAATGGGAGCTGCCACCTGGTGGCACTGGGACAATGCCGCAGGGACATGGGTGGGGACAGTTGGGTGGCCCTGCACCACGGCACTGTCCTTGGTCATCCCTGCGGCTCCGTTTAGCTGTGCTAGGGAGGCTGGGGATGCGCTGGCACAGCTCAGCGCTGCCGCTTTCCCCCTGAGGGACAGACCAAACCACAGGGCTCTAAACCCTCTGAGGAGCTGGCTCCATCCCAGGAGCACAGCCTGGAGGGAACGGGCTCTGCGGGTGGGGAAAACGCCAGGAAATTTCCTTCCCTTGGTTCTGGGACACCTCAGCCACAGAGGAGTCGGGCACTGGGGGGGAAGCTTGGACTGGGGCCTGCCAGCCCGTCTCCAGAGCCCGGCCTCCTTGCCCACCACGGTCCCCTTGCTCAGCCCCGTCCCCGTTTCCCAGAAGAGAGAGAAACAAAAGAAGAAGAGGGGGGAAGGGAGGAGTTTAACAGAAACTTCTTCCAACTTCTTGGGAGGAGAAAAGCCCTATTCAGATGGGAAGAATAGCCGCTCGGAGGCGGTCACTAAGCAACCCGCAGCAATTCGGCAGGGCCCCGGTGCATGGGCAAGGAACAAAGCCACCTCGCTGCCCACCCAGAGCCACGGGTGGCCCGGCCGCTGCAGGGAACAGAGACGTCCCGCTGAGCCCCGGGCGCCTGGGTGCAGCAGGAGGCTGCCTCGGTTGGCCCTGGAAGGCAGCCAGTCCCCGTCGGGGTGTCCCTCTATGGGAGGCTGCCCGCTGCTCAGGGAGGATTTGGGGTCTGCCCCAAATGCCATGATGGCTCCACGTGGGTCTGGAACTCACACAGGGCTGTAAGTTGTTCCCAACAGAGGCATGTTGAATTTCGGGTAACTACACGACAACATTGGCAACACCCTCACCCAGATAAGCTGAATTCCTCATTTAGGTTATCGGTGGGGGTAGGGGGCTGTCCTTTGCAAACACGCTTACTCATGAGAAACGGCTTGGTCTCTCCACAGCACAAGCAATAAAGAGACAAAGGAAATCAGTTGGGACAAACCCCGCTGACAATCCATGCTGAAATGCCTCCCTTGGAGCCCCGGAGATGCTGCAGCGCCCACGAGAAATGCTGGGCGAAAGGAAAACCTCTTGCAGGCAGAGCAGGTCGGCTGGGACCGGGTGGTGGGTGTGCGGCCAGCCCCAGCCCAGAGCCTGGTGGGTGCAGGGAGAGGTGCTGAGCCTGGCTGGACACTTCAAGTGGCTTTTCTCCTGTGTGGTGTCATGGGGGAAATATCCAGCCCCCATGCTCTCGTCTCCAGCATCCGATACACCCAGAGAGCAGCTGCTGGGACAAGAACAAGCTCTCCGGGTGCTTACCCATGTTCTCAGGGGGGCATTTGGCCAGCTCTCATCCCCCCTCCTGCAGCAGCGGGGTGTGCAAGCAGAGAGTGCTCAGCTGTGTCCACACAAGTGGCACAGCACCCACAGACGAAGGTGTTTTTGTTACCACTCAGCCCTACCACTTCCTCTCCCTCCCTTTCCCGGCTTCATTACCCGTTATCTCAGCCTTTAAACAACTGCTTCGGATGCCTACTAAATAATCACATGGCGTAGGGTTGGCCAAAGTAGTGCTGTTTATTTTGCTTACAAAACCACATTCAGAAGGCCAGTACTCTGAAGCCTTGCTGGCTGCGACAATGCCTCTCCCAGCACGACGTGGGCAGGCACTCCAGCCAGCAGCAACAGCAGAGCATCCATCCCCGGAGCTGCAGAGCTCTTACCTCCCCTGGCAGGAGGCAGGCACAGTGCTCCTGGCAGAGCTAGGAGCCGCGTGTGCCAAAGCCAGGCACTGGCTTGGCACACTGGGACCGTTAAACAGGATCTGCAGCCAGGGGAGCCCCACAGCAGGAGGCACGACTTCTGGCATCCTGCTGCACTACGGGGATTGTTTGCCTTCCCTTGTGCTGCTGCTGAGCGGGGGCCCAGGGCAGCAACTGGACCCCAGATGTCACAGTGCTCCTTTGGAGGTGCCACAGCGAAGCCACACTGGGGCACAGAAGTGAATCTCATCCTCTCTCAAATAAGCCACCTGGAAGCCAAGTGTCCAGCCCATCCTTTATCTCTTCAGCGAGTGGAGTGACAGCAGCACCTCCAGGACAAAAGTCAGCCTCCTGAAACAAGCTCCGTGTGTCCACCTCCATCCACTGCAGAGGGAGCCTCCTTAGACAAGGCACCCGGCTCCAAGAGGGGCACCACTATAGCAGTGAGAACCCAACCAGACCAAAACTGGCCCCAGCCCGAGGACCATCTCCCTGTAGAGGGAAAGCCTGGATGCTACTTGGATTCATCCTGGATTCCTCCCTCCTGACACCAGAGCACCTGCAACCACCCACAGCGGTGGCAGCCTGGTCAGTTGGGACTTCTTTGGTGGCATTTTTTTGCTGCTGTTCTCCTGGTCTGTAGAATTTGCACATTTTTTTGAAGTGTTGTGAGAGAAAAAAGGTACCGAAGGAAGGAAATATCTTTGTGGGGATGAAACTGTGCCTGGAAGTCCAGAGCTAACCCTGGCTCTGGCAGTCTTCTTACTCATCTAGAGGTCTTCTTGAGGTGGTGTTGAGATTTCCCAGGCAATGGCCCTGGCCACACAATCACGATCTCTGGTAGAGCTTAATGATATTCTCATCATGAAGCTTTTTCCAGACCTGCTTCTCCAGGTTGAAGTCATGATTAATGTAGAAGATCAGACGTTTCCACTCCTTGTCGTAGTAATGATCCGAGTACTTCTCGTGACCTTCCGTGATGTAGCCATAGGCACTCACCTGAGAAAGATGGAGGGCTCAGTGGGGAGAGATACCAAAAACAGAGGGAGCTAAATGAAATCCTACACAGCTCCCAAACAGGGCGGGAGCTGGGGACAGGGCTGCAAGCCAGGGCTGCCTCCCAGTGGCCCTGCATGGGCATCCAAGATGGACCAGGCTGTGAAAAGAGGCTCCAGAGAGCCTGATCTCCTCTCAAATGACTCCCTGGGAAGCATGACAGCCCTCAGGCCCTGTGAACTATACCAGGGTTGCTTCTCTTGTCCTTAATTTGTTCTCTCCCAGCTGACCAGAAGCCATACACCCTGCAGGCAGATGGCAGTCAGGGCTGGGGCCAGCCACGCTCCGCCCTGTCATCCTGTTCCTGCTTCCAGACTGGGCTGTGTGCAAGAATCACCATGCCCTTACCCGGTCACAGAGGTGGAGGGCAGTCAGCAGCAGGAATGCTCCCGTTGTGGGTCTGTACAGCCGCCAGTAATGTTTTTGCAGACTTTTAGATTTTAAAAACCTGCAGCAGAAGAGAAGAAAGCATGGAGCGGTTGCTGGATGTGCTGGTTCAAGCTGGGAATGGCTTGTCCTCCTTGGCTCGTGTGGCATTTTCCCTCCTTGCAGCAGCCTGTGGCCATGCTGAGCATTTCAGATAAGCCAGGACTGTGCTCATGTGTGGGTAGTGCTGTAAAGCACAAGGCCAGCCCAGAATGATCCCATCCCTCCGCTGAAACATGCAAACCTGCACCGAGCCCTGCTCTGCACCTTATGGAAAGGGTAGGTCATGAGGCAGTGGGGATAACGAGGGGGAGGATTAATGGCTCTAGTACACTGAAGTCGCTCTGTCCTTTGTCCTTCAGTGCAGGATTGGCTTTGGAGTTCCCAGTATATCCTCCTCCCCAACCACAGTTAGGAGTGAAACATCATATAAGAAAGGTGCAGAAGGAGGGTCACAAAACCCACTATGAGATGCTGTGTTTTGTGCCAGCAGTTGTTAGGAAGGTAGGAGTCAGGAAAAAAATAGCATTTGAGCCCTCTGAGCCTTGGAAAGGACCCAAGTCAGAGGGGAGACAGCAGGACAAGCAGGGGAGTGCAAACCATCTGGCACTGCGTGTGCTATCTATCGAGAAGGCGTAACACAGTGCTCAAGGAGACCGAAGGGTAAACACAATCAGAGCACGGCACAACGGGAGCTCATCTTCCTACATCTCCTGGCCACGAGGCCCACAGCTGGCAGATCTTACAGTGACAGTGTCCAGCACACTTGTGAAAAGGACTGGAGACACAAAGAAGCACAGCCAGGCCAGGTGAATGGGATCCTGAAAAAGAGCCTATTATTGTGCCTGAGGGCACAGCCAACGCCTTGGGTTAAGACAGGATCTCAGGAGAGGAGGACTGTTATAGAGCCTTCCTCCAAGCTGCTGAGCAATGGGGAACATGAAAGGTTGGTCCTGAACTACATCAACTACTCTGGCACTTCAGCAATGCTCTGCCCACACCTAACATTGACACTTGCCCAGGACCTCTTTTGGATGCAGAAAGCCAAACGGTCTGACAGCTCTTGCTTCTCCAGCTCGTAGACGAGATGTTTGCGGATCTACCCACAACTACCATGCCCCTGCAATTCCACAGAGCACTTGGCACACTGCTGAAGCTCCCCCCCAGTCTGCTGGTGTGGCTAAACTGCAGTTACAAGAGTAGGCTGGGAAGAGAGAACCCAGAGAGAGCTGGTGCTGGCCACGAAGCACATAGTCCCCAGCTCACCTGTTTTTCATGTATCTGAGGAAGTCTGGGTGAACTATGAAGTATTTGTCCAACGTGAAATCCTCATCGAATCTATCCCGGGGCCTTTGCCTAGAGACAGGAATATGGAGATTCAGGACAAGCTTCAGTATTTCATCATGGCTGAAAAGCATCAGCCCTGATGCATTTGGTGATGAGAGAAGAATCACAAACACTGTTAGGTTATTCTGCAACATTTCTTAGACGGCAAAGCCTCCTCAACCTGTGTTGCAGGGGAAGAGATCCAGGAGGAGAAGCAACAACAGGAAACAAATATCTAAAACATGCATGCATATAGACAAGACTTGGTGAAATCAGGCCTCCATCCATGAGCGGGACCATGTACAGACACCAAATCAGGCAACAGCATGCGTTGCATCCACAGAACTTTCTCTGAGCTCAGGTCACACATCTCTAAACCCAGCTATTTCTAAGGAGATGTATTGGTTACCGCCGTGCTCATAGCTGGGGAGGAAATAAGACGTTTCTCCAGATAAATCTGAAAGAGGAGGGAGGGTTTAACCCAGGTTGACCCTGGCCTGCATCTCAGCAGGACTGAGCACCGTGGAGAGGAAGATGGTACAGCAGAGAGCTCCACGCTGAAGGGTGTAGAGGTGGGGCCAGTTTGATTTACCCGTAGTGGTTCAGGAATCCTTTCCTGATGTCCTTGTTCAGCAGAAGAGCCTTCAGCCACTCATAGTCTCTGGCTCCCTCCAGAAAGTGAATGTATCTGATATGCTAAGAAAAAAAGTGAGCATTAATGAACAGCACAGGAGAGAGACACCCTTTAACACCAAAAAGCAAGCAGGCACCTAGGCTCACTAAGTTTTTCAGGCACACATCTGTGACTTTTTAATTATCCCACAGAAGCAGAATGGAGAGGACATTTGAGGTACAGCTACTTCAACATGCCAAAGGTTCATGAGGGAGGTCAAACGCTGGAACAGGCTCCCTAACGAGGTGTTTGATGACCTATGCCTGTCAATGTTCAATAAGTATTTGGATATTGCCCTTAATAACATTAACTTTTGTTAGCCCTGAAGCGGTCAGGCAGTGGGACTTGATCTTTGTAGGTCCCTTCCAACTGAACAATTCTCATCTATTCTAAAGGGCTAGGGTAGGACTAAAACAACTTGCCACTGTGAAGATTTACCCTCAAGCCAAGCTGATGCAGGTTCCCTCACTCCTTGCTAAGGGTAATGCTAAACGATTAGCTCAGCCCCTTTGCTCGCCATGCACAGAAAGACCAGAACTGAAGGCCACAGACTAACAGCATCCTGCCAAAGCTGTGCAAGCAAACAGCATGGACCGGACTTACTTTTCCCCATGGAATCTTGCTGAACCCTTTGTTTCCCAGGATCTGGAGAGAGGACACGAGGGAGTAGGCTGTGAATCCGTAAAAGGAGGTTTTTGTTCCCACATCTTTTTCGTAACCTTTGATTACAGCCCCACTCACCCTGGCCAAGGAAATCAAACAGAGGAGCAGAGTTAGCAGATGACCATGGAAAACCTTAGCATCCATGTATATAACACGAAAAGAGAAAAACCTTTCTGATTTTTCATCTTTTCCTGCCACCAATCATTTTGGCACTTCAGAGTCAGTGCAATTACCTGCTAGCCAGAACAGGCTGTGTATCTTATAAGGGAGCAGCGATCAGATTGCCTTACCGGAACACGTAGTCATGGGAGTCGATCTCCTGGCCCATTCCGGAGTTATTCAGTATTCCTCCATTCCCCACAACAGCACAGCTAATGCACGTTGACACGTTTCTGCTGCTGTTGGCCAGGAGCAGCTGCTGGTGGGGATGTGGGGGCAGCAATGACATGACCTCTTTCACCACTGTGAAGCAAGCATGGTGGAGAGTTAGCATCAAGAGCCTCGGGGATGGACCCAGGGAACCCACCACGGTTTCCCCGATAAGATCCGCCCAGCCTGATGCCTTTGACAGGGAGATCCTGCCAGCCACCAGCTATTTGGCATACAGTTCCTATGGGAAGTTTGGTGATCCCATCCTGACGTGCCGTGAGGGACTCACGTGAGTAATTGAGCTCCATGAAGCCATAGGGAGGTGCAAAGTGCTCCAGGCGGTCCCACTCGCTGTTGTTGAAGTATCTCTTGTCGGTGAAGAGCATGATGTTAGGCAGGAAAAGATCTCGCAGCCAGTCGGACTTGGCAGCCTTGGCCTTCACTGATTCGGAGCAGGTCTTGAAAAACAAGAAGAAATAATAAGGGCTGATTAGCAGCGAGCTGATAAACCTGAGTGCCAGCGCATGTGTCTCTGTGTGTGAGAGTACTGGAAAGAACCAGAGAAGCTCCAGTGGTTCATAATCCATCCCCCCCATTGTCCCCATCACTGTGAACATGATTAACAATTTCAGCATTAGATCAACAATTAACTGATGGAAAAGCACCGACAGATAAGACAGAATTCCTGCAGGTCTCTGGGACTTTCCCCTACAGAACAACAGGCCTGCAACGCTCACACGTTTTTAACAGCTTTGGACCTCTCTACCTGATGCAAAAAGCCACCTGTACTGGGTCTAACCTGAATATACCAGATACGGCCAGCAGTGCACCTCACGAGGCCCTGGCCCCAGGCAACACATGAATCCATGAACACATGAATCCATGCTCGCTGACAAACATGGGGGATCAGATCACCATTATCACTCCCTCGACAGATAAGAAAAAGCATGCAAACAACGTGCTCAATGTCATAAAGCAATCACAGGGCAGCACACAGCCGATAAGGGAATCCAAGTCAGTTTATTCTCTTAACAAGGGCAGGCTCAGTGCAGCTGGCAAGTGTTAGCCTGCGTGTGCAGACGGAGAGCTCAAGTCCACTGCTGTGGATTTTCCACAGAGCCAGTTTGGGCTTTTTCTCAGACACCTTCACCAAATACTTACTACCGAAAGATAAAAGAAGGCCTAGTGGAAGTGTGCGTCCACCTCAAACCCCCAGCAACGACCAGACATTGCCAAAGCCCGGCGGTGTGCTCCACAGCTGAGCTGGGCTCCGTGCCGCAGGTGACGGTGACATTCTGCCTGTCGCAGCAGCGGTGCAATGAGAAGAGCACTGTGGAGGGTTTCATGTTGGCATCGTTTCGTTTGCAGCATGTTTCACGTCCAGAGACGGGGATGTTCCCTGCTGGCTCAAGCTGTACTTCTTAAGTACTAGCTGTACTTACTAAGTACTGTCCTGCTCCTCCCTGTGCCTCCACAGCTAGGCTGGAGGAATAGCTAACACCAGGGGAACTAGGGGAAGGCTGACTGCCCAGGAAACGAAGCAAGCTGGAGTACTTCCAGTCACTCCCTCTCTCCCAGAATTAGCGATCAGGTTTGGGAGCGAGACCCTACGCGTGATGCCTAGATCCAAATCCTCACTAAAGACCCTCCTGCGTGTATTTCCTCCTCTCTCCACCATCATGGAAGGGTTTTTCACACTCCAACAGCCGTTCTGCGCACCCAGATGGCCTGCAGCCCCGACTACAGAAAAAAACTCTCTCAGCTTCCCGCTGTAAGCTGTCGTCTCACGTTTCTCTGCCAGCTCCTGCTCTGCACTTCTGCAATGGGCGCACGTGCTCTGCGGCTCGCTGGGGAGGACGGGAGCATCTGGGAGCCAGCAGCAGGATCCTGGTGACCTGACCTCGCTGCGTGCAGTGCAGTAATGCTGGGCAGGAGGGGTCAGGGATTGTCTGATCGTGTGTACACACTCAGCCTCTTATTTCACCCACTCCCATTTGTATTTTGGGTGACTCAAGCCCAGGAGAGACCAGGAACAAAGATGCACATCCTGCTCTGCAGACTTGATCGTCTGCCAGCCCCTTCTGCTGTGTCTCAGCAAGGCTGGGCCAGAATGAGAGCTCAAGGGTTTAACAGCCAAGCCTTGCATTTAACAGAATCACAGATCTTTGGGTAACAGAAGGGCCAGCCGCTCCTCTCAACCGGTTCAGTGCGCACCCTCTCAGCAAAAGAATGGCACTCGCTGCCAAGAGGGGCAAATGAAAGATGCCACGAGGGAGAGAGAGCTCAAAAAAAAAAAACCACACCAAAACAGCAATGCTCATCCCAGGACCTTTCATCAGCCCAGCTCAGCTACCTCTGCTCTCTGTACGCCTCCCAGGGCATCCCAGGCACTCTGAGGTTGGGGAACTTTTTCAGGAGCAGCCCCTGCTCCACTGGGAGAGGTCTGAGCAGAACAGCAAGGTGCCTGCAGCCCTGGCAGAGTCCTGAAGCAACACCTGCATTCACTTAATGCCAGCAACACGGTGTATGGCAATGGTAGAAGACCGCAGCATTAAGACCTCAAAAAGGCAAACGGCTCGTCTAAGAGCACTGAGCTAGAATTCCCGTGTTCTGCTCACCTGCCTACACCCTCCCTCCTCCCTGAGCACACGAGCAGTAAAGGCCACTTCCACCGAGGCACAAACACCATCCCCACTCTAGAGATGTCCAGCTGCCTGCCCAGCAGCAGGGGTGCCAAGGAAAACTGCTGAGTAAGCTTTATCACGAGCTACCAGCATAAAATGGGGAACGGAGATAGTATTACGCACCTCAACCTGCTCCTGCCTGCTTGCCAAGGGCTTTGATACAGTTCATGACTTCATTCCCGATTTAAGGAATTTTGAAATGCTCAAATGTAATTTAAAATTAGTTCCTTACACCTATAGCTTCAAAAAGGAGCTCAGGAAGGAGCTATAGGAAAGGTCAAAAATATGGTCAGAATACGAGTTCAGTGTAGAACTGAAAAAAAACCACTTGCTTTCAGATTCCATGGCTTTTGAGACAGCCTGGTGGTTGGCACTAGACTTACCGTTTCAGAAGATGGTATCTATAACATGACCTACACAGGCAATCAGAGGTAGACACAAGAATTAACCAACAGAACAAGACTCCCAACAAACAAGATCTATTTGAAAACTTAGAAGCTGTAGCTGTGCAAGCGCTACTGCTTTGTCGGGTACAACCGTATCATCTGAGATTTCCATCTCTACCAACACATTTTTCTTGTGCTGACCAGGCCTACAGTTGTTCCTATTTAACAAACAAAAAATAAAGCAAGAGCTGTTTAATGACAGATCGCTTATGATTTGTTCTGCTCTGATGATGGTTCCACGCACAGCAAGAAAATCCTAAACAGCAACTGGCACCATCTGAGTCAGAGGAGATCCAAATGGGTAAAGAATCTGCCTGCTCTACATACAGGGTGGAAAAGGTGAATCCCCAGCACCTGGTAAAGACTCCCATCTTCCTTAAAATAAACAAGTAAAAAAAAAAAAAAAAGTTATTTTTTAACCATCGGTACTCCAATGGGGCACACCCACACATAGTTTAATTTTTACCAGTACAAATAAAAAACATGAAAAATGGAAACAGTCTCCACCCTACTGCCTCCAGAGCAGGCACGCAAATGCTTATCACGCATCATCTAATGCTTTTTCTTTGACCTTATTTTGACTCTAACACAAGCAACTAAGAAGGCCTCCATTCCTGAGACCCTTCTCACCATCCCTCTTTACAGCACAGCACGAGCACGTCAGGTTCCCCACTGCTGCCCAGACTTTTTTGACTTGCTTTGATAAATATGTACTTGGGTAAGCAGGTGCACAGAGGTGTTCCTGCTCCTGTTCCTCCACATGACCCTGTGGGGTTTTTTTGTGTGTTTTTTTTTTTTTTGGTGTGTGTTTGTTTTTTAGCTGGGCTGCATAAAACAGAGATGAAGGCAAACACGGGGATTGTAAAGCTGAGTCTTCGGAAGAATGCAGACGTTCAGTTTCCCAAGAGACCAGGTGATGGACGGACGGGATGCCTGTATTGGGACCGTGATTTAGTGCGAGGCACTGACCATCCGCCCACAGGCATAACACCAGGTGTAATGGCACCTAGGGGGCATGCTACACACGAGCTGCGCTGTGTGCCTGTGCAATCGAGCAAGGCACCTAAGAGCAGGATCACCTTGTAGCACACCTAGAAGGAGAGAGATTTCCCAGGTAAGGCAGATAAGGAGGTCAACAGGGACAAACACACACGGCCATCACGCTTACCGCTGGTGGAGGTGAGCTGTCCAGCAGGTACTCATCCTCGAAATCCCACTGCGGCTCAGACTTGAAGTCAGCAGCCCTCAGTCTCTTCTTTTCTGTCACTGCAGCAGCCTGAGTCACTGGTCTTACGGTTTTCACTGACACAGAAGGCTCTTTTGGCATTGTTTTGTCTTTGCTTGTGTTGTCTTCATGAGCTACCTTCACCCCAGAGGATGATTTCACTGTTGTCTTCTCTTTGGCTCCCTCTACCCTGGGAAGTGATTTCGGTGTTGTCTTTTCATTTACCCCTTCCTTTACCCCTGGGGTTTGTCTCACCACTGTTTTCTCCTTGTTTCCCTCCACCCTTGTGGCTGTTTCCACTTTTGTACTCTTGATTCCCTCCACCTCAGAGGGTTGTTTCACAGTCACCTTCCCGTTGGCTTCCTCCGCCCCGGGAAGTGGTCTCGTTGTTTTCTTCTGCTCCTCTTCTTCCCAGCTTGGTGTCCTCTCAGCTGTACCTTGTTCAAGCCTTGTAGTGTTTCTCTCCAAACCCACCTCTGAAATTCCACTTGCGTTCCCATTACTGGAATAGTCTGAACCTTGTTGCTCCCGGGTGTCCGCTTGTAGCATAGCTGGGGCACGCTGGAAAATACTGAACTGCCTGAATGTAAGCAAAGGAAAAGCAGACACATCACACACACTTAGCACTTAGCAGATTCCAGCACATTTCTTTTGCTCTTGACTTTGCACTTCAGAGCAAACCTGCAACCGAGTTTCTGCAGGGAAGCAACACAACACATTCTTCTCTGCAGGTTGCTGCCTGAGATCAATCTCATTTACATATTTGCCACACCAAAGTGTTATTCAAATTCCTGTACCATTCTGTCCTGAACTCTGTTCATCTCCACACAAAGCATGCTAATCTAGGAGACTACATACTCCTCTTTGGCACTTAGCTCGTGAATTATCCTCCACACTGGCAGCAACTGCAAACCAGCAGAGAATAGCAGCGGGCAGGACACCCCGGCAATGTCCGCAGGGCACTGCCGAATTGTGTTTCTGAGATGCTGAGCTCACGACACGGGACACATCGTGGAGACAGCCACCTGGTGCTCTACCCTCTTTGCCAGCAGAGCCACGTGCTGCAGCGTCAGAGTACGAATATCTGAGGGGATTCAGAAAGGGAAGTCTGATAAAAAGTGAAATTCATTCCTTTACCATATGTCACTTCTTTTACACAGCTTGCACTTACAAGATTGGAAATTACAGCCATGAAATAGTCCTATTGTTACCATTTTCTTTATTATCTTGCTTTTGTTAAACTTCGTGTAGTTGGTGATTGCCCAGCCCTCTAATTTGTTAAGATTTCTCTGCAAGACCTCTCCACCCTCGAGGGAGTCAACAGCTCCTAATTTAGTATCACCTGCAAACTTACTTACTATGCATTCCAGTCCTGCATCCAGATCATTTATAAGAACATTGGAGAGGACCAGACCCAAAACAGAGCCCGAGGGAACCCCAGTAGTGACTGGCCACCAGCCTGCTCTAACCCCATTGATACAGCTGCCAGCAGCAGAAGAGCCACCTGCAACAAGAAGATTGAGCCGAAACCCAGAAAAATAACCCAGGCAAAAAGCAGTGGCGTTTTGTCCCAAACATTCCTTCTTATCTACACATGGTTGAAGGGTGGAACAGGAAAAAGGAAATTGAAAAAATGCTGCAGCTGATCTCGTACGTACGGCAAAGCTTCTCAGGATAAAGCAGCGGAGTTGCGGCAGGCTGATTTCACACTACGTTTGCCCTTTGCATGACGCACTTGTTTGCATGACGCAGTTGTTACATGACGCTGTGGGCTGCTTCCAAGGTGATAAATGGGAAAAAAAAAAAGCAACCCTACAGATAGCAGGCTGGAGAGAGCAGCTTGCTGCTGAAGCTTCAGAGCAGTATGCCATTCATTCAAGTGGTTAGGAAATTACCAGCCTAGGGAGACTTTTAAAAATCAGTTTTTATCAGATACTTGGACCTTTCCAACACCATTTCTATTGGAAAGACATTCTGGTAAGTGGCTTATCAGCTCTTCCTCTACCTCCTCTCTTTTAGCCAGCTTCAGCCAAGTACACAGCAGTATTTTTCTATCATAGTGCTTCATGTTTAAATGTGCCACTGCATGCTACCTAATAAAAGGGAAGATTTTATTTATACTCTATGTAAAGAGAAGTTCATTAAGGTAGTACTGGCAATTCTTAAATCCCTGGATGATTTTCTGTTGTAATTTTAAGAAGATGTTTAAAATTTTAAAATTAAAAGGCAGAGGACAATGAAATGGGACAGCGTGACAAACCATTCACCCCACACACGTGTTGTCTCACCGGGAAGAGATTCCGTTCTAGCTTTACTACACTTCAAATTCAAATACTAAGCCAAACAGAGAGAAAAATGCAAAAATGAGGGCCCTTCATATTCAAAACCTTGCTTCCTGCAATCAAACCCATGTGGCTTGTGCCTACACAGGACCTTGCTCTCCCAACCAGCACTTTAAATCCAGACAACTGGTCAACCCAGCCCACCAAATTTCAGGCTCTAGAATCCAGCTGGCAAACAGCTGTAGAAGCACGACGATATTTACTGTCATTTTCCTTTCCAATTTACAGAGTCCAGGAACAAATAGAAAATAAAACCATTACAATGATGCTTGCTGTATTTTACGTTGCACATAAAGGTACAGAAATTGAACAGATAACCACATAACCACGCATGTCTTGTATTTTATCTAAAATTTCAAAAATACGGATGTTTTCAGTACCTGGAACAGGTACAGGTATAGCAGGACAAAATGGTTTAAAGAAGCTGGGCATGGAGACGCAGTTCTTGTCCCACCTCTGCCACTGATGGGCTCTTGTGACCACAGACAACTCACTTCACATATCTACACCTCTTCTTTCTCTCCTTCCTCCCCATGTCCCTTGTGCAGACCCTGATCCCTCCAAATTGGTACCTGTCCTCGGAGAATGGTTTTATAACTCATTTGTGCTGAACTAGCCTGTGTTCCCAGCCTCACCCCTCCTGCCTGCCGCCCCAGAATTGGTCCTGAGAAGTCGAGGGGAAAAAGCAACCCCCCTAAGATGAGCTCACTGGGGAGCTGGGACCACCCGGGGGTGGTGGGGAGGCTGGTGAGCAGTGCTTCCTATACACAGCACAGGGCACCAACATGAGAACGAGCCCTGTTTTAGTAGGAAAGGCTCAGTTATCTGCTGTTTTCATGTAAGAACTAGCTTCTGGACAACAATACCAGAGACATACTACTGTGGTCTACACTGCAATTCCCTCCACACCCATTCTAGTAGGATTTACTTAATCATTTATATAAAAATAATATTTATATTTATCATGTCTGCATGACATGAGTGTCCCAACACACTGCATATTTGTACTAGATGAAGAATTAAATGCAGAACTCACTTTAAACATAAAGGTATCCCAGCAAATCAATCCCAGCACTGCAATCTGGACTAGTACTGAATGAGGTCCTTACAGGAGCCACCAGGTAAAAGCAAATACGATGCAGTGCCAAACTATGAAAACACAGAGTCAGTAAAACAAAAGCTGCTTTCTTAAACAGCAATGCAAGGAAACACTAGAAGCCGGTGATCCAACAGAAGAAAGTTTCTGACTGCAAGCTTCTAGCAGCATGCTCTGATTGTATATAACGTGGTTTACTAAAGCAAAGCGGGCACCTAACTCACATCGGAAGTGCAACTTCCAGGGAAAAAGGAGAGAGGAATGAAAGAGAACACATCCAGACAGCGTGTATTGCAAAGAAGCTGGGCTCTTACCTGAAAACGCTTTTCTCCAAGCCAAACAAGGAGCTAAAATTAGTAACGGTGAGGAAAAGTAACATTAAGCCAAGAAGCCCAATGAAGGTTCTGGGAGCTATCAGAAGCTTTCTGATGAAAAAACACATGGTGAGATGCCTGGGAGAGACAAGAGGCTCTGCTGCTGCTGCCCAGAGGTGCTTGCTAGGCAGCGCTTTCCACAGGTATGTGGAAGGAGTGGGCTGGTCTTCTCTCTGGGTTTCCCTATGAGAACATGCACACCCTCCCTCCCGACGTTCCCGGACACTTTGCACACAGATCCAACTTCTCAGACCAGACATCCACCTTGCATTGCTCCCGACTATCACCCTAAACTTACTGCAACACGGAGCGGGGAACAAAACACCTTTTACTGCAGCCAAGGGAGGTTTCCTCTATTTTCCTCAGTGAGGTTAGTCTGGTGTGAGAAGGAAACCCTTCACCTCGAATCTGGGGATTAAAGTGGGAACATTGGTGTGAATTAGGAGAGTACCACACTTTGCAGACAAAGAAACTAGCTTTCAGACCACCACCTGCCCAAGGGCACAGGAAGATTTTCAGCATAGCCATAAACAGATCTCCGCTCTTTTCTTCTTGCTGAAACTGCTCGTAGCTCCAATCTGAAGCCAATCCCTGCCCCAAAAAGCTGATGGCTAAATACACATCCATTTTACCTTGTGACTGCTTTGCTACAAGTCGGAGTTGGACTCCTTGCAAATCCACTAGTGAGGAGGAATTTGTGTTTGAAGACAGCTTAGTACGCGGTGCTTTGCAGGGCTGGGCGCAGTCAGACAGTCCCCTCCCTCTCTAACAAAACTGACCTGCCTTTGAGGCAACTGGAAAAACTGCAATCCGGCATTTCAGTTGTTTGAAAAGAATCAACTGCATCCAAATCTAACCCCGCTACTGCTGACAAACTTGTTGCACGGGCTTGCCTGAGGCTCAGATTCCCAAGCTGTCTCAGGAACAAGACACTTGAGCTCTGAGCTGCTTGTACAGGTAGCAGTAACTTGTGCTCTCCAGCTGCTCTTCTTTTGGAGCTCTCAGTCAAGTCTCCTCCAGTACCATGGCTAGGACTGGGCTATTACTTCTGGCTTTTGAGCTCTCAACCCATCACTTCACAATGATCACTGATTGGCGAGAAAATGACAGCACTGAAACAGGACACAGACGAATTTGGGTCTGTGGCTTGTTGGAGAATTCAGAATTGGATCCCCTTGGTGACCCCCACTGTACAGCTACCTGAAATTCAGTTGATTTCAAGGAAGCATTTAATATATCTGAATTTTTATCCCATGAAACATTTCATGTTTCTCATGCGTGAATTGTTATCATGGACAGACAACTGCCTTCTACACTACTGTCTTTACTAGGACCCTGATCATTTGGGAACTAACCAGTACAACCAGGCTTTGCTCATCAATACTGTCAGGTCAAACAAAGCTTCAGTGATGCCACGTGCATGTAAAGCCCTCCAAGGGTAATGAATCCCTGCTGCAACCTTGGGGGTTCACACCCCACTTGGAGTAGAGCAAACAGGACATTCAGATCTAGGATGTGTTGCTCCTCATTGACATGTAGCACCTGACAATCTTCATGTCTCGACCTCTCTTCTTCATGAAAATCAGCAGTTTGCCTAGAGATTGACTTCTGGCAGTCCAAAATACATCTCCCCACTAGCAGAGGGAGAGATGAGCACAGATGAACAACAGAGATGTAGCTTTACATACTACAGCAAACGGCTATTTTTACCCATGGGGAGCAGTTAAATATTAACCCTAACAGTTGAAATGGAAAAGGTTATATGGCCTCTTACTACAGAAGTTGGTTTGTACAGCTCTTATCAATAATTAAGCTCAGATTGAGATTTTGTTGCCAACATCACAGTTCTTAAAAGCTAACATTCACAGTTACTGAATACACAGAGAGATGAAGATACATGGAGAGCTTTAAGTTACAAGGAAGCCAATCAGATTTCACACCTACCTTGTACCCATCCGCACATCAAAGTAAAGAAAAGCTGCAAGGATTCCCTGTACAAGGATGCATCAGCAGATGTATTTCTCTACTGCCCAAAATTTCAGATAAATTAATGTCTCTGGACTTAAGTGCAAAACACCAGTTATCAGAGGGCCTAGGAGAGAAAAGTTAAACAGCAAGCAAGCAAGGTGCTAAAAGTCCTTGAAGAAACATGGGGGAGGTTGTTAGTCCAGGCTATAACCCGGCTTCCATCTACAGCGAAACATTTCATCCTTCCCAAATTGATCTTAAGATCAAAGAAGATCCGCTGAATAATTAGAGGCACTGAGAAGGGAATCAGCCATGGTATTGTCCTGCTCCTGGATAGCCCTCAGGAGCTCCAGGCAGTTCTGGAGAGATGGGCTACAGATCTGCGTGTGCAGCAGGCAAGCAGCAACTCAGTGCTCAGAAGATCCCTTCCAGTGACAAATACCAGTCCTGATATGCACCATGTACAGCAGTGGCTTCATTTTAGCCTTCGTTTTTCAAGGCCTAGGCACTTTCAGGCACACCGCTTGGAAGAAGCTGCTTGTGTGTGACTATAAGGCTTTTATTGTTAGCAGGATCCCAAAGGGAAATTCTGGAGGCAGCCAACGTTTCCCTTCCAGTCCTTCCATGTAACATTACTGCGAGACCAAGAGCCACAAGGGAGAGCAAGATTCCTATAACCAGAAAAAAAAAAAAAAAAAAAGACAGCTTTCTTTGCTTTTAAGGAACTGTGCTGGCAATTGGCAAACATGTCTGTAGTACTCTGTGTTCAACAAAGACTGTGCTTGGGGGAATAACCAAATCTCTGGCAGGCAGAGTGGCCGAAACCAGGCTTGCTAAGCAAAACACACAGCTTCTCACCTTCTTGTATCGGTGTGAGAAAAAAAAAAAACGCCCTCAGAGACTACCGCCTTGGACTTCCATGGAACATTATTTCATCATCTTTCCACCCCCACAACTGGATTCAGCCTGACATAGCTCAGCCAGGCTGGCAAGCTTAAACACAAGGTCAGGTTAGTAGATGGGGCTGTGTACAAACTCTCATCCAAGATTAGGGATGACCTTAGTGAAAGCACAGGCCAAGAACAGAGCTGCTCCATTAGATCTCTGTAAGAAGTATGACTCCTGAGAAACACTGGGCTCCCAGCCCATAAAAACTGCTCTCCGTTGACCTCCACAGCCAGGGAGATAATTAACAAGACTGCACCTGACACAGCTGCTGGCAACACCTCAAGAGCCATAGGCCAGCTATCGGCTTCCTTCTGCAAACGAGAGGTTGTGCGCGCTTCTCTGCAGCCCTACCGGCAATCCCAAGAGATGCTGCTACTCTTATAGTGCCGAGACTCCCAGCTCTGGCACAACTGCTCCATGTTCAGTGTGTCCAGCTACCAACATCGGTGCCTACAGCAGAAGTTCTTCTGTTCTTTAGCACTGAAAACAAGACTTTTTTCTAGGAAACTCCATCCGGGACCATCAAGTGAAGATGGTTCTCTTAGCGCTTTTCCATCTATAGCATGCCATTTAATTCCAGATCCACTTAAATACATCCTTAGTTACACCCTGGACAGATAAAAAGCAGATTTGCCTGTTTTGTTGTGTTTTTTAAACAAACTATCTCAATTAGATTTTAAGCTGTGTGCGTTGTGGCTGCCAGCTAGAGTCTGAGCTACACCAACAATCTGAGTGCAAGTTTTTGAGGGCTGTGTATCAAATCTTGTTGACTTGGCTCTGCCCTGTGCACTTACCATCCAAATGCCTCCATGAAGTCAACATCCTTTTGTCTGTCCCATCCCGACAGGAAGCCTAGCATGTCACCAGAGAGCTGACAGACAGAGACACAACTGACACCACATCACAGCTGATTTGTGGGTTTTGTTTTTTCTTTTGTTTGTTTTTCCTTCACAACCTATTTGATGGAAAGTTGTCCTGGTTCCAGTCAGGACAGAGTTAAGTAGCTCATAGTAGCTGGTAGGGTGCTATGTTTTGGATTAGGATGAGAAGAGCGCTGATAACATGCTGATGTTTTAATTGTTGCAGAGCAGTGTTTACACCAGGCCAAGGACTTTTCGGCTTCTCGCTCTGTCCTGCCAGCGAGCAGGCTGGGGGTGCAGCAGGAGCTGGGAGGGGACAGACCCAGGACAGCTGACCCAAACTGGCCAAAGGGGTATTCCATACCATCTGACGTCATGCTAAACAATATATAGGGGTGGCTGGCCGGGGTGGGGGGCCGGCTGCTCGGGGATAGGCTGGGCATCGGTCAGCGGGTGGTGAGCAATTGCATTGTGCATCACTTGTTTCTTACACATTATTATTGTTAATACTATTATCATTATCACTATTACTATTATTATTGTTATTATTATATTCCTGTCTTAATAAACTGTCTTTATCTCAACTCACCGGCTTCACTTTCCCGTTTCTCTCCCCCATCCCAGAGAGGGAGGGGGGAGGGTGAGCGAACGGCTGTGTGGCGTTTAGCTGCCAGCCGGGTTAAACCACAACAAAAGTTAAAAAATATTCTGTTCCTTCTGGGGAATCTCTGAGAAACCTGTTCCCTCAGCAGCAGGACACTATTGTAGACAGGTGAGCAGCAAATTTATTAAACTTATGGTTAGCTGGCCCCCTTACCAGACAAACAGCCTTTTTAATTCCTGCCTCTCACAGCTGCCAGGAACAGGAACATTTCAGGATTCTCTGTTGCTCTGGAGAGGGAAACATAAGGACCACAAAACCTACATCCCTCTCCACGCCCCTGATAAGACATGCAGGCACACCTCTCAGCATTTCACACCTGGCTGCAAAAATCAGGATCTGCACAGCTGTGAATTCATAGAACGAGTTGGGTTGGAAGGGGCCTTAAAGCTCATCTAATTCCAGCCCCCGGCCATGGGCAGGGACACCTCCCACCAGACCAGGTTGCTCCAAGCCCCATCCAACCTGGTCTTAAACACCTCCGGGGATGGGGCAGCCACAGCTCCTCTGGGCAGCCTTTGCCAGTGCCTCACCGCCCTCTGAGTAAAGAATTTCTTCCTTATACCTAATCTAAACCTACCCTCTTTACTTCTGTGTCCTTCTTGTGGTGGGGGCCCCAGAGTTGAATGCAGGGCTCCAGATGGGGTCCCATGAGAGCAGAGCAGAGGGGCACAGTCCCCTCCCTCGCTCTGCTGCCACACTGCGTTTGATGCAGCCCAGCATACGGGTGGCTTTCTGTGCTGCAGGCACACATTGCTAGCTCATGTCGAGCTTCTCATCAACCAACACCCCCAGGTTCTTCTCCTCAGGGCTGCTCTCAATCCATTCTCTGCCCAGCCTGTGTTTGTGCTTGGGATTGCCCCAGCCCGGGTGCAGGACATTCCACATGGTCTTCTTGAACCTCGTGAAGTTCGCACAGGCCCACCTCTCAAGCCTGTCAAAGTCCCTCTGAATTACAGAATCACAGCTGTGCAGGTCTACTACTTCTGAAGCCACAAGTCAAATAATTCTTGGGAAAGGCCTTTCCCATACTCTTCCCACTGACTCAACATCAAAAACCATCACTCTTGACCTCTGGCAGGACAACTGTGCTGCTTTTCACTCCAAAGGATGCTAAGTGCTACAGGAATGTACCATGTAAGCCCGCTTCCTGAGTGGTGTAAATCATCATGTCCCTGCCTTACAGCTGGAAAACTGTGGCCTCACAGTGCCTTCCTCTGTGTCCCTGACAAATGCATCAGAAAAGTGCCTTCACGCTGTTAGCTGCAGGAGTAGCAAGGACATGGGGTCCCGTGAAAAGTTAGATGGGTTTCCTCCTGGAAATCACATGCATTTCTTCCCTTCTCTCTTTCATATATTGTCTTCTATTCAACAGTTCTTCTCCTGTTTTATTTAGAAACCTAGAGATCCTGTGCTACTTTTCTCCACGTTACTCCCATTAACTTGGCAAATGCTTTTGCCAGCCAGGGAGAGAAGGTGACTCTTTGCCACCCCAGCTGCACATCAGCTATAAATATACTGAGAAAATCACAGGCTAAGAAGTTGCTGGGCAGGAGAGCAGCACGCTGCTACTTTAGTGGAAATGTGAGATCCTTGTGCTCAGGAATGGCATACCATTCTCTCCCAGTTCCCTGGAAGTTACTTAGGATCTTTTCAGTTGGGGTTTGCCTCGCAGGCATTAGATCTCAAGGAAGGTTTGCGCAGTCTCAGCCAGGGCCAAGATCATCATCCAGTCAGTTTCTAAGAATGCTGTGTGATGACATTATACATCTCTTCCCATAAACTGCATTTCCTAAAGACAGGCGCTCCTCCAGTGAAAACCGTGGCACAGAGAAATCAAGCAGGACATACGCTGGGTCTGTTTATCCCTAGTTCTGCGGCTTGCACCTTGAACCTTGTTTCCCCGTTCTTAGTTATCAAATGAGAATGATCGAGACTTTAACAGAAACAGTCTAAGCTGTGTTGTTAACAGGATGATGCCAAATACTGGTGGCCTTCAGCCCTTGTGCCAATCCCCACTAGCCTGCACTTGGAGCTCTCCCCTCCCTGCAGCGGGCATTTTGCTCTGAGACACTGCGTGCCCGTTTGTGTAGAGCAAGTTACTCACACCACACCACCCCAGCAACGAAGGCTGGAAGAGACATCTCATGCAGTCCCTAGGCATCACATTGATATCTGAACCACACCCACGGGTCCAAGGAGATATGAGCTGCAGTTTATTTATTGTTCAGTGCTAGTGTTTTCCCTCCCTCTCCCTAATCAATCCACAACACTGCATCACAATCCAGTGTGTAAACTGTAAAAAAAACTCTATCCAGTTTTTTATGATACCAATCTTGTTCCACTCAACCTTTCAGCTTGGTTAATGTCACAGTTCATGTTTACCCCTTGATCCTCTAACCATAAGTAAACAGTAGCCCAATTTACTTAAATTAAATTAATATTTGGTAAGTCAATGCACAAAACAATCAAGAGCAGTCACTGAGAATCCCTTGTCCCAGTGGCTGTCCTTGATCTCAGAGGTGTTTTCCAACCCAAATTACTCTATGAAAATAAGGACTTTAGAATATAACTCTTCTGGTTGTTTATCAACTTGTGCTGTTCTGTGGAGCAGTACGGGAAAGCAGCCTGAGAATCCAGTAGCATATAACAAGAGTTGGGTTTATAACATTTATGTAATTTGTCCTAATGCACTTGTGTATTACCTTACTGTGTTTCCTTCAGCTGGTACTGAAACATAGACTTTACTGCAGGAGTATGACCAGCCATGCTCCAGCACCACGTTTCCAGACGGAAGTTCCCTGAAATAAGCAGAAAGGAGACAGAGCAGTAAAAGGCAGTTAAACACATGAGAATTTAACCAGGATGATGCCAACAGTCCTGCTTTTGCCCAGAGCTACACGGATTTCTTTTTGGTTTTAGCTTCATCTAGACACTGGTGGCTCCACCACAACATGCTGAGAACCCTGATGGCTGAAGCCACAATGCTCCAGGTTTGAGAGCTGTCTCAAATCTGAAGTGGGCTTTTTGTTTTGCCACTGCCAAAATATTTCACTTGTTGTTCAGCAGGTCTACCTATGAAAATCATTTGGATGACGTGTCCCACAGATACATTAGAATAACTACACTGTTTCCTGGATGGAACTTTGATAAATGCAATTTGATTTCAGAATCAGAAAAACATACATTGTCTTTTGGTCTAATTGCTCTCTCTCTTTAAAGATAAATAGTCATATAAAAGATAATAGCCAGCATTTTATTTGTGTTTTTTTTTATATGGTTTGCTATCTAATCTGTTCAGGAAATAAAAGTACTTCCTGTCACGTCATATGATTAGCCTTTGGTTTGTTATCCTGCAAAACAATTTATTGCCTAGGGACTTCTTATTAATTGCAATAGTTCTTCTACAAGATCATCTCCTTCAGTTGTTTATTGTTCCCTGTTGAACACTGTATTCAGTGAATACAAAAATCAACAAAAATGGTATCTTAAGGCTGCCTGATCTTGTGTCAGGGACTCTGGGTTAGATACACTCAGTCACAGACACCCATTCTACCTGCCTGCTTTGCAATCCGCACCTGGAACGCCAAAATCAAGACAGGCTCAGTAGTCACCAACATTACCGGGGTTTTCCTGAAGGGCAAACCGAGTCACACTCATACCTGCAAACTCTCAGCCACCGACTATATAAAGCTGGCTTGACTCAGAGTCCAGATGATGAAGTTCTGTTTCAACACCCCAACTGGCAGGTGGAACTGATGCACAAAGAGAGCAGAACTGGCAAATAACATACCCTTCTTACCCCATCCCTTCCTAAGTGCACTGAAACAGGACTTTACACACCAGGCTTGTCAATACCGTCAGCTAAGTGACCTGAGGAGCACACTGTCAGTCTCCCAGCCACACCGTTCTCTAAATTAACCATCCAAAGGCCTGGAGGATCACTCACGGCTATTTTCTGATTCTTACAAAGAATGAGACAGACTCAAGGACACGAGAGAGGCAACAAACGCAGAGCAACCTGCCATCTGTTTGATTTGTTTAGAAAGGGAAGGGAGGTTTGAACCAGTTGGTCTTGGATCACACCTCTGCTATCCCACCACACGCTGACGCCCTAGGTGGAGGGGACAGAACCTGACCGCTGCCATCATCACTTGCTCTGTCCCCTTAGGACAACACGATGGATCAGTCTCAGGCTCCCAGATCCTAACTCCGCTCCCCCACAGACACGGAAACGGTCACTTGTTCTCAGTTGGGGGCGGTCAGGGGGTGGACATGGCTGCAAAGGGCAAGGTAAAGCCCTCCATTTTGTGATAAAATTAGCAACAGGGATCTGCCCCATCTCTTGTTGCAGAAAGGCGAACAGAGACATCAACACCACCTCCAACTGTCACACACAATGTGGCTCATCCCCAAGTACAGAATATCCACGAGCAAACAGGGATGGCAGTTCACCCTTTGTTAAGAAACCCTCTGCCCCAAAGGGCTGAAGGAGGAGCTGGCAAAAAGAACGACTGGTACCAGAAAGCAGGTGACGCTCCTGCTGCCCCACAGGAACCCACCTGGACCGGCAGCGTGTCTCAGAGCCGGGAGCCGCTCACCAGCACCACAGTCAGCAGGATTTCACAGCATCCGACTGTGCTGCATCCCAAGCAGAACATTTCAGCGGTGGGTGCTTCCCTGGAGGCATTTCCTCACGGTGAAAGAGCAGGTCCAAGGGCCAACGACACCAGGTTTTCTTTTTATGCCTGTATCACACAGAAATTCCTGTTGAAATTACTTCTATTCTCAGTTGCATTAACATCAGGTTTCTCCCCCTAGTTTTGCCCTCTGATGCGTATGTTATTTGTGAGAACAGCTACAGGAGAAAGCTTGGGACTGAAATCCCCTGCAGGTTTCAGGGCAGCACAACGGGCTGCTGGATCTTCCAGTTGCCTGAATGAGGTATTATAACCAAAAATATACCAATATATATACTAATATATACCAAAATACCAATAACTATGCAACCAAATAGCCAAACAGAAATCCTTCCACCTCCACCGTGCCGACAGAAGTTTTTAGAAAACAGAGGTGTGCAGGAAAGCGTGTGATTTCCTCAGGACATTTTAGGGAACCGTCTCATCACGCCAGTCCCAGCATTGCTAATTTAACAGTGAGATCGGAGGGCTGTTGAAACTGGCAGGGCCTACACAAGAGAGGGGAGAGAAAGACTAAGGCCCAATACCCGTGGGTTCACGGGCAGCCTGAAAATAGCTGAAAGAAAATCTCCCCATAGAAACAAGTTTTCAGAATATCACTTCCCCTATTTCGGGGTGACTGGGATTCATACGCCCTAGTATTCGCCCTCTTCATATAGCTCTATCCTGCCACAAGGACAGCAGATATGAGACAGGAATCCCTTATTGCAAGACAAAAAAAACCAGCCCATTTAGGAGGAACTGGCAACACCTTGCCTACAATTTTCATGCAGCACTGCCGGAAACACAAGACTTCTTGCTTATGCCGAAAGTCAAACTTCTCTGTTGATTTAAGCAGATTTCGGTGCGTGGGTGTGAACAGTTCAGCATAATCTACAGAGGAAAGCTGGGCTTTCTATTTTCTCCATCCAGCTTCCACAGGTTTTCTATTATTAATACACAGGGTAACACCCCAAGCAACTCATCCATATCGCAGTGGGAAGACAAACAGAACAAAGATCATGGAAGAGGAATGGACAACAGTTTTCCAGGCTGATGATACGCTGAGGAGACGATTTAACAAAAAGCCAAAACAAAGTTCAGAGGCCAACAGGTTCGTCTGATTCTCCCTCCCAGCCACTCTGTCCTCATGTAAACCACGTCTCAGAAGCATCCAGAGGCAGTAACTCCTCCATCTTGTAAAAGACAGCTCCGATTTTTAGGACAAATGTCAGATCTTGGGACAAGCCGAGGCAGTCAGTCATTCCACCTCCCTGCAAATCCCTGGGCGGCTCTATTTTGTCTGTCCGGTCACATTTTCAGTAAGTGCTTTCTTCCTTCCAAAGGTCACAGTAGTGTCCATTAGCTGCTGGGCTGCAACACTGCACCTCTAGTATGAAAAATCTGGATTTTCAAATGGTCCTTGCTGCCATGAAAGGGCACTAGACACAAACGGAATGGCAGCTAAAGGGAATTCAGGGTGACAGGAGGAATTAGAAGATTCTGTACAAGCTCTCTGTTGAACGAACACCAAGTCCAAGCAGCTTACAGTAAGATGAGAAATGGAGGGATGAATCCAACGTTGTTATTTATCGTAAGTCAGGACCTGCTTCACATATGACCCACTAACATCAGATTAAGATACTATCTCTTCTGACATCTTTCATTTATAGGGGCCATTCTCTACACCCTGGTTAGTCATACCTGGGCGTTCATCTCACCAAATCAGCTCCCAGTTAGCTCAGGCATGACTTCTGCAGGAGTACAGGCACCAACAGACACAATGCTCTGTACTAAATCAGCGCCGTCACACACTGGTTTTCAACCTGTATTCCACAGACTATTAATGGTCTTCAGAAACATCTACTGCCAGCAGACTTCTTGCTACCACAATTCCAAAAGTATCTGGAAACTGGAGAAAGCTGATAGCCAGTCCTATGATGCTGGAAGGCACTGAAAATTAATTAGTATCATTTTTAGGAAGACTTACTGAACTGAAACAGCCATCCCCCCTTCCTACAGACGAAGCACTTGCATCACTTCCCACCCTCCCATTTCCTTAAAACCAGCACCTCGAGTAACTCCTACTTCCATCAATTATCAGTAGCAGAATTCCAGCAACCGAGTCACATCAATAGAGGTTGCACAATAATCTCTCACTACATGGGCTACTATTCTCCGCTTCCTTTCTGAGAAAGAGCTGTAACTGCCAACAAGGTAGACAAATTACAGAGAAGGAATGATTCACAAAGTCTTCTTCGTAAGGATCACAGTTACTTCTTTAAGGGAGTTAAAAAGAAAAAAAAAAAGTCAAGAATATTAGAAAAATGTAATATACGTTGCAAATACCTATTTCAGATCTTATCTGATGCTATGGCAGGCAAACAATTCAAACACGTCTTGCCCTCAGGAAAGGGCTGTGTTTGAAGAATGCATCTTCTCTTCCTCCACAATGACGTAAAACCACAAAATCTGACAACAAACTTTTACTCCGATGACTTAGCTAACTTACTGCACTTGAGCGAGGCAACAAATTTTGTTTCATCCTGAAGATGAAACAAAATATAACCTTTGGGGACTGGAGAACTGAGGAAAATTTTAAATATATATATATATATATTAAAATCTGGTTCTGATTAGGAAGAATTACTCAGACTTGAAAGAGGCTGGGTGGAAACCAGTGAAAATATGAGTTTTCCCACATTTAGTAATTAGCTAAGTTTAGCCAGTCCCAGGAATGCTAAATAACAGGCAGATCACAAAATAGCAATTTTCTGATGAATCCTGTTAAGGAGAAAAAGATTGTGCACATCCTTCTTCCTAATTCTTGCTGAAGCAAAACACTACTCGAGGTCTCAGTTGGAGCTGTGCAGGACCTCTCTGCTGTTTGTATAAAACAACAGCACCATCCAGCGGATAAATAGTACTTGCTTTTCCTCTCCCACCTCTTCACATCCATCTACAGAAAACGCAGGGTATAAGCTTTATTACAATTTTAAATGCTCTAGTGCTGCACTTATTTTAGCCTTGGGTAAGAAAAGGTCAGACATTTCAGGAGAGTGGTAAAAAATAGCTCCCAAAAGAATTAAATTTTCCAGCACCAGGCATCTCTGTCAGCAGACAATTTTGCAGCACCATCTCCCTCCAAATGTTACCGTTCCTTGCACCACGACTGCAATCTCTTAACTGCTGCAGGGGTGGAAAAAATGACCCCCGCAGAGGTAAGCGGTCATCATACCTCACCCTTGGATTTTACCACTGGAAACAACTCTGCAGCCAGATGTGCCGCAGTGAGTCTACACATGACCACACGGAGAAGGCACGCAACTCCCCCGCTACGTTCAGCCCAGTTAGCACTGCCAATTTTGGTGATGTGTTGAGGCTGGTTAGGATTCCCCAGGACGACGGCTGTTTCATCTGCCTGTACAGTGGGAACCCTTACAATTTGGTTTAACATGTGAAAACAGCCAATTCCAGCAGCAGAGGTATGATACTACCCTCTCACAGAAAACAAGATCAATTAGCCCCTTTCTTTGAGACAAACGAAGATGAAACAAACTATGTGAGACTTCCTCTTTTGTTTGTTTATTGTTCCAGATACAATTTAGCAGTGAACAAATGTGAGCAGTACACAGCATTCTCAAGAGCTGACCACACCATGACTCACTCACTACACACTGGTAACTCAATGACTGCATTCCTGACCTACTTGGGGAATTAAGATGGCATTTCGAACAGACTTTCCACTTTAGAAAAAGGAGCATCTCACAGCTATTCCAAAGTTCCTGGCTGAGATCCACTAATTAGAGCTTGATACGTACAAGATAATATTCAAAGTAAAAATAATTCACATGGACTCCCATGTTGTCCTTGCAGAAAGCCAGATTCAAAGACGTAGTGCTAGCACTACGTTTTCATCTCCTTACCTTACCTTTAGGAATTCTTACTATCTAGTGCTTCTTCCATAACTCACAGTCTGAATATGTACTCAGACCAGAATCTCTGCTGTTTCATTTGACATTCAGAGAGGACTCACATGAAAGATCAGATTCCTGGAACACGTCAAAGGCCCTATAAAACCCCACTTCTCTGAGAAAAGCTTTAGTCATATTATGGACAAAAGAGAATCATGCACACGCCACAAAGAGAAGGTATGCATTTTCACTACACGTTTTCTACCACCTCTGAGGTTACGCCGGTCAGACAACTTCCAGAGAAACACAGGCAGAGAAGGCTAAAACATCGAGGTTTTAAAGATTTGTCTGTGGCCTTTTTCATATAGTCCTCATGTCATCTCAACATGATTCATCCAGAAAAGCTTGGGAGGTAGTAAGGTGAAACTGTCTTCTTAAGGAGATGCTTACGCCACACATTCACTGCTTGATTACCACACCAATTCCTTATAGCCAGTAGTTACTGCATGTTTCAGAACTGGCTATTTCACTCTTCAGAGGAAAATGTATTTTCTAAAATAGTCTGTTATATAAAGCATGGTTTTTGAATTCTCTTCCCACCATTCTTATAGGAATAAATCCAGTTTATTACAAATTCTGAGAAACTGCAGATTTATTTCCCTGCCAGACACATGTAGCCTGGATACAGTGATTAAGAGAAACAAGGGACTGGGGGGTGCTTTTTTTTTTCCTCCCCAAAACTAGTCTGGAAACTCCTACTTGTTCACTTCTGGTGGATATTAACGAGAACTTTTGCCTTTGATTCATTCTGAAAAATGCCTAAGAGGAATTTAATCAAAATATTTGACATAGTTTGCAAAAAACCCTGTAACTCCCCTGAAGAATGCAGAAGGCAATGTAAGATGGAAAATAACACTGTAGAAGCAAAAAGCAGAGGGTTCATGGTGGGTATGGGGCCACAATCTGTTACAGCTATTACTATTCTTATTTCCCTTGAAGAAAACGACAGTGAAAACCCATCTCTTTGCTATGAGATACATCTGCCACATTCACTGGCACAACTCCTCATAGGGTTGGCACAGTCAACCACTTTGTCTTAACTACTAATGCACTGGGCTACGCCCAATTATAGGTAACTTACACCAGCTTGAGCACAAAGGAGATGCTATCAAATCACGTAGCACAGAGTTTACCAATTTCAGAGGCAAACTATGCAAAGGAAAGCAAACATAAGAAATCTGCAGGGTAACTTTCTAAAGATGAAATCCCTACCAAGGCTCCTAACAGAGTCAAAGGAGGGGAAATCTGCTGTTTTCTGTCTTCAACTCTTCCACCTAGAGCTCCTTGGCTAAATCATTCTAACTTACAAAAAGAAAAAAAATTACACTGGATCTCTGTTCCATGCTCAAAGACTTGTCTGTGCCTGTATGAAAGACTAGAAACACATCCAAAAACACTGAGGATGTGTAACAAAATACTCTTTTTCCCTGATCCACCCAAGACCAGACCAAGCCAGAACAACCTATTCTTTATTTGCTCAATAGTGTCATAACACTGGGCTACACCGAAGCACACCTACTAGGAGGTAAGGAACACACATAAATAAGAGCCCCAGAAGAAGAGAGAATAATGAAAAGGAAAAAAAAAAAGGGGGGCAGCTACAAAACACTTTGGCATAGATCTCTGACGAACAGAGCACACACGTATATACCATCCCCCCCCCCAGCCCTCGGCCGCCGCCATTTTGTCATGCGGCCGGGGGCGGGCCCCGCGCATGCGCGTCCCCCCTCCCCCGCGGAAGGCCCGTCGCTGGCAGCGCCCGGCTGTGCCTGCGGAGTGCGCATGCGCACTGCCTGACGCACACGCGCACGGCAGTTTCGTGGGCTTTCCCTCCCGGAAGGAGCTGGCGGTTGCCATGGCAACGGGGCCTGCTGCAGGGCCTGCTCCTTCCGGTCGTGCCACCCGGTTGCCCAAAGCCCCCCGCCCCCCCCCCCCCCCCACACACCCCCACACACCCCCTAGCCATGTCCAAGGGGCTCCCGGTTGTTAGAGCCTGGCAGCGCTGTGCCGTGCCTTCCTGCAGCAACCAGGGGCTGTATGTGCAGGCATCCCTGTGCCTCATGGCTCAGGCAGAGGCTGCTTAACTGGCTTCATTTCTGTCTTAAATATGGGCCTCGTAAATGGCGGAGGGCTTTTACCACTGTCCTGTCATCAGCAGCACCTTGCCGTTTCAGTCACACCGCCCACGGGAGGTGTGGTGGGATGGGGTTGATGGCAGCTGTTCTTCCATGCTTGAGGCTGTTGCTGCTGGCACAGAGTTAAACCAAGGTGTTTGAGGAAGTGTTTTTGTTCAGAGAAGGCTCAAATGTAAAACAATAAATACAAAAAGACTTCATAAATAAACTGTAAAGTCTGCGAGACAAAGACTAAAAAATAAAAAATCATCCAAATCTTATTTCTCCTTTGCCTGCTTTCAAGGAGAACTTTGGAAAAGGATAAGGTTGGGATGAGGGAGAAGTCCCACATAAAAATTTCCTACCTTTATCCTATTGTACAGTCTGACAAAGGAAATTGTGGCCTAGACACACAGCAGCTTTCTGCCTGCTTGATTTTTAACATCATGAGACAACTTTGCCCACGTAATTTCTTCATGTTGAACGAGAGAATTTTCAGATGCTACATTTAGGTGAAGTCATGACTTGGTAGTAAAGCCAGCTTGATCTCATAATAAGGGTACACTGACTTAAGTGAAAACATTTAGAAGATAAAATGATTCTTAAAAGTCAAATAGTATAGTGTTACAGAATGTGTTGTAGCGTGAAACAGTGACCAGATAATGAGATACTTGGTAGTATTATCAGACTCAAAAGAATTACACAAAACAAAAACCTAATCTGAAAAGATTCTGACCCTACAACTGGGTCAGAAAATTTTTCCTCCCTTTGTCAGCAGTTATTAAAACCAAGAAAATCCTTCCTGATAATAAAGCGTTTAACAGGATTTCATAGGAGAGAGAAGTACACAAGAAGACATTCAGTTTAAGTTAGGAATGCTCACTGATTTACTCTGTCCAAACCACCAAGGTCTGGTCAAAACTGTTCAAAATACTTGATAAGTTCACAGAGGTTTCCTAAGTACATAGTTTCCCACATAATTTTTACATTAGGAGAATAGGATCTGAGTTCGACACAATCATCCTTGTAAAAGTGCCAGCCACCTTTCTGTACTGCTTTTACCAGAGTCAAGAGGCGAAGAGATGTTTTTGCTTCCAGGCTGAAGCTAGCTGCAGTTTTCACAGGCATGAAGATGAGCTCAGCGGGGTCAGCCGAAATCGTCTTGGATTTGTTTCAAAAATCCAGTCTGAAGGAGGATGAAGTATTCCTTTCAAGGAGATGGGAATGGCAGCTCACATCTAATCAGAGCATTAATGCTTTGTCTTTGGCTATTTCCTTTCTAACTGTAGAATTGAAAGCCTCTCTGCCAAGAGAGGTTGTGCAGTCTCCATCCATGGAGGTTTTCAAGACCCAACAGGATAAAGCCCTGAGTAACCTGGCCTGATCCCATAGCTGATACTGCTTTGAGCAGGAGGCTGAACTACAGACCTCCGTTTGTTCTTCCAACACAAATTGTTCTATGATTCTATTCTTTTCATCCATTTTAAATCTGCTCTTCTATCATCTTTGGCTTCTTTCAGGTCTCAAACCAATTAATGCCTAGGTTTGAAAATTCATTCTTACAAAGCATGACCAGGAAAAAGTTGCAAGTTTAACCGCTTTGTATGACTGAGACATATGGCCCAGCCAGAAAGAGGTAAAATCTCTATATGAGATGAAAATGCCACGATAGTTCCTCAAGAAAAAACGATGAAAAGGGTGAAAAAATGCAAGTCTTTAAAAATACATATCATAGACCTATACAGATTTGCAAAACAACCTGGAAATGCAAAATAACTACTGAAACATGTTTATAGTACTATAATCTCCAGTGTCCTGCATAATAAGGGCCAAGATGACTTCTGGGCATAGTCTTCACTGGCTACAGGGTTATATATCATACAGTCTAAGCTGCTCCTTCATGTCTCCTTCAGACATCTCTCCAAATGTGTCACTTTTTTCCTTCATGAGCCTGAAGATGGCAGCCAGCTGCTCTCTCTGAACCCTGTCAACAAGAAAAGGAGAAGTAGGAATAGCCAGTCCCCAGCACGCACTTTGAGCAAGCACACCATGGTCAAATGAAACATGAAACCAAACGTGGGTCATTTTACAAGCCCTGCTGACAGCAGGAAACCTGCCGGTGTGAGATGAGAAAGGGATTGCCTCTGGTTCTCCTTCCTCCACCCTCCCAGCTATCCAATGATATTGCACATCTCTCTGTGGTTCTTTATATATGGAGATGAAACTGACTGCTTTAGCACCGGCTTTGGAGTTTCTTAGGGCTTATTTATGCTCAAAGTTCCAGGTTAACTCCACATGTCGAATTTTGTAAGGCCGCTATGTCCTGATCAAGCAGACCCTATAGCAAAACTGCATTAAGCTTTATCAGCATAGTCCTTTCATTGTGTAATGAGAGTATGCAGATACAGAGTAATTCAGGAATAACCATCAAATTTAAAATGTATACCCTACCTTAAAACTAGAGACTAGACTGCCTTCCAGGGTGGACATGACTTTAATCAGCCACTGGAAGATAAGATCGTAGATAAAATCTGCTTAGATTCAAGGGTTCATCTGCCACTGTCAAAAATGAGATGGACTCATGTAGTCAGTACAGCAAAAAGGTGATTCCTCCGTGGGCAGAGTCTGACCAGTAGACCATCTAGCTTAGATTTACAACCCTAGAAAGTCCCATAGTTTATGATTAACTTCCTGCTCCCCATAAAAATAAAATAATAAAAAAATCATATCCTGATTTTTGCCTAACCTGAAGAAGTTAACCATTGTTTTATGTCCTGCAGCACAAAGATTGGTATCTGTTAGACACAGTGCTTTACTTGAGGAATCTTTAGTCTTTATAAGAGAGTTTATATTGTTCATTCATCTACTGATCATTGCCTAGAAATACAAAAGGGTGGGCTGTACAGGAATGTCGTGTTCTCAAGTACATCATGAATTAATGCAACTGTCTACAAAATCACTTTTTAGGTCAAAATGAATGTGCACCGTGGCTCTGATCTGGGCTGGTACATTCTCACTACCAGACTCCTGTAGGATCGAGATCAGATTGCAGCACTGCCTAGCACACCTCCTACCTGGCTCTGCTGTGTGAGATTAAAACAATTAAGGAAGTTGTGGTGCTTTAGGTTGTAACAAGGGAGAAGAAATTTCTGTTACTTCAAGGCTCGTTTCGTCCCTGCAGGACTGTGGGGTCACAATTCAGCAACGGCAACTCAGAGCACAGATTTCCTGCAATCCCAGCTCCTCCTGTGTCTTCAACATCATCAGTCCTCCCCTGGGCTGGAAATGCAGCCTCTGGCTTTTACTTCCACACGGTTGTCCTGTCAAGAGTCCTTTGTCCCCGCCACAGCCAGTTTTCTGCATAAGGCCTTAATACACTCTAATCAATCCACTTAAATTCATGTCATTAGTCAACCTGGGGTAGTCTCTCTGCAAGTCGTATGTAGACAAGCTGTTCCCGTAACAGGAGCAGTACAAATATGTATTGACAGGCAAAACTAGGACACAACCTTTGCTAGAAAGAAGAGAGCGCAGCATCAACACATCAGAAGCAACCGCACCAGGAACAAGCTCAGTGGAAGAAGGCCATTGGGGAAGGGCAGAGGAGCCTTCGTGTGCTGAGCTCCTGACGAGTGGGGCTCTGCGTTTTCCCCTCTCCGAGGCTAAGCCCCAGCAGGAGCAGCTGGCTGTCTTCCCAGCACCACTGCTACAGGCAGGGCAGGAAGAAAACGGATCGTGGCAAGAGGAAGCTCATTTGCCAATTACATACTATTACAATTAAAATGCAATTGTCCCAAGGCCAAACATATCCTGATAATGACGTGGGATCTTCCGGTCAAGAAAGCTCTGCCCACAGGCTTTCAAGCACCTGGATTTGTCTGGCTCTTCTGTATATTTTTGCACTCACATGAAATACATCCGAGTGCACTTTCCAGACCAGATGAAGGGAAGCACAGTCGTTAGCGATCAATATTTTATTTTAGATCACCGCTGAGCACTAGAGGGCACATTTCCATTCTGATGTGGAGGAATTCAATACACATCTTTGCCTCACATGTCGGAAATGCATGCCAGCTGGGAATGCTCCACACAGGTCTGCACCCCTCGCTTATTATTTCACAGGCATTAACACTACTGAAACCTTCAGCTCCCCAAAGCCCCGTTTCTTTGTCTCCCCGCCTCTAAAATCAAGATCACAGGCAATACCCACTTGTTTTTTTAAACACAACGTCAGTGCGTTTTGCTATCCCCTTGACTTTAAATATCATGGCTGTGCATGTGAAAACAGAAATGAAAAAAGAGTTGGTACTGTGCTGCATAATCTAAAACAAAGGGAGAGCAAAACAAAGATAAGGAGAGAAAAGAGCCTGGGAAAGAAGAGAAAGGCATCAAAAACATGAAACTGATTTCAAAAAGGAGCTTCTCCTATCAAAGGCGACCTTGTAAAACAACTTTGAAGTGTTCCGGGTTGTATTTTCTTGACGATTTCAGATCAAACCTACCCCATTCACGAGTAAAATCATTCTTTCCATAAGTGCTGTCCTCAAAGCTACTTGGATTCAAGAGGTAAAACAGGATTTTACTTATTGCTGACAGAATAATTAAGGATTTTCAAAGCAGCCAAATTCTTGATAGGGGATTGAATTTGCATACTTAACTCCCTTAGGCTCCTTTAGACATTTCGGTCCAAAACTTTTACAATTAGCTGAAGTTTTGGGACAGTTAGCCAGAGGCATATTAAATGAGATTTATGTTTCAGGAAGTGCTGGGCATCTGTGTTCACAGCAGCTGAAATCCTGGGCAGAGCTTCGCATTTGAGAATTTTGCTAATTGCTCCACAGCCAAACAAAACCAGGACCCTACTGCAACGCTGTGCTGCTCCAGCAGAAACAGGAGAAAATCCCTGACTTTCACCACTGGCCCGAGTCTATTCCCGTTGAAGTCAGTGGAATCACTTCTGGGGTAAAAGGCATGAAAAAGCAGAATGTACCTCTAACCTAAAATCCAGATTTTCAACACAAATCTCTTGAGGGAGAAGTTACAAGCTGCTGGAGGCAGGGAGAACAAGCACAAACCAAATAAACTATTCAAAGGTTTATTGGACCAAACAAAGGCAATTTTTACAGATTCAAGCCACTAGAATTACAGTCCTTTGTATAAGAGCCACCATCAGATAGAAAACAAACAAACAAAACAAACAAAAGTAAAAAATACCCAGACAGCCATTTGAGTTGAAGAAATGGTTTGACTCGCCGCCACTAGCAAAAAACCTGGACTCGACTATAGACTTTGCTCGATGTACATATTGCCATGTAACTTAAACACAACGTATATAAGGCATTCTTTGCATAGTTGGGTGCTTGGGACACAGTCAGCCAGCCAGCACCGAAGGGAGACAGCGGTCGTACTAGAGGGATGTTGAAGCAGAGGGTCTGGGTGTGCCTAAACTCATACGCAACCCACCGAGCACGCTTGCAGTTGTTGGCTGGGAAGGGGCAGCCCAGCCTCTTCTAAAGCTGAAGTCTCCTGCTGTTCTTTAAATGAGCCCTTTTATTAAGAGTTTGCCAACCCCAGGCGCTGGAAAGGACTACTGTGTACAAGGTTTCAAGTATTGTCTGCATAGGAATTAAAAAGAAAAAAAAAAAGGAAAAAAAAAAGCAGCCTGTTGGGTTTCTGATATGTTTGCAGCTTTAGCCAAGAGGCTCTTGTCTTGCAGTGAGGGAGAAACTTTGAAGGACACATCCCCAGCCAGCCTGGTGTTCCTACAACATCGCTAGAGAACTGGGACCCTCTTCTCGCTCTCGCAGACCAGCAGGGTTTGATTTGAAACCTGCTATGCCTGAAGCAGGTAAATGCCCCCAGCCAAACACATCTCCTGTACGTGACAGAGCTGAGGGAGGGTGCTGAGTTCTGGCTCCCATGGACAAACCACGGGGCTAGCAAGAGAAGAGGGCAGTGGAACAGCAAGTGGGCAGAGGAACAGGGAGGGTGTCTCTTCCAGGACGCCCCCCAGTCTCATCCTGAGCCAGAGGGACCCCATGCCGCTGTAGCTACCTCCTCAGACCTCTCCCCCTGGGGACCAGAGTAGGGAAGTGTGAATCCAGATTATCAGCAGCAGCCAAAGCGTGGTCTCCTAAACCTCCACCACAAACAGAACAGCTAAACTATCAATCCTCATCCCTTCTCGAGTCTTCCCTCTACCTGCAAGATCAGCTCTCTGCTAAAAGCACTACGGAAGCAAGATTTGGGTCGGTCCAGCTACCATCTTCCCTCCCTCACTTTGACCCCGCTTTGTCCTTCAAATAGAGCAATGTTATATGTCTGAAATCCTAGGCAGCTCCCACCCCCCAGCAGTAAAGAGGAGTTTGGCTCTGGGAAGAAACAGCTTTATGGTCTGGTACAAGGTCCAGGCTGGTCTGGGAGAAGAGCTACGGTTCACACACCCCTCTAAACAAACAGCACAGATTTCATGGCAGGGCTAACACACGGTGATGAACACAGCTAATGGACTTGCTGCAAATTTGGTATCCGATTTGGGTTCTGTTTGAGGGAGGGGGAAAAAAGGTTCATCTCCTAGGACATCCCAGCCCCCCAAACACAACTCAAGTCACTCCTCGGGCCCAGCCCCAGTCCCTGGAGCCACACAACAGGATCTCCTCAAACTTGATACCACAGGAGTTTTTGAAGAACTCAACTTCAGACCAAGAGGGGATGCCAAGTTTTGAGGGCTTATGGATTTCTCTTATGGGTGTGTTTGGTTGGTTTTGGTATTTCTCTCAAGCCTTTAAAGATGCCAAGGGATGCCTTTAGGAGGAGGCTAGGGACAACTTCATATAGTCTTCAGTTCTGCAAAGAGAAACAGGGAGAGAAGAGAAATCATTTCAGTCATTTCACCCCTCAGGTTGGTTCATTATTATTCACATAAATGAGCAGGGGGATAACTCAGTGTGTTTGGGGGGAAAGGCAAGTCTGCTTCCCCCTTTTGGGGGCAGCAAGCCACTGTTTGCAAACCTCACGGCCCTAAGGAGGCACATCGCTTCATCAACTGCAGCAGGATAGCTGAAACCCAGTCAAAGAAGTGTCAATCCTCTCGTCTGGCACCAAATCTGAATTACAACCTTTCTGACCTACTGATGAGAGCTGGAAAAGCCCAGCTACTTGGAAAGCTTCATTAGCTCCAGGGATTACTGCCTCGCTGTCTTGTGCAGAGCCCCCTTGGGCTGCTGCCACACCTGAGCAGCTCCGATTTCTCCTCCTACCTGCAACCAGATGAGCCAGGATCAAGTACTGGTCTCACAGGGCAGTGTGCCTGAGTGGGTCGACCTTTCTTGATCTTCCTACTGATGTGCCTGATCAAGGAAAGGAAGCAAAACCACCAAAAAACAGACTCTGCAGGCCATGGGGCTTCCTTGTAATGGGAAGTTCTCCCAACGTCTCAGGGAAGGAGAGTGAGTTTATTAGATATGTTTTATGGATGGGACATTCAGGCGCTCCCCAAGGTCTTGCAGCATGTTGTTAGCAGAGCAGGGCTAAAAGAATTTGGTCCTTTGTTCTTAGCTTGAACCCTTCAGATGCTCTGCCCTGAGTGCCCCAGGATCTCTCATGGCCCACCATCCAAAACAAGAAACACCTGGCTGGAGGCTGGGGAGCTCCCCACAGCCACAGAGACCTGTGCTGAGGAAGCCACAACGCCCGTTACCTTGCACTTACAAACACGCGGATGTACCCCAGCCTAATTCCCCTGAATTCAGTAGGATTCATGGTCCCTAACGCCTGAGTCTCATTCAGAAGTCACCAGCTCCTGACACCTGGAGCAGGAAGGCGAGTTGCAGCCTCATTTCTTCCTTACTCTTCTGCCAAAGGTTCCACTTTCCAGCTGCCTTGCAAGCGCAATCACCGACCCGGATCCTGGCTGGGAGGCGCAGGCTGAAGCCTCACGGGGGTCCAGGGTTACTCAGGCAGTGCTGGGGAGGCTCAGTGGCTGGCCCATTAGGACAAAGAAAGGAAATTCTCCGGAGTGGATAATCGCTCTGTGGGATTCGCAGCGCTGAGGATCAGATCATCCCGCTCAAGCCACGCAAGCATAATCAGATTTCACACATGAGGGCATAAGCTCGATGCCACCGGGGCCAGAGGGAGAAGTCCCCTCCAGCATGCCGCCGTTGGAGCGGGGAGGGATGGAGGATGTCAGGGAGAGCGGCTGGGAATCGGTTGCATCCCCTCCGTAGGGATACTCACCTCCAGGACAGGGCCAGGCAGACAGCTGGGTTGAGATCTTAAACCAAGCATGAACTTGCTGAGGGTGTCTGTCAAAGCCGTGAATTCCCCATTGCACAACAGGGATACCCCTCTCTGCTCCTGGAGCGAGCTGGGAGGGGGATTAAAGAGCACGAGGCAGTCCATCACCAGGGACATCAAAGCCACGTAACCTCCAGGCTGAGAAGCTCTGGCATTGCTGCCCCGGAGTCTAAGAGACTTAATTATCTTGGGATGGAGGCTGAGCCGTTGCTTATCCTGGGCTCTTCCCTCCTTTCCATTTGCCTCAGATGGTGAAATCAGTCAGGCCAGCGTGCGTTCCCCCAGCAGCACATCAGTCAAGCCAGGATAGGTTCTGCTTTTGCTAGAAGCCCATATTTAAATGTAATATAAAATTGTACTTTTTGTCAGCTGGACGTGGTCACATGCAAGGAACACCTGGAGAACAAGAAGCTCAGACAAGGGAAGGTCTGTGGTTGTAAGGAAGGTCCGGGAGCTCGAAGACCGCACTTCTGAGCTATGAGGGGCTTGGGGCAACATCTCCATGGGCAGAACGAGGTAGCAGGGAGTCATACAACAGCCCCGCCATCCTTTTCACCAGAGCAGCTGGAGGCAGCATGCCGAGACCCCCAGGTGTCACATCTGAGCTGGCAGTCTCTTGGGGTCTCCATCCCAGGGAAGAGACAGTGAGGTGGGAACGCTGGAGCATGAGGTTGACCACCAGTGCAGGAAGCACGAGGTAACAGGCCTCTGCTGCTGGGGACACGGGAAGGACGTTCCGGTGGGGAGTTCAGAGCCCTGGAGCCCTCCTTTCTTTTTGCCCAGCTCACAGTTCCTCTGCAGTCTGACATCAGCATCTCCGGCACAGATGGAAACCGAGTGTTGCTCTGACGGCCTCAGGAGCGGTCCCCTCACTCCAGCTCAGCAGCGGCACTGGCACAAGGGCACGGACTTCTTGCCTTAGAGAGCAGACAGCATCCCAGCACTGACAAAGAGGGCAGGCTGGTGGCATCCCCATGTGTGCTTATCCCTCATGTGTGCAAAATCCACAGCAGGTCAGGAAATCCCGGAGCCCATCCACAGACCAGAGCTCTCCAAAGCGGCCCTTGCACTCCAAGGAGAAGATCCCAGAACATCTCGCTCTGAACACCTCTGGGAATTGCTTGCACCCTTTTCAGGAAGAGTTTCACTCAGAAACCTGATTTTCAGAAGCATGGAGCATTCCCAGCTCCTTTCCCTGGCTGGGGAACTGGTACTCGACTTGTCAGGAACATCGGTCCTCTGGTCTGAAATGCTGGCAGGGAGGGCAGCTAGCAAGGTGGTTTTGGGCTCTTCTCACCCCAAAGCTATGACTGACCTTGGAGGATCGAGAGCGGTGAGGAAAGGCCCCAGGCACTGGGCAGGCCTGGCAGTGGGAGGCCAAGCTGTCCCCAGGCATTTCCCCCCCATCTTGCTACTGGATGGTCCCATCACCACCACGTCCCACGTCTCTACCCTTGGGATAGCTACCATCTTATTTCTGGTAGTGATCATACCCCAGTCTTGTCCAGGGTCACAGCATGGCAGGAAGAATATGAGAAAGGCCATACTAAATCTAAGCTTTCCCGGTGGTCCCAAAATTGTGGGCCTGTTGCTTCAGCCAACAGGTAAAATAAGGAAAGAGGACATTACAGCAGAAAAAGGAGACAGACAGTGCTTAGAAAAGAGAAGAGTGAGAGAGTGAAAGGTACCAAAGGGAGATTTTATCAACACAAATCTGAAATTCCTCCTGCGGGACAAAAAAAACAGAAGGTACACAGGACCTCGGGAAGTACCTGCTGCTCCTCAGGAACACCAGGGAAGCAGCCGAGGCTGCCAGAGCCTGCGGGATCAGGGAGCACAGGTCCCAGCACCTCGAGGACGGGGGCTGGCGAGGAGTTTGTGGGGTCGGGGACTGTGCCGCCGGCCAGGCTGCCCTTGCTCACCGCTGTTTCAAGGCAGAAGCCTCCTACGCTTCCCAGCCACAGCCAGGAAGGTGGCTCAGGCTCTGCCGGCTCGGCTCAGAGGCCGTGATCACCTCCTTTAGTTGTCTGCCCATCCAGAAGCATCTGCATTGCTCCTGGGCCCCTCCAGCCAACGCTGCAGCAGCGAGGAGAGCTACGGATGGGGCAGCCTGCGCTTCCCTCCATCCCTCGGCGTCGCTGCTCCAGCTTGGTCTGGCAGCTCACATCCAGCCTGGTGCTGTGCCCAGCTGCCCCGCAGCCCTCAGTGCGGCAGGAGAGGCAGTCCCAGGCCCCCAGAGGGTTAGCAGACAGATCGGCGAGCTGCCCATGCCACGCAGGATTAAGCAGAAGCAAATGAAGACAAGTTGGGAGCGCCAGGTGAGGGAGATGCGGAGAAGCAGCCATAAGCTGGGACAGTTCAGGACCTGAGCCGCAAGGAAAGCCCTGGGAGCTCAAAGCAGAGTTGGTCTGGTCTGAAAAGTCTGGTCTGAAAGCTCATCCCACGGCAGGGTCGGAGACTCACACCCTGCAAAGGCTGTGGGGGAGCTTGGAAAAGTTTCCCCTCTGGGATGGGAGAGGAGGGGATGGGGAAGGGGCCTCCAGGCCTCTCCTTCCCCTGCATTTCCGAGGGAGGCACCCCGAGCTGCTCCGTGGTTAAAGCTGCCGGGGACTTGTGACTCAAGCCGATGCTCTATAAATAGGGCCAGAGCTCAACTCCCCTGCCATCTCGTAGGCCAGAGGACATGTTCCCTAGGGACGTGCTGGAGGCAGAGAACTGCTGGGCCACCAGATCGCTCCTCACACCAGCACAGCCTGGCACCAACGGGGGAGCATCGGAAGCAGGGGAGCTCCCTGGGCACCCCAAAGTACACCTGTCCCTTTCCTCCAAGATGCAGGCAATGGGTGTTTAGGGGCTGGAGGCAGCCTTGCCCATAGCCAGTGCCATCCCCGAGGCTGGTGGCCGCAGTGAAGCGGTGGCCAGCCTGCCCTGAACAGAGTCCCACGGCCCTGGTCTTTGCAGCCCCTTGCCACTACTCCTCCTCCTCCTCCCTCAGCCCAGGACGACTATCGTGCTGCAGAAGATGAAGAGCAAACAAATAATAAAAACCCAAAGCAAGCCCAAACTTACCGGCGACCCTCATACAAAAGAAGCACCATGCTGGACGGGAAAGGACAGCAAAGCTGCTGGGCTGGGGGTGAGGGCTGGCAGAGGAGAAGGAAGGAGAAAGAGGCCCAGATCCCATGCTGTGGAGAGGGGAGCAAGCGAGCGAGCCAGGGCTATGTGATGGCAATGCAGGGGGTGGACAGGGACATATGCCGATGGAGTTCTCCTGGAACACAACCTCCCCCACATCAGTCCACCCCCTTCTTTCTGGAGGGCCGGGAGTGGAGGTGTTCGAAATAGGTCAAGGTCCATCAGCTAAACCCCTGCAGCTGCTTCCTGCCCTTACGTGCTCCGCAGTCATAGCTGCAAGCATTGTCTGGTTCACAACTGCACTTTGGCATGGCTCTGCCTAAAGCCGCAGCTGCATCCCTGGTCTCTCCTCTCCTCTGTGCCTTTCCCTGGAGCCAGGCTCTGGCCGGGCCCCCTGCCTTGCTGCAGGCCCCAAGCCTGGCTTTGTTCAGTGCCTCATAACCAAGAAGCACTCTGAACCCAGCTGGGGAGAAGCCAGGTTTCCATTGCTAAATTACCACCAAGAAAAGCACCAAGGGTGAGATTTACAGCCATCCGATTCCCCTTGCTTGAATTCCAATTTGCAGTTGAGCCCTAGGCTTCAGTCTAGCAGCGTCTTAATTCAAGCAGCGTCTCCTCGGCCCACCCACGGCTGGCCAGGAGGGCAGGAGGAGAACTTGCTCCTAGGAGGGCGAGCTGATGGTGGGAACCTAGCAAAGGAAACCAGGCAGCTCTCCCTGCCTTCTCCTCAAGTCTTACAGAGGCTGGACCGTGTTTGGGGGGTTCACCTGCCCCATCCACGAGCACAGCCTGAGCAATTTGGTGCCATTCACTCGGACCTTGCTCGAGGGGATCCAGAGCGTTGTGGGCTGGTGGGACAGGGTTTTGTCCAGCCCTTCAGATGCCCTCCTGCTCGCAGCTGGGCCCTGCGGGGTCAGGGGCTTTCCTGTCCTGTTTCTGACTTTCCCCTCTCCACTCCTCTCCCAGCGCTGCTTAGGGTTACACAAAACCACAAACATCTCATCCGAGCACGCAGGGAGCACGCGCACAGCCTCTGCCTGGTGCTGCAGCCCACGCGGCAGTGAGAAGCGTCTCGGTGGCTTCGTGCTGGCCGGGGAAGCTGGCTGACTGGGAAATGTCGCTGCGGGACCCAGAGCTTCACCTCTGTGCCGGGGGGTCCATGGAACAGCCTCTGGCTTTCCATCCCACCTCTCCCTAAACCTGAGATACAAGGGAGGACAGAGGAGAGACCTTTCCACGGACCGTTACATGGGATCCGCTCTCCTTTCTGCATCCTGCACACCAAAGGAAGAGCAGCAAGGACAGAGCGCAGGCAGCTCAACCTCTCGGCATCACCGAGGCCAGCCAGGACTTTGCCAGGACCTGCTCTGCCTTGTGGAAAGAGAGAACCGAAAACAAAAACCCAAGGGAGTTGTTCCCCTGATTGTTTTCTCTTCTACTAAAAGCAAAGCCTCGTCGCAGCTGTCGCTGCTCAACACAGCCCTGACCATACTCCTAACTGCAAAAACAACCCCACTAACGTCTTTCTAGCTCAGGGGAGGGTTGAAAAGCAGCTGGCAGAGACCACTGCAGTCCATCCACGTGAGCCAGGCCCTGCAGCACACCGGGGAGCCCTTCCTCTTCCTCCCGCATGTGCACAAGGTGCCCAGCCAGGCCGGCAGACGGGCAGAGGCTGCACTGCTCGAGCCCCATGTCCCATCCCACGCCATAGAATATCCCGAGCTGGAAGGGACCCATAAGGATCATCGAGTCCAACCCATGCTTTGCCCCACGGCAGCTCCACTTGGCAATCGATGGCCGAAAGCCTCAGGTGCAGCACAGAAAGATTTGGGAAACACGCTGCGCTGCCTCGACCGAAGGCTGCATCCTTCCCCTGCACTCTTCCCCTTCCTGCCCAGACTGTTTTTCTCCCCCAGGGGAACGAACGCTACGTGCCTCTGTTCGAAAAGCCCTGCCAACCCACCAGGTGTGGTCGAGCACGGCCAGCACCCAAGCAGATGTGTTTGTCAGCAGCAGTTACCGTCCTCCCTTACCGAGGAGCCCCTCTGTTTTTTAAGACCGAAGTACCCAAAAGCAGGAAGTTGCATCGCTCCGTAAAGGTCACATTCCTTCCCCTTCGAGTACAGATTTAGCACCAGACTGAAGCCACAAGACTCCAGTGAACAGCAGGCGAGATAACTGCAGCTTCTGGAGGGATGTGGATTAGAGCAGAAGTGGGTTTTCGGTTAAACAACCCATTCTACTGCTTGCCTGCTCTCTCCTGCCTGGAAAAGGAAGTAATTCAATGGCATCTCCAAAATCAGGTGTCCCCAAATTAAGACTCATGGGCTATGACAAGCAAAATGACAACAGGTAGCCTTACGGGGGCCTGGGGAATCCACCTGCTTTTGGGGGATGTTGCTTACAAGCTGCTTCTCACAGGTCCCTGCTGGTCCCTGGGGAAACGGGGGACCTAACAGCACCCCAGCTCCAGCTCTGTGCCCTAGGACTAACTACCAGCTCGCCCAGCAGCCCTAAATTTCCAAATCAGGCAACAGAAGCGGTCGTGGGATGTCTGATGTGGCATCCAGGCTGGAAGAGGCAAGAACCCGAACCCAAAGCCCTGTTCCCGATCCCTTCGGAGCTCGTGGAAGGCGAGATGGAGGCAGAGGGGAGCGGGCTCATTAATCTGTTATGAGGAGGGAAGGGGGGAGAGGTGGGGACGGATGGAGGGGGGACAGGCAGTCAACTGCAGTCAGAAACAAACCCTCCCCCCAAAAACCCAAAGAAAAGAAACCCCAAAGCAAAAAACACATTAGCAGCTGTTACCAGTGGTACCACTACCTCTAAGAAACGGCGCGTCCTTACCAAAAAGGTTTGCAAGAATGTTTGTGGCCGAGGACCTAAGGTACTTGCTACAGAGATGTGAGATCAGAGGTCAGCTCAATCCTGCAACATAAAGGTGGCAAACCTGGGTCACAGCGGGTCGGCAGCACGGTCGGGGTGCGGGAGAGCGTGGGGTGCGTGGAGACAGGGAGAGGGACAGGGCTGCCGAGGGAGGAAGGTGCAGGACAGGGCTGAGCCACTGCCCTCGGCTCGCCCGGGACCTTACCTGGCAGCAGCCCTGTCCCCTTGCACCACCTGCGAGGCCTGAAATGAGAAGCTGCTTGATGCCACAGTGAAGATTTGGGAGGGAGAGAAAATAAGCCAGCGACACAGCGAGACAGGAAAAAAAAAATGAAAAAAAATATCACAAAGCTGCCTGAAAGAAACGAACAACAGAAATATGGAAGAGAGACGAGAAAATAAGGGAGCAGTAGGGAAACAAGCTGCAAGGGCCCTAGGGTGGAAAGATGCTGCGAGATCCTATAGGACCCCAACACCCAGGCAGTGTCCGTCAGTCCCAGGTGCACGGTTCTGCCCTGGGACCGTTACGGACGGACGTGAGCAGCAATGCCTGGCAGGTCCCACGTGCCTGGGAAGGGTCTGCCACCCCCTGGAGCCCGTCCTTTGGTCCAGAGTACAAAATCCCAGCCCCGCTGCTGTCCCCAGCACCACGGGCAGCAGCAGGAGCATTTGTGCCACAGGGGAACCAACCCTGCAGGATTCCCATCCTTGACACCCCGAGCAGTGATTGCTCAGCTGGTTGGATGGAGCCGCTGTGCCCAGGGTTTGAATTTGCCTTTAGTGGCAGATTTTTGTATCGGTGCCTACAGGATCCTGAAAAAGCAATTCCCATGGAGCCCCCAGGGCTTCAATCGCGCTCACTCAGCCCGTTCCACCATCGCCCTCCCCGAGTGGAAACACAACATGCGCACAGCCCTGCTTAGTGTCAGACACGTTGGGTGCTTCAGGCGTGATAAGGAGAGCAAAAGGAAGAGAGCAAACATTTCTCCTGATGCCAGCAATGCAGAGGCAGCCCGGTCTGGTTTCTGCTGCTGACACCAGAGCGCACAGCCCTTGCAGGTCTGCTCCCAGCACGGCCACGAGGCGGGAGAAGCCACGAGCTGGGAGCCTGGAGGCCAGGGGAGAAAGGGAAGTCACCTGGTAATGGGAAAGACAGGTTGATGTGCAGGGAAATGGTGCGGGTTGTAGGGTCAGCTAGTTAAAGCACCACCTGAGCCTCCCCGGCACCCGAGCGAGCTCGTTTCAGCCCCTACAGGTATCTGGATGGGTGCTGCCTCCTGGGGAGCCCCCGACCGGGGCGAGGTGCGATCCCTCCGTCCTTGCCTTCTCCATGTGGGGCTCGGTGGTACCAAACCACGGCACTGCAGGGCTGACAAATTCCCCCAAATCATCCCAGGATATGGACACCACCGGGCATCAGGACCCACGGCCCTTTCACCGGGATGGCGAGGGAGGGAACACCTCCCAGGCTTGCCTTGGGCCGCTGCTGGGAAATAATGGGTTCCCCTGAGCAATCCCAAAAGGGAAGGGGCACGAGCTGCACGTCTGTAGGGGCACAGCCTGCTGCAGAGGCTGCTTGTAGGGCAAAGCCCCCGGCTGTGGGGTTTGAAGGCTCCAGGTCAGCACGGGCTGGGGGTGCCCGAGGGCTGAAGGGCTCCCCCCGCACGCTGCCAGACAAAAGCACCGCAGCACAGGCTGGGTCCACAGAGGGCTTCGCAGCTCCAGGTGCAAGGCTGGGGCTGATTTTCTTTGTAGAGGCTGGGAAGTGGGAAATGATCAGCTGGAAAGCTTGGTTGTGGTCGCAGGACAGGGCTTGAGCTCAGGAGGAAACTTCAGCAAGGACCGTGGGATGGATAATTCCTCACCAGGCCTGCTACAGGCAAATCCCAGTCTCAGCCCCATCACAGTGAGCTCCAAAGCTCCCCAGTCACTCACTTTGCTCTGGTATTTCTAAACTACGCTCACATCCTCAGCTTGGAGGCCATCCCTGGGGCAAAGGGAGGGGAAGAAGTTGGCGATCAGCCCCACAACAGACAGGAATCAGTGGGGTGCTAACGGGGCCGGGGGAGCTACACTGACTTGCACGAGCTGGGACATTTGGTCTGAGCTCAACCAGCTCCAGATATGCGTCTGTAGGGCCACAGTGTCTCGTCTCCCCGATCGGTGTGACTTTATTTGCTCCCACGTTTTCCTGGCTGGGAGAGGCCCGGACCCACGGAGCACTGAGACGTTGAGCTCAAGGCTGCCGAGGGAGCAGAGAGGCCTGCACACACCCAGCTCGCGTCAAGAGGGTGCCGACCAGGTCGGGCGAGGAGAGGAAGGAAGCTCAACGTACCTTTGTTCTTCCTCGAGTTCTTCTTTGGTCATCATCGACTTGTACTGGTTTCCCCTCAGCTTTCCAGGACTGTATTTAAAAGAGAACGTCTCGTCTGCAGCTGGAGAGGGCGAGAAAGAAGAGCAAGGCATGGCGTGAGCCAGAAAGCACCTGAGAGTGACAATCGACACCCGTGGGCTTGTTCCCTCCAGCTGCTGACCCCTGCTCCCACACACACCCCGGGGGCTGCCCCACCACAGAAGACTCCTGCAGGCAGCTCCAGAGCCTCCGGAAAACCTGGGCAGTGCCGGGGATTGCAGCAGAGAGCCAGGGGATTTCGCAGGCATGAGGAGTGCTGTGAGCGAGCCGCCTGCACCGGGAGCAGACACGCAAATCCTACGGCACGGGAAGCACATGCTATCGCTCTGCCTGCACTCAAAGCCTCGCAGACCCATCCCGGCTTATCCAGACACGCTAATCCTGCCCTGATTAGCTCGCAGCATTTACTGCTTCTCCTCTTCAGACCTGCATTCCTCTTCTCTCCCCCTCCTCGTCCAGGGGACCTTTCAGGGGACGGTGCCCCGAGCAGAGCTGGTGCGGGTCACGCCGCCCAGCAGCTCCCCTGAGCTTACAGCCCTCGTGGCAAAGCTGGCGAGGAGAGGAGGTGCCAAGCTATGCATCCCGGGGTGCAAACAGCAGAGCCCAAGCGGCCCCCACAGCACCAGGACGGCTGGTGCTGAGCCCCTCCGTCACAGCAGCAGACCCGACGAGGCCACGGGGGTCTCCTCCTCCTCCTCCCCGTGTCGGCCCCGGGCTAATTAGCACCAGAGCTCACAGCCTCTGAGCCAAAGCCGATCCTTCTCCAATCGGATTTTGTCAGAGCGGTATTTGCTTTTAAAAACCTCTCCCTGCTTTATCTTCCCCCGCGCAGGAGAAAACAACGGGAGCGGAGGGCAATCCAAAGGGCAGCCCGGGAGGAGCGGCTGCTCGGGGCAGCCACCTTTCCTGGTTAGCTGCGGGCTGTTATCTGCGAGCCTTTATCTCCCAAGGACTGCAGCCCCGGCTGCCTCCCGTCCATCCATCCAGCATTGCTCTTTCCACGTCCACACAAAACATCTGCCCCTGCCACAGACCCGCGGAGCCCTGGGGCTACTTCTGAGGAGTCTGCAGAAGGAAGATATTATCTCACTATCCGCACCTCCCTGGAAAATTGCACGTTATCCACAAACCAAATATCCCGGGTGATACTTCCGGGGACCAACAAGACCCCAAAAGCAGTGAAACTCCTCTGACTTCTGTGGCAGGAGAGGAAACCCCAGCCCGTGTAGCCTCTGGCCCCCAGGGAGTCCCTTCCAGCCCCGACCAGGAAAGTCTCCCCCGCCCCAGTGACCACCACCCCACAGCCTCTCCCCTCCCTTCCTCGCTCCCAGGATTCAGCATCAGTCGTTGCCCTTTATTTTCTGGTCAATACGGCGCTTAAGGATTTCCTTCGGGGCTTGATTTGGTGATTCCTCCAAGCGCAGGCTCCCACGTGTCTGCAGCGGCTGCCGGCGCTCTCGCAGACCTCGGGGATGCCCGGCCAACAGGCAGGTCAGAGCCTCGTCCTGCCGACGGGACGCCCGAGGTGCTGAACGTAAGCGGTGCACAGCTGGGTGCGGGACCGAGTGTCCCAGCCGCTGCGAGGTCACTGCGTGGGGAGCGTGACATGGTGGTGGCAGCAACCTTCCTGCAGAGATCCCGTTTCTTTTCTGTTCCTCTGACCCTGCAGAGCTTTCCCGTGAAGGCCTGGTGATCTGGTCGCTTGCTGGTCCGCAGCATTTCTCTAATCCTAAAACGCTGCCAGGGAGCAGCCTGGCTAACCCGACCCTAACGTCCGAGCACCTCCATGCTCCGATCGTACAGCCCCACACGTTCAGCCTGGCCGTATCCTGCTTCCCTCGGTAGAAAAATCCCCTCCAAGCCAGCAGCCGAACAAGCCTGGCCAGCTGGAAACAGGTAACGCTGCAGCTCCTCCGCCCCTGGGGGTGGCCATAAAAGTGCACAGGAAGAAAATTCGGCTGGCTCTGCCCTGGGAGATCTTGGGGGGGACGACAAAAAAACAAACAAAACCCAGGGTGTAACATCCTGTCCCTTGCCCCAGTGCAGAGCAGGAGCCATTTTATTACCTTTGTCTAGCCTGCCTGATTTCAAGGACAATTAAAAGCATTTCCCTCACCCGGTTCTCTGCCAAAAAAATTGTATTTGGGGATTTGGCCTGTCCAAAAAAGGGCAGTTTCATTGCCACCCTGCCAGAAAAGCAGCAGCAAACAGGGAGGAGAGGAGGCTACCTATCTCGCTGCCCACGTATTGCGGTTAAAAAAAAAAAAAAAAAAGAGCCAGTGCGCAGCTTTGGAAACCGCTGGATGTTTTCTGAGCTCAGGAACTTTCTCTGCAGACTGAAAACAAACTTCAGGAAACAAACCCAAAACGGCAGGCAGGGCTTCCACGGGGATGGCAAAAACAGTAGGGGAACACGAGGTGACCTACTTACGGGGAGCCTCGCGGAGATCCTGTTAAAGAAAATATTTGTCTTCCATCTCCCTGCGCTTGCACTGCAAGAGGCCCTGGGCTTATAGGGGTGGGAGCGGGGTGGGAGCACCCCCGAGCTCTGCAGCTGCTGCTCCCTCCCTGCGGGCAGGATGGCACGGAGCGGGGACGGGACGCTCTTGTCGTATGCCTGTTCCCGTAGAGACATCCTGGGTTTTGGGGATGCTGGGCGAGGCACGGGCCCGAGATGACAATCTCCATCTGGGCCCCAGCCGCCTGGGGGTGATGCACAGCGATGCGGCCCCCAAACAGCCCTGACCCCAAAGAGGCAAACCCTGGCGGAGCAACGTCACCGAGCATCCGTGCAGCAGGATGTAGCCCTTGTGCCTCAAACTGGGTCCTGCTGACCCCCTCGCCAGCAGCGGGACACCTAACCGGGTGCAGCAAGCATCTCCTGGCAGCCCTGCCTGCCGGGAAGGCGCTTCTCCCACCCCGCGGGCACGGCACCGGGCTTCAAATTGGATTCCCCGGGGCATTAGGTGTAATCCTCCTGAGCCAGGATCGCAGCCTTAAAAAAAGGCAGGTGGAAAGTGGGGCAGGGAAGGGGGAATGTCCCGCACCCTCCTGAAAGACCAGGGCTGGGGGGATGTCCCAGCACCTCTGGGCAGGGCAGAGTCCCCCCGGACACACTTTGCTTGTCCCCATCTGTTTCATTTTCTTAGCACAGCAGTTGTCCCCCCAATGAGCCAATTAATCATTTTCCAATCAACTAATTGCCTAATCAGTTAAACGCAGCTCTGATTAAAGCTCCTGGAGATCTTCCTGGAGGGGAGCAAGGAGCTTTTGGGGCAGCTCCATCGTGCTGCCCCAAGGCACCACGGGGACGCAAAGAGGGGCTGCTGGGGTGCAAAGCTGGGGCTGAGCAGCCGAGCGAGTCTGCCTCTCGCCCACCCTGGCTCTGGGCACTAATCCTGGCTCTTGTCTGCTCCCTGCTATTTATAAATAGGGACATAAAAATAAATAGCGGCTACAGGAGCCCTTGGGTTGTTTGTGGGGACTCCGGTACCTGCTTCCCCTACGTATCCCTTCATTTTGGGGTGTCGGTCCCTTCTCCTCTGCACGGCCCAGAGGAAGGAGACCATCCCCGAGCTCTCAGGGGTTCAGCCTCTCAGAGCCTCCCCCTGCGCGCTGGCTTCCTCGGCACTCACCATCCTCATCCTCCGGCTCTCTCACCACCAACTTCTCACTTTCTGAGTCCGGCTCTTCCTCCTGGAGGGGATAAAAGACGGAGCAGGCATGAGGGGAAGGCACTGCGCTAAATAACCCACGCTCAGCCTGGCCATGAGAGCCCGCAGCTGGGCCCTCCTCCCCTGCCTCCTTCGGGGGAGAGGGCAAAAGGATGCCCACTAACGAGAAGCGTTCATTAACCTGCTTCCTTCTCGCTGGGCACGAGTGGGGTTTTGGGCTGCAAACCTCCAGCACCGCCCCCTAACACGGGGGACAGTGAGAAGCCCCCAGGCACAGCCACGCGCCCACCGGGGCCGGCGTCCCGCAGCAGCGGCCGCGAGCACATGCGTGTGTTGTGGAAGGCTGCTCCGTCCCCGTGCCCACAGGGCTGCCATTGAAGTCATTTCCTCCCTCGGGCCCTTAAGCACCAAAAATAGCCCAAGGAGCGCAGGAGGCAGGTTTTGGGCTGGGTCCAGGGCACGGAGAGGCAAAAGGAGCATCCTGCCCTGGCATCCCATGCGTGTGCACCGGGGGATTTGTGCTGGGACCCCGGCAGGAGCCGTCCCCGTTCCCCCAGGACGTGCCTCCCTGCTCGTGCTGCACCGGCCGGGCTGGGCTTTGGAGCACAGGAATTAAACAGCACGGCTGGTTTTTGTTTTTTTTTTTATAACACAAAGCAAGTCTGAAAGTTTTTAGGATTGCCTCCCACGAGCTGCAACAAGCTTTATCAAGCCCAGATTCCTCGCGCTTGCGGTACGCACAGAAGAAAGCCACGCAGATGGGAAGCAGGGAGGGAGGAAACCTCGCCAGCCCTGGAGATAAGGCTGCAAACCCCCCCCGGACCAAGCCCAGGCACCCACAGCACCCTCAGCACCCACCCTGGCCCCAGCCCACAGCGGCAGGGCTCACACGCCAAGGACAAAGAACACGGGATGGGGAGAAGGAGCGTGGGGGGAGCCTGAGGGGGGACATGGGGAAAATCAGGGGTGACGGAGACCCGAAGGAAACCTGGACGGACCCCGCGCAGGGTTTGCAGCGCACGGCTTTGTATAAACCACCCCGTCGTGGTATGCAGCAGAGAACCGGGCTGGTTTGTCATCGGGGAGGAATGTGCATTATTCACGGCCGCTCGGCTTCTCCTCGCCACCCAGAAGGACACACGGCCGAGCCCCCCGCCCCCAGCAGCCACCGCTATTTCGGGCCACGCTTCCTAACATGGGCACTTGCTGCGACACCCCCGGGGCCGGCAGCACCCAAAGGAGCGGCCTCGGGGAGGGGATGCTCAGCCCTGGCCCCGGGGCCGCTCCCGGCAGAACCCCGGGCAGCGTTTTGGTCACATCCACCCCGCATCCACCCCTCCGGCAGACCTCGCCCTCCAGGAGCCACCCAGGAGGGGTTTTTTTTAGCCTGTTCCCTGCCCAGGCATTAGGAAGGGAGAATTTCTCAGCATTTAACAGTGGAAGCAATTAGGAAATGTGGGTAGTTTCTGTTTTCCAGCACGGGGAGCAGCCTTTCTCCCCCAAATGCTGCCGAACCCCACAGGATCTGGGGGAACAGCCCCAGAGAGCAGCAGGGACCCTGCCCGTGGGGACCACCACTGCCCCAGTGGGTTTGCAGAGCTGCGTCCCTGCCAAGGACGAGGGAGAAGAGGAGCCCCAGACCTCCAGGGATGGCAAATATTTCAGCCCCGACCCTCTGGAAGCGCCATTTGATGGGAGCAGAGAGGGAGCAGCCTGGGCTGCCAAGCTGGCAGGCGACAGCAACGTGCCACGGCCGTGCCGGGAACCCCAGCTCGTGGCAGCCGATAGCTCGCTGGAGAGCAAACGTTTTTCTGCTTAGGGGCAGATGCCAGCACCTCCCTTCCCCCCTTGCTGCAGCCCTGGCTCCGATATCCGTCCGTCCGTCTGTCTGTCTGTCTGCTCACGACCAGCTGCCAAGGGCAGCCCGTGGGGTGCACAAGGGGCCAAGCCGGGCATCGCTCCCAGCCCTGGGCGCACATCCGAGGAGCATTTCTGCACCCCGAGCACGCAAATCCAGCCGGGAGAGGATCCCCTAAGCCCCAGGGGAGCGCAGGGGGCAGGATTCACCCCGTGGGCCCTGCCACCCCGGGACCACGGCGCGTTCACGCAGGGATTTGGGGATGCTAAACCCCAGCAGGCTGCTGCAGAGGGTGGGACGCCAAACGGGGGCCTGCACGGAGACCCCGGGACGCTGCTGCGGCAGCTCGGGGCTGGCAGGAGGGGAGAGGAGAGGAGCAGCTCTGCTCCGCAGCCTTCTCTATCGCAGGGAAGCATCCCCCCAAAATGTTCTCACTCCCCAGGCTGGGGTTTCTGCGTTCTGCAGCTTTGAAGCAGACCCGCCCGGGTCCCCGCGCAAAGCCGCCCTTCCTTCCCCTCCCAGCCCAAGCCGAGCCAGCCCCGCGGTGCCCGTGGAGGCGGCTGCGCGTGGGCAGGGAGCAGGAACGCCGCGTCCCGGTGGCCTTGCAGCCGAATACCAGCACGGGGCCGGGAGCAGCCCCCGGGCAGCCTTGCAAAACAGCGGCCAGGGACAAAACCCACGCAGGGAGCCGGCCGTGCCCGCAGCCCAGACAGCCGGGGCAGAGGGGAGAGCGTCACCGCACCCGGGGGAGCTGGCCCCGAATTTCCAGGCAGGCTCCTCTACACGAAGCACAGCCCAGGGCAACGCAGGGCGAGCGCAGCAAGGAGCAAAGAAATGCAAACCAGGGCCAGACAGCGGCAGGAGCTGCCGGAGGTTTGGAGACCTGAGCGCTCCGACCGCCAGCCTGTCTCTCTCTAGTTTCACATCAGCAAACACACACCGCAAAAGAAAGCCTCCCTGCGGAAAAAGAGGGTGACGGAAAGCACCGTGGGCTGCAGGGGGGCCGCTCGCAGCCAGGAGCACCTGGAGCAGGATTGATGCAGGCTGTCCGGGCCAGCTGCCGCGGCAGACAAAGGTGGCATTGCCGCCGGCTTCGGCGAGGGGACGCATGGGGCAGCAGCTGCCCGGCCCCGGGGCTGGGAACGTGCCCGCGGCCCCCGGCTGCTCCCCCCTGCAGGCAGCCGGATCCGGCCCCTGGCACAGCTCAGCACATCCCCTGCCTGCTCCGGTCCCCAAATCCCCCTGCAGAGCTGGCTGCTTCGCAGAGCGGCTTTGGGAAGCCCACCCTGGCCGTGTAGAGGGGGAACCGATGTGCAGGTGGGACGGCTCACCCTGAGCAGGGGCGGCCAGGAGCAAGCTCAGGGAATGGGATCGCGGGGGCAGCCGTGAGAAACGCAGCCCGCACGGCCACAGCCCTCGCCCAAGAGCAGCCAGCTCCCGCCAGCGCAGGGTTAAAACCCAACAAGTCATTCACCTTAAATAACAATGCGGCAATCCAGCTGTCTTGGCTCGTGGCAGACCTTGGCTTTAGTGCTTAGGCATTTGTTAGCTTCTCAGAAATGTGCTTTTGCCCTTTTAGCTTCCACGGCCAGCACGCAGACGGCTGCGCGCGAGCCTGACTCCAGAGCGGAGGCTTCAGACAAAAGCAGGAGCCAGGACAGGACCTCCAGGGAGGTTTCGGGCACGGCAGCGCTGGGCACAGCCCCGGTCCCCCCGGGAAGGCAGTTCGGGTGTGCCAGCTTGGTGCTATCCCCAAAAACCCCATGCATGGCTCTGCCACCACAGGGGCCCTCTCCCAGCCCGACCCGAAGCAGGGAGCGGTCCCAGGAGAGGCTCAGGGGCAGCTCCGTCCCACGGGAAGAGGCTGGGATCCCCATCACGGCTTCATTCGGTCTTCAGCTCATTTCTGGCTGACCGGAGACATTTCCTCCCCGCTCCCTCCATCCCCAAAATGGGTTTCCCTTCTCGTTAGGGACACGAGGAGGCCGTCGGGCTGGGGTCCTTCTCCTCTCTCTCAGTCAAAGGGACAGCCCTGGTGTCTACAGGCAGGATGGGGACAGGCAGAGCCCCGCTGTGGGCAAAGGGAAGGTCCCAAGGCTGCAACGAGCGGGGAGAGAACGGTCTTGGAATGAGCTCCGGGCCCCGCGCGTTGCCATTTATGGCTGCACTTTCTGATCCAAGCCTGATGCAAGACTTTGCAAGAGAAAGAATACAAAGAAAGCAGACCGGAGCCAGAAAGAAAGAAGCCAGGAGGAAAAGGGAAAGGAGGAAGCCTTCAAAAAAAAAAAAAAACAAAGAAAGACATCGGGCAGGGTTTAGCAAAGCGAAGCAGCTGCCGTGTGGGCAGCTCCCTTTCACCCCGACCCCGCGGCTCTCCGTCCTCCTGCCAGCCGAAGCAGCTGAGCCACGCGGCAGGGCTGCTCTCCTGCCCTGGGGCACGGGGCTGCCAACACCGGGGGGGCTGCGGGGCCGTGTTCCTGTATGGAGAGAGGCAGCACTCCACAGGCCTGACCCCAAAAAGGTGCCCCCGGCACGGCTGCTGCAGGCAAGGACAGGCCGTGGAGCTGCTGGCACCCTGCTGGAGCCCCTGGGGTGCTCCTGGGTGGCTCCCCAGCCGTACCCAGGCTTGGTCGGAGGGACGGGCACGGCACGTGTGGGCTCCCCGGGGGGCCGCCACCTCCTGCCTCCTTCCCAATTTGCAGCACATTCGTCAGCAGCATGGATGGAGCCAGGCACATCCGAGTTTTGTGGGTTCGGGAGAGCCCACCCGGCCCCACATCCCCCTGGCAGGGCTAGCCCATCACCCCATCCCTCCCCACCTCGCTGCGGGGACAGCCTGGCCCGGGGGCTAATTAAAGCCAGGCTAATTAGACACACTCCCCTCTGGCAGGGGAAGGGATTCGGATGTGTTAGAGGCTGGAGGTGCCGACGTCTTGCATTTAAACGGGATCCCTGCTGGGCGCTTTGTGCAGTCCTGGTGTGTTCAGGGCTGCTCGGGCTCGGCGTTAGGGGCAGGTGGAAGCCCCCCGTGCCCTGCAGGGCACGGACAGAGGGGGTGTGCACAGCCCCATGGTGGCAAAGCGCCCCCCTCCTGCCCACCCGGCCCCCTCAGGGAGCAGCAGCCTCTGGGCAGGGCAGAAATACTGATAGGAGAATTGGAGATTTTGGGTCATTTTTTGCGGATTCAGCAGCCAGCAGCTTTTTGTTAGGGAACGCTCCAGCAGCGGCGCCTCGTCACTTAACGAGCTGGGGCTGAGCACAGACAGTGACACACTAATTAACTTTTTCTTTCAGTGATGGAAGCCAGCAGAGAGGAAGGGAACCACGACCAGCAGCTGATGGACACAAGGACTCCGGGCTCCTCTCCCCTGCTCTGCCACCGATCCGCTCTCCGTCGGACCTGCCCCAGAAGATGGAGAGCATGGTGCTGGCCCCCGCAGCACCTCGCTCCCCTGGGCCAGGACACGGGGCCGCGGGGAGGGAGCAGGAGGGACGCAGAGCTCGGCAGCTGCCCCCGGAGGGAGAGGAGGCAGCAGGGCGCACGGCTCCAGCCGGCCATTAAACGTGCCAGCGCTGCAAACCCCGAGCAGGTTCATCCGTCAGCGCTTGGCGGAGCGCTTAATGGCTGCGGGGAGCCCGGAGCAGCTCACGCTGAGCAGACAGAGGAAAAAAATAAAAAATAAAAGGAAAAGGGAAGAAAGATCTCGGAGAGCAGCCCCCTGCTGTATGGAGTCAACCGAGCAGCCCCGAAGCTGTCTGGGAGCCTCTGCTGAGTCACATCGGGGCCGCAGCCCCCAGCTCAGCCACGGACGGGCTCGATTCCACCAGCAGCAGCCTGCGAAGCACGCGCTGCTCCGAGCGAGCTCCCTGCCCGAGGCCAGTCCCATCCACGGGGCTTTACGGGAAAGGAGCATAAAGGCAGCTTTGAGGGCATTTGCAGGGAACGTCTCACAGAAACAGGGGGGCTGCAGCGCTGGGGAGGGTCTGCCCTGCTCTGCCCACGGGATCAGCCCCCAGGAGATGCTCCCCGCTCACACGGGTGCGGTGCCTGCTGGAGATGAATGCGTTCCCTGCTCCGTGCCATCGCCGCCGGCTGCCCAGCACCGCCAGCCCCCGCCAAGCTGGCAGCCTGCGCCGGGCTGTGCTGGCAGCCACGAGATCACGCACGGGGCAGCGCTCCCAAACACTTACTCAGCAGCGGGACGCATCCCTCCCCCTTCCTGCTGCTCTCCATCACCGCCCAGATCGCAGCCACCCCCTGGCCCTGCTCCTTCCCCAAAGAAACGCAGCTTGGGGGCCAGGGCACCTCGTCCTGCCCGGCTCCTACAGCAAAGGAATCATTTTGCAGGCAGAAAAAAAAATGGCCAGGACCCTCCTCAGGTCCTGTGCCCGTTTTTGGTCTGCTTTAAGAGGGGCTGGCACAACCTGCAGCACCGGCAGAGTACCCTCAAGACCATGGTCACCCAGTGCCAGGCTCACTGGGGCATTTCTGGGGTCAGGAGCCTCCCCACGCGCCCTGAGCAGACCCCACGGTGCCGCCTCTGCCTGAACAGAGCTAGAGGAGCTGAGCACATTTCTGAAGGATTGCAGCAGTGCCTGGTCAAGGAAATTGGGGCTGAAGAGCAGCCAGAAGGCAGGAAAAACATTCCTGAGAAGACTCAAGCTAACGAGACGGCAGAGGAGCCGCGTGCTGGGAGTGCTGGATACATCCCACCGGGGTGCCCTGCTTGTTCCGAAGGCGCTGGGCGCTCCCCGGGCCCCGCAGGGGCTCCAGCTGCGTTCTGCCGACAAACCCAGCTGGGATCTGGCCAGCTCGAGGCAGGCGGGGGGCTCCCAGCATGACAAAGCAGCTCAAAGGCACCCCTAAATCGCCCTGCAGGGGGACAGATGAAGGAGGCGGCTGCTCGAGAGCCGTGCCCGTGGCCGAGAAGGGCGCAGGGGCTCAGGGAAGGAAACGGGAGGCGAGGAGGGGCCGAGGGGCCAGCAGATGGGCGCAGCCCCCAGACCCCAGGACAGAGCTCAGCCCACTGGGACTTCCCCGAGGAGATCCAGTGAGTCAGTGGCGAGGGCTGGCTGTCCGTCTGAGGGCTGTCTGTCCGCCTGCGTGCTGCCCAGCAGCCTGGACACAGTCACTGAGTATTACAGACGCTGCTAATAATAGCCAGCAGGCGCCAGCGCCCAGGGCCTGCGCTCCCCAGCCGAAGCACACAGCACGAGCGGGCTGCGGGCAGCATCCCGCCTGGGTCTGTGAGCCACCCCATTACTCACTTCCCCCTTTTGGGGCGAGGAGCAGTCCCAGGAGGCACGCAGAGGGCTCAGACCCCCTGGGCTGGTCACCGAGCCCCTGGCACAGGGCAGAGCCCCAGAGGAGCTGGGCAGGAGCGAAGCCGCACGCTCCTTCCACGGCCGCTGGGTCGCCCTTTTATTTTTAAACAAGATCCGGGGCTGGAGGAGGATTTAGCAGGCAGCCCCCGCCGCCTCCCCCTTAGTTCAAGCAGGGGTCAGAGCTTGGGGGCAGCGTCCTGCTGGGGCTGGGAGGCAGGAGGGAGGCAGGAGGGAGGCCAGACCTTCCCCAGAGCTGGCAAGGACAGCGGCTGGGCACCAAAAGGCATCCCCAAGCTGCAAGGGACCAGATGGGGGCAACCCACAGAAAAAAAGGGTGCGGAGAGGGAGAGCGCGATCACCCCACACCCCCGGCACCTGGATGAGCTCCTGGGGGAAGGAGATAACTCCCCGGGGCTGGATTTGGGGAGAGGAGAGGCTCCCCCGGCCAGAAATTCACCTCCCCGTCAACCTCCCCACCCGTATTTTTACGGGGGCGCCTCGGCGGGGAGGATGCTGGCAGCAGAGGCCAGCCCGCAGCGCTCCCCCCGGCCTCACCCCAGCGGCCTCAACCCCCCCCCCCGGCCTCCTCCGTGCCCCCCCCAGGCCTCCTCGGCCCCCAGCCCCGTGTCGGGGGGCCGAGCGGAGGCTCGGCAGGGCGCCGGCCTTACCTTGGTCTCTGCCTCCTCCTCCTCCTCCTTCTGCTGCTGCCCGGCCTCCCGGGGCTCGGCGGCGGGAGGCTGCCGGGGGATGCTCTCGGTCTCCGCGGGGCTCGGCTCGGCCTCGGGGCCCCGTTCTGCTGCTGCTGCTGCTGCTGCTGCAGCCTCCTCCTTCTCCTTCTCCTTGTCCTCCCGCCGCTCGGAGGCCGCCTCCTTCCCCTCGTCGCCCGCCCCGACCTCCTCCACCGGCACCCGGCCGCCCTCAGCCTCCGGCCCCTCGGCAGCCTCCGCTCCGGAGCCCGGCTCCTCGGCGCCCGCTTCCCGGAGCCTCTCCCCGCCTCCTCCTCCTCCTCCTCCTCCTCCTCCCGTTCCCCGCAGCCTCACGAAGACGGAGGCCAGCACGAGGGCCAGGAGGGTGAAGAGCAGCGGCACGGCCAGGTAGAGGTCCATGGCCACGCTGCCTCCCTGCCGCAGCCCGCCCCGAAGGTGCGCGGCCACCCCGCTACGGCCGGCGGCGGGGCTGGGCCGGCTCCCGGCCGGCTTTACCCGGCGTCATCTCCCCGGGCCCTGCCCACAGCCCCGGCCCCCTTCTCCTCCCACTCCCCGAGCCGGCCTCGCTGAGGCCCGGAGGGCTTTGAGGCCGACGAGAGCCGGGGAAAGGGTTTCCCGTGCTGGGGGGGAGCCCTCCGCGGTTGGTGCCCCCAGCCCCAAAAGCTGCTCCCTGGGGCCGGAGGTTTTTGAGGTCCCTTGTACGCGCTGCTTGCTCTCTGGGATCGCCCGCGCCTCGCAAAGCTCCCCGTCCTCGGCCCGCCGAGCCCTGGGGAGGTGCCTGGGTGTCGCTCGAGGCTTTGCGGGATCTGGGGGTGGCAGCCGGGCTCGGGGGGATGCTCCTTAGGGAGCGTTTGCACCTTGTTGGCCCTCGGTTGGGAGGCGGAGGAGCTGGGGTGGCCGGGGCAGGCTGTCCCACCCACCTCAGCAAGGGGCATCTGTGCCAGGGCTCGGAGCATTGCTCCACCTGCCTGGGGAGCTCCAGGCGATGCCGGAGCTCTCCAGGTGATGCCAGAGCTCCCCAGGCAATGCCGGAGCTCCCCAGGCGATGCCCAAGCTCTCCAGGTGATGCCCGAGCTTCCCAGGCCATGCCTGAGCTCTCCAGGCCATACCCAACCTCTCCAAGCGATGCCCAAGCTCCCCAGGCCATGCCCGAGCTCTCCAGGCCATGCCCATGCCATTTGCACCCTGCGCACAGCACCCTCGGGTGCCCCCGATGCCACGACACAAGCCGCTCTCGCACCCAGTGGGTCAGTGGGTGCCGGGAGCAGGAGGGCTGCAGGAGCATCCCCCCGGCACCTTGCTGCTGGGGGGTTGGAAAATGGGAACATTCAAAGCCTGGGTGCTGGAAAGCCATCGGAAGCTGGCAGGGAGTCTGGCCAAGGGCTTGCCAGGTCCTCCCAGGCCCTGCCGCCAAGGATTTCCTGCCTCTGGGGACTGCTGGGAGGATTAGGCACCGGTCCGCGGGGCGGGCTGAAATTAGAAGGCCTGAGCTATTCCTGCCAGGGTGAAGCCAGCCCTGAGCTTTCTCCCAGCTGCACGCACGCGGAGCAGACATGGGAATGTGCCCTCAGAGCTTCCTCCAGGGAAAAGCTTTGGGAGCTGTCTATGAGAGCAGAATTTCGTTATGGACGGGCTAAAAACAAACCGTGGACAAAGAGGGGATTAAATCCCCGGGGTGGGAGGAAGGAAGTGAAGCCGTGATCCTCGCTGCCGTTTGTCTTTACTGGTAATCCTATCAGGCAGGCAACCCTTTGCGTATGGATAATTGTATTCTTAGTAACAATCGACCACGGCACTTATCCTCCCCTCTCCTGCTCTGCGTTTTGTGGGCGCTGATCATCAGAGCTGCTCGAGGGCTCGGCCAAAACCTCCAGAGCCTGGTGGCACCTCAGCGCCATTCAGCAGAGGGTGGGTTCAGCATCGTTTTTGGATGCTTATTTGGTCCCTTCCTCTCCAAATCCACTCTTTATCTCAGCAAAGCTACCAGCTTCCAGACGTTTGACTCACCGGGTGGAAAAGCATGAGGCACACGCCCGCCAGCCATGCCCAGCAGAGAGATGCGAAGCAGCACGAATCGCTCCAAGGACAGTCGGATTTAAATTCTTCCTCAAGAAGTTTCTGGGGGACTCTGCCAGGGAGCAGTAGGAGCAAGGAGCCCTACAAAACCCACGGCACCGAGGCTCTCGGACTGGCTCTCTGCTCCCGTGGTCGGGTGGGCGGTCGGATCTGGGGACAAGGAGGAATTTCCTCCAGGCAAGGCTGGGGGTGGCCGGCTGTAGGGTGACTTGGGGCATCCTTACCCACTGAGCTACGTCTGCAGCCATCGTAACGCCCTTGGTTGCTGCTAACAACCATCTCCTGCTCTTGTTCTCTAGCGCTGCGCTTTCCACAGCTCTTGGTTGAAGTCTGTCGGAGGGCTCAGACATCCTTAAAAAACACTTATGGCCTTGAGGTGACACCTGGGGCTGCCAAGGACACAGCTGCAGGAACATCTGCTGCAGCCGAGCTGGCTTTACCCAGTGACAAGACGGCAAAATCAGCAACAGGGCTCAGCTCCCTGCCTCCGGGCTAAGGGCTGGGCTGTCCTGCAGAATAGGATCTGACGGGGATCGTGCCCCAAGCAGAGCCCAGGCCCGGCATGCCCCGTGTGATGCCCCCTCGTCCCCTCCGTGGCTTTCCAGAGCCAATGGGATAGAGTAAACTTGCCCCGATGCAGCCAGGATCCCACTGGCAGGGACGGAGGGTTATTTGTATGGTTCCCCCATCAACTTACTCATAAAATATGCTGCTGTCTCTGCGAACTGCCACAGTGACGGGAAATCCGCACGTCCAGCAGGGTGGGACGCCAACAGAAGCTGGTGGCAGCTCCCTCGTGTTTCCTGTAGGAAGGCTTGTTGTCACCGAGAGGTTCTGCAAAACCACAGAGAGGGGGCTGCAACCTGACAGGGGGGTGAATGGGATCGGCTCCTGCCGTGCAGCATCCCAACAGTGGGATGAGTGGGATCAGCTCCTGCTGTGCAGCATCCCAACAGCAGGATTAATGGGATCAACTCCTGCCATGCTGCATCCCAACAGTGGGATGAAGGGGATCAGCTCCTGCCATGCTGCATCCCAACAGTGGAACTAATGGGATCAACTCCTGCCGTGCAGCATCCCAACAGCGGGATGAACGTGACCGGCTCCTGCTGTTACACCACGCGCTGCAGGGCCAGCTTGGAGCAGGGGGAGCACCAGGGGGGCTCCCACTCGTGATGCTCTGCGTGGGGGCTGCTCCCCGCGTGGGTAGCCCCAGGCCGAACGGGCAGGCTGCCCTCTCTTGGGAGAAGCCCAGCTCTGCAGCAGGGAGCCGGCTGCAGCCGGGGGGGGTCCCATGGGTGCTCACTGGCAGAGCAGGGCCAGGCACAAGGGCTGCTGTGCCACGGCCAGCTCTGCCCCTCAGCACGAGTGGTGCAGCGCCTCGTCCAGGGAGCCAACTCTGTGTCCCCAATTCGTCCCAGATCCCATTTCCCTTCCAACAAAGCACGAGCACACACTGGTCCTATTGTCTGAGCTCAGGCTGTTTCTGCAAGCCCCACTCACGCTCCCCAGCATCCCAGAACGGCCACGTCCTCTCTGCTGTGGCACCAGAAACCAGAAGTCATCTCGGCCAAGGTCGCTGCCTTTACCCTGGTCTTCAGCTGGCCCCGACTCAAGAGGCCACCAACCCAGCTGAGTGCCCCGCGGTCACCTCCTCACACCCGGCCGTGCCCAAGCTCTGATGTGCTCAAGGGCTGCTCCGGCTCTCTGCCGGCAGAAGCCTGGGTGCCACGAGCAGCTCGGCTCACCCAGAGGTGCGAGCAGCACAAGGGTGGTGATGGACAGACCCGGCTCTCGCTGAAAGGATGGATCCTACTAAAGGGCTCTCTTGTGAGCACTTGTTTTCAGACCTTCCCCCTAAGCACCCGTTGCCAGCCCCCTGACCCGGTACAGCTGTTCTTTCATCACGTTCAGGCCCCCATTTTCCAGTGTAATCCCTAAACTACAGCGATCTCCGAGCTGTTGACGGCTCACCAAGTTCTGAGCCAGCTGTAGGGCCGGCTTTGCTCTCGGAAGCAGGCTGGTAGGGGCTCCAAGCCCTTCTAGAAGCAAACCAACAGCTTGGGTCCCCTCCCAGCTGCAGCAGGGCTGGCAGAAGACGCAGCCTGGGGGCTAACCAAGGCAGCGCTGCATCAGCGAAGCGATCTGGGATTCTCACCCAGCCCTGCTGGAGCCACTCCTCTCCCAAGCGCCCCGATGCCCCTCCTGCCCTCCCTGCGTGGCAGCCCCCAGCCCCAGGTCCCTGTGTTTAAGGAGAGGGCACAACTGCTGAGGACAGGCATCACGCAGCTGACAGCTCTCAAATCAGAAGGGACAGGGAATGAGTTGTTGGGGCTTTTTTCCCCCCCTTTTGGACACATTTCCAACCAGCTCCACCTGCCAGAGTTTGCACTGCTCCAGCAGCAGAGGAGGGGCAGCCCCACAGAGGAGCCTTTGCATGGCTTGAAAAGCAGATGAAGCTCTGCAAACACGTTAGTTTAATCCCGAGCCAGTCCCAAATCATGCAGTCACTTGGTGCTGTGGCTGACACTCAGCTAGAAGTGCCGTCCTGTACTCTTTGTGACTTGTTTTCTAACTGCCACAACAGAAACTCCAGCAGTTATTTGCTTTTACATCAAACTGAAGGCACAAGGACATCAGCGAGGTGCGGCACAATCAGCTCTCCGCATCCCCCCTCGTAGCCTTGTTGTGTCGTCGGCTCCCCAGGAGCAAGGAAAAGCTCAGCACACGCTGTTGCTCTTGTTCAAACAAGATGTTAGGTTGCAATTGTCACAGAAAGGAAGTCAGGTAGGTAAATCAGGGGAGTAAAGCTAAATCAAGGCCACAGTGGCGCTGAAGGAGGTGCGCTCAGTACCTGCAGATTAGGAAGAACAATGGGATTATTTTAAAGCTAAACACACAAAGTCACCTCTCTTGGGAAAGAGAAGCAGGAGAGATGTTAGAAGAACATTTATACGGCGGCTCTGCATTGCTCTCAGCCACCACAGCTCGTGCCGTTTTCTGGAACTGGGTCTTTTAAACGCTGAGCACTGGTGCCCCAGAGAGCCCACACAGGAGAACAGAGGCTCGTTACCGAGCATGGCTGTCTGGCTGCACCGAGCGAGGCAGCAGCCAGCAGAGGGTACGAACAGGGCACTGGGGGAGAGCTTGAGGAGCGACTGGAAAGGAGAAAAATTATTATTTTTTAGCCAACAATAAACAAGAGGAGTTTTTACATCAGTGTTTGGAGAGGGAAGGACAGAGGCTTACGCAGAAATCAGCGACCTTGTTTGCTGCCAACACAATTCTCCAGTGTTTCATTCCACAATATATATATATAAATATTTCAAAAGCCTCCAGGCTGCGTCCCACACTCTGCTTCAGCTTGTTTACCCGCAGCTCCTGCTTTCAACAGAGCTCAGGGACAAGGTACACCACCCTACTGCAGGACACAGGGGTACCTGTACTTCTTTCAGACCACGATAGGAAAGAAAAGCAACTAGCAAACAGGATAATGCAAAATAATTGATTTTATTTAAAATAAAAAGCAAAAACACAATCATCCAAACGAGACAATTAAGAGTATCCCAGCTCTGCTGGATGGGGTGATAAAAGCAGCTAATGGCAGGGGCAGGGCTCGGGGCGACAGTGCGACTGCCGAACGCATCGGGTAAGCTTTTTCCTTCCCCCCTGTGCGAGGGGAACGCCAAAACCTTCCTGTTACAATCAGCCCACGCAGGCATTTCAGCTCTGATTCAATCAACAGCCTTGCTTCCTGCCCCATGATGGCTGGGGATTCGGGGAAGAAAAGGGTCTCGGTTAGTTATGAACGAGGGTGCTGTCTTCCTTCTACGCGTGCGGAGAGGCTTAGTGTAACTGAGAAGACGAACTGGGGCCGGCCTGCGCTCGCTGGGAAGGGGAGGAAGGTAGGGCAGTGCCTCCTCGGCATCGCCTGCCCCCAGAGCGCTTGTGCGGAGAGCAGGTGCTGGATTCGCTGTGCTTGCTCACATCTACGGCTCCGATGGGGCTATGAATTAATTTCCTCCTGAACCGTCGGAGCAGACGAGCCCGCGTTGGTGACCGGAGCTCACAACCCCCTCACCTTTTGCCAGGGCAGGCAGACCACCACCACACAAGGCTGGATGAGGAAGCCCACGGAGCAAACCAGCACGTGGCGCGCTCAGGCTGGGGAGCGAGGCAGCCCCACAGCACCCCAGGGGGGCAGGCTGGCACAGCATCAGCAGGGGCTGAGGCAGAGCAACGCTGCTCTGGGGCTCACGGAAACGAAGGGCTCACTGGGCCTGGGCACAGACTGCAGCAGCCTGCTACATCCAGGGTACACAAAAACACTGGGGTCGAGGCATCAATGCCATGAGAAAAGTGTGGCACGGGGAGGTGAGAGCACAAACCCCACCCTCCGCAGTCAGCCTCCCGCAAGCAGGGGTCCAGGCACACAGGGAGCTGTTTTTTAACTCCGTGCCCAACACACGTGGCTTGGAAAGAGGGCATGGGAAGCACCCCCACCTTCCTGCAAGGCCAACTCCCTGCTAAGAATAATGTACCCAGTCCGATTTAAAAGAATAAATCCTGATCTAGCAGGACCTCCTGTTTAGAGCAGGCCATGAAATGCCAACAGTTAAACCCCGGTGAGACAAAAAGCCTCATTCTGCCTCAGCTGACGTACCACAGAGCAATTCTGGAAGGGCCACCAGAGAACATCACAGGACCAAAACTGCTGTACAACATCCCCAATGTTTTCTGCTAGGAAAAGCTAACACCAGGTCAGGAAGCCTCGGCTGGCTCAGTATTTCTGGAACGCTTTTTGTGGAAGGAGGATGTCACAGCACGTTACACAGTTATTACGTTAGCCTCACAACACCCCTGTGAGGTAGGTGATTTCCCCGTCTACAGAGTCGAAGAGATCAGCTCATCAGTCTGGTCGAGGCAAGAACCTGTACGCGGAAGACCCAGAGGCCCCAGGAGTCCCAATCCCCAGGCTGCCTAGGCACACACGCCCTCGTGTCGTATCACAAACTGCCTCGTGGAGAAGTCAGAACGGTGTTGCTGGTATCCTGATGCCTGCGGCCCGTTTCAAACACACGGCCTTGTGAGGGACACAGAGTGAACACAGGCTGCGAACTGGAACGGTTTTATTTCACACCACGAAGAGTTCATAGGCACGGAGGAATACTCTGCGCTCCCCAGCTTCCCACTGTGCTTCTGGTGGAAGAGGCGTGGGTGGGTTTCCTGGCGCAGTGATCAGCCTTTCAAGCACGCGTAAGGTTTTAAGATGGCAAAGCTGAACCCAAAGCTGAACCATGCACGCCAAACAACAGCAAGCTACTGCATAAGCCATCTTCCATACATAGTAACCATCAAGCCACCAAGGAGGGCAGGCAGCCTTGCTCAAACAGCAGGCAGATGTTTAATAAGGGCTCAGCTCACCAGGACAGAGCCGAGAGTGCTGAGCCTTCGCCTCCCAAGGCCACTGTTCTTCCAAAAGGCAGCAGCTGAAGCCTGTTCTTTCTAGGAAGGACTAAATGGGTTGTGCAAGCTCCCAGGCTGTTCAACTGGGCAGGAAAAAAAAGGCAACCTTGGCCAGAAATGCTAGAAGTTTGGGAAGTAGTCTTCTGGAAGAATCTGCAGCACTGTATGGAGCAAGCACGCTCACTTATGTCTGGCTATCACAGGAAATTCAGGAGTCAGGATAGCTGAGGAATGCACCAATAAACCTTCACTCTCTCCGTTTTTCCATCAACACACTGCTCCGACATAACTGACTGGTACAGAAGTTTCAGAAACAGAGATCCTGACGAATGGAGTTAGAATTCCCTCGCACAACAGGATATAGCCCAGTCTCCAAGAAAGGAGAGAGCATTTAAATAGGAAGAGACAGGCTTAAAAACAAAACGAAAACCCCAACAGAACAGACAAGCAATGTTCTGGCTTCCACCAAACCCAACATGTATAAGAAAGTCATAATTAAGACTGCCAATATTCTTTTTAATTCAGCTTCCAGTGCCCAGGCATTACTTCTTGATTAGTAAATGCAACCGCTTCTGCTTTCAGGTTTCCTCTCCCAGAGAAGGACGGCTGATGTGAGATCTAATACCCACCTCCCAGGTCTCAGGAGAGCACCCAAGGAAGCATCCCAAACTACAGCTGCCTTCTGGCTGTGCTGTTCAGCTAGAAAAGGATCGCCTCCTTGCAGCACACCTCTGGCCAGACCGACCTCTTCACTGACACTACCAGCACAAGCTCCTGCAAAAGAAAGCAGCTCCAAGAGATCCCTTGGGGATGAGAGCTTCACCTGGCATCATAGAAATGCACCTAACACAGACTTAAGCATCACATTGTATTTTTAAAAAGCATAAAACAACATCCCCCTCCCAGTCCTTTAAAATTGGCACTGCAAGTTCCGGAAATTTCTGAACCCATAGCCTCAAAGAAAAGCCATTTATGTTTGTGAACTGCACTGGCCTGAACAAGCCCACGGCCTTGAAACTGTTTGGTATTTAAAGCCCAACAACTGTTGTTGCCATGTAAGAGTCAGCCTTTGTCAGTCGTTACCCAGTGCTAATCATCGCACCTGCACCTAGAGGAGTGTAATTACCTGCAAACACCGACTTTTCTCCATTTTTTGCTGTGCAAGAAACTCCAGGATTCTCCTGCTCCATCGAGCTTCCTATCGCAAGGTGCTAGTGCATCTTTGTTACCACACAGAGCAAAAGTAAACGGACCGCTGCTGGTTAGTGTGTTACACCTTCGACGCATGTGTGGAGATAAGGACCACAAAAGATGCTTCGGGTAGGTGGCCACCTCCACTGAAGTTGCTTCAGCATTTGGAGCATACGTACCGCCTTCCTTTCCTGAAATTCCGGTGCGAGATCTGCCAGATGTTCAGACGGGCCAGAAGGGCTGGTGTTCCTTTCCTCAAGTGTACAGGACAACATGTAAACATATGACAGTGTCAAAGCAAGGCAGGTTTCTAGGTTTACCTGCTGGTTTTAAAAAGAGTTCTTTAAGAACTGACCGTTGTCTTCCTTGCCAGTTACGTGAACCATTAAATACTCGGCGTGTCCTTACCCAAAGACGGGCTCTTAGTGCACTCACTTGGGGCGCAGAGGGGACAAAGCATTGCACAATAATGGAGGTGGGGAGTTCCCCTTTCAGTTAGTAAGGAGCCAACCTTCGACAGCACGTAATGAAGATGGATGTTTGGACTGAAGAGTGACAAACAAACTTAAGGACTGTGAGAAACAGGAGCAGAGGGGGGTAGAACAGAGCTGGCTGGCTGCTAACGGAGCTTCAATCGGCAGCTGCCTCTAGGCGGGTGCTGTTATCTCTCAGGGGTAACTGCGGCCTCCACAAGATTCCCTAATCCTGTCAAAAAAAGGTACAACTGCCTGTCATCAACTATAGCATTTCCCCTCGTACCAGGGCACAAGATCACAGCATGCAGGTTAATTGTATGATTAAGATCTTATGATGTAAGATTCTGTGATTGAAATTGTTTCTATTAACTAATCCATCACAGCTGGAGCAGAAATCCCACCCCATCCTCACAGAGAGGTACAATCAACATACAGGAAGAACAGTGAAACCCAGAAAGAGGAGGTTCTAGGCAAGGTGCTAATTTTTAATACTTACGATAATAATTTCAGAATGTGAAGGGCAAAGAATTGAAAAACACACAGGACTTTCAGCAGAGCAGATCTGCACACGTGGTCTGCTTTTGCAGCTTTATTTAAAGCAGGGTCTGCATTATGATGTTATCACCTGCTGCTTGTTCCCTGCCTGAAATCACAACTGTCTGCTGAAATGGGATTTGACAGTACTGTAACGAATTATTAAAACCTCTAGGGGAAAATAAGCAGTCAGCACAGTTCACTCCAACTGTTTAAGGATGCTCTGCACTTCTAACTCAATTGTATCCAGCTACGAGCAACTCCTGAAAACAAGAGAGCAACATGTCCCAGCCAGAAAGTGGCAATATGGACAGGAGCAACCGGGCCTTTAGGCAGTACCCGGCCTAACAGGTAGGGTGTAGCGCTGGGAATCTGGACTTCCTCAGATCAATTACTTTTGCACACCTTCTCTAACAGGCCACGCACTAAGTCACCGCAGCACTTGTATCCGTGCCAAACGTGGAGCACCAGCAGCTCAGGAACTAGACAGCACCCTAGTGCAGGCAGGCAGCTACTGCAGGAGCACTGGTTACCCAAACCACGAGGAGTTTGCTTCAGAATTTCGGGAAGCTTCTTTTATATGAGGAAAAACGCTTCACTTAGCAAGTATCTTCTCTGTTCTCCCCTGCAGTATACTCAGTTTCCTGCTGTTTCTCTGTTTTTAGCCTGGCAACTTGAGAACTTCTTCATTAATTTTACCCCAAGCAATTATCTATTCTTGGTTCTGCAGTGTTAGTACTCCCTCCATCCATCTTGACTGATTAGAAGCTTCTTTTTTTTTTTATTTTTTAAAAAACAGGTAAACACAGACATCTGGGATTTTGGATGAATTCTGCCTTTAAACAGATAAAACAGTGTGCCAAACTGAAGTAATCCAGGCCACAATAAAACAAGAGACACCATACAACTACTTGAAGGTTTTCTGTTTGGACAGCAAGACATCTGAAGCAGAGTCTGGCCTGACCATTCCTCATCTTTAATTATTCACACCTGACGTGTGCTCTCTAAAGAAGGCAATTAAAATACCCCACCTCTCCCATTAAAAATATGCTTTCTCTATTAAAAAGACAACTAGGAAAAGTAATAAAACTGTTTATTAAATAAAGTAAAAAAATCATTTTTTTTAAAAATACCAAGAATCTTGGTTTTCAGTTTGGAGCAACTTCATGGAAGGAGGGTATCACCACTAGCCAACCGTTTCACATCCCCTAAGGATCCCCTTGCTCTCCATCCCTCTATGCTCAGGACTTGTCCTGTCTTACTCTGACCGCTCTGCCTTGCATTGTCTTTTGCTTGTTTAAAAGAAAAACAGTTGCCATCGGGTCACCTGGAGGAGCTGCGCTCTTTGCTCACACAGTCGTCCTGGGAAGTCGTATCGCCGTTACCCATCATGCTGCACGTTCGCCTCTTTTTCCTCCGGTGCATCATGCCCTCTGTCTCAGAGCCAGAGTCACACTGAAATATGAAGAGACAAGACCGGAATTCAGAGAAACCTGGTAAAATGTTTGTGCTATGGAATTCAGCACAAAAGCTGCCTCAGCAACCTTGAATAATCAAAATTCAAAGACCAGGCTAGATTAAACACATGAAATCAATTTTAAATTAAGTGACCAAAACCCAGAAACTGGCACATTCTTAGATTCGGTTATTGGCTAACGCAGGTTTGTGGTAAGACAACTGACACATTCAGTTTGGCTCCTAGAAGGATCTAATCATCTAAGAGCAGATTCAGCACTTTCTGACACGTTTATGCCACTACAGTGAAGTCACGTGTCATAACCGACAGTCTCTGTTCTGGACCTCATTCCCCCTTCCCACTTGAAAGACATCCAGTTTGCTGCCATTTTATACAAGCATGGCTTTGCAAAAATATGTGACAGATTTATATATTAGAGGAACACAAATCAAAGAAGTCAAATTCCTTTCCCAACACAAGGATGGGCTTCAGCAGACAGAACCTGCTTGGAGCACAGATTCTTCCACAGTATGTGGGTTTTTTAGTTGCTTTCTAAAAATTTCTTCCACAAGATGTGAATCTTAGGATGTGGATTATGATTCAAGATGACACATGATCAGGTACGTAAAAAACTGACTGCAGAATACGGATTACCTACTATAGTAAAAAAAAAAAATCAACATTACCTCTGAATCAGAGTCGGAGGAGCTAGAACTTGAGGAACTGGACGAATCACTAGAACTGTCAGAAGCAATACCAGTAGATTCCTGTAGATCGACCGAATCAGCCAAGGCTGCCAAGTCAGGATGCTCCTGCTTTAAGATCCTAAACACAGTTCAAACGTCAGCATTAGCCTTTGAACAGTAACACTGCACATAAATGAGCAGTTTTGCTTCTCTGTTTTAGAGAAGATGAAGCTAGAGGTACTAAATCTCTTACCTGTACCACTTCCGTGACAACTTGGGTCTCCCTCTCACTGTCTTGTGCCACACCACAGGGAAGTTGGTACAGCTGGCAAAGTTCTGCGTGATGGCAATCGTCGTGTCGAGATTGAGAACTACGTGCCACCAGCCACCTGTAAACACAACACCAGTGACCACTTCTGGCTACGCAGCAGAAAGCACGCTCGAGAACAGCCGCGCATCTTTTCCCATAGGAAATTGGACCTCATCTCCTGAACCCAGGTGAGTTTGCCACAGGATCTTCTGTCCTCAGTCTTATTTCAGAATTCATTCCAATCCTCTGCAGGTTCTTATTACAGAAGGCTGCACAATGCTCTAAGCAAGTTATCCAACTCATGAACAGTACTTAAGATCTGACTTGACAGCAACACACTGGCTGCTGACAGCGTATTTAATAGCAAGAGCCATTGTAACCCAGACAGCACAGAGACCCTCTCTGTTAAGCTAGGGAACACTTTCCACACTGAATTAGTAAGGTTCTTATGATCACAGACCAACCTTTCTTTTAAAAATAGATGCAAAATTGTTTCCCCACACAGAATAAAAATAGGCAGCGATGTTCTTACAACCCACTTGTAAGCTCATAAAAAGACTACGGTTTAATGGAAACCGACAGCTACAAAATCCTAACAGAAGGTACACCGAGGAGTCACGAATAAGTGCCAAGACAATCACAAGGCACCCTTCAAACATGAAGTCAGCCGTGTATTAGAGACGAGCAGGGTGGATAGAAGCTATGTGGCATGCTGCACAGAAACGATGCAAGATTTAGAGGTTGGAAGCTAGGCACTGAACTCACCCACTCTATCTACTAGCCACCTTACCTCCCAGTTACGGTGGGGACACTCCGCACAGCCACCCTCTGAGAATGGCCTCCTTATCAGATCTTTCTTTAGCTTTTGATTTCAAACACAAGATTAAGCATAACCACAGAGAAGTGGGTGGAATGCGTCAGTGACTTCAAGTTCTTTTCCCACAGCCAAGAAAAACACATGTGCAATCAGACTACCCAGGCTACAAAATTCACTAATGAATTTGGAACAGTGTGTATAAACTCAAATATTTTTTGTCTGAGCGTTACTAATACTCAAACAGCTTTATTCTTTTATGCTTTGATCTTTTCTTATTTATGCAATTTAGTTCAGGATCACATTTCTATGATTCTGCAGCTCGATTCCCATTTGGTTTGCCATCTGTACCACCCTATGCTACAGGCCATTTATATGTCAAGACATTCAGAAAACCACTGAACAGTCGCAAAGAGAGTCTCACACAGTACATAGCCCTTTGAGACAGCTCAGAGTAGTTTCTTTCCTAAGAGATGAGCCACAAAAAAATCTGAAATATTCTGTTTATCTCTATTATACATGTTAAAAATATGCTTTTCTCTGCCAGATTCACTTACCAGAGATACTGTACGTACCTGGTACAAAGACCGTCTCGCCTGGTTTCTGTAAGATTTCCAAGGGTTTGAACTCAGGGGGCCAGGTGGGGAGCTGTGTCCTGGGATATATGACGTTGAACCACGTGATAGCTTCATCCTGCTGGTTCCCTCCCTCCTCTCGTGTCACTTTGATCAGCTCTCTGGGGGTGCTGGTGGGGAACAGGCACCAACGCTTGTGTCCTTGGACTAAGGCATTCCACGCACTAGTTCCCAAGGGGTCGATGTGAATTCCTGTGCCAGACCGAGGCGGGCCCATCACAAACCACCTGCAGGGAAAGGAATAAAAAAACCTTCAGTCACAAATCAAGTAGCTGCCTTGTCTTTTCTTCACGTTTAGACAGTTTTGCAGCTGATAATTTCTCATATGGTCAGAAATGAAGGTAGCTACCTCAACTGCTTTCTGCATTTACCTTCTTGAGATTGTTAGGCTCAGGCTACAGCAAATGATATGACATGGGTTTAATCTAAGAACCAAAATGAATCAGGACAGGAAAGTCTCTAGGCCAAGACAGTGAAGATAGCTTTATAACACAAAATACAGCTATGAAACATAAGCAGTTCTTCAAGAAAATATACACTGGCCTCAAGGTTTAAGCCTTCATGTTTTTGCAGCAGTGTTTATGAACGTGATTAAGTCACAATGGCCTGCATTAGGGTTCTTGCTATGCAGGAGGATGCTCCTAAGCCTCTGTTTTTCTAAAATTTGCTACTCATAAATAGAACCAGAACTACAGTACAATGAGGAGCAAACAAAAGGCGATACAAATAAAGAGGAGAGTGAAGTTACGCAACCCTGGCCTGCCTCTGTGCCTTCTGTTCATTGACAAAAGGCTTTTTATTCCTATATTTAACTCACTAGGGCTTATTCTTTGGTGACCATTCAGAATTTGGTGTGTATATTCTCATTCCCAATTTGCAAAGCTTATTTCTCCCTATGGAGGAGTTTAGCTGCTACAGATAGCTAACAGCAACAGCACCTCCAATCGCTGCGTAACGGAACAGTAAGACCTACTGTACCAGATAAAACAGGGTAAGCCAGGTGATTTATTACCATACAAGAGGAAGAAATGGCAATGGCTGTTTAGAGGGAAGAGACTAAAGCACCATGGATTTGAGTCTTTTTCCACTACGACCCCTCCACTGGGTGGCTGACAGGCACTGATACTGAGCAAGAGGAGTCCAAAGGTGTAGAAAATACCACTAGGCACAAAACTCTCCATCTCCCTTCCCAGTTCAGGTATAAGTATAGCTGCTTCCTAAGCATTGTTTGCTAGCACCGGTTACAGGACTAAGTTTTGTTATCGTGCCGGGTACTTCCTGCTTCATGAAGGCACCATAAAAACCAGGCCGCTTGTCACTTCTATTGTCAGCTCACTCTTTAGATTCCTATTAGCCTTGGAAAGCTAATTAAACCACAGGTAGAACTGTAGAAGTTTTTACTTAGTTTTTTAAGTACAAAGACCTGTTCGAACACTGAACAAACACTGTTCAGTACAATTTCTCTGCCTACAACCTGAATTTACACAAGGAAGGCCTTACAATTTTTACTTAGCAACACTCTCACTCACCAGCATATTTCTGCAGGAATTTAGTTTACGATGAGCATAACCCATCTGGCCATATCAAATTTACCATTAAAAACGTCAAGGCCTGTAACTTCAACTTAAAACAAACGACAGCAACAACAACAAAAAATCCCCCAAACACAACAGCTACTTCAGTGAATGGCTTCCAAGAATTACTGCCCTTATTTTAAGGAGGAACAACTCCAGTGAAGATGGTCTAAAAGGCATGAGTTCTTATTTAAGACCTGTACACTACCACACCTCTCAACCCAGAAGTCCATCTGCAGAGCGCCTGTCTTGATCACATGGTTAGAAAGCATCACTTCTGGTTGATTTTTCAGTTACAGCACTGAACTACTGAATTATCTTCATCCATTTCTGTACCTAGACGAAACTTCTACCCCCAGGAGGCATCGCATGTGCTCTGCTGCATCACTCATCTCAAAAAAGTGAGACCAAACTCACATTTTCCAGAGCAAGGTGCAAGGATTATGAACACTAAGATCACAAGGGATGAGCTCAGCATGTGCCTGTAGGTGGGGAGGGCATAGGGTAAGAAATATCAGTGTGAGTGAGTCACAGCTGGGTTACCTAGGTTATCTGTAACTGATAAACGACTCCTAGTCCTGTCAGTGCACTCAGTTACTGCTGGAGGCTACACCCGCCGTGCTTTTGGATTTGGTCACAGCACCAGATGCTCTAAGCTAATGATAAAAGGTTCGGTTATGACTTTGTAAAAATACCTACTTCTTAAACAGAACTGGTTTCACACTTCACTCCTGAAAAAGCACAACTGAACTGCTATTTCTACTATTATTTATTACTTGTTCTATTACATTTAAAACAACAAAAAAAAACATCCACATCAGAGCCTTATGTCATTCAAAGGGCAAGGCATTCTCTGACAATTATAACATGGCTATAAAGACTTTAATTACTTGGGAATGTTCAGCTTATTCTTATACTGCTACGAAGCACTACATTAATGCAAATGGAGATTCCTTGTGCATCTACTAGCCAAAATACTAGGTTGTTGCACCTGGGTTCAGGAATCAAGCGCCAACTCCGTTGTATTCAAACCAGATGCAAAAAAAAAAGATGGGAAAAGCCTACAGAGATGTGAAAGTACTGTCCTGTATCATCTGAAGGGGAGCTAAGAGCTAGCCTCCACACTTCTTACTAATCTAGCTTAAGATCTTTACCTTGAAAGGCCTGACTCATAATTAAACAAAATCCCACACTGCACATAAGCCACTGCAGCAAAGCCCAGGAGCTAGTCCTGAGGTACTTGAAAATGTAAAGGCCAGAAGACACGTCACACGCAGCAAGAAATGAATCTTCATAGCTTTCAGGAGCTATGTTCTTACTTATTTAAATCACAGAAGTGAGGTAAACTAACTTAAACAACAAAAAAAAAAAGGTAATTACACCGGTGACAGGGCCAGAAGTCTCGACATACAAGTCAGCTCTTCCCTTCTTCTGGGTTACAGACGTGCTCGTTGTAGAACAGCTGACATAAAACTACCGTTTTCTTTTATATAAAGCAATCGTATCTACGTAGGAATAACTAACGATGGGGAAAATACCTACTTTTATGTTGGCGTCACTGTACCATACATACCTGTACGGAGGCCTTCGTTTCTCCCCCGCATACTGAAACAGGTCATCAGTGAAGAACTTGGGTACTTTGTAGTCCTCCAGGAGTTTCCTGCGCTTGGGATGCTCTCCGTAACTGCTGTCAAATATGTACAGAGGGCTGTCGTCGCGCGTGGTCTCCATATACTCTATGTAGTATTTCATCTTCATCTTCACAGAATACCCATCATTGTCCTCCCCGCATTTGAACTTCTGGTTCCTGTACTTGCGTTTCAGCCGTTCCAGAGTCCACTTCTCTTGGGCAGACCAGCCCACCTGAGCATTCAGCAAGACCACGGGCTTGTAAGGTTTTTCGTAACGCTCAACAAATTCTTCCACCGTTAACTGGAGCGCGTCTGCCCTCTCCACGTTATCCTGGGGAACCAAGAGGGGAATACGGAGCGAATGTTAGGACCGACTTTAACTGTGCTCTCTAAATCAGCGCGGAGGCGCTTCACGCTCGCACTTCGTACCACACACCACGAGGACACCGAGCTGCCTGTGCGTTATTTTAAGCTCCTCAAGGCTGCAGCCCTACTTCTCACGCCCTGCTCTCTGTGCCCATCGGTAACACCAGCAGGCTGAAGCAGCGTTTGGCACCAGTCCCCAGCGCAGTAACTCCCGGGGCAGCGGGGACACCCCTGCCCTCTGGGCTGACAGACCCTCATCCTATTTCAGCACTCGCTGCTCCCTTCTCGCCCCCTCTCCGGGGAGCTCAGGGGAGGCCTCGCTGCTCACCAAGGGAAGGAAGGAGGGAGGAATCGGGGAAGAAGAGGGCACATGTGCTCCCCCTCGAGCTTCCACTGCCAGCACGCCCCAAGGGCAGCTCTGAGGCAGCTCCAGCCTCCGGCACAGGGAGCTCCTGGGTTCCCAGTGGTTCCCCAGCCCCCAGCTTCCCCTCAGCCTTCCCCCCTCCCCCCCAGATTCCTTTCAGGGCTCCCCCCCACTTCCTTCGGGTTCCCCTCAGCACCCTCTTCCCCTCAGCCTCCACCCACCCCCTTCAGCCCCCCCAATTCCACTCAGAATTCCCTCACTCCCCCCCACCTTCCCCTCAGAACCCCCCCCCCACACTCCATTCAGGGCTTCCTCACACAATCCCCTCAGAACCCCCCTCTTCCCTTCGAGACCCCACCACTTCCCCCCATTCCCCTCAGGACCCCCCCCACACTCTTCGGGTCCCCCCTCACCCTCTCTTCCCCTCAGACTCCCCCCACTGCAGCCCCCCCCTCCCTGCTCCCTTTGGGACCCCCTCTCCCCCCCATCCCCTCAGGACCCCCCCACTACCTTGGGGACCCCCTCCCCCTCCCCCCATTCCCCTCAGGGCTCCTCCACACTCCTTTCATGCCCCCCTTACCCCCCCCCCCAATCCCCTCAGCCTCCCCCCACTCCCTTCAGGACCCCCCCCCCTTCCCCTCAGGGCCCTCAGACCCCCCCACTCCCCTTGGGACTCCCTCACCCCCCCCCCATACCCCTCAGAGCTCCCCTATTCCCCTCAGGACCCCCCCACTCCCTTGGAGACCCCCCTCACCCTCCCCCCATTCCCTTCAGGATCCCTCCACGCTCCTTTCATGTCCCCCTTATCCCCCCCTTCCCCTCAGCCCCCCCCCCCTTCTTCCCCTCAGCCTCCCTCCCCCCAATCCCCTCAGGACCCCCCCAATCCCCTCAGGACCCCCCCCGCTCCCTTCAGGACCCCCTCACCCCCCTATTCCCTTCAGGACCCCCCCAACCTCCTCAGGCCCCCCCCGTTCCCTCAGCGCCCCCCGCCCCCCACCTTGCACGCGGCGGGGCTGAGCGGGAAGGTCTCGCAGTAGTTGTGCCGGGTCCAGTCGAGCGAGTCCTTCAGCTCGGGCCGGGCGCTGCGCTTGGCCTCGCGGATCCGCTTCTTGCTCTTGTGGTTCATGGCGGCGGCTGGGGGGGGAGGCGCTGCCCCCCCGGACCCCCCCCGCTCCCGGACACCCCCCCCCGGCTCCGCTCGGCGCGCGCGGCCCGGCCCCGCCCGCACCTTCCAGAAATTTCACCCCCCGGCCGCCGCCGCCGAGAGCCCGCCCCCGCCGCGCTCCCATTGGCCCGCAGCGCCGCCGTCTTCCGCCACGCCTCGCCCGCCTCCTCGGCGCTGATTGGGCCGAGAAGGGAAAGCGGCGCGGCGCGGCGGCCATCTTGGGAAGGGCGGTGCTGGCGAGGACGGGAGGAGAGAGGAGGCCGCCTGCAGGGCGCGCCCGCCCACCGGTGCGGTGGGAGCGGGGAACGCCGCCCGCCTCGCCGCTTCCCCCCGCCTCCCCCTCGGCCTCCCGCAGCCAGCCGGCCGCTCCTCACGGTCCTGCCGGCTGAGGCCCGACTGGGGCCTAGCGCCGGGCCTCCGTGAGGCGAAGCCAGCCCGGCGGCGCTCCGCGTGACGCAACAGCCGGGCAAAGCTGTCATTGGCTACCGGGGCCCGCTGCTGCGACGTGGCAGCGTGCGATTGGGCGAGGCCATGGCGGAGCCGCGGCGGTTCCGGTTCGCGGAGGCGGGGGACGGGCGGCGGGAGGCGCTGACGCTGCGCGTCCCCGAGGTACCGGCACCGGGGGGTGGGGGGATGGAGCGGCGCGGCCCCGCGGCGGCGGCTGCAGCCCGGCTGTGTTGCAGGTGCCCGACCGCCGCTACGGCCTCTACGTCTGGCCCTGCGCCGTCGTGCTGGCGCAGTTCGTCTGGTCCCGGCGGGGAGCGCTGCCCGGCCGCAGGGTGCTCGAGGTAACGGGAGCTGGGTCCGCCCGGTGCGCATCGGGTGCGGGCGGCGGGGGAGGCGCGGGCTGTTGAAGGTACGCAAACCACTGTAAAATGTTCCTCGCGTGCTGATTTTGCTTCGTGGGCAGGGCAGCCCTCCTACAGCTCCTGGCACTAACCCTGCTTCTGAAATTAATTGCTTAACTTAATCAACTGCTTAAGTTAATTAACTGCTTGGACGAGCCCCCAGGTAGTTACCGGTTACCCCAGAAGTAACTGCTCCCTCTCAGCGAGGAGCATCCTCCCTGACCCGCAGGGTGTGAGGAGCATTGGGGCAGCAGGACGCACCGCCACCACATCTATCCCTCCTGTGTTCACGGAATCCCTCTCCTTCCAGCTCGGAGCAGGCGTGAGCCTGCCCGGAATGGTGGCCGCCAAGTGCGGGGCTGAGGTGCTGCTGTCGGACAGCGAAGAGCTGCCTCAGTGCCTGGAGAACTGCCGGCGGAGCTGCCTGATGAACGACCTACCCCGCGTACCCGTTATAGGCATCACCTGGGGGAGGATGTCTCCGGAGCTGCTCTCTCTTCCTCCTGTAGATATTATTTTAGGGTCTGATGTCTTTTTTGACCCCAAAGGTATGGTAACACTCTCAGGTGTCTTTGGTTTGGGACAAACTGCAAGGACTTTCTAAATGCTGTCAAAAAAAAAATCAAATGACAGTTTTTACAGGGATACTGTAAATGAACTTATTCTTGGGGTAAGTAATATGAAGCTATCATAAATACTACTAGAAGATAAGTGATCCAAAAAATGGAATAATTAGCTAACTACTTAAGGCCACTTTCTCATGTTTCTGCTACAGGTGCACTTTGCATTTATTTTCAACTACTATTTCATATAAGCAGGCATATTTAACTATTCTTAGGATCTGGAGACTAACCAAGACTGCTTTATCTCCTCCCAACTACGCAGATTTTGAAGATATTTTAACCACAGTTTACTTCTTACTGGAAAAGAATCCACAAGCCCAGTTCTGGACTACTTATCAAGTCCGAAGGTAAGCTCTTTTGTACACTTAGGACTGAAAACTTAAATCCTGCCTCAGATTGTTCACGTTACCAAAGAATGTCAACTTCTCAGAGGCACAGCTGCACTGACTCCAAAGGCTAAGCTGCTCTCAGACTGTGAATCAGGTTGGTATTAGCCAAATAAATCCTGGGAGCATCAGATAAAAGCAGCTGACCCCAAGTTTACTGTTGAAGAGAGAACTATTACAAACTCAGTTTTGTGAGGTGACACATTTAAGTTTGGTGACAGTCTCCTCTAATCCCTGCCGAAGTTACCCACTTGGGTTGTACGTTCATGCATTGACGTTTCCTCCCCTCAGTGCTGACTGGTCTATCGAGGCTTTGCTCTACAAATGGAAGCTGAAGAACACCCCCGTTCCATTACACTCCTTCACTGCAGACAAAGAGCACCTGGCCGGCTCTTCTCTACCAGGCAGACATACAATTGAAATGATGATCATCTCACTAGCAAGATCAGATGGTACTTAAGTTTATTCCACTTGTTGGTTCCAATACAAGATGATATTTAACTTTTACTTTAGCATGGATCTGCAGAGAACAGTCTGATTTACAGCAAACCTCATGCGTATTTTTTGGGAAGCAGACCCCCTTAGCAGTACTTAAAACATGCATTGTAAAAATAAAGCTGTTCATTTGTTTAACTATGGCTTTTGAGAAATTTGTCCTCCTTCCCAAAGACCATGTAATAGTTCAGAGACTCAATTCCGTTATGTAAGCCACTACACAACATAGCTTAACAACCTGACAATCCACAAGATCCAACTTAAATTCACAACTTCAGCTATGAAGAAAGGTTAACCGCACTCTTTCAAGATAAAAAATTATCCCCTTAAGATTGGTTGCCCAGGACTGAAGCTCTTTCCTGAAGGTTTGTACACAAAAAGCCAGTCCCTTTGTTTTTAAATGACTACATAGACTGCTGTCAGACATGCAATCCTGGAACACACAAGCTCCTCAGTTTGTAGAAAAGTACTTTTAATCCTCAGTCAAGCCAGATTGCAAGTATTCAGATCTTTCCATTCCCATTAAACATACATGCATAAAGTTAACAAGGCATTACAATAACCCTTGACATGTGATGGTTGACATTACAATTCAGTTGGTATCCAAATCAAGAAAAAAAAATCACTGTAAGATTAGCTACCATCAAGCAGCAGCCTGTTGAGTCAGGGCAAGCACACAGCAAATGCAATTAGTACTGCTCAGTGTGTATCTTCCATAACAATGTCCAACAGACCTGTCTAACGTCACGTTTATAGTCTGGTGTGCAACACTAGTCATACAGCATTCGGGTTAGTCACAATACTAGTAAGTTTGCCCGTAGTAACTTAAAAGCAACCCCAGTGGATAAAATTTAGAAGCAGAAGAATGCATTCAGTTACTATATAGAAGTTAAACATTGACAGTATAATTGCAGAAATCTTTTCAAGCTAAAAATAAGCTGACTCGGACATTACGTTGAGAAAAGTTAACACAGAAAAATGTTTAATATTAACTACAGAGACAGTGGGTATAGTACAGGATGTCTTAAGCAAAAGATACACCAATCAGTACTTACAGAGGAATGAACCATTTCTTTCTTAACATTACATTTCTCAAATGTAAGTTCATATATGCATGTTGGCAAGATTTACCATTCTGGAAAAAATAAGGTGTGTATATCATCAGCTAGATGTGCTCACTGTATGCTCCGTTATTTTTATGCAAGGCCCGGGTGACTGGAAGTGCAGTTGTCAGGCATTTTAATTAACTGGACAGCCATTTGTTTCTGCACGACAAGGCATCGTTACACAGGAGCAATCAGGAGAAAACAGGAAACAGCCAAGCACTCTGCACTGCAACACGCCACCTTAACAGCTAACCAGCATTACTCAACTGCTACACAACTGCGCCTAGTGCACAAAAATACATAAGAGAAGAGATTAGAATTGAGTCTGATAAAACAATCCTTTCAAACATCAACTGTCACCTGAAAAGATTTCTACCAATTTGGATTTGAAGATACTATTTGAATTCAAAGTAAAAAAGCATTTACAGTAAATTTCAAATTAAGTTTTGCAGAATTTTATTTAAGGAATGAAGACAAAATTGAGCATACTTTTTTTTCTGACAGTTAGCTACTCAGCATATAACAGCTGCATATTTCCTCAGTATGAAACTTGAGGCGGCAAGTTGCCATCAGTTTAATTTCAAATAAAAGTCAGCACTATATAAACAAAAATGAAGTTTTACCTCAAATATCCAAGCCAATAATGAAATCGGTAGTCGTTCACTTCACTAAATTACAAGAAATTTGAATAACAGCAACAAAATGGCACATAAAAATGTAAAATCTGCCACTTGAGGCGCAACTTAAACAAGTAAAAAGTTAGACAAAATGTTACAAAATAACCTTTTCAACAGCTGGTTGCTTGGGCCAGGGGTCTCTCCCATGGACTGAAGACTCAAGCGATCTTTTCCCCCCAAAGGCGTCCTTTATGTAGGCTCTCATTTATCTGATGCATCTAGGTTTGAAGAAAGAAGAGTTCAGCTAGGTTTCTACCTTGTCTTTTTTTCACTTGTGTGGATGACTTCAGGTATACTTCTAGTTGTGTTTCAACTGGCTTTGCCTAATTTCTTAAAGTTTTAGAAATGACCACAGTGTTCCACCTCCCCCCATGTGTTGCTTTAATTCAGAGGCCAAACGTAAGGTTCTGCCGAAGTATTTAGTTACAAAGAAGAATAAGCATCAGGCTGTAGATCGAACCACCATTAACTTGAAACCAGCCTGTTTAACAATAAATTATTAAAAGTTAAGTAAGAGTTATAAAACTAATACTGCTCGATAAAAACTTAACTAAACTCTAATTAGCATTCAAAACAAAGTATCACTACTTTGGCTACAATTATTTAACTTCAGAGCTAGCTTAGGCCCTTTCCTTTTAAAAAAATAGGACCAAACAGTTTGAAGGGTTAAAGACACACTATCCTTTCCCCACCCGGTGTGTATCCTTAGAAGCCTCTTCAAGTTGTCGACTTGAGGAAAAATTAAGTTTCCGTTGTTTTCTCGTTGCAATGAATTTGCCACTTTTCTAGAACAGTTACCTCCAGTCAGTATAATGGCCACTGAACCGATCTTCCATTATAAAAGGATAGTGTATCTTTAACATTTAAAGACAAACCTGCTCCAACACACGCCCACAGAAACTGGTCCCTGGAGGATCAGCCAAATCAGTTAAAATCTGCAATACTGGCCAATATTCTTTTAGCAAACAGGAGACCGCAGCTTTAAAGGGGAAAATGCAGATGTTGGATAAATACAGTAAGAAATAGTCATTTTCATCATAGGTTGCGTCTCATACAATATTTTATTAAAATCAAGCCATTAATCTCTCAACAAAACATGAAAATTTTCTGTGTAGAAAGCCCTTTGGTATTAATTTCCCTAAACCAATAACCAAAAAGCACTGCTCAAGAAAAAAAAGCTAACAACGTGCCCCGTTAGGATCCACTTGGTTCAGGCTATTAATGCTAAGAACTACCCAACACCCCACTGAAGTGCTACAATAAAGTAACATGCAAGGTGTGCTGATCCCGAGGTACATTACCATTCTCCTAGGAGGATACAGCTCCTTCTTCTTCCGGAGACTTGGGAGGGCTCTTAGACCTGGATCTGGAGTTGGATTCCCTCTTTGATGTAGGTGGAGGGCTTCTAGATCTAGACCGAGATCTTGACCTGGACCGGGATCTAGACACAGACGAGGACTTTGACTTGGATCTCCTGGCAGATCTGGACTTCGATGTGGAGCGAGACCGAGAGCGTGTGCGAGAGCGGGATTTGGACCGACTGTAACGAGACCGACTGCGGGACCTAGAGCGGCTCCTGCTTCTAGATCGGCTGCGACGGCGTCTTCTAGGACTAAAACATAACAGGGGAGGGGGAAAAAAAGAACGTTAGAAGTTGAACGCAGGCGGCGCAACAGTCTTCCGCGACTACTTCGGGACAGGGAAGGCGGAACGGGCCCCACGTGGGCGAGAAAACGAGTTAAGAGGGCGCCATTGTTCAGAGTGAGTGGCCGGGGGCTAAACCTACTCGAGAGAGAAACCCTCCCGCTCCGAGACAACTCCACGTGCTTTCAGTGCTAACCCCCCTCGCTCCCTCCCCACCGAGAAACTCCCTCGGGAAGAGAAACGAAACGAAGCAGCCCCACCGCACACACGCGTCAGCCTGGGCTCCTTGCCTCGCTCCTGAAACACCGCCGGCTCCCTTCCACCCTTTCCAGGCGCTCACCTGCGGCTGCGGCGGCCGTAGCCGCTGCTCCCGTAGCGGCGTGGCGGCGGGCCACGGCGGCTGTGGTGCGAGTCGGGGGGCCGGCCGTAGCGGGCCATCTGCACCCGGAGCTCCCGGCCGTCCAGCACGGCCCCGTCCATCGCGTCCATGGCGTCCTCGGCGTCGCGTTTGTCGTGGAAACGGACGAAGGCGAACCCTCGGCTCTCCTTGGTGTAGCGGTCCCGGGGGATGTAGACGTCGCCGACCCGGCCGTATTTCTCGAAGACCCTCCGGAGGGTGTCCGGGGACGTGCGGTAGGTCAGGTTGTCCACCTTGAGGGACGTCATGCCCTCCACGTCCGGCGGGGGGCGCCCGTAACTCATGGCGGGCAACAACCCCCGAGGGGCAGCGGCGGCGGCTGAGGAGAAGAAACCCGAAGGAAAGCGGCGTGTGCGTGTGGGGAGCCGGGAGGAGGCGGCGCGGCCCGGCGCGTGAGGGGGGGAGAGGCCTCACAGCGGCCGGGCGGAGAAGAGCTACAGAACATAGGGGAGGGGGGAGGGAGGGAGAAAAAAAACCGCGGAGAGGGGGAGGAGGAGAGCTCCGCAGCGGGGAGGTGAAGGGGCAGGCACCCACCTCGGGGCTCCGGGAGGCGGCCGAAGGCCGGAGCGGGGACGAGGCGCCGGCAGCCACCGCCCGCGCCCGCCGCCGCGAGGAAATGAGCGGGGCGCTGCCCGCGCGCGCCTACTTAACGCCACAAAATGGCCGCCGCCGCCCCGGAAGAGAAAGAGGGGGGTGGTGGTGGTTCGCCTCTCCTAGACGCTTTTTTTAATCTATTTTTTTTTTTTCTCTCTCTTTTTTTTTTTTTTTACCGGCCGCGCTTCCCTGAGGCGGAGCGTGGAGAATGGGTGCTTAAGTGACCGGCTCGCCGCCGTTTTAAAGCGACCGTTGGAGGCTGCTGTGGCGTGACCCGGAAAGAATGGGAGGAGGCGGGGAAAATTTGAACGATTTGTGCTGAAAACGGCCCAAAATCGGAAATAAGCCGAGGGTTGGTTATTCCAGGGGGGAGGGAAAGGTGGGCAACCCCTACCGTGTGGGAAAAAAAAAATAAATAATAACGAAGGGAAGCGCCCCCCGCGCGGGCGGGGGGGAGGTGACGGTTTAAAATGGCGGCCGCTGAGGGGAGGCGAGGGGGGAGGTAGTGTGTAGGGTTGCGGCTGGGTCCGGCGGGCTGCCTGCTGCTCTGTGCCGTCTCGTCCTGCCCTCCAGCCCCCCTTCCTTTCAGGGGGCTCCCCTAAAGCCGTCCCAGTTCGCCCGGGCTCCTGGCCGCGCTGTGGTGGGGGCACGAAGAGGGGTGCTGGCGGAGGGGAGCGGGCGCCCCTCGGGCACGCCTCAGGCACCTCTCGGACGCTCCTGGCGCTACGGCGGTTTCCACCCGGCGCGTTGAGCCTTGGAGGAATCAAAGCTGAGAAATACTGAAGGTTTAAGCTGCTGCTGCCATCGGGCACTCTTCGAAAGTTCGTGCCTGGGCAACGTGTGTGGTGAAAGTGGAACGAGAGAGATCTGTCCTTGTGGAAGGAGGGCAAGCAGGTTCCCTGGGTTTTGCTAGGGAAGTCACTGAACGCCTCCAGGTTTTCACTCCCTATGTCACTTTAGGCACTCAATAAAAGCCCCAAACATAAACTACAATATCTAGTTCTTAAAACGACACTGAATCTTTCTACTCATCTGTTCTGAAATCCCTTATTAATAGAAATAAAGACACGGTATGAATAAAGAAAAAAATGAGAAAGCAATTTCAGATTTAGTATTAAAATCCTTATTCTTACTGTAATTGTGTTTAATAAACTTTTTTTTTCTTTACACTGAAGTACAAAATACAATTACATGGATACAAACCCAGAAGCAATGATTTGTTTCTTGCTACAAAGGACTTAAATAAAATAACCCAGCTTTTTAAACATACTTTATTGCTTCAGGCTATATTGTTCTTTTCCTGCTCAGATACTTTTGATTCAAAAATTTTCTGATTCATCTGCTGGAATCCTTCAAAATCTTATCTTTCCAATGATTTCCTTAAAATGACAGAGGGAGCTTCCTCTGTTCCTTTTCCCCTTATATTGATTTGAAGTGAGTTTCACAATAACTTCAAATCGGTATAACCTGCTGTTGCCAAAATAATTGGTCCGGCACACCAGCACAGTTTTCCGTACCGCTGGGTGAATGCTTATGCTAGCACAAGGGGAAGAAGGCAGCGTGAGGGGGACACTGGCTAGAGGCACTGGAAACGTGGGATTTATTTTTTTAATGACAGCCTAAATTAACCATAAAAATTGGATCTTAAAAATCCAACCGAACTGTAAATATTTAATATAGGAAAATAAGGTAGTTTCACTTGAATTAAAAACAGAACCTTGATATTCTCATTTCATCTTAGTAAAGCGGCGTCTGCATAGTCCCATTAACTTTCTTCAAGTAAAAGCTGTTTAAAAGGTAAAATTTACATTTTTAGAAAATACAACTCACGAATTAAAAAAACAAAATATTAAACATGATAGCTGAGGTATGGATTTTGTTTTAGTCCTTTACCGTAGATAGCAGGTATAAAATTTTGTGATTTGCCGTTTACTTCAGTTCTGGATTTGTATCCCTTTCTCTGGCTGGCAGTTAATTGGGGCTCATTTAGCTGAACGCTCTGATCCTGACTTGGGGTTCCTACAGAACATACACAAGATACTAACAGTAAAAAGCAACAATTCGGTCCGTACAAGGTGTGTGATTCCCTCTTTTAATTTTGCTGATATTTTAACAGAGGTCTTCAAAACTAAAAGATCAATTGATCTTGAATTTGTTAGTGAAAAATGCCATAAAAAAGCAGAATATTAAGCGTATATCGTCGCTAAAAATGAATGTAGTTGCTTGAGACAAAGCAGTGAAATGTTATAAAGACTGTTTCCTCTCCTGAGTCACTAAGATAATGAAAGGCAGAAGCAATGAGCAGAGCATGTGTATTGGTAGCACTGAAGCACTTAACATTTGGTTTGTCTGAAATGGGAATCTTTTGCCCTTTGGAGTCACTTAGGAGATTTCCACCCTTTCAAGTAGAGGAAACAAAAAAAGAGAAAAAAAGTGTACTTTCATAAAACTGCATTTCCCATAGTGCACAAGGGCTTTCTGGGCAGGGTCAGCTGATCCGTATTGTGAAATGTTCCCGATTTCCTGTCCAACATACATGGAAATGACTTGTATGTACAAATGTCTCATCTTTCCTTTGTCAGGTGATTTAACAGCTTTTGACTGGAATTCTGATCCAGAACGATGGCAAGAAACTGCGTTGATTAACTAGCTTGATATTTGGAAAGCAGCTTCGTTTGGTGGAAAGAGATGTCACGGAGAAGTAACTGCAGTCTGCTCTGTTAACTTTGTGGGAAAAGGTAGGGAGAATCTTGAGCTTTACCTTTTGAACCTTATTTTTTGTTTGTTTATTTTCTAAGTTACTGACTTCGCAGTACATCATTTAAGGTACTCGACAGGTTTCTTGTTACAGCTATCAAGAAGCAGTAAGTAATCATTACGTTTGAAGCGTTCTTTTTAATTCTTTTTTTTTTTTTAAACAGGACTTTTAGTGGAAACTAAAGGGAAAACAGGCGTTATTTAAAGGGAAATAGAGTTTTTCCAGACTGAAGCTGAGGACTTGGCAAGAAAACACAAAATGTCTCCTGAATCAAAAAAACTTTTCAACATACTTATTTTGGGAGTCTCCTTTATGTTTATATTTACGGCTTTTCAAACATGTGGAAATATTGCGGTAGGTGTGAATTTCAAAACATGCCACATTTGTATCACAGTTTTATTGTCTTTTGCTTTACCGGGGATTTTTTAATATGCAATACATCTTGACATTTTTTCTCCTTTTTTTTTTGGTTTAGCATTAACTAGATTAAATTGGTCAACTGGATGTTTAAGCGGTTTATTTCTTGCAACTGTGCCTGATTGTTTAGAAAATTAATTAATCGTGTCAAATGTTAGAACTTCAGTGTCTGCTTTGACACTTGGAATATTTAACAGTTGCATCTTTCATATTTCTGATTTTCCTACACAGTCCCTTTCAAAATATTTGACTAAGATGTTATTATTAACCCCTTTTTAATATGTCCGTAGTTTCTCCTAGAGCGTCTTTAGACATTGAGGGGTATGAGGATAACATCTGACAAATAGACTTCCACAATTGCTAGATCTGCCAAGTCACGTTCCATCTGAATAAGAAATTTACTGCTAGTATATCGTGTGTATCTTTGCATGCTGAAGCAAAATTGGGAATAACATAATCCACATTTACTAATACAAGCACATTTCACTCTTAGTGATTAAATGTTTAGAATCTGATAGACCAGATCCTCTGGCTTAGTTATTGACATTGCTTTCAATATGGTTTTATGCTTGACAGGCTGTTAGATTTCAACATACCTCTTGAGCTTACAGGCCTTAGAGCTTCTCTTTTCTTGCGTATAAGAATCCGTTCTGGGTTCAGACGTATAAATGCCCTTCCTTGCATTATAGAAATAATTACTTACAACAGTTCATGTTAAAATAATTGCACAGCATGATACCATATATCAGTACATAAGTACAGCACAGTGATCATGGAAGTTCTATTATGCAATGAATTTACAGCATCTCACTGAATTGGACCTAGTAATCATGCAATTATGTACTGTATTGTCATTAAAGTCATTAAAAGTGACTTTCAATCAGATCTGCCACAGAATCCAGCTCATTACATGGTCTCATGATCACTAAAGCTGATTCAGGGGAAAAAAAAACGGAACAGGGTGTTGACAGGAAGGCAGAAAAAATGGAAACTCTTAGCTGAAGTCCAAGAGTCAGGCTAAATTAAGAGTATAGCTTCAGCCTTTTTTTCCCCCACTTTTTGCATGAAGATAGTCATGCATAGTTACCTAAGAGAGGTGTTTTGTGAAACAAAAGTTTTGTGAAATACTTGAAGATCTCTGGTGAAATCATAGTACAATCCTAAAATACTTATTACTGCTTCAAACATAGATGTTTCCCTGCCAAGTATCTCCTTCATCTTCAGTGTGGAGGTGTTGTGAGTTGTAATTAACACTTTAAATTAAGTACTTTGCAGGGTCTGTTAATGATAATTTCTAACATTTAATACTGGCTTCAAACCGATGCAAATGTTTTCAAATTACAAGAAACATTCTAACATTATTTCATGTGATTTCTCCTCACAGCAAACTGTTATAACAAATTTAAACAGCACAGATTTTCATGGCAGTGGCTACACAAGGTAATTTACACAGATCTTACTACTTTGCTCCTTGCAGAATGAAGCTAGTGATAATTACATCTGGTAGAGATATAATCTCAAGAGATTCTGGTGTTCTGCTGACTTAAAGCAGTTCAAAATGTGGCCTTCACACACTCAGTCTAGTTTTACTCTGAATTATTAATTTCTAATTGAGGTACATGCCTGTTTTGCGTATTTTCTTTTTAGGGAAAAAACAACATGCAGTCATCGCATTCTCAGCTTTTTATCTTAGAAGATGAAGAATGAAGTTTAAAACTTGCTAAGGCCTTGGTTGTTTGTCCTTGTACACCTCTGTGCCTTTGTGTAGGATGGGTTGTTTGGATCAACTTGCAGGAAATACTGCAATGTAAACATGAAAGGAGCAATCAGAAAGACAAGAAGAGAAGCAAGGTTCAAAGCTGCAAAATACCATTCTGATTGTTTATTGCACTGGCACAGCCAGACTCACCAGGCACAATCAGGGAGCTTTTGTAAACCAATTGATCTGTCATATAGGAAAGCCCAGTTGCTTCTGTGAGAGATTTACAGTCTTAATCTAAATTAGAAGTATAGCTAGCACAAAATACATCTATACAATTTCCGTGGTGTATTTGACAGAAGCTGAAAACCTCACTAATAAATGAAAGAGGTTTTGGTACATTCTCTTGTAGAAGTACTGGGCACAAAATACAGTAATTGTTGGTAAGGCACAATTTGACAAATCTGTGTTGTAAATGACAAGACGTGCTGGCTTGCAGTAGTTTGGGACATGATTCATCAGTCCTAGAAACACTGTACACTCCTATATTCCTAGACAGAGTGCAATGATTGCAGGTAATTAGTCAGAGAAAGGAAGGGAATATTTGAATATGAAAGTTAGGCAGTTACTTAAGTTATGTATACTGATACTTTGGAATCAACTGAGCAGTCTTCTTAAACCAGCTGCATTTATAACCTGTATTTTAAGTACTTAACCATCTCTGTTTTTTATTTATGCAGCATGTCCATTATTTATGGAGTATTCTCGGCATCAAACCTTTTCTCACCTTCAGTGGTTGCAATAGTGGGACCCCAACTCTCCATGGTTGTTAGTGGCCTATTTTATAGGCAAGTATTATTTTTGATTTTGTCTGCTTTCTTTGAAGTATCTTTCTGTCATTTTTTCACGTGTAAGTGCTATGCCATACATTAAATTGCACTGGCTAAGCCAAGCGTCTCGCAGAGCTAGTGTATGTGTCAGTAGGTGAGTAACTTCAAGGTCCTTCAGGCTACTGGGAACAGAGTGTATTTTTTCCTCAGCATTTTCAGACTTTGCTGACTGTAGGGTTCAGGTTGTGGTCCCAGGTTAATGGCTACATTAAAAAAAATTCTGCATGCTTGGTGGAGTTAAAAGCTTACCCTTTTCACACATGACCTGAACTATTTTCCAAGGTCATTTGGGTGACAGTAGAGGATTTAGAAGAAGCCAAGTAAGATACCTGTTTGTCAAAGAACACTGTCCGCTTTAAGTCTACATTCAATAAACAGATCTGTTCTCTTCCAGCTTGTACATTGCAGTTTTTATCCAGCCTTCTACATGGAGTTTCTACACTGCTTCTGTTTTTATTGGCATTGCAGCTGCTGGTAAGCATTGCTCTTACCCTGCTCACTATTCTTTGCTATATTTGAATATACCTCTAAAACACTTCTATTTCCTGACCAATATCTTTTGCGTGTGACAGTACTATGGACGGCACAGGGAAATTGCTTGACTGTAAATTCTGATGAAAACAACATTGGAAGGAACAGTGGAGTATTTTGGGCGCTCTTACAGTCCAGGTAAGCTTTATTTGTTAATATTTTTGGTTGTGTACACATTCTACTTTTTATATTTTTTGATAATTGGTAGACTGCATTAAAAAAAAAATAATCACAAAACCGCCACTGGCATGTTGCAGTCAATGAAGCAGAAGGGAAAGTTAGAAGCAAAAATACTGTTGCTATTGTGCATTACAGAAGAGCGAATGAAAGCTACCTATTGCAAGTCTCTGCTTTTGACATGCTAAAAATATATGTTTCAGTTCTGGGAGCATTTGGTGTATGTAATAGAAATCTTGTTGATTTCGGAGGGCTGTGTTAATTTGTTTGAGGATCCTGAGCGTACCAATGAGCCCTAATGACCCTGTACTGCTTAACCTGGGACCACCACCACACCCCCACGTGCCCCATTTAAGCTCAGTGCTGAGCCTTTACTTCTTCTGGAGCTGTGTTGGAGGAGGACTAGTCTGCAGCTCAGCTACAGGCATGCCTGTGCCTGGCTTAAACCCTTTTGATCTGGACCACAATCCACAAACTGATTTCCCATCTTAGTTCTGCATTGCTACTGTGGACCCGTGTGGCAATTATTGGTTATGACTCTGGCCTGTGGATTGTTTTTTTGACTTGATCTCTGGCTCGCCTTATCGCCACAAGCTTGTCTGATGCTCTGGTCTCTTGGTTGACCTGATCTACAGTCAAGTCTTTAGGCTTGCCCTGTTTGGGGATGTGGAGCTGGCAAAGTGCCTTCCCTGCTGGTTGTTATCCCCCTTGGCTTGTAGCCTTCCTGCCCTGAGGGAGCAGTAGAACCATGCTGCTCCCTGATGAGCTTCCAAAGGCAAGATGCTAAAGGTAGAACTGGCAGTTGGAAGTCAGAAAAGAGAGCTTGTATTTTTTGTTGATAGTTCTCTGAAGTTATGCTTAATGTGTTGCAGCAACTAATAAAAGCCAACAAAATGCTCAGCCTCAAGAAGGGCAGTGGATGCTGTGTTCCTGCCTTAAGAAACCTTGCCATTGAATATTTTGTGCAGATAGGTTTTATGCATCCCAGGAGAAAGTAATGCAGTTTAAGTATAGGGAAAAATAACACAAGCAAGCTTGAAAATAGAGCTGTAGATTTGAAGAGAGACTAAAAAGGCTGGGGCCAGTCAGTTTGGAGAGGAGGTGGCTGAGGAGGGTTACTCATGGGTTACCAAAACATGAAGGTGGCAGATGAGCTGAACGTAAAGCTGTTACTCACCCAATGCTGGAGCTCTAGTTGCTTGGTGAGACTGGAGGAGGATAGGTTTGGAGCAGTTGAAGTGCCTATTCCCACAATGGATTATAAACTTCTGAAACTTGCTGCCACAGAAGGGTTTGAAGTTGGGTAGCGTCAGCAAAACCAAAAAGGGATCAAAGAAATTCATTGATGGCAGGTCCACAAATGTATCCTGAAGGCAGATGCCTTTTACCACTGCTTGTACAGTAATTCTGGATATTGGGAGATAATGAGGGGAATGAATCACAGTGTTTGGGCTGCTGAGCTTGTGCTAAATTGCATTGCTAAAGCTGTTGGGGAGATAGAATGCTGCATTAATGGAACAGCAGTATGAAGCACTGGTATGCTTGTTGTGTCCCTTAAGTTTCATGTTCAGGAATTAACATCTTGGTACTTTACCAGAGTAGCAATTTCTACAATCCCAACTAATCGTGCTTTACAGGAAATAAAATGCATGGTTTTACATGAGGAAGCTTCACTCTAGGGCTATTTTGAATCACCATTCATTCTGAGCTAATGTATTTCAGGAAACTATAGGTAGAAACAGAATTTCCCTTGAGCTGTTGACAATTTAGCATTGCTGGGCCAATATTTCAGGCAAGGCACACGATTCCTAGGGAAGCACTACAAAATTCTCTCTATAGATAGGTCAGCTTTCTAAGCTATACTCATCCAAAATCAGGGAGAGAGGCAACTTAGATGGTAATTTCCTCAGTTTTGCCATCTTGTTGTGTATTGATTCCTAAAAATGAATGCCTACTATTATGGCACAAAAATCCTCTACTGTTTGAAATATTGTATGGAGTAAGCAGTTTATGTGGAGAATAATTAGCTTCTTTTTCTTTCACAATTCTTTCACTACTTTTGCATAGAATAATATTACCATGATGCTATAAACTTAATCTTACCACAGAAAATGCTGTTCACCTGTTCTCTCCTTTTTGTTCGCAGCTTGTTTTTTGGAAACCTCTACATATACTTTGCTTGGCAAGGAAAAACTTACATAACAGGTGGGTATTACATGTTTGTGGGAAGCTGTCCTTCAGTGTACGGTATCATGAATAAACATATTAAATAACTGGAAAGCAGCAAGAAACTTGTACAATACCAAACAGACTATTTTTAGAGGATGTTTTGATTCAGTGTTCCACAGTACTCACAGACCTTGCATTTTATATGTTGGTTTTCTGCACGCAGCGCACTTTGAATAACTTCTTTTAGGATATTTCCTACAAAGTTATTCAAAATGCTACTTCAGAATGAGGTTTTCTGTGGCAGCTACCTTGGGATTTTCCTCTGTGCACATGCATGCCAAAACACTCCCATTTAACACTCCTGTCTAATATGAATGCTATCCCATTCCAGAGTAAGTTCTAAGTGTAGACCACCCTTCTAAATCAGACTGGGGACTGATTAACCTATGAAATAAAGGAAAAAAGTTTTCTGGCAACTGCTGAAGTCAATAAGACAAGATGGGTAGGGCTATCTGCTAAGAAAGCTGCAATAGTGAAAATAGAGCAATCTGTAAGATTTTAATTACAAAAAGTATTGCTGGAAATGTATTAATAAATAGGGTTAATTGTCCTGTTCTGTAATGATTGTGAGAGTTTTCTTTATTGTAGTCTTATGAAGTAAAATATCTACCAGAATGACTATAGCAGAATATCTTCATCTTTTAAACGTTGGAATAATTTGTCAGTCAGAAATAAGATGTTGACTTCTAAATGATAATTATCACACTTCAAAAATACTGCCCTGTTGAGACGAACAGTCTGCCTCATGTCTCTGTTAGATGAATCTTCTCAGGTTCTCCACAGACTTGGGCTTGGTAGCACAGCACAGGTTAGTTTTGAAAGGTCAGCTCCCATGTTCCATCATCTTTACCCCAGAGACGTGAATGCTATTGAAAGTACAGGAGACACTTTGAATCTGGAGGCCTTGAAGTTCTGTGCCTTCTAAATTTCATTGCCCCTGCTAACCACAAAATACAGCGATTTAATATCAGAGAGTTCTGCTGTTACATTTACCTTCATCTTTAAATGGAAGACGCTCTTGATGTCTTGAGACTTCTCTTTATTTAAAGATAGATGTAGGTTTTGGAAGGTTTGACAGTGTTTAAAAATCAATTCCTCCTTCCTTTTACTACCTATATGAGAACATTATAGACATTTCAAGAGGAAGCACGTTTTCTTCTTGATCTATAATCATACACAGGTTATTTTTAATTGACATAGAACAGCTTCCTGCTTACCTTTAAGCTAAAGTGCAGTAAATATAAGCATAGGCAATGTCCTCAGGTTTTTACGTTAGTTCTCTCACAGTTATTTGCTGTTTCTTGGCATTTTTTCTCCCCACTAATGTTTGCAAATAGGAATGACTTTGGTATTGCAGGTTTTCCTGTGCCAAACAGATTGAGTAGTGCGCCAGAGCAGGTGCAGAGGGCAGTAATTACCTTCTTCCATCTACACCTTATGTGCTGTGTCAGTTGTTGAGGTTTCAGTGGTTTTAAGGCGTTTGTAGTTTACAAGCCTAGTAGTTTGATGTTACAGTGTTAACATTTGTGATGCTGGTAACAGTTTTTTAGGAATCTGAAAGGTTTTGGCATAGCTTATCTCTACTCTAAATTATACAAGTCTTGAAAGACATACTTTATTCTTCTAATAATTTATGCACTTTCATTGCTAATTGGTTCCTCCTTGGCCATAGCATGTGAGGAAAAGTAAGGGACACTCTTTAATATGACAACATTTTATCAGCATCATAAAACTGAGATAGGAATTTGCCAGCAACTGGGTTCTTTTTGCTCCATATGCAACGTAAGTTTGAAAATTGGTATGCATTTTAAACACTGTTATGAAGTATCCCTGTATTAGTTTTGTGAAGGTGGTTGTCTTAGTTTGAATTACTTTTGCACATCTAGTTATGACTCTTACTTGCTTTTCCAGAGAGCGATCGCAGAACTGTCTTCATTGCGCTGACTGTTATCAGCCTTGTGGGCACAGTTCTCTTCTTTCTGATTAGGAAACAAGAGGACACAAAAGCTCCAGGGGAGGAAGATTCTACTAATGAAATCCCAGGGGACAGCTCGTAAGTGTTTATGGCAAGTGTTTTCTCCACTGATTGTAAAAGATGTATCTGCCTTTCATCATCTTTCTTGCCCTCATCAGCCCAGGTTAAGGGATGGAACGAGCAGAAATTATTCCCTTCCTTTCTATAAGTTCTCTTGCATACTGACATATTTGTTTCATCTTCTCTAAATGTATAGATGCCACAGCTAAATACATTAGAAATGCTTAGGTAGGCAGACAGATTCAGTCCAGTTTTGTCTGAGGCATCATTTTAGATATCTTTGTTTAATTAAAAGCACAATGAATGTGTTAGAACATCATGAACAAGTATACTAGTGAAAAAATGCTCATTGTTAAAAATGCTCAGAAGAAAGTCTGTTGAGCAGGTTAATTTTTGAATGGCATTCACTTGCCCATAAAACAAATTCAACTTGTGGTCAGTAGTTTAAAGTCTCAAACAATATATTATACAATATATTATATATATTATAATATAATATAATATATATATAATATAATATATAATATATAATAATATAATATAATATATAATATATATATAATATAATATAATATAATATATAATATAATATATTATACAATATATTATAATTATAACAAAACAATATATTAGTATATTCCAGTATATAATGCTGGCCTAAAAAATATACAGACGCTTTCAAAAATTAGTTCAGTTGCTTTCCAGCATGGCAATGAAATGTGGCTATTCTTTTTCCATTTTGACCAAGTCATTTACTTCCCCAGGTCTGCACAAAACAAACTGACAAGAGCAGTGGATGCCTTTAGTAAGTACTCTTTAACGTAAGTTGCTTCAAAAAATACTAACGCATCCTTTACAGCTCTTCATGATTCTGCTGAGGTGTGATAATGTACAAATCACTGAGAAAGAAAAATTTGCAGGCAGATGAGGTTAAGAATTCAGTTATTCCACTTCAAATATAGAACTGGTCTGGCCTACAGGAGAAAAGGAATGCCAAATGGCAGTGGTTTTCAGACCAGCGATGACAGTTCACATAGGGATATGGGACTGAATTTTGAGCCTCGCAGGAATTCAGTTTTCTTTAGAGGTATTGAGCTGGCTTTTTATGCTTCTTCCAGATGGCTGTATCATAGAAACAAAGTTTGACTGCAAGCAAAGATTTACAGTGACTTACACAGATAAGCTCAACAACAACAGGTCACTGCTTGGGAAAGCTAGTGCATGAAAGTAAAATTTTCTTCTCCTTTATGCTGTCATGTTAGTAGAGAAGTTGTATATAGTTTTATTTTGTCACCAAGGGATACCATTTAAATCAACGTTTTTGAACTGGACTGTCCACAGTTTTACTAAGTTTGATATGGTCTGTTGGCGACTTTTAGTTTGTTTTGAGAACATGGAGATCTTCATGGAGAAAGTATTTATTCTTTTTGGAGATAATCACCATTAACTGAGAGTACAAAAATACAATGAGTATAAGGAAAAAAACAACTGTCTACTAATTCTGAAATCATTTGAAAACTGCCTCTCCTGCTTTAATATTTCCCTCTCTTGCATTTCTTACAAAAAAAGATTCCGGGTCAAACCATTTTTTAAAGCACGAGTCAGGGTCTCTCTGTTTAGCACTCTGGTTTTTTTTATTTATTTCAGTAAAGTCACAGTTTGAATAATTTTAACTTATTTTTGCTTTAAGCAAAGAGGAAAAGAAAGTGCAGATACTCTTAATAATGTTAGTGGAAGTTGTATTAATTTCCATTATTATGTCTTTATAGAGAGATCTGTAAAGCTAAGCTTCACCAAGGAGATTCTGCTTCTCAGTGTTACAACAGCCTACACAGGTATGAAGCAAGCAGCGTGTAATGATGTAGCAGTGTTGGGGCCTTGTTTGGGATTTTAACCAATAACCATATAAAGGGAATTGTGTTTCTGTATCTCCACAAATGTTACTTGAATATTTCAGTTATCTTTGAGTTACTCACTTATGATGTTTCTAAGTTCTGCAAAGTGTTTCTGTATGGGAAGAGAGATGTACCTAAGTCTGCTAATGCTGGCATATAATGATACTTTGTTTGGTACGCCCAAATTGAGACTTAGGCAAAATTTACATAGCTAGTTTTAACGTTATTTGGTGCTGAACTATCAGTAGGTTATAGTTTATATTCAGTCCAACTGCATTGCATTTTAATTAAAATTTTTGCAGAGGACACTTTCAGTATCATCTCCATTAGGCTTGTAATGAGATGTGGGAGATTTCCCAGTAGAACCTAGGCTAAAACAAAGACTAAGTAAAAGTTAAGCCATTCAACTGTTGTTGTCTTTAGTATTTACAGTAATAGCTCTCTTTTTATCAACTTCAGTTAAACTTGACCTGCCATCATTTGATCAAAGTATGAGCTGTAGAATAAAAATGCATTTATTTTTGCTGTATATTAAAGCACTTCTTCCACAAAAAACAAACAAACAAAAAAAACCTATAAAATGTTCAAAATATTCAAATTAAGTTTTAGGAAGGATAGATGCATCTTTAGAACCTCAACTCTGAGTCACCATTATGAAAAAATAACTCTTGTAGGTGAAAAGAAACTTTAAAATGTGAATAAATTATAAATGGTGCCATAAGGTCTGCTAAAGTTTGCAGTCACTTTCCAGTGGAAGTAGTGCTAGTGGTGCAAGCTGACTTAATAGCTGCTAATCTGAGTTGCAAGTTACTTCACAGCATTTCCAGTGTTGTGTTAACCCAAATTAACTCGAATTCCTCATAGAATAGGAATGTGAAGCAAGATAACAAGGCAAGGGAGTTTGGTCTTGCCTGATTAATTTGAAATACGTCTTGAAGGTAAATGGAAAAAGTCAGTTCAGCTTGGAAGAACTATCTGCTGCCATCTGGTGGCTCTTGGTCAATATTGCCAGTTTATAGGAAAACTCAGTTTGATTAAGGTCAACAAAAGTTTTTACATCCCCCCAAAATATGGTCTGATTAATAAGAGTGATCAAAGCTCTGAGTCTACGTGGTTCACATGCCATGTTAGATATCCTGCTACTGGTGGACCAGTAAATGGTGTGCTGTATTTTTGCAATAACAAAAGACGGAGGTGAATGAGAAACAGATTTAGTTTATAACTTTTTCATTAAGCATTACACTTTGTATTCTTTTAATTATATTTCTATTAAGAAGCTAGTATTTTCATACTGGTTCCTTTTGTTGGACTCAGCTACGTTACGTTTCCTTGCAATAATGACAACAGAAAGAAAGAAGAATTTTTAAAAATAGTAGTTGTTCTTGCTCAGTTTTAGTTCATTATGTGTGTTTGGAAAAAGTAAGCAATTCAGTCTAAAAATACTACCTCTTCATTGGGATTTGGAGATGCAGGGGTCTTACAAATACTATAATCTAGGGAAAAAACATCTTAAACTGAAATTGCTTCATTTCCTCAGTTATTTTAAGTGTTGTTTCACATGGCACTTTCCGTTTGAATGAAATTCCGAAGTTCTTGAAAAGTAGAAATGCAAACTATATATTTAGGGTATATAGGGACTGTCAACAGCAGCCGTACTGACTCTAAGTGCATCTGGTGCTAATTACAGTGGCAGTTTTTTCTAATGTTGTTTCCATAAACTGGCATAGGAAATTATTGTAATTACATAGCTTAAAAATCCTCTTGTTTCCTTCTGTTACGTTTACCTCATTAAAATATATATTTGAAAGTTACTTTAGGGAAAAACATTTAGACAGTGTTTTTTCATAAGCTTTGTAATAGCTCATCTGTCAGTTTTGTTTGGTTTTCTTCAAAGGTTTGGAATTAACATTCTTTTCTGGAGTATATGGAACATGTATTGGTGCTGTGAATAGGTTTGGTGGTGAAGAGAAAAGCCTTATTGGTCTCTCTGGTATTTTTATTGGTGTTGGAGAAATTTTAGGTGAGTCTAAACTTATTGCTTTCTAGAGGAGAAAGGGTTTAAGATGTTGTAGTTATTCAAAAGGTTTTTTGTATTTAGCTGAATAGTGTCTTTCAAGCTTCTAGCAACGATTACGTGAACAAAAAATAAAATCTCAAATAAAATTGTCAGCATGGTTCTTTATTGCACTGTGAATTATATAGCACACCATGTAAAGTGAATGCAGAGTAGGATGTGAAATACTGTTGGCTATGAATCTTAAGATTCTGTGGTGTTCTTGGGTTAGTGCAGAGGAACACAAAATTTAGGATGGGAGAAACTCTGCATTTGGTAATTTTCAGCATTTTTGATATTTTGTTCTTATATTGTATTCTCTTTACATTTGTTATTTAAGTGATATCTTAACTGTTTTTCATTAAATACACAAGATTTTTCTTAAAAGCTTGTGTTAAGTGAGATTTGATTTCTGAGTAAAACTGAATGTAGATAGTGTTAATTAATATTTTCTTGTTTAAACTCAAGTATTGCAGCATTTAAACACACTTTGTGTTGGCAAGTAGCTTGGCTACATAGAGAGGTGCGTGCTTTTGCAGTTACCAAAGCTAAGCACAAGGTCGTCCCTTTTTACTTCATACTGTTGTGATCCTGGAGGAAACAGTGGTCTGGCAAAATACCTTGCAAAAAGGTTAAGTGTTGTTTTCAGCACTCGTCTGATAAATCCCCTGCCTACGTTTTCTCAGACATCTCTAGCAACCCAGAGGTTCTGTTATCTGGCAAGCAGGCCTGGCAGAGCTGGCAAACTCCTTGGGGCTGGTTTCATATCTGTAAATATATTTCATTTATTTAACATGGGGAAAGTTACAGCATGTTTTCATCATTTTTCTGTTTCCAGTATTTTAAGTTTGGTTCTGTTCTTTATCTCTCCAGTTCTGATTTAATTATTTGATCTTTTCCATTTCTACAGGTGGAGGAATCTTTGGTTTACTAAGCAAGAATAATCGCTTTGGCAGGAACCCTGTTGTGATGCTAGGCATCATTATTCATTTCATAGCCTTTTATTTAATTTTTTTAAACATGCCAAATGATGCCCCTATTGCTCCCATGGAAGGAACAGATGGTATTGCTTATATGATTCCAAGGTATGTAAGCTCTTTACTCTGGCTGGTATATCTCAAGATGTGTATAAACAGCCTGTACTTCTAGCAGAAAACTCCTTGAAGCTGCTTTTCTGTGTAGAGACTAAGCCTGTAGGAAAGGCTTTTGGGAGTTCTTGGTATTATTTATGTTAGATATTCTACCAGTGCGGACTCATTTTAGGAATTTTAGAAAGCATGAGGATATTTGGCAGCAATTATTCCATTTGAGAACATGACTCTTACAGGTATGACCAACAACTATTGTGCTAGATGTCAGGAATTCAGTTTAACTGTTGGGCTCAGTTTTACAATAGCATGGAGCACCAGCCTTGCACTGTAGCTCTAGTTTCCAAAGTCTTTGAATGCTCTTTGTTGAAGTCCACTTGATCTAGTTTGAGCCATGCTCTGCCTGTCTTACACTGCTCGATGTTAGGGGAAGAATATAGGGAGCTTTCTTATCTCATCATTGCAACCTTTTGGGGTGTATCTTTGCCAGTTTGCATGAAGCTAGTGTTGTCAGTTTGTGCAGGCACAGCTGCTAAGATGCAATTACAAGCATTTGTGCCTGTACAGGCACCTTTTTTTTTTTAACCGGAGTATCTTTCTGCAATATGAATTGGTCGTTCTTTCGTATTCCCACAGTTTCTGTGACTTCACCATATGTGTCTTAGCTTTCGATCACTACCATGTGGGCTTTGTGGCTCCAGGCACCAAAATAAGTTTTTAGCAATTCTAATTCAGTTTAGAATCAATTGTTGGTAATACTAGCAGAAGTCTTGGCATTCAAGAAATTAAAATCTGATGAAACTATTCTTTTTGCCAGCCAAATGTTCCCAGTTCTTTTCCAGTGAAATTTAAAGTTTGATAACTTTCTTCCATTCTCCATTTCCAAGTAAGTCTGCCAAAAAATAGTTCGTAGGCTCGTACATTAGCTAGTAGCTGTGTAAGCTGTTTGAATGAATGATTCTCAAATTTGGTTCACTTTTTCCTTCAGCAAAGAAGTGGCCATATTCTGCAGCTTTCTGTTGGGCCTGGGAGACAGCTGCTTTAATACCCAACTCCTCAGCATTTTAGGATTCCTGTATTCTGAAGACAGTGCTCCTGCCTTTGCCATCTTTAAGTTTGTTCAGGTACTACATCACACAGCTTTTTGAATGTATGATTGTTGGAATATTATTGAAGTAACAGGTTGGCTTCTTTAATGAGCTCAAGAAAATGTTATTTCCACAGAGGATGTGAACCTGTTTTTCACAGAAGAGTTTTCAAGTAGGAGTAGCTTGATTGTATAGCTTGCTGTGATTATGTAATCAAACTGCTATTACAAGTTTTGCGGGAGATTAGAAATACTGGAAACTCTTGTTTAAAGTCAGTAGACTTGCACAGTTAAGCAGGCTTGAGTTTTATTTAAATATTTGTCTGTGGAATTTATTTACTTAAGTTTTTAGTTACAGGATTGAGTTAAAAGGAAAAAAAGTTTTAAGTAGTGGTTGAAGAGTTTGCATGTGTTGTGTTACATCATTGGGCGTTACCAGGTGGGTGTGCAGACAAAAGAAAAATTATTTTTTACTTGTTTTTAAGTTGTCATAATGCCAAAACGGATGTATTTATGCTAGCTGAAGACTCAGCGAAAAGTCTTCATATGTATGTTCTGGATAGATCGCTTTGCTCACAGGAATTAACCGTGTTTGATAATGACAGGTTAAAATCTGCATTAATCAGAGGTATCAGTAGGAAAACTGAGGCACAAGGTATTGAAACTATTCACAGATGGCCATACCATAGTAAATTAGTGCCGGGAGGAGAGTCCAGGGTGTGTCCAGTTTAAAAGATTATCATTGCTTGCCTTAGGGCTTTTGTCTTCTGTGATGTTTTTTCTGGTGCACTGCTCCATCTTATATATGTTCTCAGTGATATCTAAAATCTGAGATAGACAGAAAAGGTAAAGATTCTTTATGCAAGCTTTAATGAAAATTTTACCCTTAAACAGGATATACTGCAAGCGAGCAGCAACGCCTGTCAAAACTTCCAGCTATTTTGATATAGAATATTTTGTGATGCTGTAAAGCTGAAAATAGGTTTTCTGGATTTTGTCCTAAAGCCTTGGCTGTGTCGCTTCTAGACAAAATGTTTTGAAATACCAGAGAACTGTACTTGCTATGCAACACACGTTTTTGGATGTGGTGTTCACTTTCTATAGCTTATGCTATTTAAATAACAAGTAAAAACTAAATCTGTTGTATATCAAATCAAGGCATATGTTGAGGTATAATGAAGCTTAAGATCGCATATCTTCTAAAGAAGTGTATCAAGGGATGCATGTTAACTATGTGTATCAGTTCGCATATCATTTTGATCATCCTTATATAGCAATGCTGGACTGGATATCTACACATACGGTCTTTCACTTTGCTTTTGTTTTCTCAGTCCATCTGTGCTGCAGTTGCGTATTTCTACAGCAACTACTTCCTTCTGCAGTGGCAACTCCTCATCATGGTGGTTGTGGGCTTCTTCGGAACAGTCACCTTCTTTACAGTGGAGTGGAAAGCAGCGGCTCTTCGTGCTCGTGGCTCTGAGTACAGCAGCATTTGATCTAGATACACCACACTTAGTCCAACGTAAGGAAAAACACAGGCACACTTACTGTCAAGTGATGTGGGAAGGTGAAAAGATCAAGTTGAAGAGATTAAGATGGAGGAAGCTACTACTAAACTGCCATCAGAGTAACTGAACGTGAAACATGGGAGGAAAAAATGCCAAGTCTGAAAACCTTTTTTCTTTAATCAGCCGAGTGTGGCATGCGTGCTCTTAAAAATCCTGTGTTAGAGATGGGAGCAAATAGAGATTTATATATTGAACAATTCTGTTCTAAGCCATACCTTCCTGAAGGTGTAATTGCCTAATTTCACTCTATTATTCACTTCAGAATTATTTTTTCATATATTATTTTTTACCTGTGTTCTAGTTCTGCAGACACTTAAGTTCTTCTGTTGAATGAGCAATACTTTCATTAGGCGTTATTACAGAATGTGTCTGTACAACTGAAAAATGAATTCGTCATTGACTTGTTCAACGATTAGATATGCAGAAGTATTTCTGTGGGAAATGTTGCCTTACTGCTTTAACTGAAAGTCTTCAAATTCTTGTTTACAGGAATTTGCTTTACTTAGTCATCTTAAAGACATGGTCATGTGAAGTACTGGTATTTGAAAACAGCTTGTAGGCTCAGCATCTATCAGCATTGAACGGCGTTGGGATAGCTGCTGTAACTTTCTCAGGGTGGTGCTATATGAAGGACCACAAGACATGGCTTCCCTCGCAGAATTCCAAATAGCCCTTTTGAGTTCACTGAAACCTTCATCATAATCTGTGTTGGAAGCATTGTCAAAGATACCTTTTAGAAGTACAAACGGACTCAGAGTATGAACTGTAAGAATAATCTTGTGGTGTTCATTCTACAGCATAGTCTAAAAATACCTGACACGATTGACGTAAGCTGTTTTGTTCAATATATTTTGGGAATACTGTACTGTAATCTCATTCTGCAAAATGTGAAAACAAGCTGAATAGCACAGCAACTAAGTTTTAATCCGAACTGTTGTAGATGGTAGTATAATGTAGGCAGCAAATGAAAATCCACCTTGATTTTATCCGTCTACATGACATTAATTCTTGCAGCTTTGTTTCCATCCAGCAGACAAGATGCAGCTGAGAGCAGATGTGGAAGACCGAGAAAGGTGTGTCCTTCGACACTCCTATTTTTAGAAAAGTACTGTTTGCTAGCCTTTTTATGTACAGACAGAATGCAAATGTCTTATTTTTGAAGAAGTTTAAAAAAAAAAAGTTGACTCAGAGTATTTGTCAGTAGCTCCATGTCAGTAGCTGCATGTCATAACTACGTAGGTGTACCCGAGGTTAAACTTTGTGAGGGAGTGCAGTATTTCCCATGACATTTGCTGTCACTTTTACTCTCACAGAGCATGTAACACTACTCCTATGAAGCACAGCTGTCTTCATGCACAATAAAATAGCAAAGAGTTATTTTAGAGGCACATAGAAAGATTTTAAATTCACTCCAGGTTTTTGCTGTGAGTTAGTTCATAGGGTGTTACGGAGGATTAGAGGGCACCTGAACATTTGGCAAGCAAAGAAATGCAAGGACAGGCAGGAAAGCCTTCGTGTATTCCCAGGAGATTTAATGAATAATGTTAAAAAAAAAAAAAAAAAAGCACACATTGACTGAGGGGTTATTGAAGTCATTCCAATTTGTCAAACTGGATGTTCAGTATGCAGTCACAAAAAGTGAGTAGCAGCGCTCTAATGCTCTTATCCATTCCTGTTCTCCTGTAATTGGAACCATACTAGTTATATCTTGAACACCCGAAGGTATACATTTGAGGTGATGTGTTATACATCGTGGATGATAGGACACTGTCAGTGATTACACTTCTCTTGTTGCTATGTATTTGTATTTTCTCCCAAATAAGTGATCAAGTCTTTTTTTTTAAGATACGGAGTTACTTTTCTCTCTGGTTATTTGTGGGACCTGTTCTCGCCATACATATCAACAAGAGAAGGTACTGAAAGTCCACAAGGAACAACTTTGTCTTGCAGGGAGGGAAAATGATTCTCAGGTCTTGTGGTAATGAGTAACTTATAAATGCATTTAAAGCGATGCAGTTTAATTTTAGCTAGGTAACGCCTCTCATGAGGTTGCTTTTAAAATTGATCCCTTTTAATGAACTTCTGTGGTGTTCATCTGCAGCATAAGAATTATATCAACTATTTTATTAGAAATTGAAGGAAATCTCTAAGTTTGTGTAGCTTCAGCAAGCATTTTGAAGCCAACTTTCAGGGATCCTAATGAACTAGGAGTTGTGCACGTTCAGTATGTATGTGAATCAGATGTTTTACTCTTTTTTCCTCTTTCTGTTCTGCTTGGTCTGACTCAATACTGGATGATGTTAGAAGGCCATTCAGAACTATTTATTGGGTCATTGAAGTGAAGTATTATTGCTCTGACAAGTTTTACAAGGCTATCTGTGATGCAGTTTAGAGAATTTCATGGATTTCATTTTTTATTTTACTATTAACTATCTAAGTGTAACTTTTAACTTTTGATCTTAAGAAACCGTTCTCAGTTAATCAAGCTGGCGATGACACTGGATTGCCTTTCACTTATTTCCTTGATTTGTTGGGTAATAAAAATCCACACAGCAATACACAATAGTTTGGTCAGAATTTTTGGTATAGCAGTATGAAGAATAGGAATGCTGGCATCCATTATCATTCCATCTCTTAATCTTTTTATCAGTATTTACCATCCCTGAGACTGTACCCCATTCATTTCGCTTCCTTGATCTTTGAACAATTTCACATTAATCTGAGTTGTAAGATTACTGTTTATTTCAGTGGGATTTGAAAAAAAGGCTTTTTCTGTATTTGTGCTATCACGGTTTTGTTTTATGTTAGAGATTTTATCTTTAAGTGAAAGTACACATTAATTTGCTTAGGTTTATTAAAAATATCTTTTTTGCTGCTTGTATCCTTTTACATTGTTACTAGTCTAATATCCTGACATATCACATCCAAGTTTTTCAAACAAATGCTAAGAGGAAATGAAAACTGATATTCGTGACTTCTGAGTGCCAAAGAAGCTGCTGTAAATTAGTCTTTCATGCATATCGTATAAGCATATCTATATTTTTGTCTTGCCAGTCGGTTTTCCTTCTGATATAATATGAATGTATGCAAAGAGAATTTCTACTGCTCTAGACCTCATTCATAATTAAGTTATGTCCTTCTTATTTTTGTTGTGATCATTTCATTTGGTACAAGCTATGTTAGAAAGCTGATATAAATAAGGGAAAAAATTATAAAATGTTCTTTATAAGTCTGATCTTTATACCCTTCTGCCGATACAGCTAAACTAGTGAGGGATATTTGGGGGGAAGTCATGACTTTTACTGAGGTCGCTGACTTAGCAGAAGCCCTCCTGTGGTGTGCCTATTTAAAAGCTACAAGTCTGCTGGTATAGTTCTTCACATTTTTGTGACCGGTTTAAACTGTATGGGAAAGAGCTTCCTGGTGGGGTATGTTGGTTAAGCTTTCTGGAGAATAATTTTAGCGTAGAAAACTATAAATTCGGGTCTTGTGTGAGTTGACCAGACTGAGAAAGCTCCGCTTGCCTTTCTGTTAACTCCACTAGTTTACTTCAGCTGGGGAACGTGGCTCCCTTGACAGCCTACATTAAATGCCAGTGAGTAATGCTGCGGAGGTTGCCTAGGAGTTTGCCTCTGCTTGAGAAGTAGGCCATGCATGAAGAGAACTTCACATTTTCTAGAGCAATGTTTAATTGTTTGCTGTCAGCAAAAGGAAGAAAACCAAAAAGGCAGAATTAAAGGTGGAGCTGAAGTCAAGAAGTTAGCTGCTTGTCATTCTGATGTGTCTGCACTGGTTCAGGAGCAGGGGTGAGAGTCTCTGTCGGTTGTTGTTTCTGCAGATAAATTCAGACTGACACTTTGATAAGCTTAATTTTGGAAATTATGCTCGTGCCAAAAGAGAAGCACTAACAAGAGTGGAAGAAACTGCCCTAAAGAGGAACAGAACGAATCTGAACTGAGGAAACACTTCACAGCAGGCACGTGGAGGGGATGCTTTGTGCAGTTGAATTTGGGCATGTAGCTGCTGCTGCTGGAATTAACTCAATTTCCGTTTGTTTCATGCTTTCTCTGCTGTCTTAGTTACTTCCGTTGTTGAATGTCCTCTTCTGAGCTATCCTGTCATTTCTTTACACTTTGCCATTGTCAAATTAATTTTAAATCTAATGGTTGAGATCTTTTTTTACTTTCATAGAAGGTGGGTTTAGGTTAGAATTCATGATGCATTAATTGAGAACAGGCTCACAGTTATCCTAATGAAAACACTGATTTCAAGTGTATTGCGTGAAAACAGCCTCTGTGATGTTTCTTTACATGGTCACAGCCACACAAATAAAAAAGACAATGATTTTGTTAATACGCTTGTGAAGTCATCAGAATTACTCTTCAACTGTTTTAAACATTGCGGGGGCAACTTTGTAAAGAAAAAGAGATGGTCTTAACTGATGGATCTCTGAAGTATTTTGTCATCAGTAAGGGCTTGCTTAGGAAAACAAAGGTATTTTATTTTGTGCCAAGCAGCACTTTCGAGCAACTTAATCCTAGCTATGGCATAGGCTAGAGAAATGTCATAAGGAAATGAGGGTGGGTGATTCAGTCCTGGCCCACTCCATCTCTGTGTGTGGATTTAAGAACCCATCTTTCAAAAAGTGATCCTGTTGGCAAGAAGAGAATGATCCAATTTTATTTTTTTATTGATTCCTCTTCCATTATCCTTTCCCATGGCTTTGGATACTTTTCTGCTGATACTTTGCTCCAAATTCAAGTGTTGCATGTCTGATACTCCAAGAAATTATCAGAACTGTGGCTTGCAGCTAGCTGTTTAAATCCTGCTTATCTAAAATCAAGTGGAGGTGAGGAGGGTGGTTGTCCCATCAGAGACTGGGTGGTTAAAGTCCATGGTTTGGTGCACGTCCTGTCTTCTTGTTGTGACTGGATGGGGTGGAGGGAGCAGCTGGGGATGGCTTTGGCTGTTGTTTGGGTTGCACCGGCTTGTATATGAAAACATGACTGCAGAGGGGAAAGAGGGGAAGGTGCCCAATGCCATGAAGCCAGTACAGACAGATTTTTCCCCGCTGCATTTTTCCCTGAAGATGCTGTCATTTGCAAATTCCTCAAAAATCCTCCGTGGTTCCAGAGTGTGACATCTAGGTGGCCTTGGTATTCTAATTTCCGAGATAAAGTATCTGTATTCAATTGCTGACTGTAAAATCCTTTATATGTGCAAATAGAAGAAGAACCTCCTAGGTTAGCTTGCGTTGCACTCAGCCCTTTTGAGTCTTTGGATAAAAGGACATTTAGGAGGTTGTGCTTCAAAGTTAAATCATAAAGGGGGGGGGGAGAGAATAGAAGGGCTTGTGCCTTAAATGAAGAATCATTCATTCTGTCATAATGAAGGGAAACAGCTATTCGTTAAGGTCACTTAGTGAAATTAACTTCAATTAAGCAGCTTTACTAAAGGCAACGGTGACTGCTTATTGTCAGAGCCACTCATCTTGTAATGCCTGACCTGCGGAGTTTGTTATGATTAATAATCTTCATTTAAAGAAAACAAAAAACAATTACACAGATAATAGCTTGTTTAAAAGAGCCTCGCCACCATACATCACTATTTGTTTCATGCTTGCGGAAGTATAACTGGCACAGAGCATTTACCTGCTCCCGTGCTGAGTGGTTGTGCTAAGGAAATAAAACACTTCCTCCGCAGCCATGCAGGCAGGTCACTAACGCATCATTCGAGCAGTCCTCCAGTTGAACCAGTGAATTGGCGTGACCTTATGTTTTCCAGAGTAAATGTCTAATTGCTGATTTTTTTATTAAAAATACATTTTATGAGCAGATGTGCTGGTTGGCCCTGTGATTTGGGGATAAGGTGTCGGAGCGATGGGTGGAACGCCAGCCTGGAGGCAGCTGTCAGACACCCTGCGGGTGTCTGTCCGGAGGTGGGAGTGGGATGCCCAGCTGAGAGCCGTCCGATGGTGCCTGTTGCTGCTTGTGTCACGCCTCTCAACAGCTGAGGATGCCCCGGGCTGCATGTTATGCTCACTTCTGTGACAGCATGGTGCTGAAAAGGGGAGGAACTGGGAGGAATCACAAGCTGCCAGGGCACTTCTGCCCTGTTCAGGCAGCGTGGCTGATGGAAGAGTGCAGGTGGAGGACAGCTGTGAAGGCTCAGCGTTTCCCCTTACTGCTAATTTATCTGTAAGAATAATCTAAAATTTGCAGACTACATTTTTAAATTGACTTTCTTCCCAATATGTGTATCCCTGTGAAATACTTGTATAGAATATAAATGACCGCTGTTCTGATGTATTGCTGTGCTCAGACAACGCATGCAGCAGCTGGTGCTTCCCGTTAGGGGTGTTCTCCGTGCACACCGGTGATGCGGCCTCGCAGCACGATGAAGGTGACTGCTCCTCCTCCCTGCTCTTCCTCCCCTCGGCGCTGGGACTCTTCCTCTGCCTTTGGAGGCTGCAGGCACGGGCGTGAGACCGATGCTCTCCCTTGGCGTGTTGGGCTGCGCAGTGGCTAGGCACTAGGCAGTGCTGAACTCATCAGTAAAAGGGCCACTTGTGCTCTAATTGGGATTTCTGGAGGAAAATATGGCACGAGTGAGACTTTTTTTCTCCATTTTCTCCAAAAAGGAATGTTCCAGTGCTCACATTCGCATGCTGCCCCTACCTCAATGCGGAGCAAAGTAGAGCAGCAATCACAGGCAGAGCTCAATGACAGTTATGAATAATTATAATAATCATACTTCGTTAGAGCCTAATTCTGCAACTTCTCAGCCGTGTCAGGAAGACACGAAGCGCTGCCCTTTCCCAGCCTGTGGCGGAGGCCGGGGCGTGGTGCCCCTGCGGGTGCTCGGCGTGGAGCGGCTCCCTGCTAGCGCTGCTGGGGTTTGATGCACACACCAGAAACGGCTGTAGGGGGAGGAAGGGACATTGTGCACGCTGAGTTTCATTCCACGCAGAAAGCAATCGGATTTTAAAAGTTTGCTAGGCGATAAAAATACTTGTGTTTGGTGGTAAACAAATAAACCACCGCTGCCAGGGATGGGGAAGGGCGGAGGACCCGAAGTGTGCAAGGAGCTGGGACGCTGTGTGCTATACTCCAAGCAGCTGGAAGTGCAGTTTGAGAGTCAATATTTTAATGAGAGGCTGTATTTAGCGAGAACGATAGTGTTCTGGGGTCACTGACAAGCTCTCACATGAATTTGTTTTGTCTCCAGTGGAGTTAAAGACTCGGTGTCAATAGCACTTAGATGTGACTGCTCAGTACTTCCTACTGCAAAGCATTGCTCTGAAATACTTGATTCGCTTTTCCTCTGTCAATAACCTGTCCTAAAAAGTTCATGCAGGGGATAAATACTGCAGAGCAGGATAATTTTGAAGCACAGCGAAGTTGTGTCCAGGGCGCTGGGCATCCTCAGCAGGGGAGCTGGTGTTAGCAGTCACTGCTTGCAGGTCTCCAGCCAATGCTGCCGTCCTGGGAGCTTGTACCCGTTGTTAACAGTTCTTCCCTCTTTGGGATGTAAAATACTTCCCCAAGCACCCTGGAAGGTGCCCTCTCGGGTTCCCTGCTCCCACTGCCAGCAAACAACCTCCAGATAAATTCAGCCCAGCTCTTGCCAAGCAGCCTCCCTCATAACTTGAGTTTGGAAGATTCTCGAAATGCACCTGGTAAAAAATAAATATGTATATAAAAAAAAAAGGCTGGGAGCCAACATAATTTCTTCCCCATTTTTCTTCCCTGTAGCAATTTCTCCTGCAGGGCTTGGGTGGGCACCGGGAGGCGGTGGGGTGTGCATGATGCTGGTGGGCTGTTGCACGGGCAGCACTTGAAGCACACAAAACCCTCCTAGGTCTGATTGTCATAATTAATGGCCACAGAAGCAGCAGAAGAGCTCTCGGACTTTATGCTGGGGGATTTAAGTCTGTTTCTGAGTACTAGAAGATGGGAAGAGGCTCGACGGAGTGCAGGCTGTCCCCTGTGTTTGCAGAGGGTGTCGTGCATCCTCCCGAGGCAGCCAGAAGGCGATGCTCTGAAGATGCTCAGCGCAGAGCTGGGCTCCCTGGGATGAGCACAGTGGTGACGAGAATTTCATCAGCGTCCCAGTGTGAAGGTAACTCCTTGCTCCAATCCCGGGTCGGCAGGAGCTGCTCTGCCATGGGGAAGGACTGGGTTTTGGAGCAAATCCTCCTGGCTGTGGGGGGAGAGAAGTTTCGGGAGTGTGAGAGGGGCACAGGAAGGGGTGAGGAGATGCTGTGGTGCTGGGGGAAGCCCTAGGAGCGGCTGGCTGCAGATTTGGATGTGCATTTGGGGATGAGGTTGGTCCTGGAAACCTCCCCTGCCCTCTGTGGGGCGGCAGCTTCATCCTGTGGGTTCAGGAGGGTGGTAAGAGCCTCTGAGCGTTACCCTCTGAGGGTATTGTGGGGTATGTCAGGCACTTTGATTTATCAGAGGCCTGGTTGGGGTGTGTGTGTGTGTGTGTGTTCTCCAGCACCTTTGCCCTCCCGGCGTGACTGCACGGGCTGCCAGACCCTGAGCCACGAAGCTGCAGGTCGGGATAGGACATCGGATGCAGGAATCGAAGTCCTACCCGAAACACGCAGGTGCTGGGAGCCCCCAGGTGGGCAGGGAGCCTCTTCCAGCTGCCAAAGAAGTCCTGAACGCGGCAGCATCTTTCCTCCCCAAGGCGTCCTCGTTGCCCCCACCGAGCGGGACCTGCCCAGCAGTGCTGGGGCTGGCTGAGCGTGCCGCTGCCCTGCCCTCGCTGCTGGTAGCGGCAGCTGCTGGGGAGTTCATTGCTCTGCCGGTGACGTGCGGCGGCTGACCCACGTTTGGCTCCCCCCTTATCTACCGGGGAGACAATTCCAGCCTCCGTAATTAATGAGTCTCTCCCGCCAGGGTCACGGGTGAAGCATCAGCAGAGGAAATTGGCCAGGCTAAGTGGTGGCTGTGCTCGGATCCCGGCTCTAAAGGCGGCCGAGATGAATTGTGGCTGGGCTGCGGGAGTCATTTATCATTCTCGGGGCTGAAGGCAGACACGGGAACAGCCTCCGATGCCATCCTTCCTCTGCACGGGGCCTCGGTTGTTGCAAATACCCCAGGCACTGATGGTGAGAGCACAGCGGGCCTGTTGATCTGCGTCCCAGAGGGTCGCTCGTGCTTTGGCCGTGCGGTGGCACTGGGGACCAGGCAACGCCTCTCCCCAGTCTCCCTCAGGGAAACAGAGCTGCAAGATCAGGTTAATCCTCAGAGAGCAAACGGGCTGCTGGAAGGCAGCAAACTGAGGGCTTTGTCACTGAGCACATCGCCCTGGCTGCAGGTTTGGGGATGCTGCCGGGCTGTGGGCACACCGGCGTGCCTGGCGCGGTGACAGCTGCTGTTTCAGAGGAAAGCCAATTTCTGCAGCTCGTGGTGAAGCGTAAGATTAAATATGCAGCTGCTGCTGGTTGCTTTAGCGGTGCTTCTTCCTTTGCTTTGAGCTGCTGAGAGGACCCCTTCCTCTGGAGGATGCCGGTGGCCGTGGCTGCTGGTGTCGGGTCTGCGAGGGGGGTTTGGGGTCGTCCCCCCGCAGCGCCAGCGACTCCTGCTCCTGGAGCAGAGAGTGCACGAGTTGAGCCAGCAGCGTCACCTTGAGCCATACACAGTGCAGAAGAGGCAGCTTTGAGCTCCATGTCTCCAATCTTTGCCCTTCGGCTGGTCTTGGGCAAGTGCCTTAAAGCACATCCCGGCTTTGCCCCTGCACCATGGGAGCATTGCGGCCACGAGTCTGCTTCTGGGGAGCGTGGGGGATGCCTGGTGCACCGAGCTCGAGGAAGAACACCTGAAATTTAATTACTTGGCTTCAGCAGCTCTCTCCAGCCTGGTCTGCTTGCGAGGGGCCAGCAGTGTAACCCCGATAAAGGGTTATGTGCGTGCCCCCAGCTCCTGGAAAGGGGCCTGGGGCTGGTTGCAAAAGCAACTGAGAGAAGCCGAGGTTGGGAGAGGCTGTGCCATGGAGTTACCCCAGGTTTTTCTGCCCTGGATGCCTGACTGGTGAGGTGCTTAGGCTTGCCCTTGTTGGCAATTAAATGCATTTTTGGGTTTTGTTGGATGGCCGGGCAGGGAGGGCTGCGGCAGCTTCCCACTGCACCTGTGAAGCTCCAGCAGCCCGCGGAGAGGGGAAGAGCCGGTCTGCTCGAGTCCCCTGAGGAGGAGAGATGCTGAGTGTAGTCAAGCAGGGGGTGGATTTATGTCTGTGCATGCATGAGAGGGAGAGTGCATTTTGCCGAAGCAGCTTTTCCTGGCGTTGCAGTTTATCTTGTTAATAAATCTCTCATAACACCTCCCCGCAGCGCCCCTCCAGAAATCGGCTAACCGGGGGAAAGTCAAGATCAAAGATAAGCCTCCTAATCCGCTATCAACAAATGCAATCAGACTCTCCATCTGCTATCAAAGTGCCCTGCAACCCAACAGCTCGCAGCCAGCCATCAGCCGGCTGCCGGCGCAGATGTCGGCCGCCGCCGCGCCTCTGCCACCTCTCCTCTCGGGCTAGTGTCACCTTAAATTAGCGGGCTCGTGTTTGCGGCCTGTGCCTCCACCTGGAAAAAGCCAGGTAGAGCTGCTGGGCTGAAAAAATAAGTGCCAGGTGGTTTATGGAGCCATGTTCAATTAAGTGCTGTGTGCTCGATGCGCAGAAATAAGAGCTGCCTCTTGGCCAGAATTGCTTTTGCAAGTGCCTGCAGGAGGAGGGGATGGACCCAGACCTTTGTGCTGGGTGTCCGGTGGTTTCTGTTGGTTGTGAGGTGCCTGGGTTCCTTTTTCCCTCCCTCTGTGCTGGATCTGGGAGCTGGGACTGGTGGGCAGGGCTGGGGGCTGCAGCGCTGCCTTTGCCACCAGCCCCTTTCTGCCCTCCTGGGCCATCGCAGGGCGCCTGGGCTGGGAAGGGACCTGGGAGGCCGAGCGGTTCGACCCCACTGCGGGGCCACCCGAACCGTGTCTGGGGGGCTTCTGAACACCTCCAAGGATGGAGACCCCCCAACCTCTGCCAGCAAGCCCCAGGTGGGGCTGACAACCCACTGCTGACCTCGTGGCCATCCTGCTCGGGGGCTGAGCGGGGCTCTGCCTCCGCTGGTGGCTCCTGGTGGCTGTGATGGAGCAGAGCCAGGGCACCACAAAGCATCAGTCCCACAGGCACCTTTCCCAGGTCCCCTGTCCCCAGGGGAGGCTGAGACCCCGCAGTTTGTTCCAACCGCATCGCCCTTATCCCTTTAGTAGCCACGTGCAAGGGCCTGGGGACCCGCTGGTCAGTCCTACTTCTCTCCTTTCTATATTCCTTTCATGTGAACCGTTCACTATTCAGAATAAAAACCCATCCCAGGTAATTTGGGGATTCAACTTGCTGCACAAAATGAGCAAAAAGAGAAAAGAAAAAAAACCACACCGCAGTTGGTAAAGAATGGTTTAATTTAGTAACTCATTTTCTATCAAGTAATTATTTCTTTAAAAACCTGGGATTTGCTAAAAGTATCGTGATTACTTTTTTTTCCATTATGTCTACAGAATGAAGCGCTCATTTAATTAGTAAACATTTGGCATGCCTTTAAATAGGTTTTTAATTACATTAAAAGGACACGATCAAGGTGTCTTTCATCATTTTTAATAGACCTGTATTTTTTTTCCCTCTCGCTGTTGGATGCAACTCTTTGGGCTTGATTGGCTGCTCCAGACAAAAAAAAAATAAATGAAGCTGTTTCCCTAGAAAAGATTTTTTAAAAAGGCTCCTTTTGTAAGTTTGGAGCTGAGGTGTGCTCTCCCTGCCCTCAGCTGCGGTGTTCTGTGTTCCTTTAGTCCTCCGCAGCCTGGTTTGCTGCATCGGGGCCAGGGACAAGGTGGGATGGGTCCTGATTTCCACCCCTTCTGCGTTTCCCTGCTCCCCTGGGGCTACGAGAGCCCTGCTGTGGTGGAGCTGACTTATCAGCCCCATGGGAAGCTCTAAGGGCCGGGACAGGAGGATGCTTGGGCTGCATGGATCCTTTAATGCGTGGCCAGCATCCCTACGGGCTTTAACTGGCAGCAATTCCTGATAAACCTCGTTCAGTGCTTAGGTTTAATCTGCGTCCTGGAAAAGCCCAAAGAGTGCACGCCCGTTGTTGGGGCTTGGTGGCCTCTAGCAGGGGTGGGATTTCCAAATTTCCAGCCTTTTAGTGGAGCTGTGAGGAGGTGGCAGCCTGTCGGGGGGCTGGAGGAGGGCATCATGCCCTCCCCCGTGCTGCCACCCCCAGCTCATCACCCCAAGACCTGGGGCCTTTGGGGCTTGGTGGCAGCTCTCAGCCAGGCGGGAGGGTCACCCCGTGCCGAAACAGCAGCTCCCACCCCATAAATCACGCTGTGTCGTTGCCGACCCCTCTGTGCCGAAGCAGATGCTGGTACTACAGCCTCATGGCTCACAGCCGCCGCAGATAGCAGTTCTCCCAATAAATCACTCATGCTGTGCTATAACCGCTCGTGCTGCAAGCTCCCAGAGGGATCTGGGCTCTGGGCAAGTCCCCGGGCTCGTGCTTACCTTGGGGCAGGCGCCAGCTCCTTCCCCGAGCTCCGTACCCGATTGCCCCGTGCTGCAGGGGCCAAGCTTGGTGAAATTCCCCCTGCCGGGGGTGCCGCTGGCTCCCTGCCCGCAGCGGGGGGCTCGGCACGCCAGCATCGTTGTGGGTGATAAATGAGGCTCCGAGCGTGGCAGAGCCCGTTTGTCTCCATAGCCCTGCCTTGAAGGAGCTCAGGTGGCCGGCCTCCTCGTTTGGGATGTGTCTGTAATTAAAAGGTGAGGCTCACGGAAGGCAGAGGCAGCCTGGCTTGAGCGAAACTTCCCTGGCGTGCCTCCAAAGGAAAAGAAATAAAACCAAGAAACGGGGGGGAGGCAGCGCTGGTGGCCCTCCTTGGGCACAGGGGACAGGGATGCTGGGGCCACAGGGAGCGAAATATCCAGCACCTTCCCTTTAACACCCCCTCTGCTGGGTGACAGCCGGCTTCCCTGGGCTGTGTCCTCCTCCAGCACGGTCTGTGCACCTCCAATTTTCCCTTATTCCCTTTTTTCATTGTCGGGGATCCCCTGGGAGGAAGGTCCCAGCCCGCAGCACCCCGAGCCCAGCCACCCCAGCCCCGCTGCAGGGAGCTGCAGGCCCCTGGGGACGCGGCTGCCCCCGATGCTGCTCCGTGCTGCGGGGACCCGAGGTCCCCGAGGTGCAACCCGCGCCCTGATCCCACCTCCCTGCCCTGCCATGGATGAGGTCTTTTGGGAACGCAGCGAATGGTTGTGAATAACTAGGATCTCGGCTTTGCAAGCCTTCCCTAAAATATGGATGCATAACAACATCTGCGTAAATTATTCAGGATAATCAGCGCGGGCGATGTTTCCCCAGCAATCTCATGTGGCCTCCTGGAGCTCGGTGGTCCCCGTGCCGGGCACCGGCGGCTCTCCTGCAGCAGGAGGGGAAGCCCTGGGAAGGTTCAGGTCTCCCAGCTCCTCCCGTTGTTATCCTCAGGCTGCAAACCGCGCTCCCTCCTGCCTCGCTGCTCTTTCCCCGAGCTCCCGGCGCTATTAACACCTCTAATTAAAGCTGCTGAGCGATGTGCTGCTGAGTGCAGCTGATGAAGGCAATGAGCCCGAGCAGGTCGCGGCCCTGTGGGGAGCTGCGAGAGCTGGAGCTGGGTGGGAACGAGGAGCTCCCGGGGCACGGGTATGGGATGGGGCATGGGAACCCCCCCGCTGTGTCCTTCTGGCATCACCTCGGAGCTGCTCGTGCCCCTGCAAAGCCACCCATGGGTGATATCAGGTCCTGATGCCGAGGCAGCATCCAAATATATGGGGATGGGCTTCTCCATCTCCTCGCCTTGCTTCGGGATCCCGCAGCAGCCGGCGAGGTGGCACCTCTGGGCTTGGAGGGGACGAGGAGCCACGAAGGGGCTGCAGACACCGGGGAGGGGACAGGATGGAGCCCAGCACCCCCCCGGTGTCTCCAGCACCCTGGGGACCAGGCAGAGGGCGACGAGCTCCAGGAGAAGCCCTTCCCTTCCCCCTCGCAGTCGGGTTTTATTAATTCCTCGCGCGGTGACGTCTCTATTAATAACGGCGCGAGGAGCTGGCTGCCAGGCTGGGTAATGAGATTCTCTACCTGCTGTTCCTGCGCTGCCGCAATTGTGTTTGGAGGACAAAATTCTATGTGGATTAATTAAAATGAAAACAAAAGCAAAAAAAAAAAAAAACAACAAAGAGGAGTTTGTTTGAATTATTTACTAGCTTCCAGGAGACAAAGGCGTAACTGCAGGGGTTTGGGGGGCGCTCCCCCTCGAGCGAGCAGCGAGGGCTGGTGGTTTGCTCGTGTTGGAGGAGATTTATCAGTCCTCGTGAATGCCACGCACGGCTCTGGTCTCTCCTCAGTTTGCTGGTTCCTATTTTCTCCTCTCGGTTTTGGGAAATCAAAGAAGACAGGGCCCGGAGAGGGTGCTGGCGTGGGCAGACGTGGGAGCGCAGCGCTGCCGGCCGCACTCTTCCCCAGGAGAATAAGAAAAGCCTTCTTGGCTGGTGGCCTCCTTGTCTGCAGGAAAAGAGCGATGGGGAGAAAGCAAAATGAAAGAAAACAGCCCCAAAAATTCCACTTAATAATGCACGTAATCAATATTCGTTGGTCTCCCTATTCGAGTCATGAATTGTGCTGAGGGGAAGCAAGCGGAGCTGCCCATTGAGGCGAATCCTTAAAGCCAGGAGAGATGTAGGACACTGTGGTTGCTTCTACATTTGATGCTTCAGACTGTTCACACGTCCAAGTTTTAACCCAGTGGCCTCGGTCCTGTGCAACGGGGATGATTCAAAAGGAGGAGCAAGGCACGACGAGGACCTTCGGCATCCCGCAGAGAAGCTGTCACGCCAGGAGTCCGTCCCAAAATCAAGCTGCACACCAAAGCAGAGCAAACAAAGCCCCGAGTACAGGTTTTCCTGTCCACCGGGGCAAAACCGGGGCTGCGGGCTGACGGGGAGGCTGCAGCCTGATGTCTTTTCTGCTGTTGTGCTTTTACGGTGTTTATTTGGGAAGAGAGCGCATCAGCAACGAGGTGGATCGTTATGTGCTTATATTAGCAGCAGTAAAGCAAAGTCTCTTTTAGTTCCTAATCCCACCGTTGTCTGACACGTTTCTCTGTATCTCCGAGTCCTCTATTCATCTGTGTTTTTTCCCTGGGTCTCTACTAATACAAATTGCTTTGTTGTTAAACTCAATTTCACTCTTGACTGGATTGAAATATGCTTATTTCCCTTCTAAAATAATAATAATAAAAACCTAAAATGATTTCCACTCATTGCATGTGAAAAGCGACCATTTTTCTTCATCTAGCCTATCAGGTTTAAATGTCTGCGGGTTTCAGGGCTTTATTTTTTCAGTGGCTTAATTGCATGATCTCAGCCCGTAGCTGGGGGCTTTACATTTGTTGCTCTATGAATTTGAATGTGTCAGGACAACATAAAACTCCCTAGGTGATTTTTGAAGTCTTTTGGCAGGGGCAGGGCTGCAAAATGCGACTTCTCTCCGTGTCTGGGAATGGCAGGGAGGGGCCTTCCAACACAGCAGCCTCAAGCACAGCAGGTACCCGATGAAATCCCCTTGAGCATCACCCCGTGCTGGCTGGAGAAGCCTCTGGGCTGATGCCCCCAGCTGCTCTGTGCTCAAATAGTCCAGAGCATCACCACCTCCTGGGGCTGGATGGGGCTGGGAGGCTGCAGGAGGTGCTCCCAGGGTCTCCCAGGTGCTTTGCATTAGGAAAAAGGCTTGATAATAAAAAAACAAGCTGTGCCTGGTGTCCCTTGGTGCCTCCCTCTGCTGGTGCCCTCAGCTTGCTAGGTGCTGTGCTGATGCTGCACACAGCTGGGGGGTTTGGGGGTGCTGGGGTGCGATGGGTCTGGGTGGCCTCTGGAGCATGGGAGGGCTCTGGGATTGCTTGATGTTAATTGTGGGGTCACAGCTGTGGAGGTTTGGGGGTACTGAGAGGGGCTGGAAGGAAAACCCAGCAGGAATGAGGGGCTGGCTGTGAGGAGGATGCCCTGGGGTCTCTGTCTTCTGCGTCAGAGACCGGCAAGCGGAGACCCTGCGTGGGGCCTGATCCTGCTGGGGAGTGTTAGGAGAGGGAAAACGAAGGGAGCAGGGTGGGTGTATGAGATGGGACGTGAAGATCTGTAGTTCCTGTTGAGGGGTGGATGTGCGCCCGCTGTCCTGCTGCGGAGCCGTGTCTGGGTGCTGGCAGGGGAAGCGCCCTGCCTGGGGCGCACCAGCTTCTGGGGGGAGATTTGGGGGCTGCCTTGGCTGGGACAAGGGCTTTGCTCCCTGATCCCGTGGTGTGTAAGGGATGGGGTGAGGGGATGCGTGCCTGCAGCTTGCCTCTGGGTGCTGGGGTCACAGATGTGAGGGGCTCAGCTGCTGGCAGAGGCGGTGACTGCACGTCATGCCCCTGGGGAGGCGAGCAGGGTGCAGATGTGCCCGGGTGTTGGAGGGCTGGGAAGGATTTTGGTTCCCCTGTGCCTTGGCTATTTGCAGGGTGCTGTGTTTGCAGCCCAGGGCTGAGTGTCGGTGAGCAGGGAGTGGTTGGGGAAGGCTATAAGCTCTTCCTTCCTCCCAGCTCTTGGCATCCTCTCCCTTTCTCAGGCCCAGACACCTCTCCAAGTTGTGCATTTTGGTGCTGCCAGACCAGTGAGCGTCTTTGGCTGAGCCCCGGGGGGCACCAGTTGGCCCTGGGCAGCCTCTGTCAGGGGAGGCAGAGCTTGCAGCAGGAGCTAACCAGCCTGCGAGGCTCCTCCAGCCTATTTTTCTTCTGGTCTCCCCTGTGCAATGTCGATGCTAATTCAATGGCTGAGCAATGGAGCGTCCTCTGAGACTGTGCTGGGCTGTAAAATGCTGCCCTGCTGTGTGTGTGCCAGAAGGATGCAGGAGGCAAAGCTGATGTGGCAGCCCTGAGGAACCTGCCCGCCCAAGGGATGGATCCAGGACCTGGTTTGGAGGCATCTGGACCCAACCCAACAGGCGCAGGGGGCTTAGCCTTAAACCTCCTCACCCAGAGGAGGATTTCTGGCTCAGTCCCCTCTTTGTTTCCTCTTCCCTGCCTTGTTCTGAGCTGCTGGGAGCTGCCCATGGCTGTGAGGACCGGGAGCATCTCTGCTGGTGTCAGGTGAAGGGGAGCTGCAGCCCTGCTAAAGCCCCGCGATGGCACAAGGGCACCTCCGTGCTCTGCTGCATCTCTTTCCCTCTCTTTAATTTTTAATTGCTGCTTTTGTTTCCACTGGGCACTTCCCTCCGCAGCAGGGCACTCAGGAAATGTTTCAGATTGATAAAGCTGGTTCAGGCTTTCCTTTTACCTCTTGCTTTTTTTCTTTCCTTTTTTTTTTTTTCTCCTTGGTTAAGCAAGGGTCATTGCTGCTCTTAATTAACACCATAAGACAAACGCACTAATTCCCTTCTCTAAGAAGAAGGGAAATTTAGCTTCATTTCCCCTCAAAACACACAATCCTGTTGGGACCCAAGGAGCCATCCTTACCTCTCTATCATTTTCCCAAGCTGGAATTGAGTCAGCAGCTAAAGGCAGCACAGGATTTGCGGTGCTGACGGGCTGGTGAGGGCAGGAGCTCCCTGAACTCTCCCGCAGGGCTGTGCTGGTGCTGCTCCATGGTGCTGGGAGCAGAGGGTGCTGTGCTCCCGCTGACCTGCCTGCACATCTCCAGCAGGTTCTGGAGCCCCTGTGCTGCATGACTGGCATTGTGGGGACGTCCCCATCGGCCACGGTCCCTGCCTGATTCTTGTTCCCCACCAGCAGCCTTGGGGACCTGGTGTGGGGACACCAGGCTCGCCAGAAACCAAATTTCCTACAGCCTCGCTGCTGCTCTGCCCTTGCTTTGCAGCTCTGGGGGAGGAGGGTGGCAAAAGCTCCCGAGGCCAGCAGGGAACCACAGCCTCTGCGTCCCTGGGGGCACTCGGGCAGGTCCCTGCTTGGCGTCTGTGGCTGGCCCCCCCCTAGTGCGGCACCCTGGGGGCGTTGGGTGCTGCTGCTCTCCCAGGGCTGTGCTCTGGCTGTTGTAAGCTTGTGGCCAAATTTTGGTCTGCTCTTAAAATGCTGCGCCTGCCCGGGCCAAAACCAGCGTGTTCCCCTGTTCCTGGCCCCACCGCTGACTTTATTCTTCACCAGATCTTTGGGGCAAAGATGTCCTGAGTGGTCACGGGTACAAGGTGCCCCTGTTTTAAGCTGTGGCTCCAGCCAGAGCATGCAAGCCCCGGGCTGAGGGCAGCAGCAGGTGGTGGGGCTGGGGTCTGCTGCCTGGGTTCCAGCTCAGGGTGGGGTTGTAGGGGCAGGAGACAAGGGCTTAATGGATGTCTGAGGTCTTGGCCTCAAACCTAAGCACTCGCTGCAGCTTACTAGCCATAGCCTGGCTGCAGGGCAGGTAAATATTCTTTTTGACTTATCCCTGTGCAATATTTGCAGTGAACACAAGCAGAGTGCTGGCAAAACCCTCAAGCCCAGGGCTTGGGTCGAGCCTGTCACCAGCAGGACACCGGGGCTGGTGCCACCTCCTGGCTCGTTCCTTTTCCACCTGATGTCCCTGGGGCATCCCAGTGGCACCGACTCAGGTCCACGGCTCCTGAGCTTCCTGTGGGCAGGGACACAAGGTGGCTTTGGGATGCTGCATCCCCTCCCTGCTCTTAGCTCAGTGCCCTGGGGCGCTTTTTGCTGAGAATGGGCCAAAAGCCTCGATGCTTTTGGTGGTGCAGGGATGCCTGGGTGTGCATCGCAGCTCTGTGTTGGCTGGTGCAGCCGGAGCACATCGCGGCGCTGGCAGGCAGCTCTGAGCAGCGCGGGGGGCTCGCTGGTGCAGGAGAGCAGCACCAGGCTGGGAGCCTTTCCGCCTTGTTGCTACAGAGATGGACAGAGGCGTGAATGCTGTAATTGAGGCTGAGCCAGCGACGGAGCGGAGTTGTTTCGTACCAATAAAGAGGTCCTTGTATGCAGCAGCGTCGCTCGAGGGGGTTGGAGAAGTTACTGTGACTAAGTGATCTTATTGCCCAAAGCATTTGGGCACTGCAGCTCCGGCAATCAAATTATATTTCCGATCTCAAGGGTAAAATTGTGTGCAGGGAGAACTTGAGACAAGTAGCTTGTCGGAGCACATTACAGCTCGGCGGCTTGCTGTGATTCTCCTCTGCTCTGATCATTATTTTTCCATGAAGGCCGAGCAGCTGGAGGCTCCGAGGAGAAACGTGGGCAGGGTCGGAGCCCCAGGCGTGGAAGAGGGGCCCTGGGCTGGAGCACAGCAGTCTCTGGAGGGTTTGGGGTGCCTTTGCAACCCTTGGGCATTGCACCCCAAACCCAGTATGACCAGTGGCACTTAGCTGGAGCTGCCCGAGGGCACGTTACCCTCAGCTGAGCGGCGGTGGTGGTCCCCCTGTGCTGGGCTGTTGTGTTTTAAGCACCATTTATAGTGGTTTACAGCCCCCCTTGCACTTATAGCCCCTTTCCTCTGGCTGCGGTGGTCTAAGCCACTGTTTCACCCAGCACTGGCTGGCTCAGGGAGCATTTAGACTCAGTAACTGGGTGCTTGGGATGAGCTGAAAATTCCCAAGTCTTTTGCTGGGCACAAGTGGAAGGTGGAGCTGCGGCTCTGGCTGGGGTTACCTGCACACCACAGAGGTGCCTGCCTGCACCCCTTAACAGAGATGCTCCGTGCCTGCCTCTGGCTGGGCAGGGGCTCGAGCTGGTGTAAAACTGGTTTATTTGGTACCACCTGTCTGCTGAGCAGGCTCCCTCCGTTCCCTGCTCTGCCCAATGCACAACAACAGCAAACACGCACATACCGTCTGTGCCTGTAACTTCATCACGCTGATTTGGGGGGCATTGCTTTCCAGCCTCTTTAGAAGATAATTCACTACTTTTTTCACCATCCTTGGGTTTTAGATTTATTGCTTCAAACCGACAGCGGGCTGGTAGTTAATTAAGCTTTTCTTTCCAGCAGCAGCACAGGGAAGGGACCGGCTGCTGCAGCGCTGCTCCTCGGGGACAGGAGCCGCGCGGGGTTGGCGAACGCCACGTCTCCATCACAGGGGACAAATCCTGCACCCAGCAGCACCGAGAGCTCTGCCTGGGCCGTGGCCCATCGCATCCCTCTCTTCGAGCCCCAATTGTTCCCTGCTGTCCCCTGCACCCTCCTGGGCTGTGTATATGGGAGATGCCTACGATTCCCCCAGCGTTGTCTCGTGGAGCTGGGAAGAGGCAAAGGCTTGAGGTCTGTGCCAAGGAGACCTGGACGTGTCCTTTTGAGTCAGGTTTTCCCACTAATCGCCGTGTTTATGGGGTTTTGCACATCGTTGATGGGGCTGTTACCACATCACTAATGCCTCGGTGATCCCACGCAGGGTAATGGCCGGTTGCCACTTCACGTGCTGGCTGGAGCCAGGACGAAAGCTTGTTAAACCGGGGTTGCCAAAACCAGATTTCTGCGTTTTGTTCTGCTTTATGTTTTTGGCTGGTTGGCATCGCAGAAGGCACCTGGAGGAAGCCAAGGTGGTGGAGCTGACCTTCTGCCTTCTGGACAAACTGCCCCTTGTGAGGCAGAAGGGGACTTGACCAGCCTGGGGCAGCCCCGGAGGGAGGCATTTGGGGCCACCATCTCCTCCCTGGTCCCTGTCTGCCCTTTGCCTGCTGGGCTGCTGCTGCTTGGCATGGCCCAGAATCATCCTCAGGTGAGGCAGGGGGGTCCTGTCCTGGAGCAAAATTCAGTTCAATAACTCTCGCAGCCCCCTGCTCTGCACCTTTGGGGCAGGATGCCCAGTTTTCCCCCTCCAGCCACTCGGGAAGGCCGTTTCCATGAGGTGCCCCCGGGGAACAGCTTCGAGGAGGGGTGTCCCGCTGGGATGTTGGGCAGCCTGTGCTGGAAGGCAGGGAGAGCTGTCCCAGGGGCTTGCATTCGGCTTGGCAGGGCTGGCTGCTGCTTCTGATCCGCTCTTCCTGCAAATCCAGAGCACGTCTGTATGTCCGCCTGCCTCAGCCCAGCAGCATCCTGCTCAGCCTGGGTGCGGCAGCGCCCCTTTCCCTATAAAAAGCGTGGATGAGCACAAAAACCCTTTTGTGTTCATGAAACTCTGGAAGAGGATTTTTTTTTCCCTTACGTCTCCTTGGCAAAAAGTGCTGTTTCATGGGAAATTTCTAGCTGCCTTTTGGCTGCGGGCTCACTTGTGTCTGGTGCTGTTGCAGCACGCGCTACCTGGAGCATCGCTGACTTCGGTCACCACTTTTAGGGAAAAGGAAGCAGAGGGATCCCCGCTGGTGGGATGTGCTGCTGGGGGCTGGACATGGGGCACCCATTGGCTCTGTGAGCATTTAGCTCCTTTAATTGTGGGGATGCTCTTTGTGCTCCTCGCTTTTGTCACCTCCCCGGTGCATGAGCTGGGGGAGGATGGGAGGACCTCTGCTGAGCTCAGCAGCTGCTTCTCCTGCCTCAGCTCCTACGGCCTCCAAGGTCGCTTCTCTGCCTCCCTGCCTGGCCTCTGCCCAGCCCCGTGCCAGGGCCCTCCTTTTGGCAGCACCCAGGGGTGCCTGGGGAAGCTGCGCCATGGGATGTAGCAGCGAGCCCCCACAAAGCAAACAGGTTGGTGGGGAAGCAAAGCCGCAGCCAGATCCCATCTCCAGACCGGAGGACTCCCCCATTCCCCCGAGGCAAGGCTCGCCTGGCTGCTCGCAGCCCCACGCCGAGCACGGGGCACCCAGCTCCTGGGGGTGCTGCCAGCCTCGTGGGCTCTCACCCCCCAGGGTCCTGGGCTACAGGGATGGGCACGCTGCCCCCGAGCTCAGCCTGCCCCTGGCATAACCGTGCTCCCCCCGAACCAGCCACACGGAGTAAAGCACTGCGAGAAACCACCTGCAGCCAGTGAAGTGGCGTTTTTATTTGTGATTGCAATGGCAGGCATCCTGAAGCAGGAGCAACAGTGTATCATAACCTTATATTCCCTTATTATAACCTTATATATAACCTTATATTCCCTATTATTCCCTATTAACCTCATAACCTTATATTCCCTGTTATTACACTTAATTCCTCCCATTTCCTCACTGGCCGAGCACTACAGGTTCACGACCCACTCAATGCTTGTTACTGTATTGTATATGTACAATTTTATTTGACCAGCTGTTAATTTCTCCTTCTCCTTTTTCTCTCCTTCTCTTGTGACTAGAGGGCTGGCGATTTTTTGTTTTTACAGGTTTTGCACTGCTCGTCTCCTTTTTTTCTCAGCTATCCTCCTTTCGGGACAGTGGGACCTTCCGCTGGGGACCTTCTGCTGTCCCCTTACCTGCTTAACACCCCCCCCCCAACCGTTATACCTGAAAAATCACTTCCGAATATGCAAGATCAGTGGAATTTTCCACTGCAAAACCACATTCCCCTGCACAAACCACCTCCTAAAACCCACGTCGTCACACCAAAACCACGTCTTACCGCAAACCCCCCCCCCCTCAACGCGACACCCCGACTTTATTCGTCCGTCCCCAAACCCCGTGACTCCGAAAAAAAACCAAAAAACCCAAAAACCCGGGGCTAAAACCCCCGCCAATTTCCCCCCGGTAACTCCGGCGCCGGGGCCGCTAGATGGCACGCGGCGGCCGGGCATCCCCGGCGCGGGGCTGCGCGGAGCGGGGCGGAGCGGAGCGGTGCGGAGCTGCCCGCGGGGCTGCGCGGAGCGGAGCGGGGCGGCCGGGGGCGGGGGGGGGGCACCGCTGGCTCCGCTCCGCGCCCCGCTCCGCGCCCGGCTCCGCACCGTGCGGCCCCGCTGAGGACCTCTCCCCGCCCCCCCCCCCCCCCCCCGAGCCCAGCTCGCTGCCGAGGTTCCCCTTTTGGGGGGGGGGGGGGGGGCGAGGGTCGCCCCCTCCCCGCCGCCCCCCGCCGTTGAAGGATGCTCACAGTCAACGCGGATGGCAAGATAATGGTCAGAAGATGTCTCGTCACCTTGAGACCCTTTAGGTAAAGTTGGTGGTCTTGGCTCCGGGATGGAAAGCATTTATTTTTATTTGTTATTTTTATTTTATTTGTTAGTTTTATTTTATTTGTTATTTTCATTTTTTATTTTTATTTTATTTTTTATTTTTATTTTATTTTTTATTTTTATTTTATTTGTTATTTTTATTTTATTTTTTATTTTTATTTTATTTGTAATTTTTATTTTATTTGTAATTTTTATTTTTAATTTTCATTTTCTTTTTATTTTCTTTATTTTATCATTATGTTAATTCTATTTTTATTTGTGCAAGGGTTTTGCGGCTCGCTTCTTATTTGCATTTGATTTTTATTTCTGCATGGGGCTTGCCGCTCGCTTCTTCCCATTACTTTAATTTAATTTTCATTTCTGCATGGGGTTTACCGGGGGGATTGGTGCCGGCTGGAAATATCAGCGTCCAGGCAAGTTTGCCCGCAGGTCAGCATCGTGCTGGTCCTGCAGCGCTCGCTGCCCGCCGGCTCCCCGTTCACTCGTCGCCCTGGTACCTTTGGGGGATTTATTTCAGGGCTGTTTGTGGCCGCCTTTTTCTTAATACCTCCGTCGGAGGTGTCGGTACCCACGGGGGAATTGGTTCCTCTGGCTTGGATCCGCCGGTGCTGACGGGGATTTCGAAACCCACACCTGAACTGGCAGCCGGGCTGGGGCTGATACCGTATCCGTGCCTGAAACCCAGCACGTCCGTGCCCACTTCTGGCTTTTTTTTCCCCCCTTGGCTGAACTCTCCTCATTCTTACCTCCGTGCACTGGCTTTCCCCTTCCGCTCCTTGCTCCCCAGCACCCTCATTTCACCAGAGATGCTTTTTGGTCTCTCCCAGACCTGCGCCACATGGGAGGCACCGGTAATGGCTCGGATTTGGTTTTTTTTTGTTTTCTAAGGGGAGCAAAACACCCACGCGAGGGGAAAGTGGCGGGGAGCAAAGTGTGGAGTGGGGTGAGCTGAGCCCGGCGAGCGCTCCCCGCTGTATGGGGGAGCCTGGCGTCACCTGGGACCACCGGAGGGATCTGACCCCTGCCTTTTTGCTGAGCCAAGGCTGCTGCTCGCAGACGGTCAGGAGGATGGGGCTGTGCTTGTGCTGCTCGCTTGCGCTCGTGTTTTGGAGGTGTCCAGTTCCGTGCTGCTTGCCTGGAGGGATTCCTGCTGCCGGATCCCGCGGCAGCGCCCTGGGGCTCAGGGACTTGGCCAAGGTCACAAGGGAAAGTGGTGGCAGAGCAGAGGCGTGAGGGTCCCTGCGGCTTGGGCTTGCTCGCGGCGTGGGGTGCGTGGACAGCTTGGGGCACACGGGTGGCTTGGTGGGATGGAAAGGGGCAAAGCTCTGGGGCTGTGAGCGTGCAGCTGTGGGAGGGCAATGGCCCTGCGAGGTGGGAAGGATGCTTGCACCCCAGGGGTGCGCTCAGCACAGCTTTGAGAGTGGCTGTTTGCTCCCTCAAGTGGGTTGGAAGTCCCCGGGGGGAAGGGACTGGGCTGAGCATCCCTCTCGCCTGTGCCCAGGGCCCTCGGCATCACGCCTGGGGCAGGGGAAGCTCGTCCTCAGCAGTGGCCTGGGATCAGGGAGTGAGTCGTGGGGTGGTCACAAAGACCTGTTAGAGATGAGGATGTGGGTGGGTGGGGGGTTGTGAGGGCAGGAGAGCTCCAGGCAGGGGGGTTCCTGGTGTCCCGCACAGTCCTGCCTGCACGTCCTGGGCTGGCTTCTGCTCTCAAACCAGTGCAGACCAGTAAGGGCACCACTGGAACCAGCGGGGTTACTTTGTGAACGAGTCAGGTTTTCTCCCATAAGAGGAGAAAGTCCCGAGACCCTCTCCCAGCTGTCCCAGTGCCCAGCTCAGCACCTCGTCTGCGTTGGTGCCCTGCTGATCCGGACCCCTCTGTGCCGTGGTCCTGCGGGGCTGTGTCACCTTGCTCCCAGCCCAGGTGAGTGTTGCACTGGGTTACAGCCCAGTCCAGCTCTAACCCGGTGCAAATCAGCTCTGCTCCCCTAAAATCAGCACCCCCAGCCGATGTGAATCGGGGACAATCTGCAGGAGCCAGAGATGCTGCTGTGGGGGCATTCGGGACAGGTCCTGTAAATCGGATTCTTCTTTCTGCCTGGGCAAAGCTGCGCTGCTCAGCAGAAACCCGTGGTGAGATCCCCTGCCTGGTGTAGACTCCTGGCAGCGGTGCCATCAGCAAACAGCGAGCAGGAAACCTGACCCTTTGCACCAAAACATTTCATTAATCACGCTCCAGACATGCTTAGCAAAGCAATGCGAAGCCCTGAGCCGTGAAAGCGCCTGTGGCAAGCGGAAAAGGCAGAGAGAGCAAGTCAGCGTGTGAACGGGTTGTGGAAGCGCCCGCGGATGGCTCTGGCTTCAGCCTCAGCAGCAGAAGGCGTTCAGTTTGCGAGTGCTGGGTTCAGGCGAGGATTTACCGCGGGGCTGGGAGCGCCCTGGTGCAGCTCGCCTGGCGCTGGGTTTTGCAGAGCGTGGCGTGTTTGGGACAGTTTGCCTGCTGGATACCAAGGGCAGGCTTTTAGTGCATCTACAATGCTGGTCAGTGAGAGAATTTGCTCCGTGGCCCCTCATGGAGGAAGGTCCCCGTGGCTGAGCATCCTTCCGACAGCGCCGTGCTGGTGTCTGTGAGCAGCACAGGGTTTGGGGCAGAGGGAGCAGTTTGCGTTAGTCCGGCTGCTGCTGTCGGAAATTGTGCTTCAGCCTTCGGGCTCCAGAGCCTCGGGCGTTGAAAACCTGTCTGGTACAAGATACCAGCCCTCGGCTTCCCTGTGCGCTCGGGTGATATTCCCCCGTTCGGTCCCAGCAAGGCACCGCAGCACCGCGTGCAGCTGGCCCCGGTGTCACAGCCCCGTCCCGCTGGGTGCTGCTGGGCCCCCTCACGGTGCTCGGTCCCTTCTGGGTGCATCCAGCTCTTACCTGCAGGGGCTAAAATGTGAGACGTGTGGGCATCGCTTCTGGTCGGCACCGAAGAGCTGGGGAATTTGGCTTCCTCCTCTTTTGGGCACGGAGCCACAGCCCCAATTTGCGAACATTTCAGTGCGAGGTGGATGTGCGGAGGGACTTGGCACCAGAGCCGTGGCCCGTCGGAGCGCCGTGGCGGTGAATTAAAGGTGGCGTGCGGTGACAGGCAAAGCCAGCGAGCCGGGGGGATGTCATTTGGGCATTGGAGCCGCTGTGGTGCTTGGCAAATGGCTTCATCTGCGGGACAGAGGTCCCAGCCCAGTTGCTGTACAATCTGGGAGATCTGAGCCCTGGTAGATTTTACCTACTTCATGCCGTTCATTTTCTGGACAAGGAATTTCTGCTTGATTAAGGCTGGGGCAAATGTCTCAATTCCCCAGGAGCAGGTCAGCACGAGGCAAACAAGACAGGGTCCTCTGCTGCGAGCCACCCCTGGAAGCTCCCTGCTGCCGTCGGGCTGGGTCTGCTTCTCCTAAGCACCTTAATTTGGGTTCGGCTCTGATCCTCATTTTTATTTAAAAAAGAAAAAAAAGCTTCCTGCATCTCCACCGCTCTCTGTAATCCAGTCCAAATCAAAAAGATTTTGTCTGCTAATGAGACGCCTGAGCACAGATCACCTCCCAGCCTTTCCCTCTTCCCTCTCTTTCTTTCCTCCCTTTCTTCACAGAGTTGAACCACCGCTCCTTGCCAGGTTATAATTATGAAGATTAAAAATGCGTAAACAAGCTCTTGCATAATGATGAAGATACTGTCAATAGGAAGGGTGAGAATAAAGAGCAGGACCTGCTCTGGTTCCTTCACCATCCCTCCCTCGGGTGATGCTTCCCTGAGTGCCCCTTGGGAAGGGGCAGCAGGCAGCGGGTGGGCTCTGCAGCACCTTGTGCTCCCGGGGGGCCCTCGGTCACGGGCTGAGGGACTCGCCCAGGGGCTGGGCTTTGACCTCCTCCTCCTGCTTGTGCCTCCTCCGCGAGGACATCGTCCTCTGCCACGGAGGCCCTGCGGCAGGCAGCTTTCCCCCTCGCCTGCCCGAGGGGTGAATGCTGCCACCCCTCCGTTGCCTCTCCCCGACCCAGCGTGGCTGGGCACAGGGCAGGGTGATGGGGACAGGGAGTGGGATGTGCCCAGCGTCTCCAAATCGCCACCTCCCCAAGCAGATGGTGCAAAGCCCTGTTGCTTTGTAGCATCAGGGATGCTCTGCTGCCTCTGCAGTCACCTCCCTTCCCGAGCTGAGCCGAAAGCTCCCTGGGAGCCCTTCTGCAAGGTCTGCTTTGGGAGGGGGCTGAGCTCCCTGGTCATCCCCGTGTGCTCACAAGCATCTGTGATGGGCCTTTAGGGATGCAGGTCTGGATGTGATGCTTTTTATAGCTTGGCTAAACTGCTTTCCATCCCCTGGGGCTGGCTCATTCACAAATAAAAGGGCCTTGGTCTGCTTCATTCCTGGAGTGTCTGCACGGGGATTTAGGCTGTTTTACTCAGGCGTTTGAACATCCCCTCCCTCGGTGAAGTCGGCTGTCCTTGTGCCTGTCCGTGGGTCTCCAAAGAGATCCGTGAGCATTCCCGGTGGCGGTGCAAAGGGGCTCCTAATCCCTGCCTTTTAACTACAAAATAATGATTAGATGGAGGGCTGCGGCGTTCCTTTCCAAGCTTTTCTTTGGAAAAGTGTAGTTTTGGCGTGGGGTGGCTGCGCTGTGTTAACACACGTGACTCCTGCACCCTGCAGGTAATGCTGTTAGCTTGTGAGCACGCTGCTGCCGCCCGGTCTCCGTGGTTCGCTTCCCTGGGGCTCAGCGAGGCAGAAATGCCAACGAGCACCTGTATGGGGCTGTTCATCACCTATAGGGTGCAGCTATTTAAAGAGAAACCCTGTGCTTCATGAGGATGTTTGGCTGTTGTCTCTTCTCCTTGAAACTCGTGGTGGAAGGCGGCCAGGCGCTTGCTGGGCTTGGCTGTTTGGGCGCGCCGTGATGCCGCGAGCGGTGGCCAAGTCTGCCTCTGAAAGCCTGAGAGGGCTTCCTGGCCTCTAGAAAGCACTCTTCAACACAAGCTAGTAAAGAATCCTTTTATCTCTTGGAGAAGAGGCTGTAGCGCTCACAAATCTATACTGAGGGTCTCTCACGGGCAGACTTTTCCAAAATCCTTTCTGGGCAAAACCTCCCAAGGTGCGGGATGACGTGCAGCGGGCTCTGCGCTCCTCTCCTCGCCGTCCCCAAGTGCAGTGTGCTGTCCTTGCGTGCTTGTCCTCCGAGGAGATGGGAAGGCTTTGTGTGATGCTCCCCTCGTGTGTGATAACCCTCCCGCTTGTGCAGAGCCCTGCCTTCAGGCATTTCACCCCTAAATTGCTACTGGCTCGGAGAGGAGCATCCCGGAGAGCTCTCATCCTGCTTGCAGCCAGAGGGACCGGGAGATCTGGGGGGTGATTTCCCAGCCAGCACAGGTCCCTCCCTGCCCCCCAGAATAAGGCTGCCTGTGCCTCGCGTGCGAAGCAGACACAAGGGGAAACACCGGTGGTCTAGCTACGGGGGGAACAAAAAGTGCCGTGTTTTTTTTTTTAGCTCCTGTGGAAGGAAGGGAAGGCACAAGGTCTGTCTTTTCTCTGGGCCCCCTCCGAAGGAGAATGGGTATTGTCTGAGCGGTTCCTGCAGCCCGCTCTGGCTGAGCTTTCCCACCCAAGGCACAGGGCCTCGGCTCCCTCTCTAGGCCTGTCCATCCGAGCAGGTCGCAGTGATTTTGGAGGGTGGTTTTGGGCGAAACCCACTGGTTTGCTGCCGGGCTTCATGCAGGAGCATCTTGGGGCTCTCATTATATGTGCGTGGCTCTGGCTGTGGTCGGAGGCAAGGCGCTGCCCCGGTTTTGCACTGCAGGGGCAGCAGGGATGCTCCTTCCCTGGGCTGGAGGAGCAAGCAGGGGCCGCCCTGGCCACCTCTGCCACAAGTCCCCAAGCAAAGCAGCTTGTGCTGGGGTGCTGAGGGGCTGCCCCGTGGACTGACGGGTGGTGGGGCTGTCCTGGGGAGCGAGCCGGGTACCCTGCACACCTCCTTACGGCGCTGCTTTTCCTCCCGCAGGATATTTGTGCTGGGCATTGGATTTTTCACCCTGTGCTTCTTGATGACGTCTCTGGGAGGCCAGTTCTCAGCCAAGCGCCTGGGGGACTCGCCCTTCACCATCCGAACCGAAGGTAAGCACAACTCTGCGCCCATCCTGTCCCCCCGATGCTCGATGACTGCCTGTGGCCCAGCCGAGGAGTGCTGGGGATGACGATAGGATGGTGCTTGGTACACCCCAGAGCTCCCTCCAGTCCCTCTGCATAGTCACGGAGCCATCAGGATGGGTTTGCAGCCACGTGGTGAAAATCTGGCTGTTTGCATCCAGAGCTGTGCAGGCAAAGCAGGAGCACAGGTGTCAGGGTGTGGAAGATGGACCCCGCAGGGTGATGGGGAAGCACCAGGGCTTGGGGCTGGCAGGATGAGACCCACAGGTGATGGTGGTGGTGCGGGTTACATGGGCTGCACCTAGTCCCATGTGAGGGGCTGTCTCGGGTGCTCAGAGGGCTCTGTGGTTTGGGGCAGTTTTGGTCTGCAGGGAGTGGAAATCATTCCTTAGAGAAAGGAAAACAAAAGGCCTTTGATTTCCTGCAGGTTCTGAAACATTGGAAGCAAAGCATCCCGGTTTTAGCAAAACGTCCTGACGGGTGCTCTGTTAGCATCCCTGTCCCCTTGCTGAGTGCAACCAGTCTGGGTTACGCTTTCAAAAGTCTGGTTAGGAGGGATTTCGGTCTGCTGGGGATGAGAAGCTGCATACGAGGAAGGTGGGCAGAAGCCTGTGGATAACTGCTTCGTTGTGGTTATCCTTTTAGAAGACGTGTGCTTAAAAAATTCACCTGCCTGGGACATTCCCCCCTGTCCCAGGAGATCCCCAGCACCCTCGGGAGCTTGCAGAGAAGGAGGAGAAGGGGGGGACACTGGAGGGGCAGAAGTCCCTGGTTCCACCCCCAAAAAACTTTATAAGGCTGGTGCAAAACTATAGCAAAAGGGCAGTTATTCAGCCTCTTCATCCCCTTTCTGGATGCTGTAGTGGGGTCAGTTTTCCCATCCTCACTCTGGTCACCAATTTAACCCAAACCTGAGTCCCCTGACTCCCACCTTTGCGTGTCTCATTTGCCAGGTGAGATGGATCAGGGAGCAGAAGGAACCTTTTATCACACCTCTGACTCACCCATGCGCCCTGCTGTAGGAGATTAAACCGAAATGTGTGAGCTGCCTCCCCTTGCTGCATCTGAGCTCTGGGGTGCTCCTCGCCGGCAGGGAGAGATGTCCCCTGCTCTGCTCGGGGGCTGCACGGTCTGGGTGTGTTTCATTTATAAAAGAGAAAAACGTCTGTGACTTCAGTCTTCTAATTTTTCACGTCTTCGATTAGTCTGTAACTCCAGCCAAGGCAAGTGCTGCTTTGTTAGGAAGCTCAGAAATTGAGACTAAATCCTTTCTAAGTCACTGGATGGATCTGCTGAACTAGTTTACTGCTTCCAGACAAGTTGCTGCAGATCTGTCTCCTGTTTTGTCTCTTGTTGGGGAAGGTTAGGTCCATTTATTGTCTAACAGGCCACCTGGAAGAGGAGTTCTCCTCCCCTGTACTGAAGGAGGGGTGCTGTTTGGTGCTGGGGTCCCTGCACGTGGGAAAACACCAAGGAGGAGACATCCAAAGCCCCTCTGGGTGATGCGAGGCGCAGAAACCTCGGTTAGAGCTCTGGGTCTGCTCTGCTTGGGGCAGGGCCGTGAGCCCGACCCCATGGAGGGATGCTGAGCTGCGCAGGAGCCCTGTGGAAGGGGGTGAGGGTCAGTGGGACAGAGACGGATGCACTTTTATTAGCTCCGTGAGGTCTCAACGGGTCTGTTTGAATAATACATGGGCATTTAATTAACACATGTTTTGGATCCTGGGGAAACCCAAGAAATATTGCCGGTTGTTATCATTGCTCTTAAGATGCTGGGCTGGAGACGAGCTCGGAGGAGCAGGTTAATTTTGCTGGGCTGATTAGCAACGGTGGGAAGTGGGACAGCGCTCACAAACCTGCACGGGTCCAGGCCCAGTGGCTCCGGAGAAATTCCTGGGTGTGTGCTCAGATCTGCCAAGCCTCCTGGCACGGTTTTGGGTGTCCTGGGACAGGCTCCCCATCTACAGAGAACCGAGGTCCTCTGGAGTGCTGTCTGTCTGAGCAAGGGGTGCTTGGGCTCCTTGTGGCGCTGGGTTTAGCAGCCCCTTCTGAGCATCATTCGTTAACAGATTAATTTCGTGTTGCAAGCCAGCAGCATCCTTCCCCATCTGCTTGGCCGTGGGCTGCTTCACCAACATAGCAGGTGGGTTTACCGGGGTGCTTGGCTAGCCAGGGTCTGATCCTGCTCTGGTCCTCGTGTCGGTGCTGGTTGTGTCTGCAGGATGGAACCGCAGCATCCTGGCCTGCCAGGTGTGAGCAAAGCATCCCCGGTGCCAAAATTTGTGGGTGGCTGTGGAGAGCCAGGGGTTGGTCCCAGCACCCCGGGGCTTCAAAATAATTAGCGCTGGAGAAATCCTGCTGGCTTGTGGAGCATCCCTAGTGGTGCTGGTTTATAACCCAGGCTGGGGCTCTTCCTGCTTCTCCCCCATGTCCTGCCCAGCCCAGCCCTGCCCCTTGGGTGCTGCAACCCAAAATCTGCCCCTGGGTCTGACGTGTGCCCACCCAGAGGGTGCTCTGAATAGAGCAGGGAGCTTAGGGGAATGGCACGGACTCACCCAGAGCTGTCCTGGCTTCGGAGCTTTGTGAGCAACAATCAAAGCCAAATGAAGACAGATGTAGGGCCGGAGCGTGAAAAGGAGAAACGGATAATGTCACAATCTAGGAGTTAATCCCATTTTTAATTTTATTTTTATACGTGAATCCGCTTCTAAGAGGTTTTCTCCAAGTTTCCCGGTGTGTGCCGGAAATCATTCCTCGGATGGGTTCTCTGCCTGGCGGTTCGATGCAGCAGAGGCTTTGCCTCTTAACGATAAATAAAAACCTTCAGAAATGCGAGTTATTTTATCCTAATCCGCTGCCGTCAAGTAAACACAGACAAAGGTTCCTTTGTTTTGAAATGGCCACCGAGAGAATTTGTTCTACAAACAAAGATCTAGATTAGAAAAAGAGAACAGACAAGTCTATAAATTTTGAATGTGGGAGACGCTTTGGGAGCAGCTCGAGACTCGAGAGATTCAGGTTTCTGTGCCCTCGTCTCTCCTCCTGCTTAGAATTTAAAATGTTGTGTTTTTTTTTTTTTCTCCTTCCCTAGCATCTCTTTCTGCTTTGTTTTACTGCTGGAGTAGAGCTGGCCTGGGGCACGGGTCTGATCCTAAAACCTCACCAAAATGTTTAATGGGCAGAAAGGAGCAGCGAGTGCTGGCAGGGTGACGGCAGCTCTGGGGCCCTGGGCTGGTCTCGGCGATGATGCACAGCCTGCTGCTGCGGGGCTTAGCAGAAGGAAATAGGTTATTAAGTGTTAAACCATGATTACAAGTGGCTGGAATATTGCCTGCAACCGCTGCAGCTAGTTTAAAAGTGGCAGGACTTCTGGTTGTTATTTTTTCCCCCATACGCTGGGGTGGAAGGTGCTGCAGGGACGCGCAGCAGCCCCGGGGGTGTGTAGGACGGGTCTGAATTCCCAAACCAGCCCTCGCTGCTGGCTTGTGCCTGCTGCTGGCTCCGAGAGTCTGGACCGAAGTTCTGCTGCTTCTGGCGGTGCTTGGGTGTGAGTGCTTTGAGTGGCTCTCGTACACACCTTTGGGATGTGGTTGCTGGCTGTGCGCTCACTGGTGCTGCTCCTGCAGCTGCCTCTCTGACCCAGCCTCAAGTGGTTCCTGTCCGGGCCGATGTTCGGCTTGAGAAGCTCAGCACTTGCCTTTTTCCCCCCAAAAACAATCCCCCAGCAGCATATCTGGATGGCTTCCTGCTGGTGACCACAGCTCCCGCGTTGTGTTTTCTCAGCCCCATGGGAAACGAAGGAAGGGAAGGGTGGTGCTGAGCTGCTTTTAGAGAGCAAGCTGGAACAGGCAGGCGAGCAGGGGTGAAGCACGTCCTCTGCAAGGCTGCTGCACTTCATCCTAGGTTGCTGAAATGTGTTTTGGGGGTCTGATCTCCTTGGGGCTGAGGATATTGGACAGCTTGTGGGATGAGTACCAGGCTTCCCAGGCAGCCCCATCCCCAGTGCTGCTTTCCTGGGCTGCCAGGATGGCTTTGGTTCGTTGCACAGGACTTCAGGGCTCTCGGTAGAGGGCCAGCAGCCAAGGCACTTTGTGCTGGAACCGGTACTGAGCATCACCTGGTGGAAATCCCCCCTGCCCTCCTGAAACCAGCCCTTGTCCTGTTTTACAGCTACCAAAGCTCTGCGCCTCTCCTGAGGTCGTGGCTTGCTCTGGATCCTGGAGTCTCACCTGCTTAAAGCAATTTCTTCCCTCAATGAACACAGAAGTGGAGAGGTTGTTTAGGGCTGTGCAGCACAGCTCAACACCTTGGTGCTTGTGGTTCCTCCCTCAGGAGGAGGGATGCTCACGGAGGGGAAATCGTGCCGCAGAAGATAATGGTGAAGGTTGCTCAGGGTTTTGTAGGGCATCTCTGCCGTTCCGGAGTCACAGTACCATGAAACGACGGGATCTCGTGTTCGTTCAGTCCCCTGAATGGCTCCCCGAGGAGCTGAGCAAAGAGGCCAAACAGAAATGTGAGAACCGACGTGATCCCCTGAGAGGGGTCCTTTGCTCTCGCTCCTGCTCCTGCCGGCTCCCCTCCCGCTCCGGCAGCTCCCCGGCTGGATTAGCCTGGCCAGATACCGCCGTCGTTTGTTCTCGCAGGAGATGCGGAAAGGTCAAGCTCAGCATCGCTAATGATCAGAGGGAGCTCGAGAAACTGTCGTCCTCCTGCAGCTCGGGGAGGAGGAGGAGGTGCGTGCATGGTCCTGACCCCTGTGTAGAGCTGATTGTGCGGGGGTGGCTCGGCTCTGCTTGCGGGATGAGGGGGAGCCTGAGGCTTGCGGGGAGCCTGAGGGGGGTTAAAACAGCACACAGATGTCTGTCCTTATATATCCCAGTTCCCTCTGTCCTGGGAAGGGTTATTGCTGCTTATGCCCCTGCCTTCAGGCAGGGAATGAGGTTATTTTAATGGAAACGTGGCTTGGGACCAGCAAAATCCCTCCAAGTAGCTTTGCCAGCCCCTCTCATCTGACCCATATGGGTCTTGCTGGAGAAAACCCCCTGGGAGCAAATGCCTGGGCTGGAGATGTAAGGCACACGTGTACCCTTCCAGCGATGCTCACCTTCCCTTTGCTTTCAAAAAGTCTTGCAGGGTTATAAATTTGTCTTAATGCCTTTACTGCATGCTGATGATGCCAGGAGAACTGCTTGCGAAGTCTCGTGTCACCAAGTGGCAGTGATGGGGGGACACGAGCAGAGTGAAGGACGGAGCTGGGCAGGTTCGGCTGGGCAGACTCAGCAATAATTATTCCCAGTTTCTTCCCGGGTGAGTTACAATTCTCCCCAGGGCTGCTCTGGCTATGTTTTGCCGTTGTTTGCTGAGCGGGGCCGGATAACCATCTGCAGCGGCTTGTAAGCACCTTGTCAGGATCCACCGCTGGAGCGTGAGCGCTTCGCCCGGGCAGCAGCGGGGCGCTTGTGCAGGCGGAGGGACGGGAGCGCTGTCGCAGCACCGTGACCTGAATTCAGATTTGGCTTATGCAAAACTCTGGCAAAAGGCAGCGGGAGGCCCCCCTGTCTGATATCTACCCCAGTGGGGTGGCTGGTAGCTTCCCCAGGTCCCTGGGGCGGGTGCTGGTGGCACCAAGGCTGCTAGGAGGGCGTGGGTCCTGCATATCCCCACAGCTTATTTCTGCTGCATCAAGAGCTGGATTTGAGTCTGCTGGAGCTTGCAGGCAGATGGAGGGATGCCAGCAAGGTGAAACCCGCCTGGAGAAGTGTGCCAGGCAGCTCTTCGGTACCCGGAGCCTGCCTGCAGCTGCGGGTGATGTCCTACAGCCCCTGCAGCGCCTCGTGGCCGGCTCTGCTGCTGCTGCCCCATCCGAAGCAGCTCCGAGCAGCCGGCTGGTGCTGGAAGAGGCTGCCTGGCCAGTGCCAAGGCAAACCGGCCGGTGCTGGAGCACCTCCTTGGCTCGGGAAGCCTGGAGAGCTTCCTGCTTGCCCTTCCTGCCTGGAGAAGCTGCACTGTGGCGGCTGCTGCAGCTCAGGACCACCTCCTCCCTGCTGCCCTCCGGTCCTTTGTAGGGAACGGAGATGCCGAAGCAAGGCAGATCCCAAACGTGGAGTAAGGGCTTTCTGCCTCCCCCCCAGCCCCGCACCCTGCTGCTCCTGGCAGATGCTCGGGTGCTCCGGGGGCTCTTTTAAGTAGATAACACTGCATGCGGCTGCAGTGATGACTTCTGCTGCTCTGGCTGTTGGGTACGGGGAGGCTTTGTTAATTATTGCTTAACGCCATGCTGGGTGCTGAGAAGTGGCCGCGGGGAGCGGCTGTGGGTGGCAGCGGCTCCGTCTGGGGTTGCGAGTGCTGCTGGCACCAGGATCGGGTGGAAAAAGTGGGGTTTGGTTAAAATACCCATCCTCTCCTTGTGCCTGAGTCTTCTGGCGTCCCCTGGGATGCCAGGCGGGGAGGCAGCAGTGGTAGCAGAGGGGCTGGGGGTGCCGTTCCCTGTGCTCCTGGGCTGCTGCACGAGCCCGTGCTGCCTGTTGGGCGCTTTGGTCCCAGCTCAGTGTACTTGGGGTACACGTGCTGGGCTCGAGTCTCCAGCCCCCTTCTGAAAAAGGAGCTTAAAGTGGAAGTGTAACACTTTACAGCTCTTATTAAATTGCTATTCCAGGCAGGGAAATGAGTGCTGTTGAAATAGGGGGAAAATAAAGACATCAGTGGGGGGGTCCCCGTTTATCTCTGAATGGCTCAGGTGTGTTAGCTTTGAGGTGGTTTCTCCCAGTGGCAGTTTTTGGGGAGGGATGGGGCACCCAGCCTGGTTTCTGTGTGCTTGAGGAGGGCTCAGCACCCAGTCCACTGGGATGCACACAGGAGTAAGATGCAGGTGCTGCTTTGCAGGGTGAAGAGGTGTGAAATGGAGCCGGAGGCTGAAGAGGTGGTTAAGGCCTAACCCGCCCTGGGCGCACGTCTCCTCCTGGAGTGCCCACTTGGTACAACCACTGCCCAGAACTGGACGCCTGCAGGCTTGAAAACATAAATTAAAACGCCACCAAACTTCCTGGAAGGCAGCAGTGCTGATTCACGAGCCATAAATTGATGGAGCAGCAAATTGTGATGGGGTGGGAGCGGAGGTGAATGATGGTCCTGGCGTGTGCCATGTCCTCAGGGGCCGCTGCGGGGCTCAGGAAGCTCACGCTGTCCCCTTGGTCCTTGTCCCTTTGGGGTGAGCACTTTGTCCAAGCAAAGCCCAGGGCTGTGGCCCCCTCCTGCCCACGTCCCCCCCGTGTCAGACCAGCAGCGTCCCACTGGCCCCCGGCGCTCCATTATCTCCGTGAGCAGCGGATCCCCGGGGAATGATTAAATCAATTAATTGATTTTCTATAGCTCCTAAGGAAGTCAAATGGCGTTTCCATCAACCTGCGATGAGCAAACACCCCACCACAGCCAGGAGGAATGCTAATGGCTCTCTGTGCTTTTATTACCCCTTTCACTTCTAAATCAAAATTCATCCTGAGCCAGGGAGGCAGCAGGTACTTCAGAAAAGAAAGCTAGCACAGCGGGAACCAGAGCAGCCTCTAAAAGCTGGATTTTTCCCCACTGATTTATTTGTTGCTGTGGCCAAAATGGGGGCCCAGGGCTTCATCCAGCCCAGGCGGGTGTTAGCTGAGCCCCTTCCCATGGCTCTGCTGATGCCCTGCTGGCAGGATGCGGCCACTGAGCGGGGTGGTTTGGAGGGAGGGGTGATTTCTTTGCCCCTCTGAAACGCAGTGGCAGGCTGCCCGGAGTTGTTTGGCCGGTAGTTTTGGCTGAAACAAAACCGGTGGTCATTTTGGGAATGTTAAATTAGGAAAGCTCTCAAATGTGAAGTCGTAAATAAAGCTGCGGAGCTGGGCGCGCGGTGCGGAGGAGGGAGAGGATGGGGCGTGTGAATGCCAGCCTGGAGTCCTTTGAGCCAGTTTCCTGCCATCCATGGCACACTGGCTCCCAAAAATGCCATTTTCCCTGGGCCAGCAATGGGGGCTGCAGGAGAACCAGCTGCTTAGGTGTCCGTGCCCTCGTGGGATGCCTCTCCTGTAAAGAGGATGGATGAAGCGATGTTGGGGCTGCCCCCCTGAGCGGGGGTCCCAGCTCCAAATCCGGGGTCCAGCTTTGCCCCCCGGTGCTGAATGCACCCCGCACAGGCCCGGAGCCCCGTGTCCTTCGGGCTGGGGCACCGCCGTGACCGCGACTGATCCGGTCCTTGTGTTTTAGGAAGCAATTTAAAATCGATGTTAATCTTGTTGTTTGGAGCAGCCTCGCCTGCGGCGCGAGGTGTTTGGAGCGCTGCGGAATAGCTTAAGATGCAATTTAAAATAGCGCTGGCTGGCAATAGAGGAGCAACTAAAAATACCCTGCAAGCACTCATTAAAAAACAGTGAAGAGGGGGATGGGGAAGAGTTTAAAAAAAAAAAAAAGTTAAATAAATAAAATGCTGACCTGCAGCTTGTGCTGGGGTTGGGCGTGTTCTAGTCCTCTCTCCCATGGGACTGCTGGGGACAGGAGGAGACGACCGGGCTTGTTTTCCCTGCGGGGTGACAGCTTGTGGCAGGACTTCTGCGACTGTCCCCGTTGCCCCCAGGGCAGATCTCTGTCCCTTGGTGGGTGGGAGGGTAAAGAAGTAATAAAAATGGGGAGGGAACAGCCCTACGCTCTCCATAGCGGTAACGAAACGCTCCTGTCTATAAATGCAAGTGTCTGTTTGTACTGCTCAGCCTCCTGCCTCTTCTTATTTCTATGGAAATACGGAGCGGGCACGTGTTAGCGGGGAGGTACGGAGCTGCAGCCTGGTGCTGTGCATGTTTCGGTGCGGATGGTGGGGGAAAGGGGAGGCGATGGGGTGGGGGGGAGCTCCCGGAGCCCCCTCTGCTCCCTGCCAGGCATGGACACAGGTCGGTGAGCGAAGGCTGCCTCTGAGGAGGAGGTGAGGCCGGAGACCCCAAAGGGACCCGGGCACCACTAACTTGGGTCTACCCTGGGGCTTCCGTGGTGCTGGGCCTCTGGGCTGCGATTTGAACGGATTATATCGGGGCCAGCCCTGGCCTAGTTGGCTCTGTGGCCTTTTAAGCCGCTTGAATCAAAATCGATGGCGAAGGTAAATAGAGGAGTGCAGGAGAGCAGCAGGGGGCTTCTACTTTGCTCCCTTGGAAGCAGCGAAGGTGGCCACCCGCTCTCCATCTCCAGCTGGCTCTCCATCTCCAAGCCTCCGTGGTTCGTTGCTTTAGGACCAGCCACGGGGCCAGCTGCTGGCCCAGGACAGCGCAGGCTGCCCCGGGTGCATCTCCCAGCCGCTGTGGTCCTCGCAGAGGGTACGGGGCTGTAGGCTGTGGTTCTGCCGAGTAACCCCGGGAACATCTGCTCCTTCCTGCAGTCCGCTCCTTCAGGAGCGTGCTGTCCTTTCGAGGAGTTTAAGTAGCCTAGAGTTGTCTTTTAAAGGAGAAAAACAAAGCAAAGCAAATGATGCTTTAGATTGAAATTAATTCAGCTGGTATTTTCGGTGGATGTAAGTAATATCTTACCATCTCTGAGCAAATTCCCTTCTCGTAGTGGAGCGTTCAGCTGTTGCAAGACAGCCAGGCAGGGATGTGACTTATGTCTGAGAAGGAGGAAAAAAATCCACAGCAAATCAGCCATGTTATGAACAGCAGAGAGATATTGCAGAATCGCATTTTAAATGTCAGGAGGATGTTCAGGGCTGTGGAGAGGTGGGTTGAGGCTGTGCCTCGGTTTCCCCAGCACGGGAGGCTTTTGCTCCCCTCGAAACTGGGCTGGTCTTTGGGTAGAAAAGCCCTGTGCAGGGCAGTGTGAGAAGGACCAAGGTGAGGTGCCACCACTGCACCCCTGGGGTGGCGCTGGGGTCCTGCACCCACGAGGAGGGAAGCACAAGGGATGCAGAAGGCTGGGTGCCACCCCAAGCACTGTTTCCCCAGCACATTCCTCTCTTTTCCCCAGCTCCTCGACATGAAGCCGGGGCTGATGGGCTGGTGCTGAGCAGCGTGAGACCCGTCCTGGGCAGGATGGGGCCGAGGTGACCCAGGGATGGGAGCTGCCATCTGGGTGCAGGCCCTGAGCAGGGCCGGGAGGCTGAAATCAGCCCAAGTGGCTAAGGGGACCATGTTGCTCAGTGAGGGTGCTTCTCCCAGGGGGTTTCAGCTCCATTTGAAAACCTGGATCAGCGCTGGGTGGGGACAACTCAGAGTAATGGTGTGGCAGCCTGGGGCGGCATGGCGAGGATGCTTAGGGTCCCAAAACGTGATGCTCCAGCAAGAAAACCTCCTTCCCATGTGCTGCTCTCCCCCAGCACAGCCTGGACTTTGCCAGCTCTGCCCCACTCCCTCTCCAGAGCCCCCAGCCCCACACTGGGCTCTTATGCAGCCCCCACCAAGATACCCAGCACCGAATTTTGCTGTCCCCACCGGGGCCACCTGCACACGGAGCAGGATCCACCTGTGTGCTTCCTGGTTCCTGCTCCTGCAGCTTTTGGTGCCAGGTGAGCACGCGGGTGGGATGCTCGCCCAGAGATGCGTTTGCTCCGAGAAGGTGCTTTAAAGACACCGGTGTCATTATTGCCTTCCCCGGGGATCTGACCCATCCGAATCTGAGCATATTGGCTCTCTCTTCCCGCAGTTCTGCAGAGAAACTATTTCTTCTTCCAATAGATATCACCCGGAGGGGATGCTTTCTTTTTTTTTCCCCTGATTTCATCCAATTACTTAGCTGTACGCTCTTCTGAAACACCATAAATAATTCTCCTCCCTCTGCTGTGTTTACCAGCATGTCTCACGAAATCCAGTAAGATATGATTGATTGCAATCATTATTTCATAGTGCTACTATGAAAACCTCTGTCAGGTTCGGTGATTGCCTTTAAAGAGTGTCTGCCGCTCAGAAAACTGTCAGAAACCTGTCACACTTTGGCAAACTCCAATTAATCCGTTGAGCAGTTTTACTTGTGTTTTCTCTCCCATCATTGCTGATTATCAAGGGTAATTAGAATATTTCTCTTTTGTAATTAGCAGCTCTCTCGCTCTTTGTTTTTTAGAGGGAAGTTGCTTGCGAGGCTGTTTCGCTGGGTTTTTGTGCTGTTGGTTCAGGTTTGGGTTTTTCCTGCCTCCTGCCGTGCTCTCGAGGATCTTCATCGTGGGTTTAGGGGCTCAAATCCCCGCAGCCAGGCAGGCAACCCCTACCCCGGGCGGGTGTTTGGGGACGTGACATCTTCTGAGCTTGCTGGCGGGTGGTTTTAAGGAGTTTTATTTGAGAGGGAGCTGGCAAAATGCAGGTGGGGGCTTGGGGGCAGCGCGGTCCCTGCCTGGCTGCTGCGAGTGCCCGCGTCGGGGTGACAAATGAACCCCGGCTCCTGCGCGTTTTAAAAAGAGTGGCTTCAGCACTTTTCCTCCTTTCTTTGGGGTTTTTAATGAGGCAGGCTTTCCAAGAGATGTAATAATGGTTGCCAAAAATGTCAAATTGTCCTCGTTATCCTCCTTAAGCTCCTGGAAAAACAACAACAAGGGGAAAAGCCAACCCCGGCAGAGGAGAGGTGGCGATGGGCACAGCTTGGACTTCACTTCAGGAGCCAGGGGAGGGCACGGTGGGGGGGACACATGTGCCAGGACAGCCCTGCATGAAGGGTGAGACCCCCCCCGGCACAGGGGGGCTGCAGCAGGGTCCCGGGGGGGTTGCGATGTGGGAGATGCCCACGGGTGACCCCAAGGGGCTTGCTGGGGAGGTGGTGGCCCCCTGGGAGGGCTTTTCCTGGCTCTTCTCCATGGGGGCCAGCTCCCTGCGTGTGCCTGGGTGTTAATAAGGGGCAGAGCTGGTTGCTGCCTGGGCTTTGCGAGCAGCCATTTAAATTTCAAACGAGCAGCACGGCTAAATGAGCGTTCTTAATTAAACGAGTGCAGCCTGGCTACAAAGCGGGGCGGCAGGCCGGCTCTGAGCGGCGAAGGCGGCAGCGACACTAAATCATCCCTGCTCCCCTGCCGGGATCTCCCTCGCCATTTCCCAGCAGAGCAGCACGGCTGTGGGCTCCCGATCCACCCAGGACACATTTTCGGGGTGGATTTTTTGACTTAAGCCCATTTCAAAATGTTTTTGTTGACCATGTCTTTGCCGTGTTTGCCCAGCTGTGTCTGGGGACGTCCCTGGACAGAGCAAATTGAGCTCCGGGGTCCAAATTTCCACTTTTGACCCCCACAGCATCTTTTAATTGTGCATTTTTCAGCAGTTCTGCCTTTTAGTGAGAAAGGCTGTGACTCCTGCCCCACCCAGAGGATTGGGCTCTGGCTTGGGTGATAGGGTAGGCAAAGGTGGCTGCTTCATTCCTGGACCTGGCCAGGGTGGTCTGGGGCTGCTCAGGACCATGGGCACCCACTGATCCAAGCAGAAATCTCCAAGTCCTTGCCATGGGAGTGCAGGGAGGGTTTGAAAGTCCCGGGAATGGATGGGACAATTTATTTATTTTTTTTTGGAATTGCTTTCACTCTGTTTTTCTTCCATTTTATTGGATAGTGTCAGGAAAAAATAATGTGTTGTTGATAATCTTAGCCAAGCGGCAAGATTCCTGCTGGCCTTGGCGAGGTCCTGCTGGCCTGCCATCAGCTTCCCGTAGGGTTTAGGGCTCGGATGTAACCTTGCTCAGGTGCATGTGGCAGCAATGCGATGCTCTCACAGCACCCACGGAGCTGCTGGGGCGAGCACCTAGCGCTGCCCGGCTCTGTGGGGTGCTCAGGAGCCTGGTGCAGGGGGGGGACGTGGGTGCCGAAGCCCCCGGATCAGCTGTGGTGCCTGATGCAGCCCTCCCGTATCGGAGCTGGGAATCCCCCCTGCTGCCTGCACGGTGCCAGCACTGCAGCACCAGGAGTCAAACCTTGGGAGATTTCCTGGGGCAGCCAGATCCCAGCACGGCCATAAAACACCACGGTCATTTGGATGCCACCAATGTATAGGTCCCTGTTCTTCTTGACGTGGGCAGGGGGCTGCACTCTGACCTTCCTACAGCTGGGTTTGTGCCCGTCTGCAGCAGCAGGGGAGGTGCCCAGATCCCGATAGCCCCCCGCAGCATCCGTCTGTGCATCTCCTGCGGCTCCGTAAACGAAATGTGTGCTGCCTCTTGACAAGCACATGTGCGTGGAGATAAGCTAAACGGGAGAAGTTTGGGGATTATGCGCTGATTAAGTTATTGCGGACATGAAATGAAGCATGCTGAGATGAAACGGGAGCTTTATTTTCCATTCCTTGGCTCGGGGCTCGGGGATGCCTGGCACTAAGCAGAAGATCAAACCAGGACCCCGCGTGTTGCCGGTCCGGGGGCTCAGGGAGCTCGGCTGCCAGCAATTTCAGCACAATGTTGGTCAGTGTCGTGCCAGCCCGAAGCAAGCAGAGTGCAAAATGGGGCTGGGAATCGGGGGTTTTTCCCTGCTGGAAGAATTTGCTAAGATGCAATGCACAAACAGTGAGCTATTTCCAGCGCCTGGGGCACCTATCCTGTAGTCGGTTTGGGTAGAAAAGATTTTTTTTTTCCCTGCAGTAGGAAAACGTGGTGCTGCTGGGAGGATGCGTTGAGGGAGGAGCGGGGATTTGCTCTGTTTCTCGTGCTTTTCCCTAAACATCCCCTTTAGGCTGCTGCCAAAGGCAGGATGCTGGGCTAGGTGGGTCTTGCAGGGTGAAAAATAGAAGCGTGTAACAAAAGGCTGCTTGTTTAGTGCTCAAGAATGAAGTTTGGTTTCTGTAAGCACTTGGGACAGGCAGGGTCGGGTGGGTGTGCCGGGAGTTTGTGCCCAGAGAGGCAGGTGAGGACAGGGCTGGGGCTGGTTAATGGGATCTGCAGCAGCCCGGATAAATTCGGGCACAGGCAGGGATTAGTCTGAGCTCTGCACCTTGGGTACGATGATGGGTATGGGGCTGCAAAGCCAGGGAGGGGATGTGCAGGGCACTGAGATGGCCCCAAACCCACCGAGCCCACCTGGGGGGCACAGGGGCAGCACTGTGGGCAGCTCGGGGCTGAAGCATCGCGGGGTGGTCTCGCTGTCTCATTGCCCGGCTCGGTGCCCTGCGGCAGCGCCCGGCTGTGACCGTGTCCCCTTGCTCTTTGTGCCCCTGCAGTGATGGGCGCGCTGGAGTCCCGAGGGGTGCTGCGGCGAATGAGCGACATGCTGGAGCTGCTGATGAAGAGGATGGACATCCTGGCCAGGCTGGAGAACAGCACTGACTTCCACAAAGGGGACGAAGCGCGCTTCCCTCTGGACAGGTCAGTCGGCTGCACTGACGTCCCGTGCGGCCCCGGGCACCGCTGCTGGCCTCTGGATCACGGGCACGGGGGATTTGCAGAAGCAAAAATCCCCCCAATGTGTTCAGCGGTGTCAAAACTCCCGGGCTGAGCTGCTGGCAAAGCTCCCCAGGGCATGGGACTTGGGGAGATCTGCATCGGTGGTGTTTGCCTTTCCTGGAAAGTTTTTTTTTGGGGAATTTCTGAAGTTACCATGAACTTGGGGGTTACCTGGAGCACCTGTCCCTGCTGCTGGTGTCGCAGTGTGGAAGAGCATCTCTTCACCGCTGTGCCGTGGCAGAGCTGGAGCTGGGTTAGAGCAGGACATGGTGCAAAGGGGGCTGTCATCCCTCTGCTATCAAACCCCGGAGCGAGCTCTGCTGCTCTGTGCTCATGTTCTCCCTGCAAACACGTCTCCATCGTGCTTGCTGCCGCTGCAGGAGCACCGCAGGGGATGGGTTGCCTGCAGATGAGGCTCCAAATCGGTGCCCAGGTGATGCCTGGAGCCATGGGGAGGATCTGGGAAATCCCAGCCTTGCTCCTCTCATCATCCACCCCGTGCTGCTGTGTCCTGCGGAGGGTAAGGAGGTGTCACACCTCCCATGCAGGCAGCAGCCCCAGGTGGCAGGCAATTGTATGGTCTGTCCAGGATGCAAAGCAATAAAAATAAAACTAATAGGGCTGCGAAGGGAACAAAGCCTGGGTGTCCTGCCTGGCACCGAGCCACCAGCCCCACAGCTTCCTCTCCCGCCCTCTCCATCCTCCCTTTCGGAAACACCAAGCTGAAACAGCCACCGAAATGACCGTGGTTTGAGACACGGGGCTGAGATGTCCAGCCTTGGAGCCGAGCGAGGCTAAAAATGAAATAGCAGCAAACTGGCCAGCCCTGAAATGCTCGTGGCATGGCACCAGTGCAGTACATGGGCTGTGTCCGTGCCATGTGCCGATGGCGTGAGAGGTGCCATCAGCCTTCAAATCACAACAAGCTGATTTACCAAAGAGACAAAGAGACTTACCTTTTGCTAGGGAGGTTTTAAACATTTATTCATACTAATTTGCTGTCACTCCATGGCCTGCAAAAATATAGTAGGTAAAGGAACTCGAATACGGAGGGGCAGAGGTGGAAAAAACCAAACCAAACCAAAAAAAAAAAAAACACCAAGGGGCAGTGCTTGTGGCAAGCTCTGCAAGGTTGGGAAAATGCAGAGCAGGCTTTGCTCAGGCAGAGATCCCGGTGACACGGTGCAGGGATGTGACGCACAATTGTCCCCGCTGCCCTGCACCTTGTCACCGAGGCCACCGCGGGTGCTGCTGCGTTTTGCTTTTGCTCGGCGGCTGGTGAGGGTTTCTGCACCTCGGTGTTTCCACGATCATTTCCACTCCTCTCCCTCGCTTTCCTTCCGAGTCTCTTCTGCACCTCTAATGGAAAATAGAGTAAGAGAGCCTGCAATTAAAGGCTGGGCTGCGCTGAACTGAGTGCACGCACGAATTAAAGCTGCACAGGAAGCCTGTGAGTGCGCGCTCTTGCCTTTTCAGTAATGTAATTTTAACCACTGAAAAATATCATTTGTCTGTGTGATGGTGGCTGCTGGGGATGTTGTCGTCGCGGGGCTGGCTGACGGCTGGGGGCACGAGCAGGACAGCAGAAATCCTGCCCAGGAAGGGATGTGGCTGCTAGACTGGAAGGCGCTGGCTCCCATTTGACGATGTTTTTGGCCAATTTCTCATTAAAAGAACGAACAATTCCAGGTTCCGGTAATTGCTGTACATCAGCAGCCAAAAGATGAACCTAGAAGCGTTTATGTGGGCTGGTGGCGATCGCTTTGGAGGGAAATCTCACGTTGGGTGGCGGCAGCCCTGTGGAGCTGCTTGTCCCAGGTGGGTCCAGGGTGGTCTCGGGCACTTCAGAGGGACGAGTGGCTCTTGGTGACACGTGCTGGTGACACCTAGCAGTGACCCTGATGCGAGGGTGTCACAGCTCTGGGTTTCTAATGGCAGGGCTGAGGGGAGGATCTGATTCATCTGCTGAGTCTGGGGCAGACAGACCACGGAGGATGGGAGCTGATAGACCTGCTCAAAGCATCCTCTGGGTTTTGTGGCTGCTCTGAGATGGCACCGAGTGCTGGAAACTACAGCTTTCTCAGTTTTCAGGGGCAGAATATTCCTTGGCAGGGGTGACATCTTCCAGCTCATCACCTTTCGTTCCGTATAAATTGTCCCCTGGGAGCATCCCAAATGGCAGATGAAGCTGGTGGGGTTGGTGGTCCTTAATGTCTCTGAGCGCTTCCGAGCATTTCCTTTGTGCTTCCTCCTCCCCTGTAGCCCCTGGGGCTTGGCTTCGTTGTAGGGCCCCGAGGGGAAGGGGCTCCAGCAGCTGAGCCCAAGGCAGCCCCAGCCTGGGTGTGGGGTTGTTGGCTCCATCCCGGCCTCTTCCCTCTTCCCTCCCTCTTTGATCTCCCGTGACAGACTTGAAGCTGTCGGTGAACGCTGATACGATTAAAGGGTGATAATTTCAAAGGGATCTGATTCTTTAAAGCCCCTCTGGTTAGCACAGCTGCTGTGCCCATCCCCTTCCCGGTCAGCGCAAACACTGGTGCCCGCGACTCCGTCTGAGCAGCAGAGGATTGTTTCTCACCTTTCCAAAGTGCTCTCATGCCTATGATAGGATCTCCACCGAAATAGGAAGGGTGTGGGCTCGCAGAGCACCTCCTGGATAGGGACGAGCCCCCCGTGTGCTGTACAGAACCCCCTGCAATCTGCGGCGCAGCCTGTGCCCCCGCGCCAGCCCGGAGGGGTGGATTTCTGCAGGGAAAAGGACAGGGAGGAATCCAAATACGCGGGGTGTAATGAACCACCGGCCTTGGAAAGCCCCCCAGCAGTCAGGACAAGCAGCTTTACGCAGCTGGAAGGCTCCCCAAGATGGCAAAAGTCACCTTCAGCTCTGTAGGTGCTGTCTGGGGCTGGGCACGCGTGGGTGCCTCTGTGCATCGCTCCTGCAGGGCTTTAGAGACAGCTTTTGGCACACCCAAGTGTCCAAAATCCGACCTAGAGGAGGTGCCAAGGGTTTTTTTGGGAAGGTCCATGGCTCGTCACACTGGGTTAGGGGCACCAGCTGCAGCACCCTGCCTGCCCCTGGGTTTCCTGAGTCCCTTTTCCAGCCGTCCGTGCTCCCTGCCCCTGCGGGAAGGTGAGCGGTGGCTTTCACAGCGAGCGCCAGCAGGCTGCCAGTCAGCGGCAGGAAAATCAATGCCGCTGTTAATTGAATGCAACCCTCGTAAATCATCAGAGGGAAGGAAATTAGAAGTACTTATGGAAGCTTCCTGGAGAGCTGTTTGCTGGGCAGGGGAAACGTTAGCTTGCGGGGGAAGCACCGGGGCCCTGCTGGAAAGAGCTTGGGGAGGGATGGAGCGGGTGCGAGGTGGCTGATCCCAAATGGACCCCAAAAATGCCAGAGCTGGGGGGCTCGGGGAGCCCTGGTCCCTGTCCTGGGGCTGTCCCCACATGGTAGGTGGCAGCGGGGGTCCCAGGCCGGGGTCTGCATGCCAGTGCCCTGCCCTGCTGCCCCTCTCTTCCCTCTGCCCTGCGTAGTGGTTAGCAGACGAAGGGTGTTATTTGCTAATGACTGATTAATCTTCAAGCTTAATTACTGCCAGGGCTCAGTTAATTTCCACGCGCTTAAACTATTTGTTCTTGTAATCGTTACACGACTCCGAATTCCCCCGGTAATTACAGGTCGCACAGTGTGACACCGAACGGACGGGGTTCCTGCGTCCTGCCCGGCTCCGTTTGTCCCCGAATCGCTGCCATTGAGGAGTGCCTTGGGGACATCGCTGCTGATATTGGGGCCCCCCTGGCATCACCCGGCTCCTCTCCCCCCTTGCTCCTGGGTTTGCATCTCCCCAGCACCTCCAGCTCAGTTTGCTGTGGCCAGTTCCTCAGCGGGCTTTGCTTTTTGTTCATTTTCAGCCCAAAATGTCGATGTGCTGGGGGCTGCCTTACGCAGGGCTTTGCCAAGGAGGCTTCTCGATGGGTTAGTGCGTGGAGTTAACGTGCTCTCCTGGTGTTTTTGAGCTGTGCTTGAGTCACTTCAGGCGGCTTGCGGCTGGAGAGCCCTCGGCACCCGTGGGACACGGGGAGCATCCTCCCACAGTGCCCGCAGCATGGCCTCACGTGGGCAAAATGGGTATTTTTGTCTAACTTTTGGGCGAGTTGCTTTTGGATGTCGTCCTCAGCAGTCTGTCAAGGATGGTGACATCTCCAGGGCCCCCCGAAGGCCGTTTCTGGCAGCCTGCAGGCATTACACTGCCCGAGCGTGCAGCAAATACATCTGATTTATGCCCCAATCAAGCGAAGATTAAGGTACATCGAGGTGACTGAGCCCGTAACCCTCGTGTCTGCGACCCTTCGTGTTCACAGGAATAAAACTCGCGGATGCCTGTGCTTAGGGCTTGGCTCTGTTCTGCTCCGCATGGAGTTAGGGAGAGGAGGGCTTGTGGCTGCAGCCTCGTATCCTGCTCGGGAAGGATCCCTCAGCAGTTTATAGCATTCGTAAAGTATTTTAATTATCAATCTCAATTACACATTGCTGGCAAGCTCTGCTTGTGTTGAAGTATGCGCTGGGTGCTCGTTGCAGGGTTGCAATACCACCCTGACTGGGAAGTTGGTCAAGGTTTTCATCAGGGACCTTATTTCTTGGGAAATGTATTGCCTGCTCCCTGCAAAGGCAGAGGCTTCCCAAGGGGCACCGCAGCTCACTCAGGGCCTGAGCCTTTAAATGCATTTTTGTGCAAAACGTCACCTGCGGTAAATGGAAATTAAAATAAATCGAAGTACTTCGGTGAGGAAAATGCCCTGGTATTTACAACGTGATCCGTCATTCGGACAGCCGGGGCTGGTCGCCCGCGTGGTTTCCCTCCCACAATTTGCTGAAGTAGCTTGACTGGAGGAGCTCAGCAGCGGCTCTGCTCGTGCAGCATCCGATATTTGCTTCAAATGAGTTTCCCTGGCATGGTCCTGTCCTGAAATAATACATTCTCTGGGTTATTTGCCCGATATGAATTCACGAAGAGTGCAAACAGAGCCCAAGCGATCTTGGGTCTTTATTCAAGTATTCACAGAGAGGAGATTGAGCTGTTTGTCTCAGCCCTGAGATGTAATGAAAAAGATTGCTGAATACAGAGATACCAGAAATTATATTTGAAGCGTGCACCATTCTGTGATGTATTTTTTTTAATGCAGTTCTTTATTTTTATCCGGTTGACTGGCTGGGGCTGCCTGTGAAGCATAAAACCCTTCTCAGTTGCATGGGGTTTAGTGCACGGCTCCTGGGGAGCAGCGGCACCGTCCCTGTGCTGCGATGGGACCTGGGGCACCCAGGGGACCGACAGGGGCCGCAGTGGGGCTGGGGAGCATGGGGTGCGTGCCCCAGCCCCACATCTTGCTGCACTTTGTGCCCTGTCAGCCGTGGGATTCCCAGTAACACGTCGTGCAGTGGGGTTTGCACCTGCTCTGTGTTGTTTGTTCACCTTTGCCTGTTTTTCTCCCTAATTTTCCCTGTTTTTTCCTTTTTTTTTTTTTTAGCTATACTTTTCTGGCAGGTCGATAGAAAGGCTTTGGGCTTTTCCTCTGCTCCCTGCGGCTCTGAGCCTTTCCAAGCTCCCATCGTGGTGCCCCACAGGCCTCGGCGGTTCTCATGGCCCCCCATGGCTGCGCGCTAAGGCCAAGCAAAGTTCGTGTACGCACACGTAAGGAGTAGCTTCAGCACCAGATTTCTGGGGATAAATCCAGGTTTACAACTCAAATAAACACAAAACGTGCGGCTGGTCCTCGTGAATGGGGCACCCAGCCAGCCCCCGCTGCAGCCCCTGTTGTGAGCCACGGTGCAGGGGACAGCGACCCGAAATCTGGGGAGAGCAGCAGCCAGCAGGCGACCTCCCTGCCCTAAGGGTTTTTTTTTCCTCTTTGTGCTTTTGGGTATGTGCGACCCCCTTGTAGGGGTCGTGCACAAGGATGTGGATGGAAGGTTTGCCATCGGTGCCCCTCGGGATTTGGGTTCCCTGTCCTGCGGTGTGGCTGGGCAGGTGCATTTTGTGCTCGCATGTCTCTTCTTCCTCGCTTCTTTGGGCAAAAAAAATCTTTAAAGAGGCAAATGACAGCACAGACATTGTCATGAACAAGTTGAAGTCCTTTGGTAAACGGCTCTGTACGAATGTTGCGTTTGTTAATGTATGATCTTCAAAACATCTGCTTTTCTCCATCTGTAGCGGTCCTCCAAAGTCACTGCTTTCACCAGTTAATAGCAAGAAATATAGGATGAGCAAACAAATATGCTTAGGGTTTGTATTATGAAGACAACACACAAATAGAAAGAGATTCATCTTTTCATAATGCCACTTTTTATAAAAGGCAATAAAAATACGGTACCTTGTAAAGGGATAAACAAGCTGAGTCTGAGCTGCTGCTGCAGGGTTGGGAGCAAGAGACAAAGTGAAGGGAACCAAATTAATGTATAAAAAAGTAAAGGAAAATTCAACCTCTGGCTACATTATATGGCAAATGATCTGCCTGTGGGGAAAGATACATCTTAATAGCAGTTTTTGAAATGAGATGAATACAGTATACAGTGCGTTATAAGCCACCGTGTGATCTGAATCGTAATCAACATGGGGAAGTATAAATCTGAAAATAATAAAGATGAAGTCAATATTGATGGTTAGAAGTAAAAGTACTGTATTTGCCGTAGTAAGTGGTTTTAAGGTCCCAGGGAAAAATTTCTTCTAGAAAACCTATAGTAATTTACTATAGTTTCAATAGCTGGCATAGCCCCAGCGCATTTCGATGGCATTTATATCGTCGCTAGAGAAAAATTAAAAAAGCAAGAAGGGAAGAAGGGGCCCGTTGCTGCTCCCCGCGCAGCGGCGTTGCTGGTAAAGAGTTCTTCATCCTGCTGTGCTGGCGGGGGCTGCACCCACAGCCTGAGACCCCGCAGGGAGCAGGCTTTGTGGCACATTGAGCGTGTCCTGCCCGGTCCCTTCCAGGCACCGTCCTGCTCCAGCTACGTGCTGTGACTCTGCACACCCTGCTTCTCGTGCTGGGTAAACAGTTTGTGATCTTGCTGCTGTTTTTTGGATAACGAGCGACGTTTCTGTTCTGCTGAGCTGTCGTTTAGCAGAATGAGCCACTTACCTTGTCCTTCCCCGTGTCTCCGGGTGCTAAGAATAAGGTATCAAATTCTGACGAGCTGCAGGAAACCTCTTTGCCTTAGAGCTTTTGCCTTAGGTATTTTATTTTCTTGTCCTCTGCCCAGGTGACAAATTACTTTAATGACTGGTGATGTAGCTTCTGCTTAACCTCTTTGTCGTCTCGTTAACGCGTTAAATGAAATTTGCTGCTCGAGCTGTGCCCTGGTGCCCAGCAGAGGAGGCAGCGGGATGGGTGCTGCACCCAAAGCCCTTGGAACCAGGTGCTCAAAGCAGGGGGGGTTTGGAGGAGGCTGATTTGAAGAGTAAAGGTGCAGGTGATGCTAGACTGAGCATGGTTTGGGATGTTTTCTGCAGTTATTCCTTCCTTTTAATATATGAAACATGCCAAGGACCACGCTGGACGTTTCAGCTCCAGAATAGCTGAAGGGAGCGAAATATTCCCTTGGCTTCTTGATCCGGGTCAGTTCAGTTTTCGTCTCCTCTCAGGTAACCCTCCCGCAGCTTGCGGGAAGCCCGGCGTGACGCGGCTGTCTTGTTTCGGAGAACTGCAAGCGCTGCTGACACGCCGTGATCAAACATACATCTTACATCAAAGCCTCGAAGCCTCTGTGTTCGGGGAAGCGCTGCAGCGTGCAGGAGCTGGGCGAGCAGAGAGGTGCTGGGCCAGACCTGGTGGCAGCGAGCCGGATTGGTGCTGGCTGCAGGGCTGAGCTGTTCATTTGGGGTGAAGATCCTGATTTTGTGTTTGGCAGCGCCAAACAAGCGCCAGCTTGGTCCTCGCTGACGTCTGGAGGTCGTCAGGGAGGAGATGGAGACCAAGGTTGCATTCAGCCTTTGGGGTCCTCCTGATTGCTGGGGGCTGGATTAGACCTGGCCGGCTGTTGGGACAACTTCTGGCTGCAGGTAGAGGTTGCACCGTGCCCTGATTTAGGCGCTCTGGAGCGGGGCTGCTGTGGCTGTGCCCATCCTTTTGCTTTGCTGTGAGTGCTGGAGAAACCTGAGGAGCATCCCTGCTGAGCCATCGTCCCCTTCCCGTTGTTAGAGCAGGAGGTCGGGCTCGTTGGCTGTAAATCTGGTAGTTCTGGAGATGTTTGATCCTCACCTGCCCGTCCTAGCTTTTTAGTTTTTAGTCTGTGCGTGCTCGTCACGTGCATGGACTGACCGTGGCTTCCTGGTGGAATAAAGCTTCCAAAAACCAGGGCTTTGAGAGCTTTCAGGGCTGGCTGAGTATTTCTGCCCTCAGACTGGGAGTGTTTTGTCTCCTCAGAGCCACGCTCACAAGCCAAGCTTGTCGCAGGTCATTTTTGTGTCTGTATTTTGCCAGGGTCTCACGAGGAATCTCCCTGTTTCAGCAGTTACAGCAGCTGGCAGGAGACCTGGGCTTTATTCTCTGCAAAAGGTTGGAAGTTACTTGGGGGCAATGGTGTCCTCTGCATTTAATTATTATTTCTTAAAAGCCTAAGATATGTTGCTCCCCGTAGAGGTATGCAGTTTGAGTATCGATGGTCATAAACCATGCCAGAAGGAAAAATGTGGGCTGCTTGCTGCTGGAGAATGGACTTTAAATCAACAGCCGGAGCAGTATCGGTTCATAAAACCAGGATTTTTTTAGCCTTGAGGACAGAGGTACTTTAAATCCCAGCCTTCAGGTTCAGTGATCCGCTGGAGAACAAGCATAAAACTTCAGGGGGAAGGACCTGATATCAGTACCTATTTCTGTGCCGGGAGTATTCGAGGTAACCCTTTTGGTTTTGCTCCCTGCTTAGGACATTTCCTTGTATTACAACAATCTCAGCAGCAGTGGGAAGATCTCATGGCCCTGACGCTGCAGAAGGGGAAATTATTTTCCGTGATAACCGAGCTCATCAGGGCATCGTTTGCAGTGGAAATGGCAAGCGAGGCATCGGAGGTGGAGATCCTGCCCCTCACCAAGAGAGGCAGGGCGCTGCTGCTAACGGATTGCATTTTCCTGCCCTTGTGTAAATTACGACGGGTTTTAATTGACATCGGGCGTTTTTGCAGTGCTGTCACTTGTGCCGCTCGGTGTGCTGTGTAGAGGAGTTTAATGGTGCTGCTTACCCAGGACGGCATTGATCGCGAGCCTTAGCTCGACAGCCACCACGCGCAGCAACTCACGCCGGTGGCATTTGATCTCCAGCCGTACCAGGAAGGTCCCTGTGTGCTCTGTGGGGGCTGTGACACCATGCTCAAAGCTAGCTCAGGCTGTGCTGCCGATGGCCCTGTCCCCAAAGCTGTCCCCGTAGCCGTCCCCCTGTCCCCAAAGCCCTCATGCACCTCTCCTCACCAGGGGGAGTGGAAATCTGCTCGTCCGTCGGTGGTGGTTCGGGCCGTCCACATGTCCTGCGTGCTTTGTGGTGTGGTTCTGTCCTTCACCATTCACTGCTTTTTTAATCCTTTTGCTTGATTTTTGGTTCTTTTCTCCCCCCATCTTCCTGCATGCACTGCAAGACCAACAATTGCAGCAGAGGATTTTCAAACATAGCACGTTTGAAATAAGGAAAACAGATTTCTCCGGCATATTTAATACTTCCCCATGTAAAATGCATAGCTATATCTGTGTTTATGAGCACGCTGGAAAAAAAAATAGCAGAAAACGGATTTATGGAGATTTAAAGCCTAATCTCTTTGAAGCCACTGAGCTCGGTGCCAAGCCTGTGCAGGACGAGGCGCTCCTGCGTTGCACCCCACAGCTCGGATCTGCCTGGGTTTTGGGGATGTTTTCAGGGTGTCTCTGCTTTAATCCCAGGTTCCAACCAGCGGCCGGTTTGATGGAGAGGATCCAAGCTATTGCTCAAAACGTCTCGGACATCGCAATAAAAGTAGATCAGATTCTCCGGAACAGCCTCATGAGCGCAAAAAGTAAGTGTCCTGTGCACAGCTGGGCTCTGACACGGTACGCAGGTGCAATAGGGAGATCCTGCCATGGAGAACTTGGTAAAAATGTAGGGTGGATGCTGATCTGAGGCTACCTAACCCACTCCAGTCTGCAAAACCAAGGGGAGCACATGAAGCCCTTGGGCAGAGCTCCTGGCACTACTTGGGGCAGCTCAGTGTGGATGCAGCGCGCGGTTGCTGCATCTTTGACCTGAGTGTGGTTTCCAGGGCTCTCGCCTTGCTGTTGCAGCCAGGAAGAGGAGGGAACCCCCACTCCCTGGGCTCTGACAGCCCTAGTTTTCTCCTAAAAATCTCGCCTCATGATGCCCGGGGGCTGCCAGCCCCATCCCATCCCCTCGCGTGGCTCCAGCCGGCGCTGCCTCACCCAACTCCTCTCTCCGCAGTGGGGGACGGCAGGAGGGACCAGTGCGAGGTGCCCAGGGACCCCAAGTACCCTGACTGCGCTGGGAAGGTGGAGGTGAGTCGGGGCTGACCCCAACTGGAAACTGCTGGGAAAGGCTTCAAGCGGCGGGGAAGGGCTGGGGACCCAGGGGCTGGCAGGCAGCAGCAGGCTCAGCTCCCTGAGGCTGTCTCTCCCTGCCGGTATTTTCTGTGTTTAATGACAGAAGCAAGGCGAGGAGAAAGCACTGTCACATCTTCTTTAAATATCTGGAGCAGTGCCGGTGTCTGGGGAATAACCTCAGCGTGTCGCAGAAGAGCATCTTGTTAAGGTGGCAGGGACCTCGATCGCAAATACCACGTCCTGCCCGCCACGGCGCACTCCTTACACCTCAACGCAGCCTGGCATTTGGCCTGGAGCACGATTGCTTTGTCAGAGAGCATATTTACACGAACTAATTAAAAGCATCTCCCTCTCCCCTCCCCTTCCCGGCCTCCTGCTTCCAAGCTCAGGATCCTGCAGGGCTGAGTCTCCCTGCAAAGACACTGAAGGGTATATTGAAATGACGCCGGGGCGTTGCGTTTTCCACCTCCCCTAGCACGAGGCACCCTTTCCGTCCACGATTGGAGCGAATTCGGGATGTAATTTAATTGTGGAAGGCTGTAATTCGATCTCCTGTCTGGGTGATTGGTGCATTTTACATAGCGGGCGCTGCGACCTGTCTCCCGAGGAGATTTGGTTTTGGAGTTGAATTAGGAAGAGGCTGGCAGGAGCCGGGCGGGGGGAATGATGAATGGGGGCTGCGGTCGCTGGTTGTTCTCCTGCACGTGAAATCCTTTTCGGGGATGGCTGCTGGATCTGCCTCCTCGCCCTGTTGTGTGCCTGGGGCTGTGAAATCGGCAGCCCTGGCACAGGGGATGAGAAGAAATTCCCGTAGTGCATTACCTAGGAGGTAATGACTCGGTCTGGGGGAAGAACTGGAACAGGTGGAAAAAAAAAAACACACAAAAAAAGACAGACACCAAAAATAGCACAACCACCCCATGCTTTTTCTGCAGCTCTGCACCACTCGTCCCCCTGCCCTCGCCCCCAGCCCCAACGTGGCTCAGGGGGATGAGGACCGAGGGTTCTCGCACCAGGGACGAGCCCCCCGTGTTTCTTTGCCCCCCTTTGCAGTGGATGAGGGCCCGGTGGACCTCTGACCCCTGCTATGCATTTTTTGGCGTGGACGGCACCGAGTGCTCATTCCTCATCTACCTCAGCGAAGTCGAGTGGTTCTGCCCCCCCCTGCCCTGGAGGAACCAGACGGTGGCCGCCCCGTCCCCCCCACCGCCACCCCGCGCCCAGGTAAGGTCGGGGCCACGGGGGGATGCGATGGGCACGGGGCTGCTGCAATAAACGTCCCCCGGGCAGTCCCCAGCACCCATCCTGATGCCACCCGTGGGTTTTCTCCCACCCGGGGTGCCCTGAGGCTCAGGGTTTGGCACGTGGTGGAGTGCTGGTGTCACCTCGTGGCTGGGTGACACGAGGGGGATGGTTTGGCTGGGAAGGCACCTCGGATGCATGGCGTTAACCATGGTGCAAGGGGGGCTGGTTGGGGCTGCCCTGGGTACCCCCGTGCCACTGCCATCCCCAGGCATGGGCAGTCCAAGGGCTTTTTCCCACGTCCTTGACATCAAGAGCCGAGCTGAGAGGCAGCGAGAAGAAAAAGCAACCCCTAAAATCCTCCACTTCTCCCATCTGCCTTCTGCATCGGGTTTCCCAACTGAAGCCACCCCTCTCCAGCTGGTTCTTGGGGGAAAAAAAAAAAAGAAAATATCAGTACTTTTCTTGCAAGTGCCCAGCAGGCACAAAGCATCGCTCCCTTCTCCCGCAGGCAGCTTTCCGGAGCGACCTGGCTCGCCTGCTGGAGCTGGTGGGCACGGGCAAGGAGTCGCTCAGCTTCATGAAGAAAAGGATCCGGCACCTGGCCCAGCAGTGGCTGCGGGCGGCCCGGCGCCTCGAGCAGAAGCTGAAGGGTCGGCAAAGAGACCAGAAACACGTAGGAGCAGCTTGGGGAGAGGGGGGAGTGTGGGTGTGGGGACGGGGACTCGGAGTGTTCAGCTCCAGCAGCGGCAGGGCTGCAGGGGCTGGGCTGTGTTCCTGTGGGTTTTCGGTCCTGCTCCGGCAGGGGGATTGGACTAGCTGATCTTTCGAGGCCCCTTCCAATCCCTAATATTCTGTGATTCCCAGCTGGGTGGCCTTGGCCATGGCTTTGTGTGCGCTCAGGACATCACAGGACAAGCTTGACCAAAATCTGGGCAGAATTTTGCAGCTGGATACTGCAATTTGGGGAGGGGGTGGCACAGCTCTTAGGAGTGCCAGAAGCTGTTGGCCCTCCTGTTGGCATTTTCCCTGTGCCCTCCCCTTGGTGTCCCTTTCTGCGGGGAGATTCATGCCCCGTCCATGGACAGCCCCTGCTGTGCAAGGGGAAAAAGGACCTGGTCTAAAGACGGAGAGAGCCCAGCTGCCGGGAGCCTCTAAATATTGGGTCTTTGCTAATTGGGCATAGATTGTTTGTCTTCACACCCGAGTGATTTCCCTGAGTAATTACAGCCTGCAGGAGGAGGTGGAGGGGGGGGACGACCATCAGTCATTTTTGGCCAAAGCCTGTAAAAACCAAACTGCCCGATGGTGATAACACCTTTCCCGTTTGGCACTGACCCCTCTCCTCCTGTCCCCAGATCCTGGTTCACATCGGCTTCCTGACGGAGGAGTCGGGGGACGTTTTCAGCCCGCGGGTGCTGAAGGGGGGCCCGCTGGGCGAGATGGTGCAGTGGGCGGACATCCTGGCTGCCCTCTTCCTCCTGGGACACAGCCTGAGGGTGACGGTGTCGCTGAAGGAGCTGCAGAGGTGGGTGCCGTGGGTGCGCGATGCCCTCGGGCTCTGCACGGGCAGCGCCGGGGTCTTCTCTGAAATTATGAGATCTGCAAAGCTCAGGGCTGGCTTTTCCCTTGCCCATGGTCGGTGCAAGCTCTGGGTTGGTGCAGCCCAACAGTGTCATGGCTGGGGTCGATCCCATCCCTTCGGCGTCCCAGGGAGGTGGGAGAGATTGGTACAAATTTAAGGCTTTGCACCAGGGCTTTGCATGGGGCTGATCGCGTGGTCCTGGGGCTGGGTCTGAGCAACGTTAGTCCCTTGCTTTCAGCACACGGCACCTCCCACGTCCCTTCTGGCCCCCGTTCCCCAACAATGCTCTCTGGGGGCCGTGTGGCTGCAGGATGTCCCACAGGTCGGGGGCTCTTCCCTCCACACCATAGCGGGTACGCGGCTGCGCTCAGCCCCGGTGGCTTCCCCGGCGGTGTCTGAGCGGCGGCTGTGCTCCCTTCCTTCCTTCCTTCCTTCCCTCCCTCCCTTCCTGCTCGGCTGCGAGGCAGCTGAGTAAGGCTGCCAAAAATAACCCGTGTCCCTTGCGAGGGGGTGGCTGCCACCGAGGAGCCCTCCTTTGGAGGTCCTGGGGGTGGCTTTGGGGACCTGCGGGGGAATTTTGGGGCGCTTTCTGCGGTGTGCTGTGGGGAGAGACAGGGTGGGAGCGTGCAAACGACTGTGTCTGGCCACCCTAAGGGCCTGTCTGGGCAGTGCCCAGTCTCCAAGAGAGACCAATATTAAGTGGAAAAAGAAAAAAGAAGGTGATCATATAGGAGATGCCCAAGCGGGTGTGGGGCTCTGCTGCCACGCTCCTCTCTGCTGCTGAGGTTGAGTTATCACCGGGCTTCTCGCAAGGTTTCCTGGGCTCCTGCCAGAGATGTCAAGTTGGAGGGCAAGTGCCAATGAAAATGCAGATGAGGGCGGGATGTAAATGGAGAAAAGCCTGAAGTCGCCTCGTGGACTGGGAAGATTTGGGGCGATGCTTAAGCCAGCATCTGCCGCATAATGAGCTGTGCTGGGAAGGGAGTGCAAAAAATAAATAACAATCCTGGGAAAAAAAAAAGAAAAGAAAAGAAAAGAAAAGAAAAGAAAAGAAAAGAAAAGAAAAGAAAAGAAAAGAAAAGAAAAGAAAAGAAAAGAAAAGAAAAGAAAAGAAAAGAAAAGAAAAGAAAAGAAAAGAAAAGAAAAAACCCAACCCAGTCCCTGCAGCATTCAGAATTAATGAACAGAATTAGCTCCCGAGTAATTAACTCCAAAAAATAATCCTGATCCTGCTGCAAGATGCAGCAGCTTCTCAAGGAGGCACGGGCGCACATCACGGCCATCCCTGTGCTGTGCTGCGTGCTGAGCTGAATCGACGTGCTGAATTGGATCCGTGAGCTCCAGGACGGAGAAAGTTAATGGCTGGGAGGCTTTTGTTGTTGCTGCGTGGTCCTTGTTTGTGTTTTTTGATGGAGGGCCTCACGGTGGTTGTTTAATGAAGGGAAGGAGCTGGCTGAGGCTTCCCGGGGGTTGTGCAGGGTTTGCTTCCCCCTGCGAGCCGCCCTGGGGAGAGGCCCTGCAATGTTTCAGCTTTTTAAGAAGCGTAGGAGCTTTGGCACCACTTGGCCACGATGAAATCTGCTCTGGCTGTGTGGTTTTGGACCTATTCCCCCAGACATCTGGACGCAAGGCTCCATCCCTCTTCCCCTCCACAGCTGGGGCGAGCGGGGCAGGAGCTGGGGCCGGAGCCGGGTCCCGCTTTGGAGACCCGTCCTGGTGCTGGCTGGGGCCCAGCTCGGTGCCTGATGACCTTTCAGAAAGCTCCCCGCTGCTGTGCCATGGAGGAGGGCTGAGATAAGCCCCCGTGCTGCCGGGAGCAAGCGGGAGGCTTAACTGAACATGCGTGATTAATAACGAGCTGTGCTAGCCGTTAATCTTGCATGCTTAGCCAAGGCCCCGAGGGGGCTTTGCCGGCGGCTGCGGGCAGGGGATGCTGTGCAGAGAGCCAGGGATGTGCGAGGAGGGGGCTGCAGTGCTGGGACAGACCCAGGACCCTCCTTCTGCCCCCTCCTTACACGGTGTGCAAGGGAAAACTGGCTGCAGCCCACATCAGGAATGCGCTGTGATGCTTCTGTCCCTGCTCAGTCCCCCAGCTGGCTCTGCTGAGGACGGGCAGCAAAGCTAAAGCCACCCAGGTGGGGAAGGGGAAGCCCGAGTGCTCCAATTCCCTGTCCTGACCCTGTGCAGCCCCCTGGAGCAGCTCAGGGAGCTCACACGTGGCTTCAGGTGCCTCGGGTGAAGCCCCTCCAGCAGCACCGCCTTGCAGATTTTTGGGGTTCCCCTGGCTCACACCGCAGCATTGTGATCACCAGCTCAGCCCGCAGCCAGGATATCCAGCTTTGGGCTGGGTTTGGGGATATTTCTCTCCAGAAAAGTGAAATGTTGATTCCGATTTTTGTTTGTTTCTCTCTGGCACCCCCCTGCTCCTTTCGCAGCTCGGAGCTGTACCTGCTCCTGCCCAGCACGGCTTCGCGGAGCAAAGCCTGGTGCCCATACATTATTCAGCGTGGAATAACCTCTCTCCCGGCTTGTTTTTGCCTCTTCACGTTTCTGAGCTGATTTTTATACCTGTATTGATCATTGGCAAGGGATGGCTAAAAGGTTTGTGTGTGCACTCTTCAGCCAGCAGTTACCTGCCAGCTGCTCGTTACTGGTGTGTTTATCGATTGCAATGCAGCAGTGCCCGGAGGCGGTGGTCAGGATTGGGTCTAAAGTATGGGGATTGGGTAAACGGGAGGAAGAGAGAGTCCCTGGCCCCGAAAGGTGGCACCTGGTGGGCTGGCTGTGCAAAGGGATCTGGAGCACGGCCCAGGCCCTGGTGCGTTGCACGGTGCTCCGAGGCGGAGAGCAGCAGCGGCTAAACTGCAAATGGTGAAGCGCCTGGGTGCTGAGCTGGTCTTTCCCAGGTGCTTTGGGGATGAAAGCGAACCCGGAGCAGAGGATTTGCTGAGCCCAGCCCTGTTTTTGCATGGCCTGGTTCCAAAATGGGCTCCAGGAATCGATCAGGTTGCTCACCTTCGCAGGGGAGGCAGGAGGCCGTATCCCCACCTCGCTGCTGCGTGTCCTTCGCCACGTCCTTGAACTTCTCTGTCCCCATCACACCCGCCGTCTGTCTGTCTGTCTGTCCTGCCTGGGCTGCAGACACTTCTGGATCGGGCAGATCTTGTAGCTCGGTGCTGGCACTTCCCCGTGAGCTGCAGGGGCTGCCGAATTACCGCAACACACCAAATCCAGCCTCGCTTTTGCCCACCCTGGAGCTTCGAGACCTGCTAATCACGCTGCTGTGTCCTGCCAGAGGTTAATTTTTCTCCTGCTGCTGAACCAAAGGCAGCTGTTTGTCCTCTCCTGCGCTTCTCGTTGAATTTGTTAGCTGCCTTCTGATGCGCCTTGCCAGGCTGGAGGTGAAACACGGGAGCAGAGCATCTCTGGGCACGTGTTGGCCGTGCTGCAACGCATCAGGAGAGGAGCAGGTAGGTTACGAGGTGTCCGAGTTGTGTGCTGTATATGCAGAGGCAACAGAGGGAGATGGCAGTGTTTTGAGCCCTGATTAGAGGAAGGAGACACCCCCAAATCCGAATATAAGCACTCGGTTCTTGCTTGAAGCCCCCCCCCGTGCTGCTTTGGTAGCCCAGCTGTGCTTGCAAGGAGATGCGAACCAGGCTCGCTGTGCGAGGCAGGGGAGGGGAGGGTTGTCTGCAGGACCTGAGCTGGGTTCCTAATGAGGCAGCTCGTCGGAGATGCTGGAAAATTACAAGGAACGCCTTTAGAGCAATGGCCGTGCCATCACAAACCCACGATCCTCACTGGGTGCACACAGCTGAGCATCCCCCAGCACCTCCGGGACACGGCAGGATGGGCACCGGGCTCCTGCCCCGTCCTCGGGTACCGGTGGCCATGGTCACATCAACACCTCTGGCTGCTTTTGGGGGCTGCTGGGGAAGGTTTCAGGAGCTGAGGGCAGTTCTGCACGCTGCTGAAGCGATGGGGAGTATCGATCTCGGCGGCGTTGAAAGGTGCTTTTGAAATCACCCCCTTGAAATTAACAGCTCATAAGGCAGGACAGAAAGTCGAAGAAAACAGGATTTGATGCCTCGCGGGGTCAGGGCTTTACAAAGTGTTCTCGGAGCTTAATTGCTCCGGTGTCAAGTCCTGGACTCAAAACACAGGCCCTGGCAGGGCACTTAATTTTAGGCACGTGCTTGTTCCCCTGCTGGCAGCCCTCCCCCTGGCGAGCAGCAGCGGCTGTGAGCCGTGGGGTGCAGGCGAGGAGCATCCCAACAAGTGGGGCACGGGCACGGGGCTCTGCTCGGCCCCGGGCTGCATCCCAGTGCTTGCAGCCAGCGCTGCCACCGCTCTCACCTCGCTGCCTGGCATCTACTTAATTAGAGCCGCTATTTTCCCGTGCTTTCCACGGTCACTGAGGTGTATTCAGGCTGGAAAAAGGGCCATTCGAATGGAAACGCGATGTCCAGATGAAGGCATTTCTAATTATTTTCTGGCAGATAAAAGCCATCTTTCTGCCTCGCATCTGTTCGCATGAAAACCAGCGCGGTGCCCGGGCTCCAGGCTTCACCTTCCCTCTCCAGCTGGCAAACACAGCCCTGGCATCGCGCGGGCGAGCCGGGGACTGCTCGTGCAGATGTCCAGCAGTGGCCGGACACGCACGCTGATGATGGCATGGCAAGGTCGTGGGACTTAGCAGCTCCATGCCATTGGGGATGAAATGCGTTTTGTGTAGCATTCGCTCTTCCCATTCCTTGAGACTGTGTTTCTGTAAGCGGGCTTTCGTGTCCGTGCTGGGGCACTGGGCTGGATGCTGCACGCCGTGGGAAGGCTGGGTGTTTTTATTATTATTTTTTTCCATCTGTAGTTTAATCAGGGCGTGTTTCCAGCAGGTACATCCTAGGTAATGCAGCACCCAGGGGCCTGGGACATCAGTGGGTAGGAACCAGCTTTGCACTAGTGGCACCTGTGACAATTTGGCTGAAAATATCCTTTATTTTGAGCTGCTGCAGATGTTGCTGGGGCAGCAGGAGGCAGCCCGGCTGGGCGAGGTGTGCCCGGGCACTGCCACAATGAGAGCACCCCAGCTGCTCCCTGGGTTAGCCCAAACATTTCTTTACCTTTCCTGGGAACTTTCTTGGTTATTTGCTGAATTTCTGACCGGGAAGAGCTGTTCTCTCTGCCAGCATGTTTCCAAACACAGGTAATTTTCTGCAGTTCATTTAACTTGGCACTGAACCCTGTGGGAGCCGTTCAGAGCAAGCTGGGCTGAAATCAGCGGCTTTGCACCCTCTGCACTTCTCCAGGGTTCAGCTCTGCCCAGGTCGGGCAGCTCTTCTGGCTTCTCCTGGCCAATTCCAGCTGGGAAATGCCACAAGTGCTGCTCCCGTTAACTCAGCATCTCCCTGCTCGGAGCTTTGCTGGCGGCTCCCACGTGGGGAGCGGGGATGGAGCCGCCTCGGAGCGGCGAGGAGCGACGGGGAGGGATCTCTGCCACCTCGGAGGGCTCCATCCCGTAGGAGAGGAAGGTGCATAAATTAGCGCGAATTACCGAGCTGTTAAATTGCACTCCTTCGTGAAATATGTTTATTTTGTCGCCAAATGAGGACTCGCTAAGCTGGCTTCTTTGCCTTTGCAGAAACTTCTGCTTTAATCACGTAGAGGTTATCGTAACCTTGGTAATCACGGCATAATTTAGAAAGGTGAGAGGAGTGCTGCCTCCTGCCACGATGGGAAAGCGGGGTGTTGTTGAACCTCAGAAGAAAATACGATTGCTGGCCTCCCTCCCCCAGCTGGGCTGCAGCACACAACCACAGGCCAGGAAAAGAGTCCGAATGCCGGTGGCACGGGGCAGGTGTACGAAATTTGCAGGTGGCTTAACAAAGAGTCCTGTAATTGCTGGAAACCCCTGGCTTCTGAGGTCATCTCCTCCCTTCTGGCAGGAGGAAGAGCAGGGAGCAGAGGCCACGCAGCGGGGCGCGCATCTCACAGCCTCTGTTTTGCTCTTTAAATCGCTGGTGACGGAGCTGTCCCAGGGGCCAGCACTCTGCCTGGGCTGTCTCCAGCACCCTTTGTCCCTCGGGTAGTCCCCTGTGCCTCTGCAAACAGGGAGCAGAAAGGGCACGAGCCCTTCTGCGGTCCCCCTGCTGCAGCCCAGCTCGCTGATGCCAGCAGATGCGGGCAGAGAGGGTGCAGTCGGATATAACGTGGGATATCAGCCTGGGCTGGCAGCAGGTTCCCATGAGAGCTATTTACTGCTGGACTTCTCAGCCTCAGAAGGGATGACTTGGAAGGAAAGGTTGGGTTAATTTGAAAATAGGTCAGCGGGATGTGAAGATAAGCCCGCAGTCATCTGAATTCAGAGAGCCTGCCCCGCGCTCGGGAAGGGAACGCGTCCCCTGGTTGATTGAAGTACCTACAAGGGGAAAATAGCAGGACAAGAAGCTGCTGTAGATTTATTCTGGAGTGGGCACAGCTGGTGGAGGCAGCTGGCGGAGGGGGAAGCTCGGTGCTCGTGTCTGCCGGCATCGGAGGCGATGTGAGCCCTCGTGGGAAGCAAGAGCTGAGGAAGCCGGCCGTGGGGATGCGCCGGGCATCTCGGAGGGGAGGTTTCTCCAGGAGCAGGACTGGGATCGAGGGTTTCTTGAAAACAAATCTCCTGGCTGAGCTTGCTGAGAAAAAAAGGCGTTTGTGCTCATCAATTTTATTTGCGTAATTTCAAGCGCCATTAATGGTACACGGCACGAGGAAAAATCGCGGAAATTTCACTCCAACCATGAGTGAAATTGGGTTTAGTAGAAAATTAGTTGACTTAACTGGCAAATGATGAAAGCTTGAATAAAGAATGTTTAAATAAGGAGGAACGGGGGAAAAAAAGTCCCACCACCTAGGAGGTGCGGCCTGCATTTGCATGATTGGCATAATAAAATCAGCGGTTCAGAAGTGCTTAGGAAGGATAAGTAAGTGAGAGAGAGACGCTCTGCTTCAAAGCCACCAGCCCTGCCTTCAGATTCCTTCCTGACTCGGAGCACGAGTGGACGTGGTAAAGTCACAGACCTTTGGAGAGAGGTGTCAGGGCTGGGCTGGCCCTGTGGCACGTACCCAGGGGGAAGTTTGCAGAGGCTTCGGCACGAGCTGCACTGCCTGCAGCCTCCCGCAGCCCCTTGTCAAGCCCGTTCAGGGCTTTGTTCAAATCCTGGATGATTCTGAAACAAGGGTGCTTGTGTGAGGCGTCCGAGCCTGTGGCATCTAGCTTGGATGCATCTCACAAGCAGCCTCATTACAGAATGTATGGTGTGTACGTGCTGGAAGAGAAGTGGAAAAAGTGAAAAGATCTGGTTTGGTTAAATGCAAGGTTTGCTTGGCTCCGTGGCTGTGCACATTGGTGCAAGCCAGCACTGCTGCCAGGCTCTGGGCAGGGGTGCCTGCAGCCAAAACTCAGGGCTGGGTTGAAGAGCAGAGGTGCAGAGGGCTGGGGGGCTCGGGGAAAGGCACGGCACGGTTTCCATAACTCCTAAATACACAGCGCTTGATGCCCGAGGCAGAAGCAGCGTGTAGGCAAGCAAACGTGGCATTTACTATTGCATCTCTATAAAATCCTGGGGATTTTTAGTGGCTTTAAAATTCCCTTTCTCCCTGGCGCAGAGAGCAGCCAGGCTGTGCCCTGTTGCTCCAGCCGGGTGCTCCACTTGCAGCCTGTCCCCAGCCCGAGCTCAGCTCCGGGACCGCATCCTGCCCAAACTGGGGGGCACTGGGCCAGCATCCCCTGCCGGGAGCAAGCATCCCTGCCTCTGTGAGGCCGGGTCACCTTGCTGCCCTGTTTATCTCATTGAGGTGGCTCGTGGAGGTGAGAGCCTTTCTAGTCCTGCCATCTTCCCAATCTGCTGCGTCGTGTAAAATCGCCCATAAAAGTGATAAAAGTGCCTCTTGTTTCCCCTGCGGCTGACCCGGCCGCTCTGCCCGGAGCTGATGCTGATATTCCTTGTGACAGGAGCAGTGAAGCAGCTGCAGACGCAGCTCTTTGCCTTAAATTGAAAATCTGTGTTTTTCCTGGCTTGGGCGAGCGGTGTGATTCTGTGGTTACTCACTTTCTGGAGTCGCAGGAGTGCTCAGAAGTTTGGGACAGCCCTGGTAGGGCTGCAGGGGGATGCTCATTTTTGGAAGGAGAAACGTGGAGAAATTAAGAGAACCCATAAGAGAGGTCATGTAGAGTGAAGGCTTCAAAGCCTGGACATATAAATACCACCTGGGTCTTTTATTCCTAAGAAAAGGGAAAATACCTATAGGGATGGGTGGGGTAAATTCCCATTAGGAGTTAGCGAGGATCCCAGAAGAAAACAAAGCCAGACATCTCAGCAGTCAGGAGCCAAGGGCAGGGTTTCCAATGGTGCTGGGCTCAGCTTTGCAAAATACAACAAATATTTCCCCCCGATAGAAGAACTGAGGCAGAACGGGGGCTGCAGCATGGTGGGAGTGGGGCAGGACCCGGCTGGGCCAAATGGCCCCAGCATGTTTTTTTAATTTTTATTTTTTTGTGGATGTTTTTGTTTCACAGTGATGGAGGAGTCAGTGTTTAGGAGGAAAAAGGCACAAGAACATTGCCACTGAGGGGCGGATCGCTTGTATTTCTGAGCAAACTGGCACTCTGAAATCACACGTACATGTTGCAAGGATTTTTGAGAAACCTGCTGAAGTTGGAAGGTGTCACATTTTTTTTTCTGAGGAGGAAACGTGGTCCAGACAAGCAGATGGGCTGTCAGGCTGACTTCAGTGGTACACTTAATGGAACAGCTTTGGGGAGAGGGATTCATCAGTTCACAGAGGTAATTGAAAATGGAAGGAGACATGCCGCAGGTTTACCAGCCATGTATCATGCCAGATTAATCACACTGCACGTTGGCAGCAAGGTAACTGATGATCTCGATAAAGAGATTGCAGTCGATCTAGTTTATCTGGGTTTTCAGAACGCACCTTATCCGCTGTAGGAGGGAAGAGGGGCTGAGAAGCGTTATTTTAAGGAACTGGCTGAAAGTCCCTGGCACTGGCACCGAATGAGACCCCTGGTCCGACTGCCCTGGCTGTATTGAGCTGTTCCACGAATGGGGCAAAATGTCAGAAATAGTAATAAGTGTACCCAAAATTCAGGGGCAGGCAGAGGAGAATGTGAGGGTCCTGTGGGATGTGGTCAGTACCTGTAAGGGCTGGAGAGATGTGCATGGTCTGCACGGGATGGATTAGGGACTGGTGACCAAGCTGGAGGCCTTGGGGGCACAGAGGATGGAAAGGATGCGGTTGTGCAAGTCTGTTGGTGCTGATGTGATCGCCAACAAAGCAAACAAAACCTGGTGTCAACATGAGGCCAGTCCTGTAGGGCCAGGGGAGCACGTGTGTCGGACGAGATGCTGGTGAGCTCTTGCTTCTTGCTCTGCAAAAGCTTCATCATCCGTGTGTGCTTGGTAGGGACTTGGCTGGAGAATGTGTGAAGATGGGGAGGAACCAGGACTCCCCCAAACTACTGATTTTTTGGCCCAGGAATGAAAGCTGGGCAGAGAAGTGCTATTTTCCTGCCTTTCCAAGCACTGAGAGAGGAGCTCCAGCCTCACCTTGCATAGGGAGCTCTCCTTGGGGACAGATGGGGGGACAAGGCTGTCCCCGAATCCCCAGGGCACAAGGACAACGTGGAGAGCACGGAGCTGGCTGATGACCCTTCCTAAAGCCCTGTGAGGGATGTGCACGTGTGTTGTTTGGAGCTGATTGGCTCCTCCTGGTTCTCTCCAGCAATTTAGGGGTGCCTCCAGGACGGGGAAACTGTCCCTTGACGAACCCTTTGCCTTTTGACCTGATTTACACCGACTACCACGGTCTTCAACAGATGAAGCAGCACATGGGGCTCTCCTTTAAGAAATACAGGTAAGCAAACCCCTTCTTTCTCCAGCCTTCCTAAATTAGCAAGCAAAGGCGGGTGCTGATGACCTCAAAGGACAACGGGCGACAAGAGATGCTGCAAAACTCATCGTTACCCAGCTGCTGCACCACAGGGGCTGAGCTGTGGGGCCTCCATCACCACTTCTGCCCCCAGCCCAGCTCTGCCCCGCTCCGGGGCAGCCGAAGCCCTGTCGGGGCAGCCTCCCCTCCCCAGGAGCCACTGGCCTCATCCAGGCAGTTTCCCCCTTTGATGGCAGCTCGGATTTTTGCCTGGCTTTACCAGCTGCCTCCGTGCTGCAGCCCCTGCTGCAGTGACACGAGGGGGTCTGCTCGCTCCAGAGCCTCACATATCTGAAACAAAACCTCGTTAGAAGAGTCTGAACTGGGAGAAAAACCCACAACCTTATGGATGTCTGCGGCATGTGTGTGCCTCCAAGCTGCAAGCCTGCAGGCATGGGTCGCTGTGCCACAAAGGGAGCGGGAGCCTTTTGTGTCTGTGAGAAGCAGAGCCCTGGCCCTGGCTCCTTCAGCATCAAGACAAATGTCATCATCCCCTGGTATATCACCAGGCAGGAAAATATGCGATTTAATTTAGTGCTGATAGTCCTGCTATTTATTATGTTTTCTCCCATCTCTTCCACTATCCCACACAATTTTATTAGAGAGAAAAATGACAAGCAATGTTATTGCTTTTATTATAAATGCATTTGCTCTCACATTCAGCTTGTTTTTCTCTTCCCCGGCTCGATGTTTCCCTTCTCTCCTCAGTCTTGTGCTAGTAATGCCTGCCTCAGCATTCCTGGGATATTGGGAAAAGCATTAACAAGTCTTCAGGACGTGCTTCATCCTGGAAAACAACGGGGAGGGAAAGCCCTGGGGTGGGAAATCGCTCCTTAGGCAGGTGTGGGGACGTGACCGTGGTCCTGTCTCCTCTCCCAGGTGCCGCGTCCGAGTCATCGATACCTTTGGGACGGAGCCAGCCTACAACCACGAGGAGTACGCCACGCTGCGCGGCTTCCGCACCAACTGGGGCTACTGGAACCTGCACCCCTCCCAGTTCATGACCATGTTCCGTAAGCTGGGGACGGGGACACACGGGGGCAATTTTGGGGGCTCGTAGGTGCCCCGGGAGCAGCTCTGGCCCCCTTTAGAAGGTGCTGCAGGGATGGTGCCGTCCTCCCGATCTGAGATCCTGCTCCCCGAGGCGTGCAGGCAGGCGCTGAGCCCATCGCGGGGCACCGCAGCTCCCGGCGCCTCTCCTGCTGTAGGAATGTGAGATGGAGGAGAGGTGGCTCCAGCAGGCAAACGCAGGGCAGTTGGGTTTGCAGAGCACGGTTTTACCTCGGCTGGGATTTTTGAGGCAGGAGGAAGCCCGGGGTTTGGATTTACCTGATAAGCCATGCTGTGGAAGGGAGCTGTGCTCGTCTGAGCCGAGCCTAGTGACCCCTTGGGTGCTCGGTGACTCAAACATTGCCTTTTCCTGGCTGGATGAAACCCATTTAACAGCCTTAAAAATGCCTGACATTTTAAAGAGCCCCTCAAGCAGGTGCAAAGCCTTTATTTTTAGAGGTGCTCTCCTGGGATTTCACATTATTTTACCTCCAAGCTCCCTCAAGGTGCTGGAGCCGGGCTCATCCAGCCCCAAGAGGTCCGAGCCATGTCCCTCTTTTTGTGTCCGCAGCTCACACCCCCGACAACTCCTTCATGGGCTTCGTGTCGGAGGAGCTCAACAAGACAGAGAGGCAGCTCATCAAGTCCAACAAAGTGGGCAGCATGGCGGTGGTGTACGGGAAGGAGGCCAGCATCTGGAAGGTGCGTGTCCTCGGGTGCTGGGGCCACCACTTTCCACGCATCCATAAAAAACCATCCTTTTCCCGTTCGTAGGGGGTACTGAGCTCTTGGTACTGGCTCTGCCTCTCCCCCTCTCTCTTCCAGAGTTGTTTTTCCTTCCAGGGCTTGAAAACAAGGAGCTAACTCTTGATTTTGTGTTTTTTTTTGGTTTCTTCCCCCCCCACCACCACCACTTTGCGTACCACTGGGGATGTTCCAGCTGCAGGTACGGTGCTGCACCCCGCCGCTGTCCCGTGTTAGCTCTGTGCATCGGTTTGAGGGGGGAAAACGTTGTGTTTGCCACTTGTTTGCCCCCAGGTGGATGGGGGGGGGGGGGTGCATCTGCTCCTTTAATCCAGAATTCACAAATAATATCCAATTCCCCAGCTATTGGGGTTAGATTATGCTCAGCGGAGCTGGATCTGGTTCTCCCCACCAGTGATGCTCAGCGGTGTTTTACCCCCATCTCCCTGAGCCCTTTGTGGCCAGGATTGCACCCCACAGCCTTGTCTCACCAGGAATTGCTGCTTGGCTTCTGTCCTCTGTATGCAGCTCTGGTTTTTAGCCTTAGAGTAGTCCAGGACTACGTGGCTGAGTGCAGAAATGCCGTGTTCAGAGAGGCTTTAAGGCAACGTGTGGAGTTTTCTCAAATTCCTCATTTATACCTCCTGATTCCCTCCCAGTCTGCTCCTTAGGGGCCTATTGCAGCCCTGGAATAAGCTGAAAGTACAGCATCCAAAGTATGGTCCCTTTGTGTTTCTCCAAGCACAAAAAAAAAAAATCTGCAGCAGAGAAATTGTTAAAATGGAAGGCTGCTTCGGAGGGCAAAAGCTAGAAAGCCTCTAAAAGAAGAAAAATGATGACCCTCTTGATTTTCCAGGTAGTAAAACAGGCTGAGGGATTAAACCCAAGTGAGAACATCCTGGGGACTTGTTATGTGGAATGAGAGGCCATTAACAAGCCCCGGCTTTGCAAACCTCCCCCTGCCTCCACTCATCTGTAATTCAGCAGCTCCGGCACTAAAGCTGCCCGCAGAAGCTGCGGGGAAAGCCGGGCTTGGGGTGCTGGCGTTCGTGGCATGTTTCGGGGTGATGGATTTTGGGGATCCCCTCCCCTATATGTGTGTCTTGAGGGATCGGGGGGGAGGAGAGGGTACAAGTTTTGCCCTTCCTAAAAGGGTTGGGGGTGGGTTTGGTGGTTTGAGTGTTCCAGGTGAGTGGTTTCAGAATGAAATCTCACCCATCCCAGGGGTTTGGGGGGTCAGCCCCCCAAATTCTTGCGTCACTCCTCCGCAGGGCAAGGAGAGGTTCCTGGCCATCCTCAACAAGTACATGGAGATCCACGGCACGGTGTACTACGAGACGCAGAGGCCGCCGGAGGTGCCGGCCTTCGTGAAGAACCACGGGCTGCTGCCGCAGCACGAGTTCCAGCAGCTGCTGCGGAAGGCGAAGGTGGGCCACCCTCGAGGTCTCTGCTGCGGCCCCTCATTAAGCAGGCCTTGAGAAACGAGCTCTAATTAAAGGAGAGGGCGGCAGGGGGAGAGCCCCGTGTCTGCTCGCCTCCCAGGCTCGCTGTCAGCAGGGCTAATTACCCAGGAGCAGGGCAGAGCACCTAATTTCAACTCGAGACGTGTCTGACGAGTTTCTCCTCCTCGCAGACGGAGTGCAAAGTTTCTTGATTAATTAATTTCTCGCTCGGGCTTTTTTTGTTCTTTTTCTTCTTCCCGTCGCCTCGATAAAAAGAAATGGGAATCTCAGAGCAAGGTGCAGGGTGCTGGCACAGTGTCCCTGGTTCCCCAAGCAAAGCAGCATTTTTCCATGCAGGACCACAGTGGTTGCAGCCACTCTGGGTGATCTCTACAGCTCCCGCTGATGCAAACACCCCGTTGTCTTGTACCAGTGGGCTGTGAGCCACAGAGCATCCATCTGACCGTGGGGATGGTTTTTAACACATTTTAGCTATTGGGTGTTGAACCACGTGGAGCTGCCATAGCGGCTCCGTAGCAGCACAGGATGCTGGTGGGTTTTTCAGGAGTCTTTCCATGGGGCTGGCGTGCCAGAGACCAGGGCAGCGTTAGCTCACATTGCCCGGGTTTGCTCCTTGCAGCTCTTCATCGGCTTTGGGTTCCCCTACGAGGGCCCTGCCCCGCTGGAGGCAATCGCCAACGGCTGTGTGTTCCTGCAGGCGCGCTTCAACCCCCCGCACAGCTCCCTCAACCACGAGTTCTTCCGCGGGAAGCCGACGTCGAGAGAGGCAAGTGTACAGCACTGTACTCAGCCAGCCCAGGGAAAAAACGGTGCTAAACTGGGATTTTTTGGAGAGGTTTCCTCCAAACCCCCAGGTGCAGAAGTATCCAGAGCGTTTGGATGGAAGGGGCCCTGCTGGGGGTTGCAAAGGAGAGCGTGGTGTGGGAGATGCTTGCAGACCCCAAAACCCTGTGCCGATTCCCTTCTGGTCAGGGCAGATCCATGCACACCTCTCCTGGACGGGGTCTGGTGCTCCCCTGCAGCCCAGTACTCCCCCCTCGTTCTGCAAAACGAGAAGGGTGCCAGGACCTCAGCATCGCTGCAGGGGGATGAAATCCCTCCCGGGCCTGCCTGTCGCTGGGAATTCAATCTGAGCGAAGCAGGAACTCTTTAAAAGTTAAAGGGTTGAGAAAATTGCCTCTTTCATTATTAATGAAGTGGATAATGCAGCGCTCGCTCCCCACGCTCAGCCTGGGAGTGGTTGTCGTGTGCCCGGTGGCTGTGCCACTCTGTCCCCTATCATGCCTGTCCCCACCGGCTGCTGGGGCTGTGAAATGCCCCAGGGTGGTCACACAGGGGAGGGGAAGGAGTTTTGGCAATCTGCTGGGGAAAAAAAAAGGAAGGGAGAGCAAACTGGGGAGGAAACTGAGGAGTGAGCGTGGCTCTCCTCCTCTCCCTGGCAGGTTTTCCTGCTTTGCGGTGCTCCCCAAAACAGCTCAGCATCCTCTCTCTTCCTGTCCCACAGGGAGATTTTGGGCTCTGGCTGCCTTTCAGCAATGTGGGGCTAGAAAGGCAGTGTCAGAGATTTAAATAAAAGAGGCACGTTCCCCAAAAATTGCCTGGTGGGAGGTGGGTGGTGGTGGGGTACCAACACGTGGTTTTCTGCAACATTGGGGCAAAGCAGCTGCCAGCACCGCCTTCGGTGGGGATGGATTTTGTCTCTGACCTGTTTCTGGAGCTGGCAAACCTGAGAGATGTGGCTGTTTTGCCTCTCCGCTCCCACGAATGGTTCAGGTCAAGGTGAGGTTTTACCCGAGTTATGGGGATGGGGACATTTGGAGCTGCTCGGCACTTTTGGCACTGATGGGAACGTTGCATCCCAACCCAGCGGGAATTTTAGGGCATCAGCCTAACGCTGGGGAGCAGCTGGGCTCGGAGGAGCTGCTCTCTTCCCAGCACATCTCCATGTGCAGTGGTTTAAAACCAAAGGCGGCTGAGCCGGCTGCAGTCTGCTCCTCTCCGCTGGTGCGGCTGCGGGTGCTAGACAGCAGCGCTGCTTCTGGCAGGGACTGCAAAAAAACCATCTCATGTTGTTGCGTTGTAGGTGTCCTCCCAGCACCCATATGCCGAGGACTTCATTGGGAAGCCCCACGTGTGGACTGTCGACTACAATAACTCCGAGGAGTTCGAAGCTGCCATCAAAGCAATCATGAGGACCCAGGTGAGTCTCGGAGAAAGGGCTGGGGTGATCACCGGTGGTCTGTAGGACTTAGAGCAGCGGTGGTGCTGGTGGCTGGCTCTCCCTTTCGAGCACGAGGTGCTTCTCCCTCCTGGCTTCCCCTCTGGGATTATTTGCATGTGCAAGGCAGCAGCCCTGACCTCCCGCAGCCTGCTCCCTCTGCGGCTGCAGGGCAGCTCGCGGTGCTGCTTGTGGTGGTGCGGGTCTGATGGAGCCAGGCGGTGCTGGGGTGAGGGAGATGAGGTTTGGGACCAGGGGGTGGCTGGAGATGCACAGCAGTGGTGTTACTTGGCATCAAGCAGGGAAACCCAGAGAGCGTCTCCCTGGGAGCTGCAGCCCTCTGCGCCTGCTGTTCCCCATTCAGCTCTTTGTTGGGGTCAAGCAGGTCGATAGGAACAGCCCCAGGATTAGCCTCTGTAAAGGATGAAGGGCAGGAAAGAGAGAGGGGAGCACGAGGGGTCCTGCAGGAAGGCAGAGCCCCCACTGCAGCGGCACTGAACCACACTGCTGCAATTATTTGCCTCCTGAGCTGGGGCTGGAGCCTTTCCGAATTCATAAAGTCGGTTTTCCTGGAGGGGGAGAAGTGCTGGTCTCTGATCGCTCGCGACTTGCTTTGGTTACAATGAACCATCCCCTTGTGATAACGATGTGCTGCTGAGATGAGGTTCGGCATTGGGGCTCACGGGGTGGGATTTTGGAGGGTGCTGGGGGTGATGCTGGCCAGGGGGTGACCGCAGGCTTTGCAGGTCCCCTGCGTGTTGGCGAGGTCACCAGCAGAAACGTGTGTCTTTGCTCCTCCTGGCTTAACACAAAGCAGACAGACGTGCTGGTAGAAATCCAAGAAATCCAGCCTCTTGGTCTTACCGGGGCTGAAAACACAGGAAAGGTCCCTGTCTTCGCTGCCTGTCCCTGAACGAGAGGCACCAGTGCCTGTGCCAGCCTGGGGACCTCGGCCAGCCAACGCAGTCACTGCCCGGCTCTGTCACCGTGTCACCGCAGCCACCGGTGACCGTCACGGCTCTTCACCTCCCTCATTTTCCCTAAGAGTCTGCAAAGAAGGAACAAAACCGACTTAGGAAAACATTTTGTCCTTTTGCGCATGCGTTACGGGATCTCGATTAAAATGAAATTAAAAATAATTCCATCCCTGCTGCCGTGCCGCCGGGCCAGCTGTCGGCGTGCGCCAGCGGCAGCGAGCGACCCGGCGCCATCTGCTCGGGGAGATGCTCGAGGGTGTGCAGGAGAGGGGGAGAGGCGTTGGAGAAAGAAAATAGAGGTGTCCGGGGCTGCCCTGCCATCAGGGGCATAAAACAAGGGAGAATTAGAATGAAGTGTGGGGGAAATGTTGGCTTTTTGGGGTGACCCGGTCCCTGGGCAGCTGTGTCATGTTGAAATATGGATTGAAAATGGACCGGGTAATTTAGAAGTTTAATGGCAAGTCCAGGATTTAAAAATAAAAAAAAAAAAAAAAAGGGTTTGGGGAAGTTCTGCTGCAGGCTGATGAGTTGATGAGTTCCCATCACCAGTTCTCTCCCCGTTCCCAGTTCCCATGTCAGCTGTTCATGCAAATGCAGTTGCGGTGCAGTCACAACACATCCTTCCTCCCTCCCTTAATTAACATTTCTTACATTGCCGAACAGCTGGCGGGAGGCAGGGGAGCACAGAAAACGTGGGCACGAGGCTGGGCCTGACGGGCAGCGTCGGGGTGCCGGGGCCATGGGGCTGGGCACTGCGTGGGGTTTTTTGTGCCCTCCCCGTTACAGCGTGGCACCCACGCTGGAAATAACGGCTTCGTGGTCCTATTAAATTCAATCTTGAAGGGGAGCAGGGACAGAAGCTCAGGCTGCCTCCCAAAACCAAGGAGGCCCTCCTGTCCGCCAAGAAGGGTGCTGGGATAATCCCACAACACACCTCTGCTGGTTTGTATTTGGGGTTTTTTTTATGATCTATAAATCCTCTGGAAGCAGAGCAGGGACCGAGTGTGAGCAACTGCTTTTTTTTTGTTTGTTTGTTAAATAGAAAGGTCTGCTATACCAGAGACGCTGTCAAGGCAATTAAGTCTAAAATTGACCTACCTCACAGGTTTAAAAGCCCCATTATGGGCTTTGGCTTCAGGAATCCCTTGGTATCTTGTCTTTAAAGTAATGTTTGTTACAGCAGGAAATGAAAACAAATGTCTTAGCGGCAGGAGCGGGCGGTTCGGTGCTGCTGCTCTCAGCCAGGTAGGAGGAACAGTTTTCCTGGCTCCTTTTCTCCCCAAGGCAAAATGGGATGTTGTGTCATCCGAATATTTGGCAAATTTGTCTTTCAGAATAATGGCCATCAATTTATATTTCTTTTTCACTGGAAACGTTTCATTTCAACATTACCGAAATGAGATGATGTGTTTTGGTTTCCCATCTGCATGGCTTTGTCTGAAAATGCCCCGCTCGTTTATTGAAAGGGAGGCTTAGATCCAAAATGATGCATTTCCCTTTGCCTCACCAAACAAAACAGATTGCCTGACCTGAAACAACGCATTTTTCTCCTTGATGGGTGGAAACGCTGGAAATTGAAATCCGACCTGAAACTGATTTTATTTTTTTCCCCCTTTTTTTTTTTCCCACCGTGACACTGAAAAATCACTCGTCACACACCTTTGGCTTTGCAGCTTCAAGGCAGGTGTCGGTAAAACATTTTCCAGAGGTGAAGCTGGGGAAGCTGCGAGGTGTCTCCTTTGACGCGCCTCCACAGGAGGCTTCATGGGGGGTGCTGGCACCCAGGGGTGCTGGGACCCTTCGAGGGGCTTGGGAGCTGCTGCCAGCAGCGGGGAGGTGGCAGCAATCCCAAGACAGCGAAGCTGCACTGGCCCGCTGGGTCTGCATGCCCCGCAAATAGCGGAGTTGAGATGCAGCAGGCGTCCTTCTCCGTGAGCCAGCCGAGGTTTGCTGGAAGAAAAAAAAAAACTTTTTCCTTCTTGCCAGAGGTTTGAACCGGGGCTCGGATGTGGCTCAGGTTTGCAATGTGTCTTTGCAAGAGGCAGCACCCGCTGCGGGTGGCCCCCGCGGAGCTTGTCCCACAGTGGAGCCGCTTTGTGCTCCCCCATTGCTCCCATCCCTGGCCTGGCTGTAAGGAGGACTCGGAGCATTGCAGCACCAAACCCATATAAACCAGGCAGCAAACTGCTGCCCAGGAGGCCCAGGAGAGAGAAAAACACGAGACAAATTGCCCCCTGGAGAGGTGACACCAGGCAAATTGTCCCTGCGACGAGCTGCAGCTCTCAGCCAAGGGCTGGGGACAAGGAGGGGAGAGGTTTCCATGCGCGGTCATTTCCTTGGCCTTCAGCTTTTTCCCTTGTCAAAAACAGTCCCCGCGCAAGCAATTTAATAGACCCAATATTCTGGTGTAGCGAAGGGAGAAGGCTTCATTATATTAAAGTCAAACATACAGGAATATAATGGAAAATTATACATTTCAGGCTATGCTTGAAAGAGTGGCGTATTAAACATCACCGCCAAAATAGCTGGTTAAAGCGTTCCCAGCCTGCTGCTACGTGCTGGCAGACAATTGCATTACTTTTCTACTTATTTCTCTGGTGACGTTTGGATTTATTTTTTTCTCTTTTGTTCCCTTTGGACCCAAGGAGGCTTATTCCTGCCTCCAGCTCTGGGATTCCAGAGCGGGACTGTAAAAACCCCAGAGTGCCTTCGTGCCTTGCTCCGGCCCTGGGTTCCCCAGCGATGTGTGCAGGAAAGGGTTGCAGAACCCATCCCCAGCGGGACCCCTGTGGCCCCCAAACCTCGTGCTGTGAGGTGGGGGTGATGGGGTGAACCCCCCCCAGCCCTGCCTGCCTTCATCTCGGAGCATCCCCCAGGGGAGAGCCCGAGCTCCCGGCGCGGGGAGCAGCATTAACGCCGCGGCTGTCAAGGGGAGGCCAAGCCTGTCAGGTTTTAATTAAACAATTATCCTCCCAAAATTGGCATTTTCCTGCAGTTCCAGTGGCGGGAGCTGAATTTTAACGAGCGTGGGTGAGGGGAGGCAGGGGCAGCGAGAGCTTTTGGGGTAACCCCGGGGTGGTGGGCACGCTGTGGGGGGGTTGCATCCCATCGGTCACACCGTGCCCCGCAGGCGTGGTGTGTTGGGGGGGATGAGGCTGTTTTACAGGTTTTGTCTGCACAGCAGCGTCCTGAGCAAAGCTCCCCAGCGTCACTGCTGTGAGCACAGCGCTGGTGATGCTTTGTAGCTGGGCAGCCCCAAATCTGTGCCAGGCAGCCCCAAATCCACTCCAAGCAGCCCTACATCTGCACCTGGCAGCCCCAAATCCACTCCAGGCAGCCCCCAGCCCTGCTCGGGCTTCATGCAGCAGCACCGTGCTCTGTGAAGGACTCGGCCCCGGTTAACTCAACGCTAATTTGGAGGCAGGATCTGTGCCTGCCAAGGTGTCAGCCCCGATTACGCTGCACACCTGTAATGAGACAGAGCGGCTGCGATTTCCAGCCTTGCCGAGATCTCAGGTGGGATATTTACGGTGGGGAGATGCTTAGAGGGATCTTTTTGGCAGGCTGAGCCTTTTGAGCTCGGCTTTGACAGGTACTTCAAAGGAGACAGCTATTTTGGATGTGCAGAAATAGGAGAAGCAGCGTTTTCCGGCTGAACTATCTTTGGGGTATTTTTGCTTCTAATCCATCCTTCGCACGAAGCTCAGCAGAGATGCGCAGGGGAAGGGGGGGCTCCAGCACCAGCCCCTTCCCACACCAAACCCCACGGGGGGGGGGTGTTAGGTGACCCCCACAGGGGCTGGGGGTGCTGCGGGGCCGGGATGCAGAGGGGGGAGCTGATTTCCACACCGGGATGCGAGGGCAGCTCTGGGGGAGGGAGGCGCGATGTGGAAAAGCGAGCGAAGAGCAGCAGCGTTTCATAACCCACGCTAAAAATACACCGGAGTGCTGCTGGCTCTGCACAAACAGCAGGACGGGGCTGTGGGAGGCGTTTGCTCCGTCGCGGGGTGAGGACCCGTCCCACGGTCCCCTGTGTCTGACACGCCGGCCACCGGCATCTCCAGGGGGCCAGGGAAATGCCCCTGAAATTTATTTGGGTGGGAAACTGGGCTGGAGCAAATCTACTGAGCTCCTGGAAACTTTGTTGGGCTGGAAGTGTTCAAGCTTTCATTTGGAAGTGACTTATTGCATTAAACTGATTTTATTTTGCAGTTCCAAAAAAAAAAAGACAGTAGAGCAGGGTGACTTCATTTTAACCAAAGTGTGGGTCAAACCCCAGTTAATCCTTCACCCTCTTTCTCTCAAACACTTTGTTGCTTGCCAAGTTTTTGCAGTCCTAGGTGTTTGCAGTCCTAGTTTTCTTCCAAATTGGACTGAAGATTTCCGAGTTGAGGTCCCAGCCCTGGAAGGGGTCTGATTCCTGCGGTGCCCTTGCGTGGTACTTGCTATTTTTAGGAAAAGGAGATGAATTCATTCAGGAACTGGATGATTTTCTTCCATACCCTTCTGCTCTGGTGGTAGATGGAGGGACAGGAGTATTACTCTCTTGGCCAGCAACGGGGATTATGTTTACACTGGATTTCCCCGCTGCTCCTGTGGGGAAATGCTCCCGGAGATGGCTGGGACGGGCGAGCTTTTCCCTCTTGCTGCAGCGCTCTGCTCTTCCCCTGCACAGGTGGACCCTTACCTGCCTTACGAGTACACCTGCGAGGGGATGCTGGAGCGGATCCACGCCTACATTCAGCACCAGGTCGGGCACCGTCCTTGTTCTGCCGGGGAAGGGACCCCTGGCCCATGCAGGCTCCCGGGGGGGACACCAGGAGCTGGGCGCAGGAGATTTGTCACACACCGAAGATGCTCGGGGGCTGCCGGAGGGAGGCTGGGGGTGCGGGGACGAGGCAGGGGCAGGACTTCTCTGCTGCAGAGCTTAAGGCAGCACTGGGAGAGGAAGGGCTGGCTGCCACCTTCATCTCCCCAGCAGGAAATACCGTCCATGCGGGCAGGGCAGGAGTCCTCAACCGGTGGAGCCGCACCAGCAGCCCGAGCGTCCTGCCGTGCCCCCATCCCCACCACCCCACCCTTTCCCTTCGGGCACTGACCTGTCGCCTTCCCTCCTAGGATTTCTGCACCACGACGTCTCCTCCTCCGCCTCCCAGGACCAAGAGCCCTGCTATGCAAAGCCCCCCGAGCGTGCTGGCCCTGTCGCCCAACGCCACCCACCTGGTGTGGTCCCCCAGCGCCCGCCGGGACCCCCGCGCCTGGCCCCCGGTGGACTCGCTGCAGGTGTGGGTGTCGGAGACGCGGCACGCCTGCACCGAGACGTGCCGGCGGCGCGGGCTGGTCTGCGAGCCCACCTTCTTCAGGTTCCTCAACAAGAAGGAGGTGTTCCTCCAGTAAGTCGTGTCCTCCTCGGCGCAGCGTGGTGACACCCCGGGGGGGCTGCCGGAGATGCTCCCCCATTCCCCAGGGCTGGGTGCTTTGTCCTGCACCCCCAGCGCCCGTTGTCCCCGTGTCCTCCCCCCTAAAACGCCAAAAGCTGAACGGTTTTGTCCTTCCCAAAGCAGCGCTGGCACATCCAGGCATGGCACCATCCCTCTCCCACCCTGCTTCTCTCTGCCTCCCGCGTGCTCGCTCCCTTTCTGTCTTTTTTTTACGTCTTTCTCCATAAAACTGCCTTTTGAACACACAGCAGTGAAGTTTTAATAGAGTATAAATCTGCCACCGGGCTCCGTGCTGCTGCGTGGACAATTAAGATGCAAGTATTACCATTTCCGTCACGCCGGCCAGGCAGGCAATTTGAGGCCTGGTGACAGTTTTATGTGACGAATTAGAGCCGGGGCGCGCATTTCGCCCCGTGCCCCGGTGCCTGGAGCCCTGGGGGAGCCGCGGGTGGGCTCGGGGGGCTGGAGGGGCACGGAGCAGGGGCAGCTCCGGTGCTGGAGCTCCCCCAGACACGAGCCTGGAGCAGGGCAAAGCTGGGGTCCTGCTGCTCCTTGGGGTCTTTGTGGGTTCCCGTCTTCATTTTGCTGCTCCGGGCTAGCAGGGGACACCAGGGTGTGCATTTGACTCAGGTGCACTCCCAGGGGACGGTGCCTGCAGGGAGCAGGCGGCCCCCTTGGTCCAGGGGGGATGTAAGGGGTTTTAGTGGGATTTTGCCCGTGATTCCCTGAGTCCTCCATCTACGGCCTGCATGAGGTGTGGGGCGGTCCTCGGGTTGCACGGTTCGGTTGTGTGCTGTTTTGGGCTGGTGGCTGGCAACCACATCAAGGCGCCAAGCGTAGTGCTGATGGTTCCTGCAACCAGCAAAGAGCCCAAAGCTCACCCAGGGAACACCCCAGGGAGGACAGACAGAGAATTAAAGACCCTGTAGCAAAGCACCAGGCAGCCTCCCCACCCGGAGAGGGGGCACCGAAGCCGCCCCATGTTTTTTATCTTCTTTCCCAGGCTCAGCATCACCTGCGACAGCACGGAGTACGAGATGAACCATCTCTATCCGGCGGTGGCCGAGAACGTCCACGAGTGCTACCTCCAGAAGGAGCCGCTGCTCTTCAGCTGCGCCGGCCACAACTCCAAGTACCGGCGCCTCTGCCCCTGCCGCGACTACCGCGAAGGACAAGTGGCTCTGTGCAGGGACTGCGTGTGACTCGGCCACGTGCTGCAGCCGGGGGCTTGGTCTCAAAGCTTCGGCAACAGCCGGGGAGCAGGATGGATCCCTCCCGGCGGGACGCGCGCTGAGCTGGGGGTGCCAGGCTCTCGTGGGTTGTTTCGTCTACCAGCCGGCTGTGAATGACCGTGTCCTGACGTTTGGTTTCGTTTTCTTCTCGAGGCGCATCGCCCGTCCGCATCGCCCGTCCGCATCCGAACCCACCCGGACCGTGTTGGGGCTGGGGCAGGGTGGCAGAAAAAGGGGGCTCGGGGAGGGGGGGCACCTTCCCCTCTTCTGGCGAGGGGGATGAGCCACCAGCAGACTGCAGTTTCAGGGTTTTCATCCTCTTGAAGCATCCGAGGTTGTTTTATTTATTTATTTTTTAACCACTCCCTCCCTGACAAGTGGTAAATTAAAGGGGAAACAACACCCAGCCCTTCTGCGAGGAGTTATTGGGCTGCTCGGGGGGGCTGCAGGGGGCTGCCGGTGCCTGCCTTGGCCGGGGAGGATGAAGCCTGAGGACGGGGGCTGCGTTGGGTGGGTTCAAGGGGGACTGAGCCCGTGGTGCCCCCCAGGAATTGAGGCTGAGGCTGGGGAGTGCAGCCCTGTGGGGGGGCTCTGCAGAGGATGCTGCTCTTGGGGGTCCCTCCCTGGTGCCGCTCTCCACCTCTCCAGGGTGCACGTCTCAACCCTCCTGGGACCCCCACGCCCCAGCCCGTGGGGGCACAGCTCCCCGTTTGCTCTTTGTCTGAGCGGGGCAGGAAGGAAGAGGTGCTGCAGCAGCCGGGATGAAATATTGGCACAGGCTGAAGCTGGGGGAGAAGGTGTAAGAGCAGCGCTGTGTCTGCAGCCCCAAACGCTGCAGCCCCGGGGCAGCTGCAGGAGGAGGTGAGCTCCAGGCAAAGATCTTCCAAGCAGCATCTTCGCTTCTTTACCTTCTCCTCGTGCTTGTCATCAGCTTCACTTCAGAGACGAGCTCAGTGCTGCTTCTGTTCCTCTCCTGGCTGCCCTCTTGCTGCCTTAGCGCTGGCTGCGGAGTCCGGTGTGTTTTTGAAGGGTTGCTCACCAGAGGGAGGTGAGCCTCTGGTGCTGCGGGGTTGGTGCTCAGCCCTCGTTCCGCTCAGAGGCGCTGGAGATCGAGGCGCTGACATCCCAGAAAAACTCACTCCCAGCCCTTCCCTGCGTGGAATAACTCCCGTCCCAGGCGGAGAGCCGGGCTGCGGTGACAGCCCCTGCTGGCGGTAGCACCGGGGAGCATTGTCCCCGCCTGGCTCAAGGTGACCGCTGGAGCGAGCAGGATGAGTGCGAGCCCCGTTTTGGCACAACGCTGCTCTCGCCACCCCCGTTCCAGCCTGGGCAGGGGGCACCGTGCGGTGCTTGTCGACCCAGGCGAGGCAAGAGCTGGAGTCATCGCCGTTATCCTGGAGCAATTTGTCAGCTTCAGCGCGAAATTGCACAGGCAGCCTCCAGCCAGCCAGCGACGCCGACAAGGGAAAGGATTGATTAAGTAATTTTTGTGTCTTGCGGCAAGCGTGTGTATAAATAAAAGCCGAGAGAGCCTCTCCCCGCAGAGCTGAGCAGCAATCTTCTGTGCCTTTCCGTGGCACCTTTCATCCAGGGCTCAAGGCAGCACCTTGCAAAGGCTCCCAAGCTATCGCCCAGGCTGCTGCTTGGCAAGCAGGCGGTGATGGTGATCCAGCTCCCGGCTGTAAGGACCGAATAAGACTGATTTATGAGGATTCGAGGGAGATTTAGAGCTCCGGATCCCAAACCTGGCTCAGGACAGCTCTCTTTGCACGTCAGCTCCCAGGGCAGCCCTCGCTGCGCTTTCTGCTCAGCTGCTTTTAAAGCAGCCTTCACCTCTTGGCGGCTGGGCACCTGCCTCGTGCTGCACAGCCCCAATTACCCGCTGTCAGGACCGTTTTCTCCGAGCTGAAATAAAAGGTGGCTCGCTCACCTCAGCCGCTGTCACGGTAAATAACGACCTGTCAGGGACCTGCGGGGATCTGGGGCCAGCATCTGCATTTGGGTGATGGTCTCGGCGATGCTCCGCTGTTATCCATCAGCCCCGCCAGCTGTCACCCCTTCCTGGTGTCACCCTGGGGGTGGATGCTGCATGGAGAAAAGCCTCTTTTTGCAGGGGAGATGGCTAGAAAAAGGGGCTGCATCACCACAAAGTGCTGCCGTTTCTCTGCCTGCTGGGGTTTCTGGTCCCGGCTGTGCCCGAGATGTTGCTGCAGCATCCCGTGGCCCTACAGAGCTCACCCCACTCTCCTGGCCAGGACACGTTTCCATCTGGGTGGGAGACCTGAGCCTGACCCAGGCGTTAACTTCACATTTTACCGAGCAGGAACATGGAAGAGATCTAAAGGGAAGCTGAAGCGCTGCCGTATGAAAGGGATTCTAATTACCGCAGCTAATTACAAAGAATAAATCCCCAGCGGGAGGGGCAGGTGGGGTGGGGGGAAGAGAAACTGTCGAAACCGTGAATAAAATCAAACAATTAAAAATCACGTGAGGAGCTGAGAGCTGCTCGCCCGGCTGCTGGTGGACAGGGCCGTTCACCTAAAACCTGGAGCAGGCACAGCGGGGTCTGATCCGGGGTGCTGAGCCTGACACGGGGACCCGACTCCCACCCAGCTGCAGATGCCTGCCCCTATACAACAGGCTGCTGGGGTTCAGTGAGAGCTTTGGGTTTCACCTCCATGGCCACAGGGATAATTTTGGGGGATGAGGCTGGCGGTGCCTGTCCTGATGTCCCCAAGCAGCATCCCGCAGGGCTGCAGAGCGGGCGCCTCTCCCCAGCAGCCCCACGTCCCGCCGATGCTAGGCCGCACGGAGCAGCTGTCTGGGCTGTAAATCACACCCGGACGGAGGTAATAGGGCTGCTCCGCTCTTATCTCGGGCTTTATTAGGAAATCGTTAAGCGGCTTTTCCCTCCCAATCCCCTGCTTATCAGCAGCCCGGGTAAAATGGCAAATTGGATCCCGGTGTGGACAGGCCGGGGAAAGAGAAGCCCATTTATTTCCCCTTATGGGTTTATCACTAGATCAAGAAGCTGCTGAAGATGTAAGCACCGTTGTTTATTTCCCCAGGTGATGGATCTAGCTGCCACACGGCTCCGTTAACCACAGCATGGTGTCTGACAGGGATGTCTAATGGACCCACGGTCCGGACTGCTGGCTCGTGTATCTCAAGGTCTTGCTTTAATTGAGTCCTGTCTCCCCGGTGTCATGCCTTTATTGTTTTTTTAATTATTTTTTTGCTTTTGCTTTTTACCATTTCTTTTTTTCCCCCTCCTTTAGAAGGCCTTCCCGAAATAAACTCGTGTATTTAATCTCCTGTCTCTTCCCCTCATCTCTTGCTCCTTTTGGCAAACCCAGAGCCATAAAGAAAGTTAGCAAATTGAAAATCTGTCCTCAGCCTTACCGAGTTAAAAGAGCAGTGAAATCTTTTGCCTTTTTTCTTTTTCCTTTTTTTTTTTTTTTCTCCTCTGGAAGAAAGAATTTGGGGAGGGGGGTGAAAACCCCTTTTGAAGCCACGGGACTGAGTGTTCCCTTTCTTATCAGATCAAGCAATAATTCCCAGTGACACCTATTGTGCCTTGTTAATGGAAAGCCATTAAAACTCCAGCTCAATACTTTCTCAGGAGAGATAGGGACTGTTCAATACCGTTCCCCAGGCAGGCAAAGAAATACCAACGACCCGCTGACAGCGTGGAGCAGAAGTGCTGAGGCTGCAGCTTCTGCCACCAGCACCTGCGGGGGGGCTGGAGCATCCCTAGCCTGGGCACTGCTGCAGTCCGGCCCCGGCACCCAGATTTTCTGGAAAGGAGGTAAAAATGAAGTTTGGGAGGATGGGGAGAGCTGGAGGAGGATTTGGGGGGGGGGTTAGGTGTTTCTGTGGGGTGTGATCCCACGTCATGGCCACACAGCGCAGGTGCCACTGCTGCCTGAAAAGGTGCACAAAATGCATTGACGATGCCCCCGCTGCCGAGTGCTGGCTTTGGAAAGCCAGGAGAAAAGGGGCTCGGAGCATTTTGCTCCTGTCCCGACGACGGTGGAGGAAAGCAGCCGGGATCCGAGCCCCACCTCCCCGCAGAGCCGCCGCCAGCCTCTTCCTCTCCATCCCCTGGGGACCCCACAGCCACCGCGCCAGCGCCTCTCACGTCTCACGTCCAGCTCCTGGTGGAGGCCAGAATGAAACAGTGGCTTATTTTTAGCTTGTGCTTGTTTAAGGAGAGCCACCAGACCTATCAGCCTTTCTATAAATACAAGCCCAAAGACAGGAAATAACAATCTGCCCTGATTTGGTTCCTTTCATCCGAGGATTCGGAGCATCCGACGGCATCTCTGAGAAATGAGTGAAGGCTTCGCAACTTGCATGAAAATACAACTAGTTGGGTTTTTTGCTGAGCGTTGCATTGCAGCCCCTCACTCGCCAGGCCTGATTTGTTCCTAAATTCCCCCAATTTCATGTCCTCGAGCCCTCTCCAAGGCATTTCTTAGCATGTCAGCCCGGGAGCGGGCGATGTTCCTGCAGCTCGCCACAGGGCGCAGCTGGCTCGGTGTCATCGAGCGTGGGGGGTTTGTTTATTTAATCAATTAATTGAATTAATTAATTTTCATGAGAGTGCGGAGAAAAATAATAGGAACTGCCAGCAGCGCTGTTGGCTGTCGTGCTGGGCGCGGGGCGCTGGGAGCAGCTGCCTGATCTGCCACCTTGGTTTTATTTCTGCAAACCTGGCCCCATCCACTTCTAGGAGGAAAAAAAAATAAACAAAAGAGCAGCTGCTGGGGGATAAATGAGGAACCCTGCTGGGTGTCCCCGCTGGTGGCCCTGCTCCTGGCAGTTTTTGTGTCCTTAGGCAGGAGAAGTGAGCCCTCTTCCCTCCCAGCTGTGGCTCTGGACCAGGCCGGGGAGCAAACAGTTCATAAAAGAAATGTGGGAGGCAACGCATTTCCACACTTAATTGACTCCACGGATTAATCCCAATTAAAAGCTGTAATTGGGATTACAGTGGTTAATCATCTTTCCACCCCGAGCAACAGCCTCGCTATCTCCGTTAGCTTCATTAGGAAAGCCGGGGACGTGGAGCTATGCAGCCACCGAGCACGGGCAGCGCCGGGCACAGCCCCAGGGGAGCGGGGATCCCAAAAGGGTCCCTCCGAGGTCTGGTCCCCCCGAGGTGCTGCTCCCGGGGTGGTGGTGGGCAGCGGATGGCACCCCTCGGCTGCACCGTTGGCTCTTTTCCCAGGACGCTGAATTCTTGCACGGCTGGGGTGTGCTCAGAGTAGTGCGGCTTCCTTCCCAAGGGTTAAACTGTAGGGGGATTTCATTGACTTTTTTTTTTTTTAATCCTCCTCCACTGCTGTTTTATGCTGAAAGGAGCCTGAATGAAAACGTCTGCTTGCTCTCCTTTTTCTGACGTTTTTTCTGAGCGCGTTCATTAAGCAGCGTCCTCCAGCGACGGCTTTGTCTCAGCGGGGTTAAGGAGCACACCTCCCCTCCTTCTCTGCCGTTCCCTGTTGTTGGGGTCTGGACCCCTCCGGACCCCAGAGGCAGCTCAGGACCCAAGCCCAGACCCAGATCCAAAAGCACCATGGGTGAAACAGGGGAGGGAACACCCCAAAAGTGAAAGATGCTGCTGGTGCCCTGGGGAAGAGCACGCGATTTGCCTTCAGGAGAGGCTGCGAATATTTCCCCCAAGGGCTGACCCCACAGGATGTGTAGGGTGCCTCTGCCAAGGACATATCAAAGCAGGTTGGGCAAAGCTCTATTAAATACCCCAAAGACCCCAAACTTGCCGCAGCAGTCCCATGAATTGTTACGACCAATTTTTAGGAGCCCGGCAAATCCGGGCTGATGCTCCTTACTCCACGGCTCAGCTTTATCCGAAGCTGCAGAGGTTTGTGCCATGGATCTCGTGGGTGATGTGAAATGAAAGCGTGTTTGCTGTGATGCTATTTGCCATCCTCCAGCCACCCCACATGCAGCCGGTGCTCGGTGCTACTCCACCCCAGCTCCTGCCATCCCACCGGGTCTCTCTCCGCTCTCCTGGATGTGATTTCGGCTGGTGTTTAGGAAAACACCATAATAAGCACCGCTGAACAGGCAAATAGAAACTTGAGGACCCCAGTGGTATTTTTAGTCCCCTATCGGTGACTAGCTCAAAATCCTCCACAGGACTGTGAAATAAAATTAATCTGCATCTGCCATGCATCATTTTTACAAAGCTCGCCTCCTCCTGCAACCGGAGGGATGCTTTAAGAGGCAGCTCCTTTCAGTTTGAGGGAGAGCCAAGTACCTGGCAGGCATCCGCAGCCACAGCTCCAGCCGCCAGCAGCAGGAAATCACCAGAGATGGGTGTGAGGGGGTGGCAGAAGGGAGAAAAATTGGTGTTGTCACCCAGTGAGTTAGGAGAAAGTCCCCTGTGCTCGCAGCAGGCTTGGGTCCCGCATCCAGTAGCCAGAGGCTGCCCGTGCAGGGAATGCACTGGTTGTACTGGTTTGCTCGCTGGGCAGAACTGCTGGGGGACCTGGGGGTCCCAAATTAGGGGGGAGCTGCCATGGAAAGCCCCGGGAACTGCCCAGCACCGAGGATGGGGAGGGAAAAACCTCATTGCCATGGAAACCGATGAGCCAGTTGAGCTGCCATGGAAACGAGTTGGGGACTCAGGGACCATCCTGCTGGGGCTGGACCTGTACGGTGGGGATGGTGCTGGTCCATAGGGACGGATGGGACAGAGGGGTGCTGCAGAGCGGGGCTGAGCCCCCGCTGCATCCGCCAAAATGGGATACTTGGGGCTGGGGGGGGCGCAAAGTGGAGTAAGGCAGACCCCAAACTGGGGGCTGAGCATCCCAAACTGGAGCAGCGTGGGCTGGAGGTGGAAAGGTCTGCTGGATACTCCAGGGCCACGCGGCTTGCTGATGCTGAGGACTGCAAATTGTGCAGAAAGGTGAGCCTTGAAGTGGCCGAGGGTGGAAACGCAGCTGCCTCCGGGGAGAAATTACACGGAGACAGGGAGGGAAGAGCAGGACCAGGCAGGGGCCAGCGGGGCCGGCAGGAGGGGCCGGGGGTGCCCTTGGCTTGGCCGCGGTGCCGCGACGTGGATCGCACTGAACAGCTCTTCCTCCCCACCCAGAGCCAATAAAGCACCTCCTGTTTGGGTTCTGTGGTTGTTTGGCTTCCCAAAATAGTCACAAAAGGGCTCGGGGAAAACAAGGGAGGTCAAATCCTCTCCTTTGCAAGGGGAGGTGTCCTCAGCGGGACGCCCTGGGGACACCCCGGGATGCCTCGGTGCGCTCCCAGGTGGGTGCACAGGGCTCTGCCCGCTGCCATGCCAACATCTCCAGCTGCGGGTTGTCTGCAGGGAGCTTCCCTGGGGACAGGGAACACTGGGGATGGGACATCCCCATCGGCCTGTCCTCCCACCGCCGCCTCTGCAGGGCTGGGGGTGCTCTGGCTCCAAATCCTGAGCCTGAACGTCTCTGTTATGGGATAAATTAATGGGGCAGGGATAGGAGCACGCAGCTCCAAGGGGGGAAGGAAGGAGGATTTCTCATAGCTACGGCCCTAAAAGCACCTTTCTGCCCTCGCTGCCTGTTCCCAGGGCTCCCAGCATGGGGTGGCTGAGCCCAGGCACGGTGCAGGTGGGTGGGAGCAGCTGGAGCCTATAAAGGGCTGCTGGGGGGACTGGGGCTGTGCTGCTGCAGGTGGGGGATCTGGGGGAGCCCCAAAGCCTGGCTGCGAGAGGAGGAATGGTGTGGGGTCACCACGGCTGCCTCGGTGAGTTGGCCCTGCAGGGATATGGGTGGTGGTTTGGGGTCCCGCATCCTGGGGTCTGGACCCTTCTGGATCCCAGGCACAGCTCAGGACCAGCCCCAAGCTGAGCTGGGCTTACAGCTGGGACCCCAGCTTTTTGGGGGCTGTTCCTCCTGTGTCTGCTGGTCCCCAAAACCTGCCCCATGGAGCACCAATGCCACCCACTGCCGGGCTCCGGCACGAGAAAAGGAGCTCCCTTCCCTCCTCCGTGGGGCTGAGCGCAGCTCTCGCACTAACAGCAACCTCAGGATGCCCTTTAATTTTTAATGATTCAATAAAACGGTAATTACAAACACTGCAGTTTGAGTTTTTAAGTAGAAAGTATTAACTTCCCAGGGTTTAATTATTCAACAGAAATTAATGAAAGCGGGGCTGGATCCTGCTGGATCCTGCTTTTCCTTCGCAGGGCCAGCATCGCTCTCTTAGCGGGGACCAGGTAGGGACACGGGGGGATCCAGGCTGGGACAGCGATGTGTTGGTGTTCCTTAGGGTGTACTTGGGGAAACCGAGGCACGGTGAAGTTGGGCAGTGTTTTGGGGCTTGTAGGGGCAGCTGGAACGGGGATTTCTCCTGGCTGTAACGTGCTGTCCTTAAAGCCCTCATGCTGCAGGGGCGCTGGTCTATGTGCAGGTCTCAGGGCAGCATGTGGGCTCGCTTTTACTTCTGCTTTCTTGTAAAGCGGGTAGAGAGGAAGAGAAGTGAGTGCAAAACCCCGGCCCTGTGTCCGTCCCCTGACCTGCAGCCCATCGGTCACCTCTCAGTGCAAACAGCCCCATTAAGGGCGTGGGGGAAATATTTCCAGCAGCACCTTTCATAATGGCTCTTGCTCTGCTCGCTGCAGGACTTCCAGCAGAGGAGGTGCAGGCACCTGGGTGCTGCAGGGGCTGAGCACCCTCCGGGGAGCCAGTGACCGCCCTGATCCAAGCCAAAGCTGTAGGAGGTGAGTGGGGAAACTGAGGCACAGCACCTGGGGGACGGCTGTGCCCTGGTCTGCAGGGGAACCTGCCAACCCCACGGCTTTGCTTTATGGGGCTTTCACCAGCCTTAACTGAAATCCCTGGGGAGGCTTTGGTCTAGTTTTTAATTGGTCTTACGCTTTTAATTGCTTTTAACTTGGTTTGGCTTTGGTGCAGCATGGTGTGGTTCAAAAGCAGCTGTGCGGGGGAATGGGGCTGTTAAGGTCAGGAGTGCTTTCAGGACTATTTAAATGCAGCAAAACAGTCAGAGTATTGCCAAAAAGCGTGGATTTGGGCTGGCTGCTGCTCAACCTGGCATCGTCTCCCTGTCTGAACAGGATCTGAGCTGGGAAGGTCCAGTCCCTGCACCGTGATGTCTATGGGGTGGGAAAGCCTTGATGGGGTCAAGGTGGGACAAGGGGGTTGGGGAGATGGTGGGGAACCACTCTGTTAGGTCATCCGGGTAAGGGGCAGAGACATCTCGCACCTCATCTCTCTGCCCGGCCCCACAAAGCCCCTTTCTACCATGGACAGTGGCCCTATAAAGCATCCCCTCCTGAGCAGCGCCTGGCGGTGCAGGTGGATGTCCCCATGGAGCCAGCCTGCAGCGACTGGCACCTGTGGGGTCTCGGGGAACCAGGTTTGCTGGAAAAGCAAGTTGTTGCTGTTATTAATAGTTAATAACGTCATTAATAAGCAAACCTGTCGGCTCGATTGCCTGCAGCGAGGTGGTAGGAAAATAGCACTGGTCAGGGCTCCCTGCAGGACGGGAATATTTGCTCCTGGGGCTCGCTGGGCAAGGGGGTGGTGCTGAGCCCTGTAGGGACTGGTGCTCTGCTGATGAGGTGCCTGGGGAGAGAGCAGGGCCTCATCTGCAAGGGAAATGAAATTATCACCGGCTCCGTCTGCCGTCATCCTGCTCCGCAGAGCCCTAGGAGCTGTGTGGGGAGGGTCCCACAGGGTGTGGGTGCCCACGGAGCACCCATGGGACTGCTGTGCTCCTGGTGCAAGCGGGGTTGTTGCGGTCCCCAGAGGGGCTTTGGGCCATCCCCTGCCTGTGGGGTGGGCTTGTACCCCCCAGGCACCCATCACAGCCTTGCCTTGTGCTGTTTTGGCTGCGCTTTGGAGAAATCACGGCAATGGAGCTTGGTGAATCTCTCCTGAAAGAGGAGTGGTGGGGAGAGGGAGGAGATGGTGCTGAATCCTGGTGACACCAGTACTCTGACACGTCACTGCTGCCACCCAGACCCACGTCCCCAGATGTGTCCCCACTTATGGGACAGCAGTTCTGGTCCACCCCCTTCATGCTCCATTGTAACACAAATATTTTCTCATTCCCGTTTATTACGCAGGACATCAGCAATTCCCTGGATGGGAAAGATTCTCCGCGGAGTTCTGTCTGCTGGGCTGGAAATCCCTCTTTTTTTGGCTTAAATTAGGAGCATTGTGAGACAGGGGATGACTTAAGGGATACAGTTAATCAGTTCTGACAGTGCTGGCCTGGGTGAGACCTTACCGGCTGCGTGGGGGCGAGTGCACGGAGCTCTGTCACGAACCATTTGGGGCGTCTTGTTTGGGTCTTACCTTGGATTTCTCTTCAGTAGATCATAAAGACAAAAAGTCATTCCAGAGCACTTTATTCCAAAAAAAAAAAAAAAAAAAAAGCCACAGGTTTGAAGTTGTCAAAACAATTTTCCACTGTTCCAAAATAATCTCTCAGAAGTGACCCAGATTTTACGAGGCGCTCCAGCTTTCAAAGGGCAGGTTGTCTGAGTAGAAGACGGGCCTGCAAAATCTTTTAGGCTTACGAATCCCGTGCCTTACCCCATTCCTGCAGGGTCTGTTGAAGCCTCCCAACACATCTGTGCTGCCGTGGCACAAATCCCTGAGCTGGAGGAAATGGGAACAGTTCGACGGGGGATGCTGCTGTTCCCTTCTTTGTTTAATTAGTTGGTGGGGTGCTGGGGGCTGCATATCCAGCGAGAGCGGTGGCATGGTCCTGTTTGCCTGGTGCTGTGCTCCTGATGGTCTGCTGGTGGTCCTGTGCCACCCCAGCTCAGCTTGCTGCGTTTGTCCCCACTTTCTGAGACCTTCCAGGAGTTGTTAATGATGGTGAATTAATGCTGCTGAGTTCTTGTGGCTGCCTGAGGTGGGGGGAGCTCCGTGAGCAAGTCTAAAAGCTCTGGCACTTGGTAATGGGGCAGGTGAGCGCTCAGACGTGTACATCCCCATGGGACCTGCACCAGGAGCCAGGCTGTGCCGAGCAGAGGGGAGCAGGGTGAGATGGGTCTCCTCGTGCTTGCAGAGCACTCCACTTCTTTTCTTGCTCATATTCTGGAGCTGAGCCATTCATGATCTGTTAATAGGATATTTAAAAAAAAAAAAAGACTTGATTCATATCTAGCTTATCTTAAATTTCATTTGACCTGATTAAAGTGCTGCTCGTGCTGCCTGCCTGGCACGTGGTTTATTCATTTCCCTGTGTTCTGCTGGGGCACGGCGTTGCCTTCGCTTTCCGTGGAGGGACAGCAAGCTGCCCCCCGTGGGATGTTACTGGGGGGCAGCACCCAGCCCCTACCTGCATAGGGCTCAGGCCCCGCTCTTATTTTCTTTAGATCCTGCTCTGAGCCCTGTTTTGGTTCCTAGTGATCCGTGTGTTACACGGCAGGCGGGGAGCGAGGGGGAGTGGGGCCGGAGGGGGCTGAGCACAGCCGAAGCTGCCCAGCAGCAGCTTCCCTGGGGGGTTTGAGCTTGCCCTGCTTCTGCAACCCGCTGGGCACGTGGAGCCATGCAGGGAGCCTCAGGGGGATGCCAACAGCTCTGTGCTGAGGGGTGAATGCCATGAAATCTTTTTTTCTGGGACCCTCTTGACCCTCCTCCTCTGTGGCTCTCGGGGTAAGACCCGGCGCGATGCAGCAATGTCAGCGCAGCCGTGAGCCTGCTCAAGGGGAGCCTGGTAGCACTCAGCTTCTGGCCCCACAGAGCCCAGGAGAGAGTGAGAGAGTGACAGGCAAAGCTCTTGGCACAGGGGCTGTTTCCCCAAACCCACAGCTTGTCCAGAGCCTGTGCAGCAGGCAGAGCAGTCCCGGAGCAGCATCCTCCAGCCCCATGCAGGCAGGTAGGGAATATTCGCATTTTCCTTGAAGATGCCAGGAAAAGGAGGCTCAGGTGACCCCGCAGTGCATGTGAGGTGTATTTTGTGATGTGCAGAGTACATGTGCAGGTGTCTGGCAGCCTGGGGCCTGCCCCGTGTGAAGCCTGGCTCAGGAAATCTGCTCCACGCCTGCAGCTTTCCGCAGCAGCCAGCGTGCTCCTGGCCGCGCTGCTGCCGCTCGCGGTCCCCGTCTCAACAATTTCACGTGGATGCTGACTTATTTTTTGCCACTGAAGCATGACGTGGGAAAATGCTTGCCGCTTCCTTAGGTGGGTGATTTATGGCAAAACAAAACGGGTCTGTAAGAGGCAGTGGTCCCTTGCCGCCTGTCACGGTGCTGACAAGCGGGGCTCTGTTCTGAGGGGCAGCCTGCGTGAAGCGAGCAGGTAAGGATGCTCCACAAAGCCAGCAGAAGGAAACATTTTCCCTTTGTGTTCTCCTTCCACAGCCTTCTCAAAGCTTTGCAACCTGTCTGTCTGCCTAATGTAGCCCAGGAGGTGCCAGGCACCTGTCCAAGGCTGGGCCAGCTCTCAGCACATCCCACGCGGCTGCCTTGGCGTAGGTGGCAAGCGGCCACTAAAACCAAAGAGAAGGAGCATTTTCTTGGTGCTGTTTTACTCCAGCACTGTGGTGTAACGTGCTGTCATGCCAGCCTGTGCTGCTGTAGAAAGACCCGGAGCTTTTCCTATGAGATGCCCTGGGAGGTGGGAGCACAGGGAAGGGCCCCGAAAGCCCGATGGGTGCCAAGAATGAATCAGATGGATTCCTGATCCTGTTTCCAAGTGGCTTCTCTGGGGTTTGTGCTGCTTCTGCAGAAACATTTGCACACACTGAGAGCCCCTACGAGGGGTGTTAGGCATGCCTGGAGCAGAACTGGGTGTTGCAGGTGTCTTTGAGAGTGTGGTGGCTTAAACGACGAGCTCCCTCGTTGCAGAAATGCACGCTGTACTTGACCCTTTAATTAAGCAACACAACTTGACCTGGGAGCATTAAGCCCGTGGGGGGATGGTGGGGGAAAAAGCACAGCTGTAGGAATGGGTTAAATGAGCACAGAGAAGATGTTGGGTGCATCTTGCAGGCTGCATCACCGCCGTGCCCCACTGGGGAGCTGAGCTCTGGTTGTGCTCCCCAGGCAGGAGATGGAGCCTGCAAACAGCGAGGGCTTGTGCTCCTCTGCCAAAAAAAATCCCATGGGGATACGACCAGGGGAGGTTGCTCCAGGCTGCCCATGAACGCAGCCGTTACCTCCCGAAAACAGGGAGGTGAAGGAGGAGAGAAACAAGCCGGATGAAAGTGAGGACTTTGCCAGCGCTGCCTTCTATTTATGATTTCACAAGGTCAACAATAATCCCCACAGCTACAAGCACATAAAAATTGATTCTTTCTTGAAGAGATTGATGGATTCTTGGTCAGGGCATTTTCTCTGATCTTGCTGCCCTCTGGACATTGCTGAAATTTATGAAGATGCTGCGCGTTCCCCTGCAGAGGACTAAATAGCTTCTCGAAAAGAGAGCAAATGCTTTCAGTTCAGACCTCGGGTCCCAGGCTGCTGCTGTAAATAAGAGCAAGGCTTCCTCCCGATGCAGCGAGTGAGCTGCGGGGCTTTTGTATCAAAAGTGAGCAGTTTTTGCTTTTCAGCCTGCTTGGCATGGGCCAGAGGTTGTGCCCCTGCTCCATCTCTCCCCTGGGGCACGAGGTGATGCCTGGGGTCCCCTGATCCCAGCAGGGGATGTCACCTCCTGACTGCTCCACGCTGCAGCCGTGCTGATGAGCTGCATGGATCCATCAGGCCAAATTCTCCTTTGGTTTGTCCTGCCCAGGTGCTTTCATGGGAGGGAAGCAGGGATGAACGTTTCTGGAACCTCGGGCTGCTCACCAGCGCTTCGCAAACAGCATCATCCCGTGGGCCCCCGTGTCAGCTGGAAGCCTCCTTCAATCTGTATTTTAAAAATAACCAGCTTTAAAGCCGCAGTGTCTGAGACAGCTTTTTTTTTCCACAAGTGGCAGGAAGCTACCAAACAAAGCCCACTTATTTTTCACAGCTCCATCCCTGCAGCTATTAAATCCTCGGCGCTATTGACTCCTGGAGAAGTTTGCGGGGCTGGTGGGGCTACGCGCAAGCAGCGCTCGCAAGCCATAATATCCCAGTGAGTAGCGTGTGCCCTTTGTGTCTCCCTCCTGGTTAAAAAGCAGCTTAGGTGTGCTCAAAAGGCATTTCTTTGAGTTCAGCGGCATATCTTCATCACAGAGAGCGTGTTACGTGAAATGCTGCTGTACAAAGGGCAATGCAGAAGCGGCAGGTTTGGGAGGTGAGGGGAGGGATGGGCTGATGGAGAAGTGCCAGGAGAATCGATGCAGGGCTTTTTTTAACAGCTATGCATGTGTGTTGAACAAAGCTCTTTAAAAGACTTGCAGAAAGCAGTGGGTTCCCTCTTGTAATGTGCTGGGCTTTATCACAAGACGAGGATGTATGGAATTGCCGACGGCTGGGCTCAGAGAGCGCTCGGAGTTCATCCTCGCGGCGTTTCTCCGAATTGCAGCGCGAGGGTTCGACTCCTTGAACAGGCGAAGCTGTTGCTGGTGTCACTCACAGCCCGGGGAAGGTCCTGCACACCCATCCCTGCTGCCCAACTGTGCAGGGTTCCCTAAATCTCTGTGTCTGCGCTGCCTCCAGGCACCCCCTGCATTGCTACCGGAGAGATGCGTCCCACCTGCCCGGCAATGGGCTCAGCAGGCTGGTGGCAGGTGGGAAGAGGAGCCCGCCTTCAGTGCAGAAAGGAGGGGAGCAGCATGAGAGGAGTGAGATGAGAAACCAGGGAGCCTGGGCACAGGCGGCTGTGGTCTTTGTGTTTGGAAGTTGGGGTGGAAAACGTTTGTGCTGCCTTGATGTAGGTGCTGGAGCGGTGCCGCTCGGCACAGGGCACCACGATGTCCCCGGCAGGCTGTCCAGCAGCAAGGGTCCTTTATTGTCTCTAGGGATCCCACACACAGGTGAAGGGGAGGCAGCTCTCTCTATCCCTTCCTTGACCGGAATTTCAGCCACTTTGAAGCAGCACTGAGCTTTCTCCAGAAGGTCCTCAGAGCAGCACTCGCTCTGCAGCTGGCACGTGTACAGTTCCTCCAAGGACGGTGCCTTCACTCGTTTTCAAGCTCTGCAGGGCTGCAGAGCATGGAGCTGTCCCCATGGGTGCCGTGCTGCCCTGGGCACGGTGCTCAGCCTGCCCCGGAGCCCGGCTGGACCAGCGGACGAGCTCCTTCCCAGCTGCCTTCATCCCCTGGTAGCCTCCCCGCTGTGCCTCTGCTCGTACAAAAAAAAAAAAAAATCCTGCACAGATTCTTCAGAATAAAGCCACTTCCCAGAGGGAGTTTGATCAATGTCACGCCCAGGCTGGTGATGTCTGCTCCGGATCCCCGTGCGTCCCAGCACCCAAAATCCCACATTCTCATCTGCCGTCTGGGAGAAGCTCTTGCAGTAGTAGGCAGAGGTGGCGAAAGCGGCTCCGCGCTCCCTGCCAGCCTTCAAACTGGCTCTTGGTCGCCGTTTAACCTCCTCCTCCTCCTTCCTACGAGCGAGTAAACAGAAAAGCTATTTTCTCCTTCACCTCCAGCCCTGGCTCCCTGCGCTGCAGCTGCCAGATGGCAGCGAGTGGAGGCTTCTGTGCCCGTCTCTCCTGCCAGCGCATCACGACCACTTGGCTGCGTACGGAGGAGATGCTACTTCCATCCGTCTTGAGTGCTTTGTACCGTCTGCAGCAGGAGCCCACGGCTCGAGATGCTGCCTGAGCAGGCTGTGTCCTTTGTCATCAGAAAATTTAAAAAAAAAATAAAAAAAATTGCCAAATCAAAGGCAACAGGGGTGTGTAAATGTGCTGCCCCCGTGCCATGCAGCCAGGGTGCCGCTCTGCAGCAGGGCTCTTTTTACCTTCCCCTTCACTTTTTCATGTCCTTTGGCCGGTGTTGAGAGCAGCCTGGCAGTTCTGAGCACTGGTTTTTCAGCTGGCTTTTCTTTTCAACAGCCAGAGCCCGGCTTGTGCTCTGCAAGCAGCAGAGGGGCTGGTTCCTGCGCCGTGGAGGGGAAGAAGGACACATCCGTGCTGACTTCCCAGCTTTAAGGAAAGCCAGGGATGCTACGGGAGATACTTGTGGCTTTACACATGGTGCTGGCTGGGACAACCCAAAAGGGGGTCAAAGCCACGTCCTAGGGTCTGCTCTGTATTGGTTTTGCAATTCCAGGAGCTGCACCAACGCTTCCTCCTTGCAGCCCCCGTCGGGGCCCAGCACAGAGAGGCAGAGCTGGGTTTCAGCACCGCCGATCCCCTGAGGTTTGTTTCCCATTGCTCGATGCAGAGGGAGAGGCCAGAGGGGGCCTGGGGGGGACCCGTCATGGGTGGGAAAACAAAACCGTGCTGGTGTCACCAGCAAAAGCTGAATCCACTGTGCTGATTTCCCAGGTGAGATCTCTGCCAACATTTAAGAAGGATAAACGAGATGACCTGGATAATTACGGGCCTGTCAGCTCTGCTTCGATCCCGCGCAGACTGATCGAGTGGCTGACGTGGGAATTGATTAATAAAGAATTAAAAGAGAATAACATCAGTAAATGAAAGTAACGGCGCTAATGCCTATCAACAGGCGTATAGGCAGTCGATTTTGCAAAAGCAGCTCTTTGTTACAAAGCTGGATGGTTTGGAGGGAACGGGTATTTGTGTACCTGTGGTTTTGGCCATGTCCCACCGCCCGTGGGCCTCTGTTGGCTCGGTCCAAGCCCAAAGTGGAGAGCAGCACCAGGAAAACCAGGTGCTGTGTGTCCGGGTATCAGCAAACAGCAGGCAGGTGGGTCTCTGCCCCATCCATCCCATCATTGCATGGCCCCCGGCTCCTTCTGGGCTCCTCCCAGGCGGCGAGGGGTGTCAGCATCCGTGCAGGATCCGTCCCCGAGCTGGCTGCGGTGCTCGCCTCTTTTTTCCAGTTGCCATAGGAACAGACGGAGGCCTCTAAAGCATCGCGGTGGGGTGCACGTCTAGGTCATGCTGTGGAGCAGGCAACCATTTTATAGTGATAATAAATTCAGGGAATTGGGAATTTGGCCGAAGTAGCACGCAAAAAAAGGACTTGAAAAGGCAGAATGGAGATAAATGAACAAAAATAATTTTATGACAAATGGCCATACTCTGCACCAGACCTAAATGAAATCCTTCTCCGGAGTTCAGGCAAGAGGGTACGGGAACACAGATTGTAAGGAATGATCTGTCCTCGCAGCATGAGGATAGAAAGGCAAAGGCAGCACCTTAAAGTGTTTAGGGACTATTGGATTTCAAAAACCTTCATTATCTCCAGTCCCCACGATGCCTGAATGCGCATTGCTGCTGGCCAAAGATTTGCCATCCCTCCGTTTGCATGACAGGAGCGGGAGAGGCACCAAATCCTCGGAGAGGAGAGCTGGCCGAGCAGAGCTGGCCCTTTGAAGGTCACTGAAAATCTGCTGGCAATGTGCGGACACAGAGGAGCTACTGGGGTGGAGCAGCCACGGGGAGCTCTGCGGATCCACGCCGGCATGGAGACCCTGAAGATCCCCTACAGCAGCACAGGGCTGGGGGGCTGGGCATTTCCCCTGGATTTTGGGGAGCTTCTGGGTGGGCTGGTGTCGGCAGAAGGCTGATTTCAGGAGCACTCGTCCCTGTGCTTGTGTTCTCCTGCAGCGTGGCATGAAGATCTGCTGCTCCAGCTGCTGAGGACACCAAGCCTGCTCAGGATCCCCTCCCCAACATGGGTGAATTTATTTAATTTACTCCACGACCTATGCACCATGCAACATCTTTCCTGCCCCTTTTCCTATGTCTGGTAAAAGAAAAACAAACTCATGGCCAAAACACTCTTTGCCAAGAGCCCAGAGCCCGTCCCCACGGCGTCTGCCCACCGGTGCCACGCGTGGAGTTCCTCCAAGAGTTTGCCACCAGGAAAACGCGTGGGAGCTGGTGGCGGGTCCCGAGCTGGCATCCCTCGCTGCAGTGTCCTCGTGTGCCCTAATGTTTTTCTGGAGGGTGAAAAGTGGGTGAAACCAGACATATTGGGCAATCTGTGTGTACTCCCAGCCCTGGGAGTGCTAACGAAGGCGGCCAGGCTGTGGATGCGTACGGGCTAGCTGCTGGCACGGCGCAGCGAGCTTAACGAAGCCTGCGCGGACGTCTCCCTCCTGAACCCCTGCTCTGTCCTTCCCCTAATTGCGCCGGGGTTTGAAACGCGACTTAAATCACCGTGTCCAGTTGGCTTCGAGAAGCAGAATTTGTCATGCTGATTTAATCACCTCATTATGTCAAACAAGTTAGGGTTATTTTGAGGCTGGCTAATAGGTGCCAATTTATACCCCTTGGCAGCGCGGGGCTGTGCTCAGCCCTACCACTTGTTTATTGGCGAGACAAAGAAAGCCTGGAGCTGGCTGCTTTCTAGGGTAGACAGAGCTCGCCCGGGACCCGGGGCATCTGTTGCTGGTGCTTTGCAACCCCTCTTCTTGCCACGGCTTTTTTTTTTTTTTTTTTTCCAATCGCTCCTTGTTTGGTTTAATGAGGCGGCGGTAGGATCTCGGAAATTACGGAGCTGGGACGTGGCCAGAGCTGGAGACAGGCACAGAAACAAGGCAGCAGGCAGCTACCCTGGGGGCTCGGAGCAGCTCCTCTCCCTGAGGGCATGAAGATGATGGGGAGAGGGGATGAAGGCCAGCGGCATTTGATGAGGAGTAAGAAGGAGCTGGCCTGCAGGAGGCTGGGGTTGTCTCCTTGCTGCTGGTTTGTGCCATGCCCCTTAGGCTGTGCCAGCTTCTAAAGCTCTGGGCTCACAGAAAAGCAGGATTTCACCCCGGCGTCCTCGGTTTTGCCCATTTCCCCCCCCCTTAGGCACCTTTCTGCAGCCTGCTGAGGTTTTTGAGCCTGCTGAAGTTTGAGCCTGCTCCTTTTCCATTGCCTCCCTGCTTCCTCCCAGCCGGCTCAGCGTTGGGTATTTTGCTCCACCGACAAACTGGGGAGGGCAAACGAGGCAAGCCCCCGGGTGGGCTGCTTCCCTCCCCAGCCCCGCTGCAGCCCTGGGGAGGTCACAAACAGCCGAGACTTGTCGGGGCGATAAATCTTGAGTTAATCCCTCCCCTGGGGCTTCCCTCTGTGGGAGCTGCAGACCCTCGAGCGTCATCCTGCTCCATCCAAAATGACATTTGCTGGAGGCGGCTCAAGAGCTGGAGGAAGAGCCTGAGGCTGCTGGTGCTGAGGGCTGGCTCCTGGCACAGCATCCACAGCCTGAGCTGATCCTTTTTTTTTTCCTGCCGTGGTCTGAACTGGAAGGAGATGCTCTGATATTTGCTGGCCGTTCTGGGGGCGTGCAGGAATCCAGGGGTGGAAAATTCAAGGTGAGGCAGCGGGCAGCTCTGCTGGCCGTGGGGAACCAGGGCAGGATGTGCCCCTTCCTCGGGTGTCAAACAAAAGCAGGGGGAACCAGACCTGTGGGCCACAGGCTGGTGTTCGCCTCCTGCAGCCAGCCTGGCCGGAGAAAGGCAGATGTTGCTCCCAGAGGACATCACAGAACGGTTTGGGTTGGAAAGGACCTTGAAAGCCACCTGGTTCCAACCCCCAGCCGTGGGCAGGGATGCCACCCACCAGAGCAGGTTGCCCAAGGTGATTTTAAATGAAGGTATTATTAGGATTTCTCTCTAACAAGGGCTCAGACAGAGACCCAGGGCTGCTGAAGTCTCTTCTGACCCTGCCGACAGACAGACCAGGCCGCTCCCAGCCAGGGGATGTTTTGTGCTGCTGGCACCCAAGCAGTTTCCTTGGGATAAGGATGGGGAAGGGATCTGTTTGCTCTGCTCCAGGTTTTGCTTTGTTCTTGAAAGCTTCTCCAGCTGCACAGAAAGCCTGCCGCTATTTCGAGGTCCCTCTCCTTCCCCGTCATCCCCAGAGGCTTCTAGCTGAGCAGCAGAATAGAAAACGACAGATTATTGCTGCGTCTTGCCAAGCCTCTCTCTTCCACATAAAAGAAAGAGGGTCGATTTTGTTCAGGAGCTGGGCTGAGTGTTTTGGAAGAGTCAGGTCAGGAGATGCCGGGGAGGAATCGCATTTTTTCCTACCCTGACATCTTCCCAGGGTGCTGCCCTTAGCCCGGGGACAGCTGCAGGGCTGTGCCCCTGCCCTTCCTCTGAGCTGCCCCAGGTCCTGCCAAAATCCCACATGGGCTCCGCGGATGTTTCCGACTGAATCCCAAAAGTCTGAGTGTCCTGGAGGGCAATGTGAGGGACCACGAGCACGTGGCACAGGTGGGGAAACCCTCCTTGTCCCCCGGCTGTCGGGGACTGGTGTGGGTGCTGCTGCGGGGCTGGGCAAGCCCTGAGCACCCCGGGGCTCTGCCCAGCACCCTGGAAGTGAAGGCAGCAGCAAGGGGGCTCCCACCCCCTGCCCCTATTCCCATGATGGGCTGATGGATGGGAAGCAGGTGCCCCTTTTCTCATGTCCATCTCGTAGGATGCCTACCTGGGAGCATCCTGTGGGTGCTTCCCTACAGACAAGGCGTGACCTGCCCCATGTATACGATGGGAGCCGTGGAGAGGGGACGCATTTGGCGGCTTCCCAGGGCAGGTGCTGCCACCCAGCGCGGCCGCGTGTCCCCCAGCCCGAACCCACCCGGGGGGGAAGGGGTTTTAATCATGGCTTAAGTCAGCAAACCAGAAAGCTTGATTTAAACGATCACTTCTAATCTTGTCTCTCATTTGTACAATTTAATTATTTCCTGAACGCGATTCCTCTCGGTTGGCAACCACTAATCTGCAGTTTTCCTTCTTTTACACAACGTTTGGCAACACTATTTCTTTTTTTAGCTAAACAGAGAAAACTCTATGTGTGCAAGTTTACTTAAGCAATTATCTGGCTTAATGTATATTTACGGGGAGTCTTCATTTTTACTTTTTATTGCGTTATAATATAGGGAATGATGCATCGCGTTTTTATGAGCTGATTATTAATTTTGGACTCGCAACTTGCGTCATGGCCTATTTGGATGGAAATTGGTTTTCAATTTAAAACACCTAAAAACCGGCATCAAAAATGTTTTTTATTAGTTAAATAAAACCATTTAAAATGTGCTAGCTATCGACAAAAATATAAGCTTATCTGAGCATGCATTTAAAGCTGATTCCCTAAACAAGATAAGTGCTATCTGCAACGAGGGAGCCAAGCTCTTTGTTCTGAATTTTCATATTTTGGGTGGTTTCAAAATTAATGTATTACTTCGGTTTTACTTGCAGGCGGAAACGGGAAAACGAGGTTTTCCATTTTTTTTTCCTCATCCCCAGTTCCAATGGCTTGGTTGGTGGGACTAAATCAGTGGGGAATGTGGACGCAGAGAGGTATTTGTTTTGCTGGCGCTTTTGGGAGCAGTGGTGCTGGCAGGGGCTGGTTAACGGCACCGCAATGCTCCCAGTGCTGAGCCGGAGCCTTCCAGCACCTCCCAGCTTTTGGCTTCTTCGCCGTGCCAACAGCCAGCACGTGCTGCTCGGTGTCTTTATACAAGTCCCTTAAATGCCTGTAGTTTAAGTCGCAGCATCACATTTCTTTGTGGTTTTAATGGGGAAGTGGGTAACCAGAAAATGGGCTGGGACTGGGAAGGATGCGCTGCATGGGGACAGGGACCAGCTCTGATGGGGACGTCACTGGGCAGCAGCAGCAGTGGGTGTCACTGAGCTGCCTGGATGTGACCGTACATGCGTGCAGGGCTGTCTGCCTCCCCAGGCACAAAATCCCCTCCCAGTGCATCGCACTGCAAAACCAGGGGGCAAACGCAGAATCCTTTCCCCAGGCAGCCCCAGCAGAAGTGCAAGGAGAGGCTGTGGCACCTGGTTGAGCTGTTTTGCAGCAAAAAATCCCATTTCCAAGGACGGTCCTGATGGAGGGACCCCTGGAAAGCTGCACTTTGAGCAACAGTGCCCTTTGCTTTGCCCAGAGCTGCAGCTGATGCTCCACTGCAGCCCCGCTGGCTTTGCCCCTTGAGCACAAACCCAATATTACAGAGCAAGAGCTACAGCTGGCGGGCAGGCAGGCAGCTCTCCAGCCCATAATCTCTCCCGACACCGAAATTATTATTATTTGCCTTGCCACGGCATCGAGTCCGGTCCATAACTTGTCTCTCTCCTTCCTAGCAAGGGTAATTTTTTCCTATTTGCAGGTCCTGTCTGACAGTAATTGGCCGCCGCTGCCTGGCTGCTGTTTTCGCTTTAACAGTACCGCACCGAATAAATGGCCCCGTGTTGCTATCAGCAGCTTTCTGCACGCCGGGTCCGGCGTGGGTTATTTTATCTCGTGGAAAGGAATTCTGCAGATGGCACAAAAAGCCGGACAGCGTTGCCCTAATAAAAACAGGGAATTGTTAGCACCGCGCTAATGAAAATTTGCTGTCGGTGGGGAAGCTCTCAGCCTTTTGGAGAGCCAGGCAGGTCTGTAGATTCCCACCTGAAAGGCAGCAGAGCTGAGGAATTATTTGGCATTTCCAGGGTCTGCAGCTCCTCTGAGCACAGGGACCAAGGACCGGCACCGGTCCCCACATCATCCTGGGGCTGTCTGGGGAGCATCCTATGGGTTTGGGCAGAGATGCTCCACCTGCCTTCATCCCTGAGCATCACTCAGACAAAAATTTTTTAAAAGAGAGGAAAAAAAAAAGAAAGAAACCGTGAAAAAAAAAGGCACCAAAATCCTTCACTCCAGCGCTTTCATGTCTCCAGCAATTGGCAACAGTTTAACGTGTATATATCACTAACGCAGTTTTATGAGCTCCGGTCCCAGTGGCATCATTTTTTTAAAATCCCTTTTCCAGGGTAATTGCTGTTTGTTTTGTCATTTCTCAGTGGACAATTACAGTTCAAAAACAAGAGAGCCTTTGAAGATCGCGAGCAGAGTCTGTGAGCTTCATTAACACGCTTTTAATACGCTGTGGAAACGCACTTGAACTTACCTGCCCGAGGCCTCAGACAGAAAAATCTGGCTTTGCAAAGCACCGATTATTTGATCTATTTAAAATACTTCCAGTATTAGCCTGGTCTCCTGGATACATTACAACGTCAGCAGTTTGGGAGGTTGAAATAGCTCCTCTAGGTCATTAAAAAAAAAAAAATCTTCTGCCGTTCTCTAATTCCCAGGAACTGGAGCCTCTGCGTGGTGAATACCACCACTGTGAGTACCACGTGGCCCCTTTCCAACACCTTCTTGTGACCAATTTTGGGAATAAAGCAATAGGAAGAATAGAAAAAGGTTTTTATTCATGCCGCTTCCTCAGACGAGCAGGCAGGGAGCACCACCGAGCCTCTCAGGCACTTTCCAGACACTGAATTTGATGTCTGAAGTAAGAGGAGGTGTTTAAGAAAAGGGAAAGGGAAAGGGAAAGGGAAAGGGAAAGGGAAAGGGAAAGGGAAAGGGAAAGGGAAAGGGAAAGGGAAAGGGAAAGGGAAAGGAAAAGGAAAAGGAAAAGGAAAAGGAAAAGGAAAAGGAAAAGGAAAAGGAAAAGGAAAAGGAAAAGGAAAAGGAAAAGGAAAAGGAAAAGGAAAAGGAAAAGGAAAAGGAAAAGGAAAAGGAAAAGGAAAAGGAAAAGAGCTTTCCTGGATAGTTCAATTTCCCTGTTTCTAGTGTAGGAGAGTGTTTGCTCTGGTGAATCCGGGGGTGGTGGTGCTCATCCCATGGCCACCCATCTGTCCATCCGTCCATCCATCTATCCACCCACCTACCCAGGGGTGGAAACATCTCCTCTCCTTTGCATTTGGTGGCTGGGGATGGGCTGGCCAGGGGATGCCCACGGGCTGCAGCTGAGCAGCTCATGGGGGAAGCCCCGCTGTGAGCGAGCCCCGAGCCATTTCTCCTGTTTGCTTTTCATTTCTTTACCTTCCTTAAGCCCCGACTGACCCAGAGCAGCTCCCCGGTGGTGCGGGCTTACCCGGCAGCTGGCTGCATGCAGCTGATGCTGCTGGGGCTGCTCTGAATACACAACACGTGGGGAAGAGGAGCAGCCACAGGGCTGAGGGGCTCTCTGCACCAGCCCTGCGATGCTCCGATGCCGCCAAGCAAAATCAGGTCCCTCCTGGCAGAGCCGAGCAGCACGACCACTAAGAGGGACAATAGTACTCCGTTTCTATCACGTATTAGGACAAAAATGTGCACCTGAGGCATAGTTAGGTGGTTTATTGCTCATCAGCTCTTCTTAAGTTCATCGTTAGTGAATAAATGTGTTTGCTGACAGCAGCTGCGGTTGCTGCAAGAGCCAGGCTGGGAAACACCCACAGGTACCCGGCCTCTGCCTCATCCTGTCCTGCTGTGTCCTGTCCTGCCTTGTCCCATCCCTCTTCCTGCTGTGTGGCATCTGCTGCGTCCCATCCTGCTGATCCCATCCCACTGCAGCCCTTCCTGCTTTAGTCCATCCCGCTTTATCCTACCCCACTGTTCCTGTCCCATTAATCCCACCCTGCTGCTTCCCATCCCATTCCTCCCATCCCACTGTATCCCATCCCATCCCGTCCCATCCCGTCCCATCCCATCCCGTCCCATCCCATCCCATCCCATCCCATCCCATCCCATCCCATCCCATCCCATCCCATCCCATCCCATTTATCCCATCCCATCCCATCCCATCCCATCCCATCCCATCCCATCCCATTTATCCCATCCCATCCCATCCCATCCCATCCCATCCCATCCCATCCCATCCCCCTGTGCAGGCTGCCTGGGTGCTCTGGGGCTCAGGGGGAGCAGAGGTGCCCAGGGCTGGAGCTGGGCAGGCAGCAGCACCTCCCCAGGGCAGCGGGCTGTCTTGTTTTCCACTTCTACAGGCAGAGATGTTGAAAAATGCAGGAGATGCCCCAGGCAACCTGAACTCTGCATCAACAGTTTTAGCCCTGAGTTTCCCACTTGTTGTTGCTGTTTTCTTTAGCAGAGAAGAAATGTGCTCTTGGAGAGTACATCTCCAGCAGCGATCATGCAGGTCTGCAAGCAGAGGAGCTGCCTCGGTGCTTTGGGTGCTTTGCCCTAGATTTTACAGCATTAATGTCCCACAGCCACAGCATTTCCCCCAAAACCTTTCTTGAGGCCGTTGAGCCCTGCGGTGCGGGCACTTGCTTTGGGTGATTTGTGCTGGGGTTTGGGCAGGGTTCAAGAGTGTGCAGCTCCTCCAGGGCTTGGCGGCAGGATGGTTTTCTGAAAAGACATCAGGGGCTGTGCCTGTGTTGAACAAGTGCCTATTGCTTTTGTAAAACCATTTGTAAGAGGGGGAAATGAACATAACTTGGGAACCTCTTGTTCAAGCAACTCCAAATGTGGTCCCCAACTTTGCCCACCACTCTGCTGAGATCTAGAAAATGTCGAGATGCACTAAATACTACAATAATGAGGTTTAAAGTAGAAAAATTAAAAAAAAATAAAAAAAACAACCACAATCCTGTTCTTGTTGTCATGCTGACCTCGAGCCCTGATGGGGTGCTTGGAGGGCAAAAATTATTTGTATTAATGTTGCAGGCATGGTTCTGGACCTCTGTCCCAAGGCAGAGGGCTTTTCCCAAAGAAAATAAGACCTTTTTTCCTGCTGTGCCAACAGGGGCAATGCCCTGCAGCAGGGAGGGGTTTGCCCGTGACCCCAGAGCAGCGGGAAGCAGGGGGACGATGCACGTGGGACAGCCTGGGAAAAGGGAGGTGCAGCAGCCCGCTGCCATTCAGCCGTCCTTTTAAACCTAAAAACGCCTCCTCCAGCCAACCTGGCGAGGCTCAGGAGACTGTGTCTAACAGGGAGGCAAGCAGCCCTGGAATTATGGCGCAGTAATTGCTTGGTACTTAAAGTCCAGGTCTAGAAGATCTCCAAGTAATAACTCATCGGAAAGATATTGAGCTCTCATCACAAAGAGGAAATATGGTCTCTAAACAGGCAGCTAATGGCATGCCATTTATCTGACGGCAAATCAGCCACGTTCATTACTCTCTGCAGCACAGCCAGAAAGAGAAATACGGAATTAGCTGAGCTGGAGGAGAGCGGGAAGGAGGGAAGGATGCGTTTCCTTACGGCGCTTCTCCAAGGGCATCTCCTGGAACCTGTGCCAAGGGCGATGGCAAAGCGCTCCCCGAGCCCGAGAGCGCTGCTGGGGACAGCGAGGAGCAGGACGAGGGATGAAGCTGGGAACCTCGAGGGCTGAGAGGTGCTGGTGGGATGCCCCCTGCCCAGCTCCTCCCTGCCCCGAGACCCCAGGGGCTGAGGTCAGGGCTGCAGCTGCGAGCGCCCAGGGAGCTGCCAGCAGCTGGGGAAGCCTCTTGGCGAGCATCTTCCTGCCCGCGGGCAACAGAAACGCACTCTGGTATAATTTTCGCACTATTCAGAGCTCTTCCTGAGAAAATCCCTACCATTATTCAGGGAAAAGCTAGGACTGGTGGAATATTTATTGTTTTTGCTCACCTCTGCCAGAAGTGCAGCTCTGGGAGTGAACAAAGACTAGATAGGCTTTTATCCCTTTCCAGCCCCTGCAAGTCACCGTACCGAGGCTTTGAACGCCTTAGCGCTTCCTCTGCTTTATAGCTTCCTTCCACCCCGCTTCTTTTGCTCCCTTCCAGGTATTTCTGGCAGAGGAAATGCCTTTCTGGCTGCCCCGAGCTGTGTCTAGGAGATGGGCAGCACTTTCCAGCCCGCAGGGAGCCGGGTGCCTGCCTGGGTCAGGTTTGCAGCGATGCCGGGCTGAGCACCCCCAGCCACGGGGACGTGACCCCTGTCTGACATCCTTGATGTAAACCTAAACCCCATCTCCTTCCTGTGTTTTGTAGGATCTGTGCTTTTTCCCCTGCAGTCCTGAGTCATGCAGAAGCATCTGAAGCAGATGGGGAGGAGGGGGCACCTCCAGGACTTCCTAAAACCGCCCGTGGTGGGGACGTGGGGACGGACAGACAGCGGACACGTCCCCTTTTGCCTCGGGGTGATGCTCAGAGCTCGAGCAGAGCTGAGCTCGCCGGCTGGTTGGGAACAATCCCCGCTCGTGCCACCAGCCCCTGCTCCCCCTGCTCACGTAGCCCCCAGCGCGGCAGCCTCCCGAGGGCTTCGCGGCGCTCTCGGGCCGTGCGCACCGACAGGAAAAAAGCCTCGCTAATTATAGTTTGCTTTTCTGTGCGCAGGAGAGCGAGTGCTTTCATGGGGAGAGGCTCCTTCATCAATTAATAATCCTTCGTCTTGGAGTTTCGGAGGAAGATGGGGAGAAAGCGGTAGTGGTTTTATAGCTTAATGTACGTTTTCCAGGGAAACAGGGGCACGCGGTGGCCTTGGTGAGTGTGGTTGAGGCTGCTGTTGATTTTGCCTCCTGTTTTCTGAGGGCCAAGGGGAAGTTATGAAGCCCTGAAATAACCTTGCTTTTCTTGGGGGGGGCTGCTTCAAAGAGCAGGGTTTCCTCTGAGCATTACTAAGAACGATCTAGAAACGATGCGCGATTATTTCCTCTTAGTCATCTACAGACTGCACCAGTCGTCGCTCCGTGCTGGCCACCGGTTGCAAATATTTGTCACTTCAATGGGACTCGAGATACAGCCATGGTCCTGAGCCACCACCACCAGGACCAGACCCAGTCCCCGGGACATCCCCACCTGGTCGCAGAGATGGGAACGTCTCCACGAGGTGACATTTGGGGCAGCCGAGGAGCCCCCCCCGAGGCTTCAGCATCCCACAGCAGAGCCCCCCCAGCTGTCACCCCCAGCTGAGGACCCTGTGGGGTGCCCAGCCTGGCGCTCGTGCCATGCACACGCTGGGAACAATCATTTGCAAAGTGTGTGCCAAGCCAGGAGCATCACGGATAAATCACTCATAACTGGAAGACAGTAATAACGGGAGCCTCCGGGGAAATTTGCGCTGCTGAATAGAGGATTCTTCTTCTTGGTTTTTTTTTTTTTTCTTCTTTTTCACTTGAAGTCACTTAACGAACCCTCATGCTGAAATCTTCAGAAAGACTCACCTTAGGGGGTATTGGAAAATATTGATAAATAGCACTTGGCACTTCTGAGGCTCTCAGCAAGTGGCACAAACACTGCTGCAGCACTCAGCCTGGATGTCTCCACGTTTCACTTCCCGTGGATCTTCCTGCCCGGGAGGAGCAGGCATGGACTGGAGGGATGTCGGCGTCCCCCTGCACCCCTCACCACAGCCAGATCCCAGGGAAGGCACGGGTATCTCAGCGAAACGATGCCTCCCATCCCAAACTCGCCCAAGAAGCAATATATCAGCTGTAAAGCAGCTTCCGCGCTTTATTTGCTGGTAATTTACAGCCCACACTGTGAGCCAGTGTAATATTTGCAAGCAATTAAACAGAGACTGACTCAACAACAGCTACCTCGGGTCAGATTTTCAAGTGTTCATCGTTCATAATTAAGCCCGAGTTTTCGACAGCAGCGGGGCCCGGGGCTGCCGCGCCACCTTCCTCTGCCCCAGCGGCGGGTTTGGAGCTGGGGGCGAAGGAGCAATTGTTGGAGGGGGGGAAACATCCTCCAGGAGCGGGGGCAAGGCTGGGGGAGCCAGCTCCATCCCTGCAGGGCTCTGCTCCTGCCCGCCCGCTTGGTACGGGCACTGTCAGGTCTTGTTAGTGTCTGCTCTGCCCAGGCGAGGTGAGGAAAAAGGGTTTGACTTGGATGCACATCCCTCTGCAAGATTCTCGCTGCACCAGGGATGTCTGACCCATAACTGCCAGCCCTGCTGGGAACTGAGGTTGGGCTCCGGGTACCTCAGGGAAACTGAGGCACGGCACCGACGTGGCTGTTTGGCAGCACCGAGCAGGGCCCGCGGCTGTCCCCGCACCGTCCCAGGGTGCCACCCAATTTGGGTCTCTGCCAAACCCCCCTGGCAGAGCACTTTTCCTGCCGGCTGATGCCACAGCTGCCGCGTGGAGCGATCCAGAGCTGCTCTTCCACCCATCAGCATTCTGCACCCCTTGCCCATTGCAACCCCAGTTGCAACCCCAATGCCCCAGGTAGCAGCGAGGGCTGGAAAGGGAAAAAAGGGATGGGAACAGCACCGAGGTGACAGCTCTCCCCGCACAGGTGGGCAGCTGGGGGGCAGCTGGGGGTTAATGGGGCCGTTGCTCAGGTGCTATAAAGGGGAGGGCTGGGGAGCAGCAGGGTTTGCATCTCCTGTGATGGTACTGGGGAGGCAGAGCCAGGAGCTGCTTGGGGGCTTCCTCCCGGCCCCGTTCTGCAATGCTGAGCTGCTGGGGACCGTGGTCTGCAGCCACCGGTGTCCCCTGGTACCCAGAGGTACGTGGTGGCACGCGTTCCCTGCTGTCCATGGCTACGTAGCTGGGAGCACCAGGGGTTGTGCCTGCTTCTTGGCTCTGGCTGAAAGCTGCTTGTCTCTTCTCAGCTGCTGAAATTGTCCTTTAATGGATTTTGGGACCCAGTGAGGATGTGGTGGCTAAAAGCAGTTTGTTTGCTGGTTTGGGGGCCAGGCTGGGATGGGGCCAGCAGGTGCCCATAGTGCTGCCCCCACCCAAGGAGATGCTCTTCTCTGCTGTGGGGTGGCCCTGCGGTACACAGCTGCTGGGGTTTGGGGCTTGGTTTTGGGGCTATGGGGAGATGGTGTGGGACCTGCCCTTGTTCAGCCCCAAGGTATGGAGCTGAGCATGATTATTGTGGGCAAAGTTCTGTGGCTGCGTGTTCGGGGTGCTTTTGGTGGGGGCTGCAGCCAGATTTAGCAGCTCTGCTGCTGCCCTCTTCAAAATCCCGGGTGCCTTCTCGTGCCCTGTGCATGGGAGGCAGCAAACACAGCCCCAAACAGAGCTGCCTGGCTCTAGCTCTTGGTCCCTGCTGTAAATAAAATAAAGGCATTGCACAGCCAGGGATAAAGTGCTGCAATCAGTCACAGCAGCTGGGCAGGGACTTTGTGGCCAGCAAAGCTCACTCAGGTGCCCAATGCCACCCCTCGAGGTGACCTGGTGCCACCCATCCTTGGGACCTCTGCTTCCCAAGTGGCCTCTGGGGCATGGCACCTTGCCCGGTACTTTCGTGTGATTAAAGGAAGCCGTCGGGCTACATACTAGCTGCTGAATTATCAGTTTTGCCATAAACCATTATTCATTATCTGTGTTTCGCTGGATAACCTGGGCCCTGTTGGAAAAGCGCCGTTTCTTCCGCAGTCAGCTGTATTTTAATAAGTTGCGGTGCGGGTAAAATATCCCCAGAGAAAATCCAAGCATCGTTCCATTTATCAGCCATGCAAAGTTCAGAATAAAAATATTCCAAGGTGAGGTAATGTAGTGTGACATTGTGCGAGTTAATTTATAAAAGAATTAACTGTGTTTAGAGCAGTTAGAGGAAGAAGCTGCCTTCTCCAGCCAGCGTTGGAGCGGCCCTAAAATGAAATGGACTGGCAGAGAAACATTTCTTCCTTTGAAATGTACTGGCAGAGAAACTTTTCTTCTCTACAAGAGGGTTTTGTGCATGTTCAGGTGCTAAAAGTGCAATAAGTGGACCCAGAGCTGTGGTGGGATTGAAGCTCCCTGGGCAGGCCAGTGCAGCAAAATGCTGGTGATAGGTAAATGCCATCAGCTGGAGCACTGCCACACTGCCTGGAGTGCCTGTGAGTGTTAATTAAGCAATGTTAATGAGGGCTCTGGGATGACAGCGGCCAGCCAACTCTTTCCCATGCTGTGCCAGCAGGTGCCGAGCAGCCCAGGGACATAGGAGGGTTTCTCCAGCCAGGGCTTGCAGCGATTTGGCCACCACGAGCATCCCTCGTGCCCTGGGGTCCCCAGGCACAACCTGGTGCTGTGAGCACATCAGGATGGGGAATCCGAGCAGAAAAAGCACAGGACAAGCCTTCACAGCCCCTGTTTTGGGGCCCTGTGCTGCCCTGATCCCGCACACCTGAGCTGCCACCTGGCCGCCAGCCCCTGCTGATGCCAGGAGGCCCTCCAGAGCTGGTGTTCAAATCAATGTTTGCAAGCAATTCCTTCCCCTTATCTAGCAGCTTTAGGCTCCTTTGCAAAAGAAGTGAGGAGTCTATTTAGCAGCTATTTTTCAATATAATGATTTATAATGGATCAAGAAAATTAAACTGCTGGAGGAAGAGAGCGCGAGTTCGGGTGCTCCGATGGCCTAATGAAGTCCCATCAAAGTTCCCGTTTGTTGTCAGCTATTAATTCAGTCCCCGATCCAGTCTCCAAATTACTTTCCCTGGAACTGAGTCTAAATATGAAAATCAATTAAGAAGGGAACTAGTAGCTACATCTGGGAGAGGGGAGAGGAGGGAGGTATGATGACGAATCACCCAGGTCCTCTCGAGCATGCAAATTAACATTTAGAGTGTATTTTGAGGAAGGGGAGCTTGGAAACGCTGCTTCACAGAAACCACTAGATCAATTTTCCAAGCCTGAGTGCTTGAGATTCTTCAAAGTTACTGAAGGCTCTGTCTTGGGATAAAAATATAAAAAAGACAAGAAATCAATGCTGATAATTAATTTAACAGAATCTATTCGTTCTCTCTTCTTCCAGTCAATGCGAAGAGAAAATCATACAGTAGCTGAATTTTACATTTCCACCGAGATTGTGCTGGGACAAAATGAATAAGCGATCATAAATTACTTCAAAAGCTCGGCTGTGTTGTTGGGAGTGGGGCTTTTTAATTAACTGGAGGGATTTGTCACCACTTCCCCCACTGCCCCTGCGAGTGGAAGCGATTGCCATCAGATGTCCCTGGGCAGACGATGTGACTGCAAACCAGAATTTGGATGAGCTCTAAGCTGGAAAACTTCAGTGCCTTCCCCCTCAGCTCCCTTTTTTAGGGTGATTATTATATTTTTATTTTTTAGCACTGATTTTGCTGGGTACCTGGTTTAATGTGTGGATGGGGCAACTCATGTCCAAGCTGGGATTTTGCATGGGTCATACAAAGAGGATGCAGGTGTTTTTTTCTTTTTTGTGGAATTCCCAAACATTTTGGGCTCTGTGGGGTCATAAATGGTGCTGGGCTTGGGCCCCGCAGCGGGGTGAGCAGGCAGGGGCAGCGCGCAGAGAGGAGCTGCCTTTAATTATTCAGAGCTCATCTTCCCTCCTGTTAAAAACAAATGGGAAGTGGATGGATTTGGGTAATGAATCCCCGGTAGGGTACTTAGGTTTAAAGCAAAACCTGTCCAGTTAAATGTATCCTGTGGAAATGGATTTGATTGCTCTCATCTTCCAACGTCAATTTGGTGGCGGTGTTAGCATACTGCCAGGCACATGGGCTGTGCGGGGAATATAAAAGGTAGAAAATAAGAAAGCAAAGTGGTCCCAAAAAGGAGAGGTCTCCCTTTGTGCCTCCAGCCTCTGGTCTGGGCTGGAAGGGGATGGCTGGAGCAGCCGTCCTGCTGAGCGGGGACACGCTCCTGGCGAGGGGAACAAGGCCCTGCTGGGTTGTCAGAGCTATTCAGGGCAGAGCTTGCTGCAGGGAGCAAGGGGATCTATATTTTTTTTTTCTCCCAGGGCAAAATCCTTACAATTCTTTCCGGTACAGTTTAGGGATGCTGGATTGTGCCTCTGGGTCCTGGCTCACTGGTTAACTCGATCGTATCCAGGAGCAGTTAATACATAACACCAAAACCTAAAGCATCCGGAGCCAAGTCCAGAGGATGCCACTTGAGAACATGCCGAACTTTCCCAAATCCCCTCCGAGCAGCCATCGGAGCGGTTTGTCATTTAGCTCAGCGACGAGCAGCGGTGTGTCTGCACTGTGCACTCACACGCAGGTTTCCAAGAGGGAGAAAAAAAGAAAAAAAAAAAACCTTTGTAAGGATCCTGGCGGCGGGGAGCTGCTGCCAGCAGAGCCAGACACTTGCACCACGCTGGAAACAAACGACGTGCCGGGCAGCCGAGCCTGCTCGCTATTGAAAAGGAGAAAAAATTCATCCGGCGCTTTAGAGTAACGGATGGCTTCTGGAACAGCGAGGGCAGCCGAGGAAGGATTGCATTTATTATCCTTGTCATGTCTTTTATTAGCAAAGTTATATCACTGGCATTTTTCTTTCTGCTTTCTCATTGTTTTCCTGCAACAGCCGCCACCTTTCCCTTCACTATCTCATGTGGTGGGGCTGGGCCAAAAGCTACTGCTTTTGGGGATGTGGGGGTGCAGCAAGGGGATCTGAAAAGGGGTGGTGGGCACGTTTGGTCCCCTCCGTCCTCAGGCTGTCCCCAGGCACGTGGCATGGCCAGGCTGCTGCCTGCAGGGTGCGAACTGCACTGAGGCATCATTTAAGAGGCCTCCTTCAGATCATCAGCATCTCTGCCATCCCAGAAAAACCAGTGCTCCCAGCTCAGCAGGGGCCTGGGGTCTCTGGACAGGCTCTCATGCCCCTCTGATCCCCATCGACGTGGTGCGAGCCCCCCCAGCTCCAGGGACGGGTTCTGCAGCTGCACCCAGCCTGGCTCACGGCAGAACTGGGCCTTGCACTGGCTTTTATTTCCCCTCTCCCCCCTTCACGAACAATCTGCTTCAGGTGAGGTTCCTGTGACGGATATTGGCCACGATCCCAGTAGGGCGGGCGATCATGTTCAATTATTTTATTAGCAAGATGCAGCTCATTGCCGGGACTGCAGCTCGGTGCCGTGCCTGCTCCCAGATCCGGAGCTGCCTCTGCCCCGTGGATGGGCTGGGCTGCCTAGCAGCTGCTTAAAATGAGGGGATTGCTATTTTATCTATCTTAAATACAATATAAATGGCATATCAAAACATACAAATGGGGGCTGGGTGAGGTTTGCACATCTGGGAAAGTCGCTTTGGCTGCGTTTGGAGTTTTTGCCGAGTTCCTGCCCCCTGGTTATGTTAGCAACAACCCCCTGTTGCAGGACAGGAGGGCGCTGACCAATGTTTTTAGGCCAGGGCTAAGGATTTGACTTATCAGGCAGCTCCACGGCTGCCTCCTTGTGTTTGCTGCGGAGGATCAGGCTCTGCCCCATAACAAGCAAGAGGCTTTGGGAGCACCCCTGTCCTGTGCAGCCCACTGGGGTCCCCAGTCCCTCCAGCCCCCTCCCTTCTGCCCTGTTTGTGCTGCAGTGCAGCTCTCCCCGATTGCCTCCCCCAAACCAGCTCCTGCAGCAGCCTGTGGGGGTTTCCAAATGCCTGTTTCTCCATCCTGGGGGGGTTTTGCTCTGTCCCTTGGGAAATGCTGCCGGGCAATGCAGGAGCAAGGCACGTGTTAAGATGCTCCGAGGACCTGCGTGCTCTCTGCAGCCCCAGCAATGACGGAAACAGGTCTGGAAACAGGTATGGAGAGCTTGTGGTCTGCTTTCTTTGCACACAAAGCCAAGGGGAAGAGGGAACCCATGTGGGCTGAGTGGCTGGGGCACCGCACAGGACCCCCCACCAGGCCTAGTTCATCCGTTTCTCCTGCAGCAAGCAGCCTGGAGGGCTCGTACAAAGCAAATCGGGTTTATTGCCACCCTTAAATAAGCCTGAGATAATGCTAAGCATACTCTGAGGCCCTGCTACCCCCGTTTTGCAGCCGTGAAAAGGAAAAGCCCCTATGGAGTGTGTGATCAAAGCAGGGAAGGGAGCACACGTAGTCCTTAATACTGCCCAGAGGCGAGCAGCACAGAGGAGGAGAAGGCGGCGATGAACACACCCCACTAACGGTGTGTTACATGCCAGGCAGCACGGCGCCCTGGAAGCTGCAGGATTTAATCAAAAAGACGCTGTCAGCCCGAATAGCATCAGCAGGAGAGGCACCCAGGCACGGCGTCGCGGTGGCGGCAGCAGCCGCAGAGAAGGTGCCGGGCTACGTGCTCAGGACCCGAAATGCTCCCACTTCGAGGGCTCGTGGTGACAGGCAGGTCCTGGGCTCTGCTTGCTCCTTGCAGCCTGGCCACATGAAGGCTTTCTCGGTGGTGTTGTCCTGGCTCACGTTTTGGCAGGTCGGTTCCCACTGATTTTTGGGGTCGGTGCCTAAGTGCGTCATCCAGGGGTGCTTGGAGTGAGGCAAGCCATGGAGCCCGGCTGGGTCAACTTCCTTCTCGTGCCACTGAAGGTGACACCTTTGGGACTTGTCCCCAGGTGTGTGACGTGTCTGCAGCCTGGTGGTGCCGTGGCGGGGGGAGAGTTATTTGCATGCAAGAAATATTTGCACTCAGGAGAGCTTCTGAAACAAGATGCAGAAAGCTTTGGTGAGAGCGCAGCCGTGGGGTGTACCCTGCAGGTGCAGGGAAGGAGGGATCCCTGCTAAGGCCCTGGGGGTGGCTGGTGATGCTCCTGGCTGCTCCCTGTCCCCAGGGTGCCTGTGCCACTGCTCCCGGCTGTTAGCCACAGCCCTCGCCCTGCCCTTCGGTGCCAGGGGGATCTGCCTTGCCCCTTCGCTCTGCAAACCTTCTCCCTTCTGGTGTCGGAATTGCTCATCCCTCCCATCGGCTGGATCCGTAAGAGGAAAATTGGCTGCTGGCTCGAGTGGCACCGTGCTAATAGAGGAAGCAGTTTTATTCGCCATCAGGCTTGGGGTCGGGCAGGGAGTGCTGACCATGCGGATCATTATCGGTGCATAAAGATGCCACGTGTGTCACCCCCCTGGCCAGCAAGGCTCCGCAGCTCCCTCCCTTTCTGCTCCCCTTTGAGCTCGTTGCTTTCCAGAGCTCCTGGGAATGGGAGGGACGGGAGGTGAGGAGGAGGAGGAAGAGCGGAAGGGCCCCGAGGCAGGGGAAGGGCAGCACTGCAAGGGCTGCCTGATCCAGAGCAAACGCTAGGGGCTGTGAGTATTTACTTGTGCCTTTTTAAAACGTGTTTGCAGCCTTTGAACTTGTGTTTAGCCCCTTCAAAGGGTCTAACAGCCCCTTGGGGAGGGGATTCGGAGAGCTGGGGTGCGATGGATGCTGCAGGCTGCAGGTGGGTAAGTCCCCATTCTGTCCCCACCACGCCTCCCCTCTGCCCCAAGCCATTGTATTCTCATGCACGGATGCTTGCACAGCAGGACTTTATTCCCAAAATGCCTGGGCATGGCAAGGAGCCCTGGTGGCTCACAGCACCCACAACAGCCGAGCCACCCAGCGTGGTGGAGGCACAGAGGAGCAACCTCTCAGCCATTCACGCCTCCCTGAAAGAGCTCAACAAGCACCAAAATAAGAAATTTGCCCCGTTAACGATGGCAGGTAGTGGTCATGCTTGTTCAGCTGTGCCCATGTCCCCGGGTACCCCACACAGGCAGCCAGGGGTGGCGAGGAGCACACGTGTCTGCCCGTGGTTGTGAATCTGCAGCTCCAGCACCGAGGGCACCCAGGGGATGGCAGGACCCAGCACATACCAGCAGCCGACCTCTGTCCCAGCACGACAATTTTCCTGGCTACCTGTCCTGTTTTCTGCCTTGGATTAACTCTGCAAATGTACCTAAACACTGTGAGTCTGTGACCCTGCTAAGCATGTGTGTAGGGTGGGGTATATATCCTGCACCCTAGTCAAGGTTTCTTATTTATCCCACTATAATTGTGTGTGTATATATTGGTGTGCACAGATTGATTTGCAAGTTGATAGCCATCAGTGTGTATATTTGTGTGTGCATAGATAAATTTGCAAGTTGATATCCATCAATGCACTGTAGAAAAGAGCAGTGGATTATTGCAGGTAGGGAAACTGAGGCACGGGGAGGCTGGCTTGCACCTGGAGTCCCTGGGTGCAGAAACAAAGCTTCCAAGCTTTTATTCAACTTGCCCCAGCACAGGAATGAGCCCCTGTGGCCGCCTCAGTGCCAGCCCTGCCTGCTCGGCCGCTCCAGCCAGGCTCTGAGATGCTCTCGGATCTCGGTGCACAAAACCACGCCGGGCTCTGGTCGCTCTCTGATTGTGCCTTGGTGCCGTTGACAGAGGATGTGTTCATTAAGCCCATCTAATCTTTATTTCGGAGACCGTTTGCAAGCAGCTGCTCTTTAGCAGTTTCTTCTCTGCTTCGGCTCATCTCTTTTGTCAGGGGCAGCGTGAGTTCAATTGTGCAGAGCGAGCTGCTCGCATGCAGGGAGAGAGGGTTTCTTTATGTGCCAGGTATATTTCCTTGTCCAATGTTGTTTGAAAAAGGATTTCTCCTCCAAATGAGATCCGCATGGGCCCTTGTGGGGACAGAAGGTACCGGTGTGAACTGGGACCTGGGACCAGGGAGGGTTTTGTTTGGTTTTCTGCTGCTTCCTTTATTTCTGCCAGGAATGAAAGCAGCAGCACCACAGCCACAAAGGCAGCTGTTTCTTGGAGAAGAGCCAGGCTGGTTTGACACTATGTTCCCCCGAATGACAAGAATCAAAAGGAAAAAAAATCCAGCAGCCACCACTCTTGCTCCGGCATCGCTAATCCAACAGCTGAGGGTTTATTTGTACTGACTAAGCTGAAGTGAGCAACTTAATTCCCTTTTAATTCTCTTCAGAAGGCCTCAGAAAGCTTAATAGCTGTTTTCTTGCATGAAATTAGCTCGGATTCGGCCCCCAGCTCTCCAGGGCTCTGTGGCCTTGGTGGTCGGGTTGTTTTTTATTACCCCTTCCCAATAAGGGTCACAATTTGAGTCCAGGGATGGGAATAATGAAGCAGTGGCTGCTGCTGCTGAGCTGTCCCCCTCGTCCTGGGCAGCAGGGACAGCCTGGGGGTTGCCTTGCTCTGTCCCCCCGTGTGATGGCGAGGAGCTGTCACCCTGCCACGGCGCCACCCTGGCACTGGGCAGCCAGGGCTCAGCCCAGCGTGTCCCTTTGGGGCCTTCCCCAATGCCCACTTCTCTGAAAGCCGCCTCTGGGTGTTTGTTATTACTGACCATGAGGTTTGTCACAGGGATGGCAAAGTTGCTCAGTGATGGCCCTTCCCTGAAGCTAACGAGCCCTGCCCTGAGACCCTCGAGGGGAAAAAAAATTATCCTCAGGAGGCCTGGCGGAGCATCCCGCTGCCATCACAGGTTACTCCAGCCCACCCATCCACCATCCTGCCCTGGTGGGCACGAGGAAGTCTTTGCCTACAAGAGCACCTTGAGCAAATAGATTAAAAAAAAAATAGCTGCGAAAATCACATTTTTTAATCAGCATGGACTTTTGGATTGATTTATGGGTGTCTATTGCAGAGCAGGGTCTGCTCTGCTACATGTTGAATGACATTTATAAGAATAGAAATGGGCTTAGAATTTTTTTTTTCTATTTTTTTGTATTAGAGGAATGTCAGAGCACACATGACTGGGTGTTGGGGTGGTGGAAACAGGGAGCCCCCAAATTCATTGAGGAAGGTTAGCAGGAGAATGGGGCTTTTACTCTCCTGTGATATTTAATATCTGCCATGTGAAGTTTAACCTACAACTACAGGTATCTAATTTGGAATTTGTTGCCTTTTTTTTTTTAACTAGAAAATGATAGTTACAGGAGATATTTGCAGGGAGAAGGGCTGGTCTTGATGTTTTTTAGCGAGGGAAGCTGGGGAGTATTTCCAACTTTGCCTACATCATTGTCTGTTGCTGGTGCAAAATTGCTTTTAATTTGGAGCTGAAGCCGACGTGCTGTCTTTAAGTGAAAAACCAAATCACTCCCTGGGCTCAGGGCACGGCTCCCCGGGGCAGCTGCCGTGCTGGGGGGCTGTGGAGGCAGGACAGGAGGCTGGGGTGGAGGAGCTGCCTGGAGGCCGCCTGATGCCCCCACGAGCACCCCGTCCCTTGGAGAGCGCTGCAGTCCTTCCTTGTGCTCGGGGTGAAGCCTCCTGCAGTGGTGCAGCCCAGGATGTGGCCAGACGCGGGAAGGGAAGGATGCTATTTATTAGAGGGACGTTAAACAAGCAGGTGGGTTTGTGGCTTTGGGGCGAGCTCAGCCAAGCTCGTGGCCTTGCTGCTTGGAGCACTGTGCCCTGTGCCAACCTGCAGACCCCTCGCTGCCCCAAAATTAGCCTTTTTGCACGCCACTGAGCTGCCAGCAGCGATTCCTCCCAGGGCACAGGCCCATTTCTCTCTGCTGTTCCCCCACAAGGCTTCCAGCAGCCCAGGCAGCCGCTGCCTCCCTGCCCAGAGGATGCTGCGCCCCCAGCAGCGATGCTCGGGGGCCGGGACCCCCCCACCTCCTGCAGCCTCCCCAGACCCCCCAGCGATGCCCAAGGCCTTGGCCAAGGGCTGTTGGCCCCAGGGGATGCGAGGGAAGGCGCCGAGCCCAGCTCCAGCCTTCAGTGACACCTAGCGGCAGCGGGGACACCCCCAGCACTGGCTCAGGGTGACGAGGCTTTTTTTATTATCCCCCCGGGGTTTTAAATTTATCAGCACAGCTTTGTGGGTTATTGCTCCGCATCCCTCCTCCGACAGACGGGAGAGCATCTGTACGGGTGGGCGCAGGTGGGTTTCGGAGCGCCCCACTTGTGACTTCAATCACGAAGGTTTCTTTGCTCTTTTGCACCTACAGGGAGGAAAAGTTTTGGGAGGACGGGCTAGCCGTGGTCAGCTTCGATCTGCCTTGCTCCTTGAGTGAAGGGAGCAAAAGGGAAAGGGAAGAGGAGGCGGCAGCAGGTGTTGATGCTGCTGGATGCACAAGTTGGGTTTTCTCCTCCTGGAGTGAATGATACACTGCCTGGCCTTGATGCACAACAAGGACGAGGGGCATTGCTGATCTGCAAATGCCACCAGCAAAACCTGAGCTGGTGCAGCCACCCAGCCCCGTCCATCCCTTAGCACTGCCCTCACGGGAAGGGGTTCTCAGGCTGGGGCTGAGCCTTGGTGCCTGGAACCTCCTCCACCGAAAAAACCTCCTCCACCTTTACCTCCTCCACTGAAAAAAAAGCCAAATCTGGTTCACTTGAACGAACCCTGAGCTACGGGACTAATTTTCAAGCAAATTAACTCTGGGGCAGGTCTGAAGCCAAGTGCTAAAAACATCTGTGCTAACAGAAGGGGGAAGAGTTTGCCAAGAAAGTAGGAGCCAGCTGCAGCGGGCAGGCACATTCCCATTGCTCACCGCAGTCAGATCCCCTCGGGCATTCCAAGGCCCAAGGTGCTCAGAGCTTGAAGGCAAACGCTTATTTTAATGGGATAACATAGCCACGGTATTTATTTGAGGCTCATACCTTACACTGAGGCTGTTTCCCCCCACACACACTTTTTTTTTTCCCCAAAGCAACTGGGGTGAAGAAAATAAAGAACTGTAATCTTCAATAGACAGGAGCAGATGAGATGCTTTGGGTGCCTCCAGGGATCTCAAGGGGGGAATTTCATTCTCCCGTGCCACCTCTAGGTCCATCTCAGGGCTCGTTATGGGATCTGGGGGGCACAGAGCACTGCTGTCCCATGCACAGTGTCCGGGGGCGTGCTGCCATCCCGAGCAATGCGGTGTTTCCCCACGATAAACCTTATCCAGCCCAGCATGACACAGACGCTGCTGGAGATTGTGCGACCATAACCCAGCCTGACACTGGCATCGCTGGAAGGGCTTAGCATGAAGATAACAGTTCTCCCCATGTCCTCAGGTGTTGTAGCTTTCAGTGCTAATTATTGTGTGTTTTAATTCATCCATAACCAATATAATCTTCAAAGCTTAAATACGTCTTGATGCGATGCTTCCATTGTCATTCCCTTTTCCTTTGAACTCCTGCGAGGGAGCCTCGGAGACCCCACAGCTATTGCTTTGTGTTTGCTTTTAATCAGCTCGCGTTTCTTCTGAAAAACAAACAATACCACAATGGTTTCTCCTTGGAAACTTCTGCACGTTTCCAAGAAGAAAAGAGCGTGAAAACATGATTTGTTAATTGCTGAATTTCTTTCCTTGTTGTCTTCCCTTTTTGTTATCTGTTTTGAGGTAAGAGGAACGGCTTGCTTAATTTAGTGGGGGAATCAAAGGGTGCATGTGTAAGTGGAAGCATGGTGACAGCATCACGTCGGTGTGATGCCAGGGATGTCACCAGGATGTCTCTGCAGGTGCTGGCCCAGCCAGGTGAAGCTGCAGCGCCTGCCACAGCCCCAACCCAGTGCCTGGCACAGCCACGGCGCCTGTAGGGAAAAGCAGCAAGTTTGGGATCATTTTTCTGCTTCTCGTCTTTGCTCCCTGCTGGAGCTGATTTATCCCTGCAGCTTGCACAGCTACATCCAAGCGAGGCATGTTTCGCCTTTGTGCTACAGGAGATCGCTGTAAATTATTAGCTTCTTTGTGTCAGCCAGGGCCCGACGCAGCCCATAAAACTTTCTGGCCATGTTATTGCGCTGGAGCGTGGCACCGGGCTGCTGGCAGCAAGCTGCCCAAGGCCTAGGGGGAGAAGTTGCCAGCTCGAAGGATGTGTTATTCTCCAGCATTCCTCCATCCTTGTCCCCAAAATCAGCCACAGGGTCTGTGAGCACGTCTTTCCAGCACGGTGCAGCCTCAGAAGGAAGAGACCTGTCCTGGCTGCTGACCCCTTCCCAAACAGTCTCCACCCTGCTCCAGCTCTGCAGGGGCCGGGCCCACCCCTCCGGTGCCAAAACACCCTGCAGCACGTGCTTGACGCTTGCAGCTGGAAGAATTGTTATTATCATTATTATTTATTAATGATTATCTCCGAGCATAGAATCGGTGTGGTTAAAATTCAGAGGTCTCCGGACGAGATCGCAGCCTGTTCGATATATTATCCATAAGTGATGTGCACACAAGGGTGGAATGGGGAGAGGAGGGGATCTCACGAGAGCTACAAAAACCGGACTTTTAATTTAAAACTATCCTTCACTGACTTGCGCGTTTCTCCTGCAAGCCTATTTTTTATTTCCCCCTGTGCAGCAGTAATCAGAAGGTAACAAGGGAGAAGGGGAAACGGATTATCTTCCAGCTCTATCTGGCTGATTTCAGGGCTGTAAATTATAGATATATATGGTACAAAGGAGTGCTGGGATATTAATTTCTGTTGTTGAAAATCACAGACCCTCTGCTTTAATTTACTGCTAAATAATAAATGACATTGTAAGATACTCAGCAAAGATAAAGATGCCCCAGTAAATCAAAGAGCTCATAAGCACTTACGGATCAGTCTATCTTGTATGTGTACTTAAGTGGTTTATATTGTTCTCACAAAGCAGAAATAAGCAGGCATTTAACTGATGTTATCTGCCAAAATAAAGGATGAACCTGTGAATCAAATAGTTTCCTGCAAATCACCATTTGCAGAATTAAATGGGAAGTGGTGCTTCAGGGATTCTAAAAGACTTTTAGCACCAAACCTGCCCCACTGGAGGCAGTGGATGATGCTGGCACGGAGCATGGCTGGCAGGTTTGGTGGGGTTTGCCTGCACCTCACCAGCGAGGAATGCCGTGTGCTTTTCAGAGTCACTTTGGCCAACTCTTGCCCTTCCAGTGCTCGGCCCTGTACTCCATCTTCTGGCTCCAGATGTGGTTTTCTCTCCTCCCTGGATCCACTCGTGCTGTGTAGCAGAGCACACTAGCAGAGCTACTGCTAAATGACCCCCCGGGAGAGGCAGGAGCTCCTAGGCGGCCGTGAGATGGGTGCTGGACTCGTGCGCAGCCCAGAGGAGCTGGGTAGGCGACGTCCCCAGCCTGCCAGGCTCCAGCAATCTGCAGTAAACTGGCCAAATTCTGTGTGAACGCAACAGAAAGAGATCTCAAAGGGCAGCTGCCCATCCAGGCTCAGGGCTGGGGGAGCCAGCCAGGGTGTCCCCACGCGCTGTGACCTGGGACACGTGTTCTGGAGTATTTCTAAGGCATTTCAGAGTGGGACTACCCCAGCAACAAATTAAGAGGGATTAGCATGACCTTTCCTGGGCTGGCCCCAGCTACCACACGTTTATGAGGTGCCCGGCCTTCTTCCCGCTATCCTGTCAAACCAGGGGCCGGGCGCGGTTAAGGACGGTTGTTATCCCTGACGTCTGTCAGCTCGCAGAGCTGATTGTGTCCCCTGGTTTGGTGGGGACACTGGGTGAGTAACTGCTGGTGTTGGGCTCCTGCCCTGCAGATGCACCTACAGCCAAGAAATGTCAACTTTGTGATCCAGCTGTGCTTCTAGAAGGCATTAGCGCCCCACAGCCCTTCGTGGCCTGGGCCTGTACCCCACAGATATGCTGGTTGAGCAACGTGGGGAGGACTCTCCGTCCCACTTCAGGGTTTGTTTCAGCTCCTTGAAGAGCTGCAGTTCTGCACACTAATTCACACAAAGCACCACTTTGCCTGGCCACCGCAGCGCCTGCCCTGGTGTTTATCATCTCAGGGCACGTGGGCACCAGCCCAGCTGGTTTTGTTGGAGCGAGCATGCAAACAGTGCTGCTGGCAGGTTGATGGCAGGGAAAGGCTCCAGCTGGGGACAGTGACAAGTGGCTGAGAGAGGAAACATCTCTCTCCAGCACAGCTGGATTTGGACAAGGATGTTTCTCTGTGAGCAAGGGTGTTCAATAGCAATACATTAGGTTCAGAAACCTCTGTGTCCTTCTCTGAGGCAGGGGATTGGGAGCAGAGAATCTGCTGCTGGGGGGAATTCTAGAAACAGCTGAGTTTTGCATAGCAGGGAATTTACATTTCATGTTTCAGCCCCAGCCTTCCAGCTCAGAAGCACCCTGGCCCCATGATAGGATGGACATGCATGCAGCAAGAGCCTTGGGATCAGGCATCCCAGTGACGTGACTGGCCACACCACCCCCTGTGACCCTATCCCTGTAAAGGTGTGATGGCATCGTGATCTCCACTGGACTCATTTTCTGAGCGTGAGATGGGTGAGGGTCTTAAGCCAGGCAAGAGGAGACAGAGCACAGACACGGTCCTGCTGCCTGGGTTGTGCTGGCCAGGGAAGATGGGGTGAGCACCTTGTGTGAACACCCCTGAGAGAGGCAGGTGTCTGCGTGTGACCTGTGGTGGGAAGATGTACAGAGCTAGGCTTTCTTATCAGATACCTAGAGTGCAAGCTGATTTCTGATGCAAGGAATTGGCCAGCTTTCTGGCCAAGTGGCACAACAGAGCCTGGGGGAGCTGGGTACTGCCTGTGTCACTGTTTTTCATCTTGCCAATAAGAGAACATAGAAGAGGCCAAAAAGAACTTCAAAGCATGCTCAGGACGTTGTGCACTGAAACGTTCTTCTGCTTCACAGATCTTCCGGAAAAGCTCCAGTGGCAGCAAACCCTGTAGCAGCGTTTTCTTGGTGTGTGCTGACACCACAGGTGATTTGCAAACCCCCAAGTGAATGGTGGTTTCCAAATGCTGGAAATCTGCTCCCAAAGAGGCCAGAAAGCAGCGAGTCTCTGCTCCTCGCTGTGGAGCCAACGACCGTGCGTCCCATGGCACGTCCTGCATCGGGGCACTGGAGCAGTCACGGAGGACAATGGTCCCTGTTCCCAGCAGTTGCACTGCTGTTCTCTGTCCCCGTTCACTGTGCTGCAGCAGTGACTCCAAACGAGGAGGATCCAACCCAGGCTCCTGCTACTTTGTTTTGCTGATGCTGTTGAAAGGCAGGGCAGCTCCAATTTGCCCAGAGCTGCTCAGTTACAACATGGCACTGCAGGGAAGGTCTATACTGAAAACCATGTTTGACAGTGAAAGCGTTTTGCTGGAGCGCAGCATGAGAAAAACAAATTACTATGGCATAAACGAGCAAATCCATCATCTGAGGGAAGAGGAGGAGAGAATTGGTTTAAGGATCCACGTATGAGACTGTGACAGTAATCATATAACGGCCCTTTAAATGTCAAGGGGGATGGACAGGGTTTAATAGCAACAGAAATGCTGCCAAGCTGGGCGACATGTAACAGAGCAGATGGATAGATAGATCTACTTATTATCTACTCCCTGGAAAAAAAAAAAAAAAAAAAAAAGGAGAAGGAGATAATTCAGGTTTATGCTTGATCTAGTGTGTAAATCTCAGAAAGGTAATGCTTTCTTTTACCAAAGGGGAAAAAAAAAAAAAAAAAAAAAGAAGAGTTTGTTTTCAGACCCAGACAGCACGGGTTCAGCTGTACAAATGAGATGCATAACATTTAAAGCTGGATGCAGCCCCGGCAGTATTATATCAAGGAAAAATGAAAGCACGGGGGCGTGGGAGCTGTCGGTCAGAGCTGGGTGGCACCATGCCTCATTCAGCAGTGTTAAGAGTAAGAGGAAAGAAAAGGAGTTGGTGTGCTTCTGCTCTCAGGCTCTGCACACATGTGCCCCTGTGCTGTCCCGATGCAGGATGGAGAGGGAAGGAGGTGCCTGTCTGGAACAGCGTGTCCAGCTGCATCCTGCCAGTGCTAAGGTGCTTGCCTCTTCTGAAAGGCCAACTTGTATTTTTGAATAATTAAAATGAAATCTGCCAGACCCCCATTTTTTCTGCCTTCACCTCCCTCCACACCACTGCAGGTGTATCAGGGTGTACTCAGTCCCACAGTGTTAAGCAGGTTGTGGGGAGCTCGGAGCCTCTTTGACTTGGTTGGAAAAGCCCATTTCTTCTGTGAGGGTGCTGGGCTGCCAGCCTGCTCAGCACAGCCACTGCACAGAGGGACAGGGGGGATTTGGGGTCCAGCCTCCAGTAGCCTCCCTGCAGGGCAGTCCCACCATGCTCTGGGCACCTTCTGGTACCCTTACAGGGCTGTACTCTGAGTGGAAGGGAAAAAAAAAAAAGCCACTGAGCATTGCCACATCCCATACTAAACAAGCAACAGATTGAAAGCTGGGCCATGTGGGGAGAGAGGTGAGCATCCCTTGGCTTGTGTCCACTGGTCAAAGGGCAGAAGGAAAGGGCTTGGTACCCTGAAAAGGTGGATGCAGGCTATGCAAACTGAGGTCCCCAGATCTGTGGGTATTTATATTTCCATTTGTCCTTTTGCATGACAATTGTGTGTGCGCAAAACGGGGGCTCTGATTTCACGAGGACAGAAAAGACTTCTCTTGGTAGTTGTGAAGCAGTCTGACCATGTATTTACAAACTCCAGAAGAAAGACATGAGCGAATGGACCGTTTATTACACAGAGCAGCTCTGTGAGCATGCAGGCAGCGTGGCACGGGGTGTAGGACCACTAACGAGAGCCTGAAGGTTGATTTTCCCTGCTCTGTCAGCGGGTCGGGTCAGGCTGCCAGGGCTCTGCAGCAACCTCAAGGTGAGGGTTTGTGAGCAGTGCGGAGCTCGGCTTTGCAAGCTGCTCCTTCCACCCAGGTCCAACATGCATCATTTAGATCGGTGTCTATATTTTATAAAAGGTCTGCTAAAATGTGTTATTGCGCAAATAAAACTAAGCGCTTATTCATTTTTAATCAGCCATCGGGGAGAAAGCTCTTACATGCTTGTTGTGGTGTTCTCCTTCTGTTGGGCTATTTGTACCGAGATGTCTTGGAGGGAAATTTGTGATTAAATTACATGATTGAGATACCTTCATTCATGCTGAAAAGCCTCTCTCACTTAGCCATGAGCGGAGCTGTCAAAGCCGCTGAAAGTGAAGCACAATTCACCGTAAACAAGGGGGCCTCGGAAACCATAAACAGCAAATTAGGGCTAAATATTGATGTACTCCACATTAACTCCAACCCCAGCTCCTAGCAAATCCAGCCTCCGAACCCTCCGTACACAGAGGTTTAATGCTTATGTGCCTTTTTTTTCGGAAACACAAGACTGAAAGCGGGCGCATTCTTAGAATACAGATTTTATTTTTGCTTTATTTTCTGGATCACATCGCATTTCCTGTTTTCCTTGCGTTTTTCCTGGCCCGGGCCCGGCTGCGCTGCGCGTTGCCATAGCAACGCCGGGCCCTTTTGAGGAAGCCTGCCCCTTTAAGGAAGGCTCTGGAGGCCCGCGGGAGGCCGGAAGTGCTCCCCCGAGGCGCTCTGGTTTTCCATTCGTCTCGGTGCTCTTCCTGCCCTTGTGCTTCCGGCGGCGGGCGGGGCGCGGGGCCGCGTGGTGGCGGGGGGGGCCCGGGCAGGGCCGGGGGGGGGGGGGGGTATAGGGCCTGAGGGCGGTGTATGGGGGGCTGGGGGGGCCGTACTGGGGCTGGGGGGTGGTTGTGAGGGGCTGGGGGTGGTTTATGGGGGGGCTGAGGATGGTTATGGGGGGCTGGGGCTGGTTTATAGGGCCTGAGGGAGGCGTACTGGGGCTGGGGGTCAGTTTGTGGGGGGGCTGAGGGGGAAGGTGGGGGCTTGGGGGGGTTTATGGGGGGCTGGGGGAAAGTGGGAGCTGGGGGAGGGGTGGGGGGTTATGTTGGGGGCTTGGGCAGGGCTGGGGGGGGTCGTAATGGGGCTGGGGGCTTGGCTGCAGGGGGCTGGGGGTTGGTTATGGAGAACTGGGGGTAGCGGGGAGCTGTGGCAGGGCTTGGGGGTTGTAGCGGGGGCGGGGAGTAAGGGTGTGGAGGGTTGGGGGGGTCATACTGGGGCTGGGGGTTGGTTATGGAGAACTGGGGAAGGGCTGGGGGCTTGTACTGGGGGTTGGGGGTCAGGGTACAGGGGGCTGGGGGTTAAGGTAGAGGAGGCTAGGGGGAGGTGGGGATTGGGGCGTCACATCGTGGGCTGGGGGTCAGGGTATGGAGGGCTGAGGTGGGCACTGAGGGGCAGCGAGGTGCCACGGGGGTGCAGGTGCTGAGGCACAGGGGAGAATGCAGGGCCTGGGAGGCGGGCAGGGGCCAGGCCGCGGGGGTGGCACGAAGCAGCTTCTCCCTGAGCCTCGTGTGTCGCAGGATCTGCGCTGGGGGTCGCCTCCAGAGGAGCCACAGCCCTGCAGGCCTGAGTTGTGAGCAAAGGTCGCCGAGTCTGCGTGGGACGTCCGTGTCCCTCAGGTGAGGGGGAATCGGGCAAGGCAGGAACCCTGCCTGTCCGCAGGTACTGCAGTGGGCCGGGTGGGTGGGGGGCCTGGGGACGGCCGCTGGCGGCTGCCTCTCAGCCCGTGCCTGCCGGCCTCCCCCGCGCCCCAGATCAACCCCCCGCGGGCTCCCCGCCGGGGTTCCTCCCGTGCAGTAACAGGTGTGAGCATCCATGCAGCGTTTGGTGGTCATGTATGATACTGCACACAGTGCGAGCTTGCCTTTGCCAGGGGGAGAGTCCCCGGATGGCCTCTGGATTCGTTTCTTTAACCTGTGCTGTATTGGTTTAAAAATCGAATTGTAGAAATAAATGACGTTGCCCTTCCTTTACAGGCAGGTTTTACAGACGTTGAAGGTAGAATTTGGATACACTGCTGACATTTTTTTTCCTTGATTATCGCAGGAATAATTTATCGATTTATCTGAATTCCAAAGCTTTAGTTCCCAGGTAGCAGGGAACGCTGACAGGCGGGATTCTTTACTTGAACAACGTGTGAGGTTTTGTTGGAAGCTGTGTGCTTTGCTCTCCCGTTACATCCGTGCTTTTCTTCAGTGTTGACTTTTCTCCTCCAGCCGAGGAGTTCAGCTGAGGTCCCAGCTAAGGCAGCTGTGCGTCCTCGCAGGCCTGGGTTGTGAACCTGGCACCAAAGTGGTCTGGGCTTCTGAAAATAATACTTTTCCAAGAGAAAGCAAGGCATTTTTCTTGTTGTTTTCTTGGTGTCCATCAGGCGCTCAGCGCTAGTATGCATTTGGCGTTTTTCAAGGTCAAAATGCTATAGGGAAGGATTTTAAAGACAGCTGGGGGGTGGTGGCTGCTTTTCTCAGGTGTTTCAGTGGAGCTCATACAGAGAAGATGGATCTGAGTGTGGCAGCGGTCCCTAGCTTCAGCTGAACTTCTGGCTAACACCCTGCCTGCGTAATGCTCTCTGTTCAAAAAACATTGCATGATGTTTTGTGCTACTCAGTTTGGCGTTGTTTTGTTTTACTCTGGCAAGGAGCAGTCTCAAGGGGTTCCTTTGAGTCTGCTGTGCACCTAGCTAGAGCTGGGAGTTGTTTGTGTCAGACCAAGGGGAAAGCCTTTGGGCTTTCATTTGAAGCTTGCCTGGTAATGGCAAGGAGACGTGAAGTACAGCTTTCGTATCTAAAACTGGCCAGCAGCAGGGAAGGCCAAATACAGCACAGTTCAGAGATAATAAAAGTCCAGTTCTCAACTCTTCTGAACTGAGATCCAGACTCAGAGGGTTTCCCATGAAATCCTGCCCAGCTGCCAGCAGCCCCGCGTGGGAGCAGCTCCCATGGCCTGCCAGGCCTGGGGAAGGTCCTGCTGGGAGGTGCAGCAGGCATCAGGCGGTGTGGCCCTCCCCCGCAGCAGGATCGAAACCAAAGTCTGTACGTTTCTGAGCTGACAAAAGCACTGCCATTTTCAGTGGCAGGCATCAGTGGCAAAGCGTTTGTTTCATCCGTGTAAGTAGGAACACGTGTTTGGAGTAACCTGGGTTCACTGCATCTCTTGACCAGCCTGCCAGGCTCCCTGCAGCTCTCTTTAAGCTTGCAAGGCACACGCAGGTGTGACAGAGCGTTCCCTAGTGCAGCCTTCAGCAGATGGGCATGAGAGCTTAATGATTTTTTTCTCACCTGTATCAACTCTTACCAAGAAGCGAAAGGTAGTGCTTCTTCCTACAGACATCATCTAACAGAGCAAGTGTTGTACCTGAGGTAAAACTGCAGCAGTGATGCAGTTTAACATCCCCCTTTTGATCCTTCCGACTGTGTAAGGTGAATTTCAGTCAGCCGTGACAGTTGTTCGGGTTCGGCTGTGCAGTGGCTGAAAGATGATGGGGTTTCCAGCGGCACCTGGGGGAGGGAGGTTGGTCGGCTCCTGGGCTCTCGTGTCAGGCTCTCGTCTGAAACCTAGCAACGGCAGCTTTCCAGTGTGCACGTGCCCCGAAGTGCCCCTTAACGCTCGCTGCTCTTTGTGTAGGTGTTCCTGCTTGCCACGGAGGCTGCTGAGTCTGCGCCCTGCCCCAGGCCGAGGTAACGGAGCTCAGCTGGGCTCTCTGCCCACTGGAGGCACAGCTGCGTGCTTTGAACCTGCAGCCAATCCTCCCTTTCTGCTTCATCTTGAACTCACCCGGACAGAGCTGCCTGATGGGGTCAGACTGCAGGTAGAAAGCATTTCACTTCTGCGCTCCTGCAGACTGACACCCTGTGTTCATTATTACTGAAAAAAGCATTTCCCTTTCCTTTCACTAATGTCACCCTCTTCCTGGGTTACCGACTGGTATTTTCTGCCACATGGGCTGTCAAAGTGTATGGAGCCCTGTATAGGGCGGTTGAAAATATCCTGATCTTTGTTGCACCGGGAAATTGAGCTGTACTTATCCTTTAAATCAAAAAAATGATAAAAGGTTCTATGGTAAATATATAGCTATATTTAAAACTTGACAGGTTCCTAATAAAGGAGGGAAGAAATACGAGTAAGAAATAAATCTTCTAAGCTTGAAGAATATTCCTTTTTAAAAGTTGTCTGACTGAGGGTTTTCCTCAACTACCTTTTGAAGGATAAAGCGTTTTCTCATTTCAATTAACGTGCAGTGTAACCATTTGTGAGAGGGATCGCTAGCTGTTGGTGGCACTTGTTGGGCCTGGTGCCCTGGCACGCGCACTGAACAGCTCTGATATCTGCGTGCAGCTTTCCCTGCTGTGTGCTTGTTCTGCTTCAGTGTCCTGGTCGTTTCTTTACAGGTGGCTGAACTGAAGGTCTCTGCGTGACGGTGGGAGTGCTGCCCTTGTGGTTCCCTGTGGTTATATCTGCGTGGTCTCTAGGTTATAGAAGGTAATTTTGTCTAAGTAGATGGTAAACATTAATAAAATCCAGTTCTTCAAGCTGACTGTGTTTAATGCCTGCTAGTATGCATGAACAAAGCAAAAAGATTTTAACTCCCTGGAAGTGTGCACGTAGACAGGTAGGCGCATAAAACCTTCTCCTGTGCTGACACCTGTGCCCAGGGCAGTCATGCTGGGGGCGCATGGTGTTCTCTGGGTGTGGTGCTTCGGGGATCTGTAGGAGAAATTCAGTCTTTGACAGTCGCTAAAGCAATCCTGAAAGAATCTGAACATCTTCTTGGTGTGCCAAGCGCTGGTCTCCACTAGAGGGTGCGAGGGTCTGCAGAATGGTGGCATTTCCCTGAAACTGGGAGACTTCCTTTAATCGGATGCGCGAGCAGCAAGGCTGTGGCAGGATTATGTTCCAGTTGAAGAACTCTGCTCTTTGTGTTGGCAGCAGCCCAGGTTACATCTGCTTTATATAACCCATCAGCTGCGCTCGCCGTGAAGCCCATGTGATGCTCAGCCCTGGCCGTCGTGCATCCTCTTGTGCTCTTAGGCAATGCACGCGTGTGCCCCGGGGGAGGCAGCTCTGCTCTGCGTCGGGTACAGCTACCACGTTCCCTTCCCTTTCATCTGAGTCGTAAAATCTACCCTTGCTAAGCAAACAGTAAGTTTTCATTTGCACTGCAAAGAGCCTGGCTTCTAGGTTTCTTTTCGTAGGGGGAATTTCCACTGAATCTGCAATATTCCCAGTCCGAACCAAGCCTGAGGCTGGTGTGTTGTGAAACCACGCTGGCTGTTGAGCCGACAGGTGGTGCCTCTTCCCTGGGCTGCAGCAGCCACACTGCTCCTTGGCCAAGTACAGAATTTCTTCCTTGCTAAATTTTGCCTCTGAGTGTCATGTTCAGGACAAATTCCTGAGCAGAACCAAACCTGGCCCTGTTCCTGAGCAATGCTGCCTTTGCTAGAGCAGTGAGAACTTGAAAGGAGGTATCGGGAGGAGCGATGGCCATTTCGGAATACTTGATTGCTGCAGCTTGAATGTGTGCTCCTCTCTGCTGGTACTGGATGGGGTCAGTGGACATTTAAAGCCCACTTTTTGCATCTGAGAGGGGAGCGGTTCCTTTGCCTACCACTGCCAGCTCTGTGTTGGGGTGGAGGCTTGCTGGGGAGCAATGGGGACGTGGTGGAAACGCGTTGTTGCTCACGGGGCTGAAAGGAATGCGCCTGCGGATGGCGAGGAAGTGAGGCAGCGCCTGGAGGAAGGGCAGTCCTGCAGTGCCTTTTCTGCTTTTGCTTTGTTTTAAAGGAAACTTTTTACATCTATTTGACCTTGTGGCTTCTGCAAAAATAATGTTAATGCGCTCTCTGGAGATTTGAACTCAGAGTAGGTCAGCGAGAAGTTGGTCACTGTGTTCCTTTTTAAGTGCTTTTTCCCAGCTTCTGCTTGGAGACGCCGTGTCACAGTCATGTGCACATGACTGCCACGTGTGGCTCCCAGCTCGCCCAGGTTTTTGTGAAAGCAGAGCTGAAGCTCGTTGGTTACACTGGCAGTGCTGCTCTGGTGAAATCCTCCTGGGGCTGACTAACAGGCAGGGCACAGCTTTCATGGGCTCGGTTTGCTGAGGTCTCTGCTGCTGACAAGGAAAGTGGATTAGAGATTGCAAGCAGCCTTCGTTTGAGGAGAGCACAACTGGCTTGGGGGGAGTGAGTCAGTTGTGCGTTTGGGGCTCTGGAAAGTGTTCATCATGCTGAAGTATCGTCCTTATTCATCGGCTGAAGTGACTCCAACTGAGTTGTGAAGGTGGCTTACGTCTGTCGGGAGCAGTGAGTGTTGCATCCCTGCGTTCCCTGTCCGGAGCCTCTTGTGCCCTGGGAACACGGATGTGCCCGGCTTTGCTTGTTGGACACCCGTGGGGTTCTCCTACAGCCTGAAGCTGCTGGGAGCCTTTTAAATAGCAACTGAGAATTTGATGTCAGGACAAAGAGCGCACAAACATCCTGGTCATGAAGCATTGGTATCACATGGGTATGTTTTAACCCTGTCCTATTTTCCCAGAAGTTTTGCCCACTAGTTGGGTAAGTGTGTAAATCCCTAACGGGATTAGCACCGGTCTTGTCCAGAAGGGAAATTGTTTCTAACCTGGTGCTCAGCAAGGTGCTGTCCCTCCCCTGGCTGCTCTGGCTCACCCTGTGAAAGCAGGGAACGCCGAACGGCTGCGGGGAGGTGCTGGGCCAAATCCTGCAGTGGCAGCTGCTCCTCCCAACAGCAACACAGCTGAAATATCGGTGTGAGTGAAAGAAGGCAGGGTATAACCACGTCCCTGCTGCAGCTGGCTCTCCTGGGGTGACAGCAACAACATGGACAGTGTTCTGTGTGTGGACGGGAAAGGGGGCAATGCCTTCCAGGTGTAGCTCTGCAGGGACAGCATCCTGGTACGCTCAGCCATGGGGATTTCATACCTCCGGGACCTCCTCATGCTTGGAAAGCACTTGGAGAACCAGAGGGAGCTCACATTGTGCAGGTGAGGTGCGGTGATAGGGGCAGGCTGAGCTCCTGCAGCGGGGTCAGAGGGGAGTGCAGTGTTGTCACTGCCGGGTCTGCTGAACCGTGGCAGTCACCTCGTGATCTGTCAGCCTGGGGGCTCTGCAGTCCAGAGTATTTTTCTGAGACATTCACTGCTAGATCTAACCATCCTTTTCTTCTAGAGGAGCTGCCATCGGCTCTGTAGGATTCAGGCCCAGCCTTGTTCCCAAGTGAGCTGGGCTGAGCACCCCTCTGGGGACATGTCTGCCAGCAACCCAAGCTCAGTCCTCTCACCACCAGCCCCCGAAGCAGTGCCTTACCCCGGCTCCCCAAGCGCACCCCATTTATTTTCCTTCCCTGGCTGCGAAGGAAGCTGTGAGCAGAGTGCTTTGGTGGTTGTAAACACCCCCCCCCCCATCCAAGCATGACAAATCGCTTGGAGGAGCCCCGTTAAGGTCGAGCCATGCACTTGTTTGTGCGGTTTGCGAGACATTCCTTCCTGAGTGGGTGAGGATAGCTCGTCTCAGAGCCCGCGGGTCTCAGAGCAATGAGTTATGTTGGACAAGCTCCCTGTGCTGACGGCGTGCCGGGGAGGAAGCATGCCTTGTTGGAGCAGGGTTTTGGGGCTGGAGGGAGCACTGCTCGTTGGCAGGGCATGGTCCTGGTGGCCCCCCTGAGTGCTGCCTCCACCCTGCCCTCGGGTGCTCCCCATGCAGCCAAGCCCCACGTGGCTCTCTGCAGCTTTTAGTCCATCCCTGGCTCTGTGCTCCTGCTCGAAAACGGCTCCAAGGACTGGAGCAGCTCTAACCCTTTGCATATGCGGGTGCTCTGCTGGAGCATCCCAGCAGGTCTTCCAGGCTGGGTCTGCCAAACCTGCCCGGGCCAGCAGCTCTGCGATGACAGCAGCCAGATCTTCGCTGCAGAATGGGCGTGTGTGCACCGAGGTAAAGTCAGACACACGGCAGCATCCACGGGGAATTGGCTGTTCAGCCCGTTTAGGTAGCCAACTGCTTTGGGGAGAAGTAAAATGAGGATGACGTTTTCCCCCCCTTGGAGCCAACACCACAGCCTGGGTGAACGGCACTGCTGGGGATTGACCGGGGGGCAAATGCAGCCACAGCGCTTCCCGTGCGCAGCCTTTGCCATCACAGGGCAGAGGGATGTGACCGCTGCTTCCCTGTGATGTGGGACCATGTGGCAGCGGTGCCAGCAGCCGCGTCCCTGTGTGCCCAACCCAGCCTGGAGCCCAGCAGGGACGCTGCAAGGTGGGACAGGGACCGGCTGCATCCTCGGGGCCAGGTCCTGGTGCAAAGCCAACGGCTGGGCCAGCGCCATCACCCAGCCAAGCAAAGCATCTGGCAGCTGAGCGTGAAATGGGTATTTATGTGCACAAGCACCAAATCAGTCAAAAAAAGAAAAAAAAAAAAAAAAAAAGGAAGGGAGGAAGGAGGCAGAGGTGTTTGTACAGGTACTTGTGCTCTACCTCTGCTCCAGGCAGGCTGGGCTGGAGGAGGAAAGCTGGGCCCCAGGGAAGGGGAGCAGCTCCCACCTCGTCTCCTGCCTGTGTGCATGTAGGAAAACGCAAGAGGTCTGTGCCTGGTGAGCTGGACCTTGAGCTGGGACAGGAACTGGTTAATCCCGTCGGTATGTTATGCAAACTGCTGAACTTTGCATCTCAGAAAAGGAAACGTTTGTACTTTTGCTCTGATTTTACAGGAACTGAGTGCGTGGAGAGCTGGGGCTGGGGCCATTTCTGCTGCTCAAGCAGCCGCAGCACCACCTGGTTCCCACCTCTCCTCCCTCCATCGCCCATCGAGGAGCCTCGGCTGCTCTCTTAGGAGACATTTGGGCAGAGTGTTAGCAAGCACAGCTCCAGGCCGGATCCTTCCCATTCAGCATCGCTCAGCCTTTAGCTAAGGTTCCCCTCTGCTAAGAGCTTGCTTCCAGCTGCTCCCCAGAGAGCTGTTTTCAGTCTCTGGGTCTGGCTGCAGTACTGCTCTTCCCTCAGCAGCACGTTTGGAGGGAGAGAACGAGCTGCAGGGAGCTCATGAGACCCGGGTCTCATCCTGGGGGTCGAGGCCAGGCTGAGCTCTGGGGAGCAGAGCTGGGTGCAGCGCGAGCATCGCTGCGTGGCAGGAGCCAGCCTGGCCTCGGTCACTGTGCCGTGATAACGGGCAGAGGGCAATTGAAGGAAGCTTTACAAAATGGTTTTTTAAGCTCTAGCTATGAAATCTGCAGTGGCTCCAAGCTGGACCTTCCAGCCAGAGGTGCTCAGGCTTAATTTGACAGCTATTCCTTAAATATTTAAAAAGCTGCCTGGAATAAACTGAATGCTTCCGAGTAGTGACCTAAATTCCACTTGCTGTAAATTTCATTAGAAAGTGGATTTGTGTGCCTGCCAGCAGCAAGCCACTCTGCAGCTTCATTGATCTGACCAAACCATGTGCCGTGCAAGTGCCTTCCTCAGCAGATTTTTAAAGAGCTCCCTGCTGCATGCTCCTATCCTCTATGTGCCTTGTTCCCTTGCCTTCCTCCTCCCTTCCTCTCTTTTCTTTCTTCCCGGTGCAAGCGCGTCATTTGTTTACTAATCATGTCGCATCGTTAGCTGTGTGGATTCATCCCACCGGCTGTGTGGGCAAGGCTGGAGCAGCTGGGAAGGAAAATGTCCCTGTCCTTCAGCCAAAGGACATCATCTTCATTCCAAGATGAGCTTTGCTCTCCAGTCCCCGTCCCGGGGCAGGCAGGAGCTTCTGCAGGGGGGCAGGGTCCAGCCCAGGCTGCTTGCAGGGAGGTCACCTGCGGCTCCAACACCCCTTGGAGAAGTCTCCTTTCCTTCTGCTGCCCCCAAAGCGCCGTCTGTCCCTGTGCAACCACCACTTCAGACCTTGTGGAGAGGTGTGATGGCAGCCCAGGTGGCACGTACCGAGTCTCACTGGGGAAAAACGCCTGGGGAGACCTGGTCCTGCCAGAGCACGGGGTGCACGAGCAACGTGCGAGCCCCCGAGTGGGGACATGCAGCTCGTAGCAGCGTGCTCACTGCCCACTTGTCCGGGTTCTGGGTGGTGTTGGGGCAGCAGGGCCTGTTGCCACCTCTCTGCCAGCACAGGAGACGCTCAGGCGCGATGTTCCTCGCCATCCTCTCCATGCAGCCTGGGGACAGCTCGTGCGTGACCTGCAAGAGGTGCTGCCTCGCCTCGGCTCTACGGCAGTGGTTGATTTTCAGAAGTTAAACCTGGGGCTTGGCTAAAGAGGCTACAGCGGCACTGGGGACAGGACCTTGCTGGCTGTCAGTGTCCAGACAGGGGCTACGTTAATGCTGGCACGGGGGGGTCCCTGCTTCATGCCCCTGCCCACAATGGCAGGGCTCAGAGCAACTCCATGGCTGCCCGTGCCCTGGGGAAGGGCTGTAACTGGCACAGAAATCTGCTTTTTGGGGCTGGGAGCGTCAGCAAAGCAGCAGTTTTCCTCTGCAGCCGATAAGGAGGTTAAGCGAAAAATGAAATTTATCTCTATCTCCTTCCTCGTGCTTTCTGATCTCTGCCAACAGAGCTGAAGATGGGGGAGGATTTTTTTTCTATATTTAGCTTCGGAGAAATTGCTATAACTAATCGGCTTTAGGATACTGGGCTCGCTCTTTTATTTTATCTTTTTTATGTCGTTAAGACCTTGTCATGTGGCTATGGGCTGTGGCTTGCTGGCTCTGTTTGCTGGGCTTTTTTTTTCTTTTTTTTTTCTATGGAGTCAATTAATAACCTGCAAAAATAACGCTTCCAGCTGTTCCTCTTGCAGCTGCTGGGCTGGAGTCTAATTACCGGGCCTCGGATCCCAAATCCTGCTTTGCATGTAACAGCGCCAGAGAATAGGGACAGGGGGAGGAGGTGACAAAGCAAAGAAAAAAAAAAAGTGTGATTTGGGGTGCTATTTTTAGCCTTTTCAAGCCAAATGTAAAAAGACCCTCAGGCTGCTTGCATCCTAAATGTGATCGTATGCACAGCATCGTTCCCATGGCACGGCGCAGCAGCCGTGGTGGGATGGGTATTTTTTTTTCAGCAGTTAGTTTGCCTGTGTTTAAAACCTCCTCCTGGGCTGGTTTGAGCCGTGCCGTGGCGGTGCAGCTTCCATCCACGTGCTGAGGGGGTTTTGCAGTCTCCTGCAGTTCTCTGCGTGTCGCTGCCCGTGCTGGGTGCGGTCACAGCGAGGAGGGAAGGCACACAGCTGCTCCCGGCTGCCCAAAAGTGTCCACTCCTATGGACTGGGATACAAAATAGGGATTTGCCAGTCAGGCTACATTTGGGACAGGCTCCTGCAGAGCTCCTGGCTTGCAGTGCACGTAGGGGATGTCAGGTAGGGCACTAGGAGAGCAGGGCTTCATTTCCAGGCTCTGCCCTGGGGGATGGCCTGGGGTATACGGGCTCCTTTCGTTTAGTTGAGGCTCAGGCTCAACTAAATTTTATTTGCTCAAAAGCAAATAAAACGGAGCAGCTGTTCATTAGCTAATTTGAAATACTTAGTGGCCACACGTCAGTCTGTAGCTACCAGCTTGAAACCACGACTGCAAACAGGCTTCCTGTGCTGCAGACCGTTCCCTTCATTAAAGCAAGTTATTTTGAGGATGCCATTTGGAAGCTGCCCTCAGAAAAAACTCCACGTCCCGCTTGCACAGGGGTTGCAGCGCCGGTGCTGTGCTCAGAAGGCAATTCCGCCCCTTCCCTCCCTGCTCCCGCTCCCCGTTCCCCACGCTGACAGCTACAGGGGCTGCGAGGCGTTAAATATTTCATCCCTCATCCCTACAGAGCCGAGGGCGGCCTCTGGGTGGGTATCCCTTCAGCACAGCTCTGCTCCCAGTCCGCTTAGCCAGGGGCGGAGGATGCTATCGATCTCTGTTCGCTCCCGTCTAGCAGAGAGGCTGCAAACGCGGCTTCCCATCACGCGGCGCATTAGTCAAATCAATTCCGGGACGGCGAGGCAGCCGGTGGGTTCTCAAGGCCGAGACAGATCCGTGCTGCAGCCACGTGAGGACGGGCAGAGCAGCTCCCCAGACGCAGCCAGCCTTCTGCTCAGCAGTGCCCAGGCTCTGCAGGACCTGGAAGATGCTGGGGCCGCTGACACGGGCGGTTCGGCTGGAAGGAACATCTGTCTCTGCACCGTGCTCCCATTCAGGCTGCGGCTGCTGCAAGTGGGGGACATTTTTATGCGTCTTGCTGGCTTTCTTTCATCTCCAAGCACAGGCACGCCTGTGGAGCACAGGAAGGTTCCTCCCCCGTGACAAGGAAAAAGAAATTAGCGAGCAGATCGAGCGTGTATAGCAAATAATGAGATCGCCTTGGATACAGCAGCGGAATTCAAGCAAAGAATTCTGCTGATCAGAGGAGATAAGCAGCAGTCCCGTGGCCTGCGAGCAGCGTCATGAGGCTCGTGTTTCTCAAGTGTTTTCTCGGAGATGCTTGGATGAAGGCTGCCAGCAGAGGCCTGATCCAGGGACAGATTGAGCTGCTTTAGCTATTACACTTAGGAGCATGATTTAAGAAATAAACCCTGAAATAGCTCTGCTGGTAGTTATTTTGGTGGGGAAGTGTCTTGTAATGGTACGTCTCATTTTCTTTGAGGCATGGGAATAGGCAATACAGATATGAGCACTTTTATACCAGCAGAGCAGCACCCACAAAGAAGGCTTGTCCTGAGGGAGCCCCCATGAGAAGGGCCAAGTACTGGTGCAGTCAGCGCCTGCTGTGAAAGGAGCTAGGTTTGTGGAAAACTTTTAATAATGAGCAATTGTTTCTTATTAATCCCCTGGTATTATATATAAAAAAAAATCACAGTATTTTACAGGCAAATAAAGACAAAGTGTCTAGCTAGAGAACAGCTCAATAGCTCATTCAGTGCTTGTTAAAGCAGTTGAGAGTGTTTATGCTCTCAGACTGATTTGAAGGAGGGATAGTAAACGGCCTTTGTTTTTATTTTTATAGGAAATGTACTCATCTCTGCATTTGCAATGCCTCTTAGTCAACACTGGTGTTTTTCTAAGGACTGAAAAGTGTCATTAATGATTAGATGAGTTCCAGGCAGTCCTTTAAGGCACTTAGAGAGCCGACTGGTACCAGGAGCCTCCCTGCGAGGCAAGTACCAGAAGGCTGCTAGGCAGTGGCAGATGGGCACGAGTAGCACTTCCAAAGGCACTTTAGGAAAGCTAAGCATTCCCCAAAGCCCAGTAAAGCCTTCTTTGATTGCAGATCCAGCTTCCTGTATCACGTGCATGGCAGCATCCTCACCAATAGTAAAATACCCCAGCAAATACGTTATCATCCAAGTGTTTTTCCCTTTATGCTGAAAAAAGAGAAGGGGAGGGGGGCATGTTCCCTTAGGCAGTTTGGCTTTCCTGTGCCACCTCCTGATGTCTCAGGGATAAAATCATTTTGGGAGGGCCCCAAAGGGCATCCCCCCTCTCCCCGTGTTCCTCCAAAAAGGCTGTGCTGTCAACCTGGGTGTTACAAGCATCCTGCGTGTTGGTAACCCATTTCCTGCACTGAAATGAGTGTTGGAGTTGATGCTGTCAGCTCTCCTCATGATTTAATTGTCGCTGTGCCAGCAGCCCCCCAGCTGCTCACCTTGGCTTTAACACTGCCGTACTTACAGGTGGTGGAAGCACGCAGGAAGCGCAGTACAGTTATGGGCTTCGCAGGAGAGGCTGTGGATGCTTTCCATGTGCTCATCCTGATTCATATATTTTATGAATCAGAACTTAGTCCTATTTGGTAATGCTTGCCTACGTAGCTGTTAATGTCATTGGTATCCAGGCTCTGATGTCAGCTGCTGGAGCCCAGGCGCTGGCAGCTGGTGTCCCTGGCCAGCTCCCAGCCTGCAATTCAATTTCCCTATCAGTCACTTTGGAAGACAGGAAAAAAACACATTTCTGCCTGTTTGTGACATCAAATCACAAAGGGCTCCAGGCTACAAGTTCATTTAAGGCTCTTCTACACTGTGACGCATGGGAAAGCTCAGAAAAATCGAATAATGGTGTAGAAGTTACACCCTCATTTATACTGCACTAAACTACTGTAAGCTAAGGCCAGCTTAATCCTGGATGAGCATCTCTGTGCAAGAGTTTAATGTCTTAGGTTTCTTACATTAACATCGTCTCTCTGAACACAGATCAGTCCAGACACCTTTTACCCTGTTCCCAATCTTGTCAATGGTGGAAAAGTACCACAAAGGGCAAAGGCAGCAGCATGGGGGAATAAGGGCATCCCCCTGGAAGCACAGAGCTCTGGTCTGCCTCCTAACACTGACTCGCTGTGTGAGTTTTTGTGTAGCGCTTTCTGAGCCTGAATATTTCTGTCTGTACGTTGGGATCATTAGTGTACTCCCTGACTTTACAAAGGGCTTGAGGATCTCCAGAGAAGCACGCGCACCATTTCCCCAGTACGTGCTTTTCAGAGATACACATGCACCATTTCCCTGGTTTGAGCTTTCAAAAATATATCCAGAGGAGCACGTTCCTGTATGCCTGGAGGACCCAACTGGGATGTCACAGCTGCTTTGGTTCTTTGAACGAAGGAATTCAGACCAGCTGAGAGCCAGCACCACCACCAGGTATTTCTCCCTAGACTGACAAAGGAAAGAGAGAATTGTGACACCTAGTTAAGTACATATAACCGTGCCTAATAAGAAGTGCGTGTAAACCAGAATCGCATGCCTGCAGGGCGCAGCTCTGTCCTACTAACTGCCTGTCAGTTATCCTGCTTATTTTATCTGGAAACATTATCATTTGGGAGCTTTTTCATGACTTTAGATGTTTAGGAAGAGGACATTTATTTCAATTTAGCCAGTGGTACATAAAAAATTCCACTGAGTCAGACAGAGCTGATTTATTAGGGAATGACTCTGGAAGATCTTCGTTATATCTGAACTCGAAATCTCATCCCTTCTTTCACATTCCTTAATATGCTTACTGCTTAGCAGCCACAACTCGAATGAATGCGTGCCCTGTCTTGTTGAGAACTCCTAACAATCCCTTCTCTTTCGTACAAAAGCTGTGAAGATGAGACCTGCTGGACAGTAAGAAGCAATGACCACTTTTATTAGGACTCTGTGGGATGCAAACAAAAGGGAACAGAGCGAGTCCCTGCCTGCTGAATTCCACGGGCTTGCACCCAGCTACAGAAAGGCCTGGAGGCATTTTGAATCTTTTTGTGTATACATCAGCCCCGCGCTGCTCCCAGGCAATTGCACTTTAACTTAGCTGTTATTAGTAATAAAGGATTGGCTGCCGATGGTTCAAACTAATCTCCATGGAAATATTGCCTGAAACAGGATAAATGACTGGGCTTTGAGTTGTGTAACCAGACTTCGAAACGTGAAGGAATGAAACCCAGGAAAAGCGTTCACGTGGTGGGGAGTGACTGACCTTGCATAACCTCCACAAGGCCCGTATTCCCTCCATTTCTAGCAAGCTGCATTCCTTATTTTCTGAAAATACTGGTTTGCACTTTCAGCCTGTGTCCTTTGGGATTAAATTTTTATCACCCCTCACAGCATTCCTTAAACATTTCACCCACTTACTCATTTATTTATACTCCTTCTAATGATGCGCTGCTGGAGCTTCCATAAGAGAAGACGTATCAGGAATATGAACAATAATAGAAACATTTTAAAACATACTACTCTCCTCTGCTGTGTCTATCTCGTTAAGATTATTGCTACAAAAGAGAGGCGAGACACCTACTACGACTGACTTAGACATTAAATGATGCACTGATAATGCCTTCACTTTATCAATAAACTCCAAATGCCTTTAGGAGTCTTAACGAAGCTTTTCAGGTTATACAGCTATTTGGTTAAATGAAATAGAGGCAGGTAATAAGATTTCCCAGACTCTAAGGGGAGAAGCACTATGAACAAAGAGGAATCTGAGTGGGTGTAAATTCCTCACCCTGCTATACTGGTAGGATTATATCTCAGGCCTTCGGAGCAGGAAAAGGATGTTGCAGGCGTAATGGCAGGGAATATCAATCAGATACCTAAATCTAATTATAAAGTTACTAGATTAACTAGCTAACTTCGGTTACATGAACAGGACTGGCCAAGTGCCACGATAGAAACCAGATTTAGAGAAACAATTTCTCAACATGTTAAAGAACTACTTGTAAGGACTAGTTCTGGATCAGACAACAGACCTTTCTTGACTAACTTTAAGACACATGCTTTGTGTAAGAAAGACCTGTAGCTGATTCACTACTTAATAGCTACCACAAATTCAGCCTTCCTAGAGAAATAACTGCACCAAAAGGACAGGATAATGACTCTAAATTTTAGTGGACAGATTTATTTTTCGAGGGAGCAAGCAGGTAATAATAAAACATATTCAGGGCGAAAGCATCGCCTTAGTGGAGTCATTGAAGGGAACAGAACTGTTTGCCCCTAATTTTCAAGTCCTTATTTTAACACAGCTTGTAACACACTGGTACAGTACAAAACACGGCTGTATTTCCTGCTTTCAGGACATCATGTTATGACCATGTTAGACATGGACTAAGACAGCGGAGCTTGTCGTTTGGACATGCGGAGCTGCGAGGCATCCCGGGCTGGGTGACGGCTGCCTGGGGACAGCAGAGCGAGGCAGGTGGCAGCTCAGGCGTGTTGGAGGCATGCTTCTGTGCCCCCGCAGCGCTGGCAGGGCTGTGCCCTGTGTGCCTCCCGGTCCTGGGACAGGTTCTGCTCCTCCGCAGGCGATGAACCCAAACACGGCCGCTGTTATCTCTACTAAAATGGTACAGTACTTGCCCTGAGAAGATACCTAGAAGACGCTAGGCTTCAGTCCTTTGCCATTTCAAGTCCCAGGCAGGGTTTTGGGACAGTTTCTCACCCTGCTGTTAGTCCATCATTTCAAGCCCTGGACAGGCTTTCCGGACCATTTCTCACCCCTCTTTCAGTCCTTTGCCATTTCAAGCCCCGGGCAGTCTGTTGGGACCGTTTCTCACCCCTCTTTGAGCCCTTCACCACTTCAAGCCTCAGGCACACTTTCGGGTCAGTTTTTTCCCCACTTGTTCCCCGTCAGGTCACCCTGCGGTGCCTACTGACCCCACTTGTGCTACCCCACGCCCTGTACCCAGTTACCCTGTCCCCTCACACCCCGTACGGGGCTCGGTGTGCCACCGCCCTGCCTCACCCCGGGCACCCCCCGAACCTCTCCCCCCTTCCCGAGGCACGCTGCCCCTCTTTGAAGCCCCGAGGAGCTGCAGATAACGATAAGGAGCTCGGCACAGCCACAGCCATGCCTCTGGGAGGGACATTATTACATATTATCAGCTAAAGCCCCGCACTAAGGGCAGAAATGAAGGGTTTAACACCAAGCTTGGGCTGACGGGGGTATCTGAGGGTTACGCTGGGTGGCTACCACAGCCCCTCAGTGACCGCGCTCGCCTCACACACTGCGCATGTGCGCACCCCCTCCCCCCCCGGGCGCAACGCGCATGCGCAAACGGCCGCGCGGGGAGAAGGCGCCCGCCGTCCTCTCCCTCCTCCTGCCCCCTCCCACCGTGGACCGGGCGCGCATGCGCAGTGCTGGCCGGCGGCCAAGCCGCTCCCCCCCGCCCCGTCACCAGTAACAACAGGCGGCGGCGCCCCCGCCCCTCCCCCGCCGGAACCGGCGGCGGCGCTGCCCCGCGCCGGCATGAGGAGGGCAGAGCGCGGCGGGCGGCGAGGCGGTAAGTCGGCCCTCGGCGCGGTCCGGCGGCCACCCCCGGTCCCCTCAGCCACTTTTAGTCCCCCCTCAGGTGCCCCGCGGTCCCCTCGGCTGCTATGCGGTCCCCCGCAGCCACCTTCCGTCCACCTCCTTGCCCCGGTCCCCTCAGTCCCCTTCTGTCCATTCACCTCCACGCCCCCCAGCCCTGATCCCCCTCAGCCCCCCTCATCCCTCCGGTCCCCCTCAGCCACCTCCCGACTCCCTCTGTCCCCTCAGCCCCCTGGTCCCCTTTCAGCCCCGGTCCCCCTCAACCACCTCCTGTCCTCCTCAGTCCCCACCGACCCCCTCAGTGCCGCGGCCAGTTACCTTCCTCCCCCCCCCCCTCAGCCCCCCGGGGTCCCCCCCTCAGCCCCCCCGGTCCCCCTGTGTCCCCCCTCAGTCCCCCGCCCCGTTCCCTTCCCTCGCTCCTTCATCCCCCCTCTGTCCCCCTTTAGTCCCCTCAGTCCGCCCCCAGCACCCCCCGGCCGTTACCGGCGGCAGCCCCGAGCCCCCCTCCCGGGCACCCCCGGCAAGGCAGCGGCTCCAGCCCGCTGCAGGTGCTCGGTTCTTTGTTTGGCCGAGGGTTTGGGAGGGTGCTGGGCTTTGTTGCTGCTTCGGGGGGGGGGGGTTGAAAGACGGGGGCAGTCGCGGGGAAATTCCTTTACTTTCCTGGGAGTCCGGGGTTTGTTGGGTTTCCGAGGAGCTGCGGTGCCGGTGCTCCGTGCTCGGAGTTGGTAACTCCTTCCAGAAGTGCTGTAGATAATGTGAGAACGCGCTTGAAAAATAAAAAGAGCGAAAAAAAGAGAAGAAAGCAAAATTAACTTATTGTAATAAAGCCATTTCTCCCTAAAATTAGTCTGGCTAGCAGCCAGTGTTTTCATCCGCAAGTGCGGCTGCCAGTATTTTTCAATAAACGTAATTGCATTCAAGAAAGTTTGGGTCAAACGCTTTGCTGGGGTAAGCACGTATAATGCTGCTGGAATAGCTCCTGTTCTGTTTGCTGGTGAATTTCTTCCTGGTGGTGTTGGAATATCTGTAGTTGCTCTAAGGTTTGTTCCCCCCCCCCCCAGCTACTTCTTAAGCCTCTCTCTTAAAAAGTCTTGATTCTTTTGAATTGGAAATGATGTAGGAACGCATCATCTTAGTTTGCTGTAATAATATTTTTATTATTATTATTTCTGAAAATGACGGCTTTTAACGTTTGGAATATTTTAAAACTTTCTTTAACCAATCCCCATTCAGAATGACCCATAAGCAGCCCAATTACTGTGCTGGGGAACCAGGCAAAGCTTCTCTGCCTTTGGCTTGTATGTGCTAATGTTTGGTTCTTAACAGCGGTGCAGGAAGTCTCACCACCCAGATGAATAGTCATAAAGTCCGTTGAAGGCTTGTTACTAAAACTGGACTGAAAATGTGCCTAATTTCAAGTCTTTTTTTGGAAGAAATTATAACGAGTCATTTCTGACAAAAAATACACACAGCTTTTCAGGGACCCGTTTCATTAAAAAAAAGTCTTCATGGAGTTGTAGATAGAATTGCAAGCATGATATCGCACTCAAAATAGTTGTCTGAAGAGAAGATTAAAACTGGCTTCCTACATTTGACGAATGATTTTAAACATTTCTTTTTCAGGTTTGAGTTGACCATAGTAACCGCAGCAATGGTGCAGAAGTACCAGTCTCCCGTGCGGGTGTATAAACACCCTTTTGAGTTGATTATGGCTGTGAGTATTAAGTTTTGCTATCATTTTCTTACTCGACAGTTCTTTGTGTTGCTAAGTACTAGCTGGGCACTGTTTGCTAGGTGCTGTGAAACACACAAACATGAGATGGTGTACCAAGTACAGGAGATATGTTTTGATGGTTTTCCTCTTTCCCCAGCGTATTTTTTACATAATGTATTATCTTTTCCCTGAATTTTTACATACAGTTCATAGACAGATTTGTTTTAAACTTAAAGCCAAGTGGGTTTGAAGTGTACTTCCCTGTTGGTAATTGGGAGCAATCAAATCTGGCCCTGGGAGAAAGCATGAAGTATGTTGATTAAAAGACGGTTGTGGTTGCATCTCCATCAGTATAGAGTGGAAAAGAATAGAGAACACAGAGAACGCCATGAAAGCAAGATAAGTGAACAGAAGAGGAAAAAGCATCAGGAGCAGTGGCAATGCTTTGTGGGGAGAACAAAAAACCAAGGGAGGCCAGAAGGATGAACAAAAAG